>NC_137330.1:103613994-104261559 GCF_965287045.1 Carcharhinus amblyrhynchos
ATAATATTAAAATGGTGGCGCGGGCTCATTGGGCCGAAGGGCCTGTTTCCCAGGCTGTTTTGTTCTTTGCTCTACAGTCTGAATGAAGAAGGTGTATCCAATGTATGGTAGTTAGGCAGTTCTGTGTTTATTATTGAATATGTTTGAATAATTACAGAATGTTAATTGAAAGAGACATTGGAATGGGAATAGACCATTTAGTGAAAACCACTATCATGTCCTTAACTATTTCAAACACATCATCTGGCCTCATTGTTGGCTGGGGGATGTAGTACAGAAAGAACCTAAAGGTCAAATTTCTGACAAAAGTTTTTAACTTTAATGTCATCCTTGCTTTATCTCTATTGGCCTGGTAGTCCAGTAGCCTCTGAATCAGAGAACCCACTCCTGAAATAGGCTGATGGTTCAATACATTTCTCCCTGTATTAATTTCGTTACTGACTATTAAAACAAATTAGCTGGTAATTTTTTTCTATTGTTGTTTGTAGAAACTTGTTGTGCATATTTTGGCTACCACATTTTGTCAGCAAAACAACAGTGACCCAACTTCCGTCATAATTCATTGGGATGTAAACTGCCTTGAGGTGTTCTGAGGATGCAAAAAACACTACACAAAAGTCAAATTCTTTCCAATTGTTTTTAATAAGGACTCTTAAGTACAAATACATTAACTCTGGTGTCCAATTGCTGTGTTCATTTTAAAATGCATTTGGATAGATTATTCAGAGGTCATAAATTTGTGTGTCAATCTAGTGTTTTTTGTTCCATTGTACCTTATTTCATGTGTGACACATTTTGACTGTAGCACTTAATGACAGCAAATGCTTGTTAGACATGCAAATTCAATAAGATATAAATAGATGCTAATATCTCATATCTTGGTTCAGCAGGAACAATAGTCCTTCAGTTATCAATGTTATAACTCATTAGCTGATGAGCGCTTAATGTTGTACGTAAGGTGGCTCCCTCACCCCTCCCTATATGAGTTGCAGTCTTTTGCAACAGCTATTCCTTATCTAGTAGCACATTTGAAAACATGTGAAACATGCACTTTGAAGATATCTGAATTCTAAGTGAGCTAAGAGTGAGATTTGAAATTATTCTCCATTCGTGTACAAAAATGTGTTGACTTTTTTTCTTTGATCTAGAACACAAAACAGTTGATAACTGTGAAGAACTGATGGTGAATGCTGCAGCATCAATCAACAACCTGTCTTACTATCAAGTGAAGAATTCTGCTGTCAGGGCCAGGCAGTTGCATATAACCGAATGTATGCTTATTATTTTCTTAAATAATATTGCATAGAGGCAAAGAAATCAAAATATTAATTATCTGCACAAATATTTTAAAGCAGTTAATTTAGACATTTCTTCAAAAAGATTTGGTTTTCATTATGGCATGTTAAAGTTTATAGAAAAAGAAGTGCTAAAAAACCTCTATTGATCTATTGGGAAATTGACATTAAGAGTTAAGTCAACATTGAAATTATTTTTCAGTTATCTAGTTCATTAACCTTTATAGCAAGTAAGGGTGGGTTCAACATAAAGCTCTATGGAATACCTCACCACACCTTTTAATTGGCATGGTGGCACAATGGTTACTGCTGTCTCACAGCTCGAGGGACATGGGTTCAATTCTGGCTTCGGGTCACTGTCTGTGTGGAGTTTGCACGTTCTCCATGTATCTGCATGGCTTTCCTCCAGGTGCTCCACTTTTCTCGCGCATTCTAAAGATGTGTGGGTTAGGTTGATTGGCCATGCTAAATTGCCCCTTAGTAGGCTAAATACATTAGGTTATGGGGATGGTCTGGGTAGGGTTGTTGTCGGTGCAGCCTCACTGGGCCAAATGGCCTTGTTCTGCACAGTAGGGAATCTATTATCTGAAGCACTTTTACCCCAACCATTGTTTTCTGCCCTCACTGTGACCTTATGTGTAACCTTTACTATCTGCCCTCCATATGACTATCCTATTATCCGTGTAACTACATTTCCCTTCAATCCTTATGTTATTTTCTTTGCCGTAAATTCTAATGTGGCAACTTTAACTCAATTACCTCAGAGTAAAACATACATTTATGTTTATGATTGCCTGTACAGCAAGTTCATGGTCTCTGACATACTGTCAGTTTTAGAAGGTTTGTTTTATTACATATTTCTTTTGCCACAGCTGCTATTTATTTATTTCTGGGTAACCACTGTGCTGCTTTTAATTTTATTTTCCTTGGAGTATCTTTTTATGATCGCTAACTTTATCAGGCAATGTCAGGATTACTACAATATTAGCAATGAGTAATGAGATATAATTTTCAGAAGTAAGTGACATGATCAATATCACAATCTAACATCAGAAAGCTCCTTGAACATGATCACCAAAGGAGTTAAACAGATTTTTTTTTATTCATTCATGGGACATGGAATTCACTGGCTGGCCAGTATTTATTGCCTAGTTGCCCTTTAACTGAGCGATTTGCTAGACCATTTCAGAGGCAATTGAGAATCAGCCACATTGCTGAAGCTTTGGAGTCACATGTAGGCCAGACTAGGTAAGGACAGTAGATTTCCTTCGCCAAAGGACATTAGTGAACCAGATGGATTTTTCTGTCAATTGACGATGGTTTTATGGTCATCAGTAGATTCTTAATTTCAGATATTTCTTGTTGAATTCAAATTCCACCGTCTGCTACGGCAGATTCGAACCTGGATCCCCAGAACAGTAACTGAGTTTCCGGATTAATATTCTAGCAAAAATAACATTTAAGCTATTGCCTCCCCAGTTTTGCATCGATCTTTTTGATGGGAGATACTTCGAACATCCCATTAGTACTAAAGAGTATGGGGAAGGAATTAAATACCATCACTAGAGAAGCAGTATTAGACAAATGAATGGGGCTAAAGGCAAATAAGTCCCCTAGCCCTGATGGCTTGCACTCTAGAATCCGAAAGGAAGTAGCTACAAAGATATGGATGCATTGGTTGTAATTTTCCAAAAAACCTTGGATTCTGGAGAATTGGAATTAATTATTAAGGAAGTAATGGCAGCATTTTTGGAAAATCATAATCAAGAAAAGTCAGCATGGCTCCATGTAAGGGAAATCATGTCTGACTAATTTATTAGATTTTTTTAAGAAAATTTTAATCAGAGTAGATAGAGGAGAACCAGCAGATGTGTTGTACTTGGACTTGCAGAAGGCGTTCAACGGAAGGTTAAGTCACAAGAGCCCACAGTGTTGGAGATAGTATATTGGCATTGACAGAGATTTGGCTAATGGATAGGAAACAGCGAGTGGGGGATTTTTCAGGTTGGCAACCTGTAACCAGTGGAGTTCCAGTGCTGGGACTGCAACTGTTTACAATGTACGTTGATAACTTGGAGGAAGGAAGCAATTGCACTGTAGCTAAATTTGCAGATGACACAAAAATAGATGGAAAGGCAAGTTGTGAAGGAGATACAACAGTTTACAAAGAGATAATGATAGGTTAAGTAAGTGGGTAAAAAGTTGGCAAATGACGTATAATGTGGGAACATGTGAAGTTATTCATTTCAGAAGGAGAACAAAATATTGGTATTACTTAAATTGAGAAAAACTGTAGAAAGCTGCAACACAAGGGGACTTGAGGGTACTTGTGCATGAAAGACAGAAAGCTGGCACACAGGGTGCAGCATGAAGGCTAATAGAATGTTGGCCCTTATTTCAAGGGGATTGGAGAATAAGAGAAGGGAAGTCTTGCTGCAACTGAACAAAGTACTGGTGAGATTGCATCTGAAGTGAGCAGTTTTGGTCCCGTTATTTAGAGAAAAATATTAGTTCATTGGAGGCAGTTCAGAGAAGGTTCACTGGGATGATTCCTGGTATGGAGCAATTTCTGATGAGGAAAGGTTAAATAGGACTTAGAACATTACAGCGCCGTACAGGCCTTTCAGCCCTCAATGTTGCGCCGACCTGTGAAACCAATCTAAAGCTCATCTAACCTACACTATTCCAATATCATCCGTATGTTTATCCAATGACTATTTAAATGCCCTTAATGTTGGTAAATCCACTACTATTGTAGGCAGGGCATTCCACGCTCTTACTACTTTGAGTAAAGAACCTACCTCTGACATCTGTCCTATATCTATAACCCCTCAATTTAAAGCTATGTCCCCTCATGCTAGCCATCTCCATCCGAGGAAAAAGGCTCTCACTGTCCACCCTATCTAAACCTCTGATCATCTTAAATGCCTCTATTAAGTCACCTCTTAACCTACTTCTCTCTAACGAAAACAGCCTCAAGTCCATCAGCCTTTCCTCATGAGACCTTCCCACCATACCAGGCAACATCCTGGTAAATCTCCTCTGCACCCTTTCCAATGCTTCCACATCTTTCCCATAATGCAGCAACCAAAACTGTACACAATACTCCAAGTGTGGCCGCACCAGAGTTTTGTACAGCTGCAACATGACCTCATGGCTCCTAAACTCAATCCCTCTACCAATAAAAGCTAACACAACGTAGGCCTTCTTAACAACCCTATCAACCTGGATGCCAACTTTCAGGGATCTATGCACATGGACACTGAGATCTGTCCGCTCAACCACACTACCAAATAACTTATCATTAGCCCAGTACTTTGTATTCCTGTTACACCTTCCAAAGCAAATCACTTCACACTTTTCCACGTTAAACTTCATTTGCCAACTCTCAGCCCAGCTCTGCAGCTCATTTATGTCCCTTTGTAATCTGCAACATCCTCCTGCATTGTCCGCAACTCCACCGACTTTAATGTCATCCACAAATTTACTAACCCATCCTTCTACGCTTTCATCCAGGTCACTTATAAAAATGACAAACAGCAGTGGCCCCAAAACTGATCCTTGCAGTACACCACTAGTAACTGAACTCCAGGATGAACATTTCCCATCAACCACCATCCTCTGCCCTCTTACAGCTAGCCAATTTCTGATCCGAATTGCTAAATCACCCTCAATCCCATGCCTTCGTATCTTCTGCAGTAGTTTACCGTGGGGAACCTTATCAAATGTTTTACTGAAATCCATATACACCATATCAACCACTTTACCCTCAGCCACCTCTTTGGTCACCTTCTCAAAGAACTCAATAAGGTTTGGGAGGCACGACCTACCCTTCACAAAACTGTGCTGACTATCCCTAATCAAATTATTCCTTTCTAGATGATTATAAATCCTATCTCTTATAATCCTTTCCAAAACTTTGCCCACAACAGAAGTAAGGCTCACTGGTCTATAATTACCAGAGTTATCTCTACTCCCCTTCTTGAACAACGGGATAACATTTGCTATCCTTCAGTCTTCTGGCACTATTTCTATAGACAATGATGACCTAAAGATCAAAGCCAAAGGCTCTGCAATCTCTTCCCCAGCCTCCCAGAGAATCCTAGAATAAATCCCATCCAGCCCAGGGGACTTACCTATTTTCATACCTTCCAGAATTGCTAACACCCCCTCCTTATGAACCTCAATCCTGTCTAGTCTAATAGCCTGTATCTCATTATTCTTGACAACATTGTCTTTTCCTGTATGAATACTGACGAAAAATATTCATTTAACGCTTCTCCTATCTCTTCCGACTCCTCGCACAACTTCCCTCTACTATCCTTGACTGGCCCTAATCTTACCCTAGTCATTCTTTTATTCCTGACATACCTACAGAAAGCTTTAGGGTTTTCCTTGATCCTACCTTCTAAAGACTTCTCATGTCCCCTCCTGGCTCTTCTTAGCTCTCTTTTTAGGTCCTTCCTGGCTAACTTGTAACTCTCAAGCGCCCTAACTAAGCCTTCACATCTTATCTTGACAAAAGTCTCCTTCTTCCTCTTCACAAGCAATTCAACTTCTTTAGTAAACCACGGTTCCTTCACTTCCTCCCTGCCTGACAGGTACCTGGACTCTGCTTATTGCTGTTTAGAAGAATGAGAAGTGATCTCATTGAAACCTATAGGATTCTTAAGGAGTTTGACAGGATAAATGCTGAGGGGATGTTTCTCCTCATGGGAGAGTCTCGGACCAGTGGGCATAGTCTCAGAATAAAGAGGTGCCAATTTAAGAATGAAATGAGGAGGAATTTCTTTTGAGAGTTGTGAGTCTTTGAAACTCCTTGTCACAGAGAGTTGTGAGGGCAAAGTCCTTGTGTATATTTAAAGCTGAGTAGATTTTTGATCAGTAAGGGAATCAAGGATTACAGGGAAAAGGCAGGAAAGTGGGCATGAGGAATGTCGGATGAGCCATGATCATATTGAATGGTGGAACAGCCTCAAGGGGCCAAATGGCTTACTCCTGTTCCTATTTCTTATGGGATGGATCAAGAATGGTCAATTAAGTAGAATTACGGCCAAAATTAGAGGATCATACTTCATAAAAGTGTAAATTTATTAAAATGTAAAATAATTAAAATCACAAAAGTAAATTAAAATAATTCAGATCTTACAATCTAACTTTTTAATGGTCATAAAATGAGTATTGCTGAAAAAGCAGACATACTGTTGAAGCTTTTCATCTTGGACATCAGGACAGGTTTACAGCAACATCATACCTGGAGGGCTTAACGCTTTCCCCATCTCCTTGGATCTTTGCCCCTAGCCAAGGTTGTGCTTTCTGCTGCAAGGAGAGAAATTAGTGAGGTGTGAGTGTTTGTAATGGCTAGTGTTTAGAAGAGAGAAGAACAACATTGGTGACGGGTGACTGAGGCATGGGTATGAGAAGGTAATAGGCTCTGGGTGAGTGTTAGTACTGGCTGTTCAGATTGGGAAGGGAAATGCCTGAGGAGAGAGGAATGAGCAGAGCTGCAGGTATGTTGTTTTGAGGACTACTGTACAAGAGAATGCTTGGAAAATCGGGTGTGAGATTTGGAACCTGAAATTACTCTCAATTCACTTGTCCTACCTTCATGGATCATTGGTACGTTGTCTCCAAGCTATAAGGACCGCACTACTGCTGTTCACTTCCCTGGCAATTTCCATCCACACTTGCTTGGTTGGAGAGGCTGTCTTCTTCCTCCAGTATTTGAGAGAGCTCACCTCACTGCAGCCCTTCCAATTCTGCAACAGGATCTTCAGGTGGGAGCGAAAAACCTGGGAAGCAGCTTTCCCAGGTCTCCTTCCTATTACTGTGCTTGCAGTAACCTCCGGAATCCATGTCCAGTTGAGGCAGTGTAACTCGTGTCATTGTTCTTCTAATGAAAAATCCTTGCTTTGACAGAATGAAATGTATCATGCTGACTGCATCCCCTGGTTGGTCAGGGAACCTAGAGGTAGGACGCCAATGCCATGGCTTATGAAAAGAGCTGGGACTAAGGTTGCCAATTGATAAATCAGATTCCTGACCCCCAGGTGGTTCACCATTCTGACAGATCCACAAAATCCACTTCAGCCATGTTTCCAAAACATGGACAATTGATTTAGTAAAGTCAAAACAATCAACTTCCTGAATGTCAAAGTGGGCATAATTTTCATTGTCACCAGTGTTTTAAGGTTGTTTTCATAAAGTGTGGTCAACAAGCCACATTCTACTCTATAAAAATTGCAACTTAATTCTTTTTCAATAACACATCCTCATTTATTATTCTGTAGTGTTGATGAAGCTTTTGCTGTGTAACAATATGGATGCAATCTTGGAGGCTGCCAGGGTCTTCGGAAATCTCTCTCGCTCTAAGGAGGTCCGTGACTTCATTGTGCAGAAAAATGGTAATGTGACAATATATTGCAATTGGCATTCTTTGATACAGTGAAATCCTATCCTTCATGGGACTTTGCAACTTCTTGCAAAGGGTGAAATGGCAAGCGGCAAGCATACTTTATAATGGAAGTCAACCAGATGGGTTTCAGCCATCCCCAAAATGTGGATGTTGATTGAATGTTGTCTTTTTCATTGAGAAACATTCCTATATTGAAGGTACCAGCTGATCCTTACATAGTCTTCTCTCCCTGATCCTCGCTAACCCTACCCCCCCTCCCCTTCTTGCTTATTTATTTCCTTCTTTGTTTTCTCCAGGGAGAGAAATGAGAAAACAGGGTTTAAAGGACTAGGCCTCTTTCTGTGTCTCTCCAAGTTACTGACAACATCATGTTATTGTCCAAAATTGAGAAAACTCACTGCTTGTAATTCTGACATTTAACTCCCTTACATACTAGTGCCGGGACGCTTTTAAAGCCTCCCTCGCTTTCGTTCTCTCTCTTTAATGAGTGGTCTCATTTCCCCCAACTTCCTGGCGTGGGGGAGAGACCTTCTGTTTTAAAAGTCACTGCTTATTCTTTTGCTGGTTGTTGTTGTACAAGGATTGAAGAAGAAGTACTGCTAATGCTGCGCCACACCCCTCCCCCCAAATACACACACACACACGCACGCACATTCCCTCTTTCTCCAGCTGTTTGGACAAGAGTGAGAAGCAGTCGCAACAACAGGGACCCTCATTAGTCCCCAGGCCCGAGCAAGAGTGGAAAACAGCCAAAGGGACAGACTGACAGCTGGGAGAAATATAGACTGTTTAACTAACTTTCTCTTGCTTGTGAAAACATCTCTATATAAATGTGTGCACACATAGCAAACTTACACCTCTTTCATCCTCCCGTCCCACACACACAGAAAGAACTAGCTTGATACAAGAACTGTTTTTAGCTTGCTGACATGGGGGTAAATAAATTTGCAGAAGTCAAGAATGTTGGAACTTGACTGTATAATGAAAATGATCTCCAAAATTACATTTTACTTCTGACGTGAAACTGAGTTTGGTTTATTTTGTATTTACGTACTATGTACTAATGATCTGATCTGCTTCTGATACGTTCAGGCTCTTTGGTTTATGTTCATTGATTAGCAAATCCAGTTGTGTTAAGGTTTCTTAGATTTCACAAATCTTGAGAATGATGTCTTTTAGATTGTTTGTGGGCCTAAAATTTTATTTGAATATGGAGGTTTAAACTACTCGAGTTGCTTTAATAAAATTCACTGCTTACTCACAAAAAATCATTCTGTTGTGTGTAATGTTGGTATATTTGTAAAAAATGTTAAACCCTTTTCTTGTCTTGATCCTTTCAGATATACACTGTTAGGATATTGCTTTATTTGTTTCTGTATTGAATCACAGAATGTTCAATAACAATAGATGTTGCATTTATGTTGACTGAACATAATCCTTTTGTTCTTTAGGACCTTTTGTTTGCTTTGTATAAATATGAAAATGTTGAAAGAAGACAGATATAGTCTGTAATGCCAACACAACTAAAGGGGAAGCAGAAAGTAATGGCTAATTTTTAAAAAAAATCATCCCTATTGCCCATCCCTAGTTACCCGTGAGAAGGTAGTGGTGAGTTGCTTTCTTGAGCTGCAGTCTCTGGGGTGTAGGTACATCCACGGTGCTGTTAGGGAGAGGGTTCCAGGATTTTGAACTAGTGGCAGTGAAGAAATGGTGATAAATTTACAAGTCAGATTGGTAAATGACTTGCAGAAGAACCTCCAGATGGTGGTGTCCTTAGGTATCAATTTGCCTTTCTATATGGTAGTATCTGGTCACAGGTTTGGAAAGTGCTGCCTAAGGAAACAAGGTGAGGTCCTGCAGTGCATCTTGCAGATGATGCACGCTGCTGCCTCTGTTTGCCGGTGTTGAGATTGAATGTTTGTGGAAGGGGTACAAATCAAGTGGATTGGTTTGTTCTGGATGGTGTCAAGCTTTTTGAATGTTGTAGCTCCACCCATCCAGGCAAGTCAATAGTATTCCACTACACTCCTGACTTGTACCTTGCAGCTTGTGGACAGGCTTTGGGGAATCAAGATGTGAGTCATTTGCCACAGATTCCCAGCCCTTGACCTGCTCTCACAGCCACACTATTTATATGGCTCTTGCAGTTCAGGTTCTGGTCAATGGTAACCTCCAATGTGTTGATAGTGAGGGATTCAACAATGCTAAAACCATTGAATATCAACGGCAATAATTAGATTCTCTCCTGTTGGCGATGGTCATTGCCTGGCACTTGTGCAGCATGAATGTTACTTACCATTGGTCAGCACAAGCGTGGATATTGTCCAGGCTTTGTTGCATTTGAACATGGACTACTTCAGTATGTGAGGAGTCATGAATGGTGCTGATCATTGTGCAATCATCGACGAACATCCCAATATCAGATCTTATGATGGAAGGAAGGTCATTGATGAAGCAGCTAAAGATGGTTGGGCCTAGGACACTGCCCTGAGGGACTCCTGCAGAGATGTCCTGGAACTGAGATAATTGATCTCCAGACACCACAACCATCTTCCTTTGTGCCAGCTATGACTCCAACCAATGGAGAGTTTCCCCCTGATTCCAATTGACTCCAGTTTTCATGGGTTCCTTGATGCCACACTCAGTCAAATGCTACCTTGATCTCACTCTCCTCTCACCTCTGGTGTTCAGCTCTTTTGTCCATGTTTGAACCGAGGCTGTAATGAAGTCAGGAGCTGTGTGACCCTGGCAAAACACAGTCTGAATGGCAGTGAGCAGGTTATTGCTCAGCAAGTGCAGCTTGATAGTGCCGTTAATGACCCCTTCCATCACTTTACATGATTAAGATTATAAATGGCCGGATTGGAATTGTACTATTTCCTGTGTACAGGACATACCTGAGCAACTTTCCTCATGCAAAGTAGATGTCGGTATTGTAGCAGTATTGGAATAGCTTGGCTAGGGGTGCAGCAACTTCTAGAGCACAAGCCCTCAGTATTATTGCTGGAATATTGTCAGGGCCTATTGTTCTTTCAGTATCCAGTGCCTTCAACTGTTGATATCACGTGGAGTGAATCAAATTAGCTTCTGTGATGCAGGGATTTTGTACTTCTGGGTGAAGATTTAGTGAATATATCAGCCTTGTATTTACCATTCCCAATATCGAGTATCCCCTGATTGCAAGATGAAAATGTAAGTCTTTTATGTCCTCTTCCTCTTTATCCTTTTGAACAACAGGCATTGTAGAACGTGATCTCATCTTGAAATAAAGACAAAACACTGGACCTTTCATTGACCTGAAATATTGGAGGGGATTTTGATCTGACAGAATGGGCGGGTTTGCGAATGAGCAACAGGTTAAAAGGGCAGAAATTATTTACGTGTTGGGAAGTCAGCTACATCCCACTGCCTTTATCTTCAGCACAATCTGCACTGCACAGGAAATCATGCGTGGGACAGGCAGGTTGGCAATTTAATATGTTAAGGGCTCTTATCGGTTTCTTTAATTCTGACTTTAAAAGGTGTGTGCACAGGTTTCCTGGGCTTTGTGGAGCTCGCCAGGGAAATAAAGCGTGAGAACAGAGGGATTTGAGGAAAGTGTGCCGGTGACAGGCACAGATGTCACAGCTGCTTCCTTGCTTGAGTGAAATAAATTAATCACTGACCTCCTTCTTAGCAATGATTTACAATGTAATTTCTATTAGTCTAGAATCTACATAGTTTGATCCACACCTCTCAGCTGTCATTTTTCTGTTCAGCATGGGTGCTACTTGTGCAGCTCTATCTTGGACCTCAGATGGAAAGAAGATGAGGGCAGTAGCACCAGCAGCAGGAGTAGCAGGAACTTTCCCCTTTACTACTTGCTGCTTAATAGGAGAGGGGTTCATAGGATCCCGACAGTGCAGAAGGAGGCCATTCAGCCTATCGAGTCTGCACTGACCACAATCCCATCCAGGCCCTATCCCCATAACCCATGTATTTACCCTATCAGTCTCCCTGACACTAAATGGCAATTTAGCATGGCCAATCAACCTAACCTGCACATCTTTGGACTGTGGGAGGAAACCGGAGAACCTGAAGGAAATCCACACAGACATGAGGAGAATGTGCAAACTTCACACACAGTAACCCAAGCTCACAATTGAACCCGGGTCCCTGGTGCTGTGAAGCAGCAGTGCTAACCACTGTGCCGCCATGCTGCAAATCTGCCCATGCTGTCAGATCAAAATGAGCACCAGCTCACAGAAGATGATCCATCCTCCTCAGGACATGAATGATGATTATCTCTCTGGACATGACTGACCAGTGTTTTAGGAGGCTTGTAGTTTCACATCAGGTGATTGCTGACATTCACAGTCTGTGGGATGATAAGAACGAAATAGGAGCAGGCGTAGGCCATCTAGCCCTTCGAGCCTGCCCCGCCATTCAATAAGATCATGGCTGATCTATCATGGCTCAGTTCCACATTCCCGCCCTCTCCCCATAACCCTTAATCCCCTCTCTTATCAAAAACCCATCAACCCGCATCTTAAAAATATTTAGCGAGGCAGCCTCCACCACTTCAACGGGCAGAGAATTCCAGAGATTCACCACCCTTTGAGTGAAGAAGTTCCTCCTCAACTCCGTTCTAAACCGCCTCCCCCTTTATCTTGAGGCTGTGCCCCCTAGTCCTACTGTCCTTTCTGAGCGGGAAGAGTCTCTCCACCTCTATCCTATCCATCCCATTCATCATCTTATAAGTCTCAATGAGATCTCCCCTCATTCTTCTAAACTCTAATGAGTACAAGCCTAGTTTATTCAGCCTCTCCTCATAGCTCAACCCCCTCAACTCCGGCATCAGCCTAGTAAACCTCCTCTGCACTCCCTCCAATGCCAAAATATCCTTGCGTAAGTACGGCGCCCAAAACTGCACACAGTACTCCAGCTGCGGCCTCACCAATGCCCTATACAGCCGCAGCAAGACCTCCCTACTTTTATATTCAATCCCCCTCGCTATGAAGGCCAGCATCCCATTCGCCTTCCTGACCACCTGTTGCACCTGCATAACTTACTGCCAAGTGGACCAGTTGGCTATGCATTGCCAGTTGCTGTAAAAGTCACCACAGCCTTTAATTTCTTTGGCTTTGTCTCCTCCTAGTAAATAATATTTGTAGAATCTCACAATCTGCTGCTTGCATAATGAACGATGCCGTGTTTACTAAGGTTATGACTTCTCAATTACTGAGGCTAATCACAAAGTGCAGATGCTTCAGATTTGCCACTCTAATTGGCCTTGGAGTTGGAGACTAGTTCAGGGAATTATCAATTGCACCCATTAAGTATCTCCAGATCATTCTGGAATCTTCCTGATCTAAAATCATCATAAATCTGCAAGATTCGCAGGGAGTTAGCATGACGCTTTCATCCTGTGTCTCTCAAACCTCCCTGAGCTCTTCACACTTCAAAGTAGAGTTAGCCTCGTTCGAGACGAGGGCTACACTCTGAAGATGTTCCTGATTGTACGTATGAGGAGGTCAGGCAGCCATGCTCAGAAAAGCACAATAGAAGCTACCTGATCACCAGAGCTGTGAGGAAAAAGCAGTTGAGATGCTGAAGATGCCTTTAGGTGGCTTAACAGAGCTAAATGCATCCTTCAGTTTACACTAGCCAGGATACCTAGAATAATAATGATCTACTTATCTTGCACAGGAGATCTCAGCACTATGAACTGGAGCTCCAGAAGGTGTAAGTTGCTGAATATTCTACCTGCCCACAAGAAAAAGAAATGGTGTTGGAGGAGGTGTTTGATGTGGAGAGTGCAACAGTAGTCACACTCACGACTCTTTGGGATGTCTGGGATAGCCTGATACAGATATCTGACCCCCAATCATTGCCATCTAGCACACAAACTCTGAATCCAACTGGCAAAACCGTCTCCTACAACCCTCCAGACAAAATAACCCCACAACCAGCAGTTGATCACTCTCACAGACACCCATTATTCATCTTTAACTATTCTTCACAAGATGGAAAGCCAGTTGCCAGGAAGCAGGCAGGATTGGGCAATGCAAGAAAATGGAACAAATATATTTTGTAGTTTGGAAATGTAACACTCTGTTAAATGCCCATGAGCATACCTTTGTGCAGCTACAATTCATTACTCTTACTTTTCTGACTACTCCTTCACATTGCTACTTTTATGGCTTCAATACGTATTCCATATCTCCACTCTGCTCAGATGTCTTTGACCAATGTGGTCTGGATTTTGGAGTCCTGGAAGGCCCTGTAAGACTGTGCGTGTGCAGGGCAGACTTGGTCATAGAAGACAACACGTGGAGCTCTGAACGGGGTGAGTGATGGCAGGTGACAAGGTGTCAGAAGTGAAAGCACTTTGAGCAAAGCCCCCACTTCCATGTTCCTTTTTTCCATCTTTCCCGTCATGGCCCACCTGCACTTCCCTGCTAGTCAAGAGCTAGAGAACTCATTTCACCCATTGGTGAGACACTAACGGGTCACAGTAAGATTTCCATCCTACCTAGTTAAGATGGCATTCTGAGTGAGTAGGCCACTAGCCAGAGTCAATGTGGATTCAGTGGAATGCCACATTTGATGGTTCATGCAAGAGGCCACTCTTTTTATAGACTTAGACATTGGTGCAAAGGCCTGAGATACCATGGCATTCATTATTAGAGATGGACTTTCCTTAGGGGCCAGCAGAAATATTGACATCGATCAGAAATCCTGGTCTCTGTCATCCAATGCTGGCAGAATGGCTATGGATCCAATTCCATTTCCCAAAGTTTCTACTTTTCTACTGCGGGTGACAGAAGACCTGGAAGTTCAGTCCATGTATTCCATGGTTGATTATGAAATTAACATTGTGAACCCAGGCAAGATACCTACCTCCTGAGCTATATTGATGCTATCCTGTTGCAAAATGTTCCATTATTTGTCCAAAAAGTTGGGGTCATATAGCAAGTGCAGCACAAGCTGATTGCACCCAGAGCAAGATAGCCATGTATTACTAATGACAGTAGAGGCTACGTAGATCACCGGGGGTGGGTGGTGGGCACGGACAACAGTGGACATATGAAGGGACATATGCACAAGGCATAAAAAGAGGTTTATGAAAAAAGAGGTTATGAAGGGACATATGCACAAGGCATAAAAAGAGGTTTTGGGACAGGGAAGTAAAACAAAATCGAGAAACATAGCGACTTGAGAGATTGGGAGAATCCAGAGCAACAACTGAAAACCTACTCGTTGGCTCAAGTCTATAATTCTGTGCTCGGAAATAACTGAATCAGCCACATTGAATCGACTATCTAAAATTTGTGTAAGATAATTGTTGATGCACAAGATATAAAAAAGGATTTCAGAAATAAAAATGAGAAGATTTGGATGATTGATATTCTTTACTACAAGTTAAAGAGTAGTTGAAACAAGAAACGTGGGTGTAAGACAAATTTTAGCTTGTTAATGTATGGCTAAATCAGGCTGAATATAAAAGTACAGAGAAGTGAAAAAGGAAATAAGAGGAACAAAGAATGTGAGAATAGATTAGTGGCTAACATAAAAGGAAAATCATATATTAAGAGTAAAAGTGTTGTCAGAAAGGTGGTGGGTCAATTAGGAACCAAAATGGAGATCTGTCATAGAGTCATAGAGGTTTACAGCATGGAAACTGGCCCTTCGGCCCAACTTGTCCATGCCGCCCAGTTTTTACCATTAAGCTGGTCCCAATTGCCCACATTTGACCCATATCCCTCTATGCTCATCTTACTCAAGTAGCTGTCTAAATGTTTTTTTAAAAGACTTGCCTCTACTACTGCCTCTGGCAGCTCGTTCCAGACACTCACCACCCTCTGACTGAAACAATTGCCCCTCTATACCGTTTTGTAACTCTCCCTTCTCACCTTAAACCTATGTCCTCTAATTTTAGATTCCCCTACCTTTGGGAAAAGATATTAGTAGGGATGAAGGCATGGCCGAGGTAACTAAATGAATACTTTCCATCAGTGTTTACCAAGAAAGAGGACTATTGCCAGAGTTATCTGGATACTGGATGAGACAAAAACAAAGCAAAGGTACAAGAATGGCTGGCAGATAATTCACGTACATAAATCACCTGGTTTGAATAGGATGTATCCTAAGCTGCTGAGGGAAGTAAGGGTAGAAATTGCAGCGGTTTTGACTGTAATCTTCCAGTCCTCCTCAGATGCAAGAATGGTGCCAGATGACTGAACAGTTGCAAGCAAATGAAACACTGCTGTTCAAAAAGAGAAGGAAAAACCTGGTATTGGTGAAATGAAAGTGACTACAGACATCAAGGGCACATTTGACTGAGTGTGGCAGGAAGGACCTGAGCAAAATTCAAGTCCTTGGGAATTGTAGGCAAACCTTCCATTGGCTGAAGTCCTACACAGTAAAAGTAAGATGGTTGTGGTTGTTGCAGGCCATTCATTTCAGCCTCAGGACATCACCGCAAGCGTTCCTCAGTATAATGTCCTAGCCCAAATATTTCACAAATGACCTTCTCTCCATCATAAGATCAGAGGTGGAGGTGTTCTCTAATGATTGCACAGCATTCAATACCATTTGAGGGCATCTTGAGGGGAATTGCTTGATAGAGCAGACGCAGCACTTTTTCGTTAAGGGGAAGTAGTGACTGACAAATTTATTGGAGTTCTATGAGGATATGTCTAGGGCGGTGGATAGAGGAGAGCCGGTGGATGTGGTCTTTCTTGATTTTCAGAAAGCGTTTAACAAGGTACCTCACAAGAGGTTATTGCAGAAGGTAAGGGGACATGGAGTTGGGGGTAGGGTGTTAGCGTGGATAGAGGATTGGTTGTCAAATAGGAGGCAGAGAGTGGGGGTTAATGGGTGCTATTCGGATTGGCGGTTGGTGACGAGTAGAGTGCCCCAGGGGTCAGTGCTGGGGCCTCAGCTATTTACCATTTATATAGATGATCTGGAGGAGGGAACCGAGTGTATGGTGTCGAAATTTGCTGATGACACCAAGATTGGTGGAACGGCAAATTGCGCGGAGGGTGTGGAGAGTCTGCAGAAGGATCTAGATAGGCTGGGCGAATGGGCCAGGAACTGGCAAATGGAATTTAATGTTGGCAAGTGTGAGGTCGTCCACTTTGGTAGGAATAATGGTAGGAAGGACTGTTACTTACGTGGCGAAAAACTGCAGCAGGCGACGGTGCAGAGGGACCTCGGGGTCCTTGTGCATGAGTCGCAAAAACCCAGCCTGCAGGTGGTCAGGAAGGCTAATGGGATGCTGGCCTTCATAGCGAGGGGGATTGAATATAAAAGTAGGGCGGTCTTGCTGCGGCTGTATAGGGCATTGGTGAGGCTGCAGCTGGAGTACTGTGTGCAGTTTTGGTCGCCGTACTTACGCAAGGATATTTTGGCCTTGGAGGGAGTGCAGAGGAGGTTTACTAGGCTGATACCGGAGTTGAGGGGGCTGAGCTATGAGGAGAGGCTGAATAAACTGGGCTTGTACTCGTTAGAGTTTAGAAGAATGAGGGGAGATCTCATTGAGACGTATAAGATGATGAATGGGATGGATAGGATAGAGGTGGAGAGACTCTTCCCGCTCAGAAAGGACAGTAGGACTAGGGGGCACAGCCTCAAGATAAAGGGGGGGCGGTTTAGAATGGAGTTGAGGAGGAACTTCTTCACTCAAAGGGTGGTGAATCTCTGGAATTCTCTGCCCGTTGAAGTGGTGGAGGCTGCCTCGCTAAATATTTTTAAGACGCGGGTTGATGGGTTTTTGATAAGAGAGGGGATTAAGGGTTATGGGGAGAGGGCGGGAATGTGGAACTGAGGCACGACAGATCAGCCATGATCTTATTGAATGGTGGGGCAGGCTCGAAGGGCTGGATGGCCTACTCCTGCTCCTATTTCTTACGTTCTTATGTTCTTATTTGCCATTCTTCAGATATTGGAGCAGCCTGCAGCAGCATTACGTAAGATCTGGACAACATTCAGGCTTGTGCTGATAAGTGGCAAGTAATATTCATGCTACCCAAGTGCCAGGTAATGACCATCTCCAACAAAAAGTGGCCAAAGGGTCTATTTCCATGCTGTAAACCTCTATGACTCTAAAAGAGAATCAAACATCTCCACTGATGTTCAATGGCATTACCATCATTGAATCCCTAATCAACATCCTGGAATCTTAACTGGACCAGTCATATCAATACTGTGGTTATAGAGTAGGTCAGAGTTTCGGAATTCTATAACATATTTCAGTTGCTGACTCCCAAAGCTTGCGTACCATCTACCAGGTACAAGTGAGAAGTGAGGTGGAATACTTCCCACTTGCTGGATGAATGCGGCTCCAGTAATACTCAAGCTCAGCACCATCCAAGACAACACCGTCTGCTGACTGGCACCAGATCTACACTGTAAACATTCACTGCTTTCATCTGGAGAGGCATACTGTGGCAGCTGTTTATACCATCCACAAGGTGCATTGCAGTAGCTTGCCAAGCCACTTTCGACAGTAGCTACCAAATCCTTCTTGACCTCTTCCGGCTAGAAAGATAAGGGCAACATGAGAACACCACCTGCAAGCTCCCTCCAAGTCGCACATCATCCTGACTTGAAAATATATTGCAGTTCCTTCATTGCTGCCAGATCAAAAACCTGGTACTTCCTAACAATACTGAGTGTACCTACACTGTGTAGGCTGCAGCGGTTCAAGTAGCTCACCGCTACCTTCTCAAGGCAAATGAGCAACGAATGCTGGCGATGCCAGCAACGCTCACCTCTGATGAAAAAATAAAAACATTTACGAAGTCTACTGGCCAGTCAGTTTAATGTCAGTGATGGGGAAACTTGCAGAAACAATATGCTGAATGAGAACTCCGGGAAGCAGTTTCAGTTCAAGTTAGAGATTAAAACTCTAAACATCAGAAACAGGAAAACAACCTGACTCAAGCTGACCACTTCTGATTTTAATGGGAGGCAGGCAAGAGACCAAACTGCTTGCTGTTTGTGGGATGCTAATTTAAATATTATAATGAAGTGGCACATCTTCATTTTGTTGTTCTATTTTTAAAGCGTCCGCCATGTTTCTTAGGCCTCTGGAGATCTGACATTAAAAAGAGGTCAGAAAGGCTGAATCGACAACCACAGTGACCCAGCTTGGGTCACAATCTGTGTGGAGTCTGTACGTTCTCCCTGTGTCTGCATGGGTTTCCTCCAGGTGCTGCAGTTTCTTCCCACAGTCCGAAAGGCATGCTGGTTAGATGTATTGGCCATTCTTAAATTCTACCTCAGTGTACCCAAACATGCACTGGAATGTGGCAACTGGGAGATTTTCACAGCAACTTCATTACAGTGTTAACGTAAGCCTATTTGTGACACTAATAAATAAACTTAAACTATATGTACAGCGCTGCTTGTGGGGCGGGAAGAACATAGAACATAGAACATTACAGCGCAGAACAGGCCCTTCGGCCCACGATGTTGCGCTGACCAATTTTGTACAGTTGCAACATGACGTTGCGGCTCCTAAATTCAATCCCCCTACCAATGAACGCCAAGACACCGTATGCCTTCCTAACTACCTTATCTACTTGATTCCCAACTTTCAGGGATCTATGTACACATACACCTAGATCCCTCTGTTCATCAACACTATTCAGAGTCCTACCGTTAGCCCTGTACTCTACACATCTGTTATTCCCGCCAAAGTGAATTACCTCACACTTTTCCGCATTAAACTCCATCTGCCACCTCTCGGCCCAGCTCTGCAACTTGTCCAAGTCTCTCTGTAAACTATGACACCCCTCTTCACTATGTACCGCTCCTCCGACTTTGGTGTCATCAGCAAATTTACTGATCCACCCAACTATACCCTCATCCAGATCATTTATAAAAATTACAAACAGCAGTGGCCCCAAAACAGATCCCTGAGGCACATCGCTTGTAACCGAACTCCATGACGAATATTTACCATCAACCACCACCCTCTGTCTCCTATCTGCTAGCCAATTCCTGATCCAATTAACTAAATCACTCCCAATCCCATACATCTGCATTTTCTGCCGAAGCCTTCCACGGTGAACCTTATCAAACACCTTACTAAAGTCCATATATACCACGTCAACTGCCTTACCCCCATCCACCTCTTTGGTCACTTTCTCAAAAAACTCAATAAGGTTAGTAAGGCACGACCTACCCTTCACAAAACCGTGCTGACTATCTCCAATCAATTCATTACTCTCTAAATAACTATAAATCCTATCCCTAATAATTTTTTCTAAAACCTTGCCCACAACAAAGGTAAGACTCACCAGAGTGTTTCCTCCAGGCCCAACAGTTAAACCTATCCCCTCACCACACAAATTGTCTGCTAGTTTCTTGCCCATAGGACCCCACTGAACATCATCTGCTTCCTCCCCTCACCCATTATTGGAACGCCCTCATCACCAACTTGTGTTACTTTTCCTCCACAATCTTGACCACATTCCTAAGCATTCAAACTTTCCTACCTGCTTTCCTGGGCTGTGGCCTTGCGCTGAAGGCTTCCCTGACTATTAGGCTTCCAAACAGGAAACGGGAGAAAAAAAGGATTTGTGAAAAAAGAAAAATTGATGTTCAGGGAAATTATATTTTCTGGGTTTTCCAAACTCAAAATATCTCCCCTGCATGAAATATGCCTCTCCGCTAAAATTCAGGCTCATAATCTGCAGGGAAAACAAAGAGGCTGTTGACCAGATCAGAGCTAATAGAGAGTCTGGATTTGTTTAAGCACCAGGACTAACTTGATTTGAGTTTTTTTGATCAGTAACAAAGAGAATGAAGTTGTTGTTGCATGAATGAACTTTCAAAAGGTATTTAATAAAACCACTGCTTATAAAATTTTTCTTTAGGAAAATTGAAGCCTTGGGACAAAATGGGCAGTAGTGGGACAGATACAAAATTTGCCAGGCAATTGAAAACTGGAAGGAGGTATAAATGATGTTTCCCAAAGTTAGGATTACTGTTGTTTTCAATATGTATGAATGACTTGGACTTGAGGTAACACGGCACAATTTCAAAATTTGACGTTGACATGAAGTTTGGGAGTGTAGTAATCAATGAGGAAGATAGTACTGGATTTTAAGAGGCCATTGGTTGGTGGAATGGACAGACACATGGGAGATGAAATTCAACAGAGAAAATTGTTTGATTCATTTGATAGGAAGAATGAAGAGAGATAATACAAACAAAATGGTACAATTTTCAAAGGGGTGCAAGAACAGGGAGACCTTGGGGGGAGTGATTTGTGCACAAATCTTTGAAGATGGCAGGACAGGTTAACAAAGCTGTTAATAAAGCCTATTGGATCCTGGTCTCTATAGAAGCGTAGAATCATCAAATGGGTATAGCACGGAAGGAAGTCTTTCAGTCCATCAAGCCATTGCTGGAGCAGACGAGTGAAGGAGCAGAGAGAGAGCTAAGATTTTACCTGTTAAAAACCAGTTTAAAATAAGTTTAAAGCACTTTGTTCTTTGTAGAACTGTTTAAAGCATTTATTTATTGTATTTACTGCTTTAAGAATTCTGAGGGAGTGGTTAGCAGGCAGTTGTGGGCCATCAGATTTAAATCAGCGCCAGGTTTAAAAGGAGGCCTGGTGTAGACAGCGGGCAGCGTCTGAGCGGGCAGCGGAGTGAGAGGGAAGCAGAGTGAGCTACTAGGGCTTAATATCAAAAAGGGCCGGAAGGAAAAAGGCCAGGTGAGTTCGTTTGAAAAACAAAAAAAACAAAAAAAAAAAAAATTTTTTTCAAAACTACTACAGTAAATAATGGAGGGGCATGTGATGTGTGGTTTCTGTATGATGTGGGAACTGGTGGACCCTAGGGTTCATCCCAGTGACCATGTCTGCAGTAAGTGCAGGTTGCTTGAGGAGCTCCAGCTCAGGGTAAATGAGCTGGCCTCTGAGCTACAGACACTGAGGCTCATCAGGGGGAGAGAGGGTGCCATTGTCAATGGGGTGCAAGTGACATCCACCCCCCCTAGACTGGCTAACTCTAAGGGTCAGGGACAAGAGGGGGCTACTGGGAAGAGGAAGGGGGGTGAGGAGCGGAGGCCTCAGCCTCTTAATCTGCATAACAGGTTTGAGGTTCTTGCTTCCAAGTTGGACGAGAACGAGGCAGGTGAGGTTGGTGAGCAAGCTGCACATGGTACAGTGCTGCAGCAGGACATAGGCAAAGAGAAAAGGAAAAGGAACGTAGTAGTTATTGGGGATAGTGGGGTGAAGGGTATTGACACTGTCCTTTGTCACAATGACAAAGTGCACAGAAGGGTGTGTTGTCTGCCTGGTGCTCGGGTACGGGATGTCGCAGCTGGGCTGCAGAGGAACCTGGAGTGGGAGGGTGAGAATCCGGTCGTTGTGGTACATGTGGGTGCCGGCGACGTAAGCAAAATGCAGACTGAGGATCTGGGGAGGGAGTATGAAAAGCTTGGAATGGAATTAAAAAGTAGAACCGACAAGGTGGTTATCTCTGGGCTACTGCCTGAACCGTGTGCAGATGGGCGTAGGGTTGATAGGATTAAGGAAGTGAATGGGTGGCTCAGGGATTGGTGTGGGAGGAATGGGTTTGAATTTATGGGGCATTGGCACCAGTATTGGGGTAGGTGGGACCTGTTCGGGAGGGATGGGGTTGGTCTGAACCGTGCTGGGACCAGAGTGCTGGCGAATCGAGTAAAGAGGACTGTAGACAGGGCTTTAAACTAATTAGGGGGGGGGAGGGTGTGAGGGTAGGTGACCTTACGAGGTCTAAAGTTAAGGAGAGTGTACATGTAAGGGAAGAGGCCGAGGATGTCCCAATAATAGAGGGAGTAGGGGGCGTGAGTATAGTTGGTGGCGTTGCGGCAAATAGGGTCCAGGTGAAGGCTGGGATGAAAGCACTTTATCTGAATGCACGAAGCATTCGGAATAAAGTGGATGAGCTGATGGCGCAGATCGACACAAATGGATACGATCTGGTGGCCATTACAGAGACGTGGCTGCAGGGTGACAGGGACTGGGAGCTGAATGTACAGGGCTATCAAGTGTTTAGGAACGATAGGCAGGAGGGAAAAGGGGGGGGCGTAGCTCTGCTGATTAAGGATAGCATCACGGTGGTAGCAAGGGATGATATTGGAGCCAAGGAGCAGAGGGTGGAATTGTTGTGGGTGGAGATTAGGAACAGCAAAGGGAGGAAGACGCTGGTGGGTGTCGTCTATAGGCCCCCGAATAATGATCTGGAGATGGGGCGGGCTGTTAACGCGCAAATAAGTGCGGCGTGCAGGAATGGGACGGCCGTAGTTATGGGGGATTTCAATCTGCATATTGATTGGTCGACCCATGTTGGACGTGGGGGGCTCGAGGAAGAGTTCTTGGAATGCTGCCGGGATAGTTTCCTCGAACAGTGTGTGTTGGAGCCGACGAGGGAGCGAGCTATCTTGGATCTGGTGCTATGTAATGAAGCGGGTAGAATTAGGGACCTTGTGGTGAAGGATCCTCTTGGGGAGAGTGATCATTGTATGGTGGAGTTTCTGGTGCAGATGGAGGAGGAGAAAGTGGGTTCCCGGACATGCGTCCTTTGTTTGAATAGAGGGAAATACGGTAGGATGAGAGAAGAATTGGCGAATGTGGACTGGGAGAGCGCGTTGGAGGGAGGGTCTGTTGAGGAGCAGTGGAGGATCTTTAAGGAGATCTTTCTTGGTGCTCAACGGAAATTTATTCCGATGGTCAAAAAGGATAGTAGGAGGAGAGGTAATAAGCCGTGGATAACAAAGGAGGTGAAGGAAAGTGTTAAACTAAAAGCGGAGGGATTTAGAGTAGCTAAGAGTAGTGGGCGAGAAGAGGATTGGGAGAGGTTTAAATGTCAACAAAGATTGACAAAGAAGTTGATAAGGAAGGGTAGGAGAAACTATGAAGCTGGGCTAGCGCTTAATATAAAAAAAGATAGCAAGAGTTTTTATAAATATATAAAAAGGAAGAGGCTGGCTAGGGTGAATGTTGGTCCTTTAGAGGATGAGAAAGGGGACCTAGTGGTAGGGGATGGGGATATGGCTAAGGTATTGAATAACTTTTTTGTTTCTGTCTTCACGGAGGAGGACGTGAATAATTTGCCGGGTGTTAGCGATGGAAAGGTGGTAGGACTGGAGGGTCTTAATGACATTACTGTTACTAGAAAGGAGGTGCTCGACAGACTGGAGGGGCTGATTGTGGACAAGTCCCCAGGACCGGATGGAATGCATCCGAGGGATCTGAAAGAAATGGCGGAGGTGATAGTGGATGCCTTGGTGGTTATTTTCCAAACGTCGCTGGATTCCGGGGAAGTGCCGGATGATTGGAAAACGGCTAATGTTACGCCGTTGTTTAAGAAGGGTGCCAGGCAAAAGGCGGGGAATTATAGGCCGGTTAGTTTAACATCTGTGGTAGGTAAAATGTTAGAATCTGTCATTAAGGAGGAAATTGCGAGGCATCTTGAAGGGAATTGCTTGATAGAGCAGACGCAGCACGGTTTCATTAAAGGGAAGTCGTGTCTGACAAATTTACTGGAGTTCTATGACGATGTGTCTAGGGCGGTGGATAGAGGAGAGCCGGTGGATGTGGTCTTTCTAGATTTTCAGAAGGCGTTTGACAAAGTGCCTCACAAGAGGTTATTGCAGAAGGTCGAGGGACATGGAGTTGGGGGTAGGGTGTTAGCGTGGATAGAGGATTGGTTGTCAAATAGGAGGCAGAGAGTGGGGGTCAACGGGTGCTATTCGGATTGGCGGATGGTGACTAGTGGAGTGCCCCAGGGGTCGGTGCTGGGGCCTCAGCTTTTTACCATTTATATAGATGATCTGGAGGAGGGAACCGAGTGTAGAGTGTCGAAATTTGCTGATGACACCAAGATTGGGGGAACGGCAAATTGTGCGGAGGGTGTGGAGAGTCTGCAGAAGGATCTAGATAGGCTGGGCGAATGGGCCAGGAAATGGCAAATGGAATTTAATGTTGGCAAGTGTGAGGTGGTCCACTTTGGTAGGAAAAATGGTCGGAAGGACTATTACTTACGAGGCGAAAAACTGCAGCAGGCGACGGTGCAGAGGGACCTCGGGGTCCTTGTGCATGAGTCGCAAAAACCCAGCTTGCAGGTGCAGCAGGTGGTCAGGAAGGCGAATGGGATGCTGGCCTTCATAGCGAGGGGGATTGAATATAAAAGTAGGGAGGTCTTGCTGCAGCTGTATAGGGCATTGGTGAGGCCGCAACTGGAGTACTGTGTGCATTTTTGGGCGCCGCACCTGCGCAAAGATATTTTGGCCTTGGAGGGAGTGCAGAGGAGGTTTACTAGGCTGATACCGGAGTTGAGGGGGTTGAGCTATGAGGAGAGGCTGAATAAACTGGGCTTGTACTCGTTAGAGTTTAGAAGAATGAGAGGAGATCTCATTGAGACGTATAAGATGATGAATGGGATGGATAGGATAGAGGTGGAAAGACTCTTCCCGCTCAAAAAAGACAATACGACTAGGGGGCACAGCCTCAAGATAAAAGGGAGGTGGTTTAGAACGGAGTTGAGGAGGAACTTCTTCACTCAAAGGGTGGTGAATCTCTGGAATTCTCTGCCCGTTGAAGTGGTGGAGGCTGCCTCGCTAAATATTTTTAAGACGCGGGTTGATGGGTTTTTGATAGGAGAGGGGATTAAGGGTTATGGGGAGAGGGCGGGAAAGTGGAACTGAGCAGCGACAGATCAGCCATGATCTTATTGAATGGTGGGGCAGGCTCGAAGGGCTAGATGGCCTACTCCTGCTCCTATTTCTTATGTTCTTATGTTCTTATGTTCTTAAGCCTGTTGGCTGTCTGCAAAAGCAATTTAGTTCATCCCATTTCCTACCCTTCACCTATGGCCCTGCAAATATTTTTAACTTTTCATTTTCGAAGGCCACAATTGAATGTGTCTCCAATGCCCTCTCAGGCTGTCAATTCAAGATTCTAACTACTTGCTGCAAAGAGTTGTACACATTTCATCTTCAGCTCTTTTGCCAATCACTTTTAACTCTGTCCCTCTGTTTCTTGACCATTCTGCCAACATGAATAAAGGCCTAAAGTACAAAGGCCAGTAAGTTACACAAAACATCGATAAAACACTAGATCAACCTCACCTGCAGTAGTGTTCAATTCTGAGAATTATGTTTAAGGAAGGATATAAAGACTTTGGGGAGAACACTTAAGAGATTTACTGAATGGTTTTAAGAATTATTACAGTTATATGAATAGATTGGAAAGGCTGGGGTTCTTCTTTGAGCAGAGAATATTAAGAGGAAATTTATTAGAAGTGTTTAAAATCATGAAGGGTTTAGATGGAGTGAATAAAGAGAAAATGTTTTTAATAGCCAAAGGACAATAACCATAGGGCAAAGAACCAGAGGTAAAACAAAGAAAGACTTTATATTAAGCAATAAATGTTTAGTATTTAGAATGAATGCTTTTATTCATTTACAGAATGTGGCTTCCCTGGCTGGCCAGCATTTATTGCCCATTGGTAGTCACCCTTGAAAAAGTGGTGGTGAGTTGCCTTCTTGAACAGTGCTGTTAAGGAGGGAGTTCCAGGATTTTGACCCAGCAGCAGTGAAGGAACGGTGATATATTTCCAAGTCAGGATGGTGAATGATTTGGAGGGGAACCTTCAGGTGGTGCTATTCCCAGGTATCTGCTGTACTTGTCATGATCATGGGTTTGGAAGGTGCTGCCTAAGGAATCTTGGTGAGTTCCTGCCACGCATCTTGTGGATGGTACACATGGCTGCCATTATGCACTGGTGGTGGAGAGAGTGAACTGCCTGATAGGATGTTGCAAACAGATTCAAGTGTCTTTCAGAAGAGAAATGAGCTGGATCAAAATCCTGGAAATCCTTCCCAGCAGTACTGTGGCTATATTGCAAAGAATGCAACTGTTCAAGGAGGCTCAGCAGCACCTTCTCAAGGGAAATCTGGATGGCCAATAAATGCTAGCCTTGTCAGTGATGGTCACATATCAAGAATGAATAATTAAACAGATTTGAAGGAGAGAAAAATTGAAGGAATTTGGTGAACAAATCATGGAATGGGGACCAACTGGATTTTCAAAAGAGCTAGCACAGACATGGTGAGCTCAAGGATCACCTTCTGTGCTGTACTATACAGTGGTTCAATTATTCAATGAAAAAGTGATTAATTGACTATGGCTGTGCTGGAAACATAATGAAGTACATGTAGAACTTATACAATTATGTATTTATAGAAATAGTTGTTTGGTGGTACAGCACTTGAGTATTAAAGAAAAAAAGTGACTTGTTGAAGCTTCGCCTTACGCTCATCACAACAATTCTGAGAATACCAATATAGGGAATACAGCACTGTTTTTGTTGCCCCTGACATAGGTATTCTTGCAATTGTCCTGATGAGTGCAAGATGGAAAGCTTCAACAAAATGTCTTTTTCCAGCAACACTGATATAACTTAAATCGAGGGACTGCAAATTCATCCTTTCTTTTCTATTTTTGGCTTCTGAGGAGTTTTTTTTAATTGTCTGACATTAATAACTGCTTCAAGAAGAAGACATATGTTTCGTAAAATTATTCTTTTCTTCTCCACAGTGGATAAATTTATGATCACGCTATTGGATGCCAAACACCAAGATGTCTGTTTTGCTGCTTGTGGAGTCCTTATAAATCTTACTGTTGATAAAAGCAAACGGCCCATTCTGAAACAGGATGGAGGGATAAAAAAGTAAGCATAAAACTCTACATTTTGCATTGCAATTAACTAATATTCCAATAAAGTACTTCTTTATTCGCAGGGATTTTTAACACCTGGCTTATAACTTTGTATTTTTAGTTGATTACTCAACTTGGTTTGGTTTAGATAAGTTGGAGAGTGACATGACACAGTGGTGGTTAGTACTGCTGCCTCATAGCTCCAGGGTTCAATTCCGGCCTTGGGTGACTGTGTGAAGTTTGCACATTCTTTCCTTGTCTGCATGGGTTTCCTCCGGATGCTCCAGTTTCCTCCCAGAGTCCAAAGGTGTGCTGGTTGGGTGGATTGGGCCATGCTAAATTCCCCTTTAGTGTCCCAAGATGTGTAGGTTAGATGGGATTAGCCATGGGAAGTATGTGGGGTTACAGGGAGAGGGTGAGGCAGAGGGCCTGGTAAGATACTCTGTCAGAGAGTTGGTGCAGACTCGATGGACCAAATAGCCTCCTCCGCATTGTAGGGATTCTTTGAATACAAATTTAACTACTTAGTTGTGTCTTACCTGTGAGCTAAATTGAAACGTTGCAGTTGAAGCTCCACAGAGGGCTCCATCTACAACCATTGCTTCAGGGAAAATCCACAGAAGCCTCTGAGAAATGGCATAATTATTCCAGTGATTAGGAAATTCAACCCATATACTCTGTAGTTGAATTTTAAGGAATGTGGGCCATGAATTTCTCCCGGAATTCTCCAGTCTGTTGATGGGAGGCTGGCTAATTCAGCTATTTCCTTGAAGGTTGTGCAGGTCTCCCACTGGAGAGACAATAGAAGACTAAATAAATACGCCCTGTGGAATCTCATCGCCTTGATCTTTTTATGAAGAAAGCATGTTTATTTTTTATTTGCCACTTTTGTTTCCTTGAAGATACTGGGACTCCCTCAGCTGATCCCATTAAAATTTGACTTGCCTCCCACTGCTAGGCGCAGCTAGGATGCTCACCCACTGGAAGTCATAATTTGTTTTAGCACAGTTGCAGCTTGCAGTTATGGGAAGGTTGGGAGGTGGGAGGTTTTGGTAAAGGCACAGTGGCTTCCTCCTCACAGCCCATATTTTATTACATTGTTCCCTGAAACCACCCCCTCATATAAGCATTTAATTAATAAAAAACACTTGCATGTATTTCAGGACTTTGAAATCCCAGCCTACTTATCCAAGGCCCAGTTCTGTACTTGACAGGGCCTGATGTATCAGTGCTAGTGAAATTCCAGGTCTCTCTCTCATGTGCCAGAAACACAGAATTGGGTGTCTATGAGCTTTCCCATCCCTGTGTCAATAAGCTTTTCAAGCACTCACCTCCCTCACCTGAGGAACAAGCAGCGCTTCGAAAGTTCATGATTTCAAATAAACCAATTGGACTTTAACCTAGTGTTGTGAGACTTCTCATTGAGCCCAGCCCAGTTTAACACTGGCATCGCCACATCATTTTAAGGATTAGAAGTGATATCTTGGAGGGGGCGTCAAATGAAGCTTTGTGGGTAGAGCTCAGGAATAAAAAAAAGGGCAGCCACATTGTTAGGTATATAGACCCCTAAATAGTCAGAGAAATATTGAGAAGCAAATGTGTGCTCAGTTTGTGGAGGTGTGTAAAAACTATAACAATAGGGTTATTATATTAGGTGATTTCAACTTTCTCAATATTACTTGGAATATACATAGTGTTAAGGGCTTGAATGGAGTAGATTTCTTGAAATGTGTACAGGAGAACTTTTTAAATCATTATGTGGAGGGTCCAACAAGGGACAGAGCTGTACTGGACCTGAGGAATGAAGCCTGAGAGGTGGTTGAGGTGATCAAGGTGGGCGGGTACATTTTAGTCACAGTGATTGCAATATGGTACAATTTATGGACAAGGAAATAGACAAGCTGCAAAACAAGTTTTGGACTGGGGAGAGCAGATTTTAGTAAAATAAGACAGGATCTGGTCAAGATAGACTGAGAACAAGTACTAATGGGAAAATCTACAGAAATGGATTGGGCGACATTCAAAAGGGAAATGGGGTGGGTGCAGGCCCAGCATGTTCCCTCTAAGGTGGTAGGTAGGAATACCATGGATGACCAGAGACATTCAGGATACAATGAGAAGGAAGAGAAAGGTTTTAAAAAGTACAAGGGGAGCAAATCAGTGGGGGCATTAGTGAGATATAGAAAATGCAGGATGAAGCTTAAGAAAGCAATTAGGAATGCAAAGAGGGGATATGAGAAAGCTGTGGCTGGTAAAAGTAGGGAAATGCCAAGATATTCTATAAGTATATCAATGGGAAGAGGATAACCAGGGAAAGAGTGGGGCCCATTAGAGACCAAGGGGGCAATCTGTGGATGGAGCCAGAGGACAGTGGTAGCATGTTGGATGAATCCTTCACATCCATTTTCACCCTAAAGAATGAGGATGATGGTATGGAATTTAGGGAGAGAGACTGTGAGCTTCTTGAGAAAATTGACATAGGGAAAGGAGAAGTATTGAAAGTAAGGAGAAGTAAGGCAGCCTTAAAAGTAGATAAATCTCCAGGTCCAGATGAATTGTGTTCTAGGCTGCTATGCGAGGCAAGGGAGGAGGTTACAAGGGCTCTGACCCAAATTTTCAAATCATCTCTGACCATGGGGAAGGTGCCAAATGACTGGAGAACAGCTAATATGGTTCCGTTATTTAAGAACAAAGAACAACACAGCACAGGAAACAGGCCCTTTGGCCCTACAAGCCCATGCCACCCATTTTAACACTCAGTGGGTGCCTCATTCCAATCCTCCTCCTACCTACGACTTTTGTCTACATCTCGTGGACTCCACAATAAAGGGGTGCAAATTTAGGGAATTATATATACGCCAGATTAAGGGAGATCCAATTTAAGGACAATTTATTAACACCAATCAGCCTAAAAGCACGTTTTTGGGGTGTGGGAGGAAACTGGAGCATCCAGAGAAAACCCATGCAAGCATGGGGAGAATGTGCAAACTCCCACAGACACTGACCCAAGCCGGAGATCCGACCCGGGTGCCTGTAACTGCACAGTAAACAGTGATAGTCACTGAGCAGTCGTGTTGCCCGTCAATTGGTCCAGTTTAAGCATACACTAACGACGTGAAGCACTAGGCAACTCTCGAAGCAACATCCAAGAATAGCCCTCACATGACCCACCGCATGTATGCCCCTTGTTGGCCAACAAAGCGGAGCAAATCGCCTGTGGATATAAAAAAGAGACATCAGTAAACATACAACAGCCTATACAGACAAGAAGGGTTGTAGAGAGCCAGGGAACTACAGACCTGCGAGTCTCACATCAGTGTTAGGGAAACTATTAGAGAAATTTCTGAAGGAAAGCATCTATCTCCAGTTTGAGAGGCAAAGCTTGATGAGGGATAGTCAGCATGGCTTTGTCAGAGGAAGGTCACGCCTAACAAATTTGATTGAATTTTTTGAGGAGATGACCAGGTATGTAAACAAGGGTAGAGCAGTCAATGTAGTTTATATGGATTTCAGCAAAGCCTTTGATAAGGTCCCATATGGGAGACTTGCAAAGAAGATAAATTCACATGGGATGCAAGGAAAGAGAGGGCCCATTTGAATTGGCTGAGTTTGCGGGAGTTGGAGGGTGATAACAGAAGGCTGCTTTAGTGACTGGACGCTAGTGTCCAGTGGCATACGACAGGGATCTGTGTTGGACCCCCTATTATTCATTATTAATATAAATGACATTGATGGCCATGTGAGGGCTAGGATTAGTAAGTTTGTGGATGAAACAAAAATTGGACGGGTGGTTAATAGTGAGCTAGAGTGTCTTGGGCTACAAGGAATGGTCAAATGGGCAATCCTGGAGTGGATTGGAAGGTGCCTAGAGCTGGGGGTTCGGATGGGGAGGAATTTGTAAAATGTGTGCTGGAAGGGTCCTTGGAGCAGTGCGTAACTAGCCCGACTAGGGAGGGGGCTATACTGGATTTAGTTTTGGGTAATGAGCCGGGTCAGGTGGTTGAGGTTGCAGTAGGCAAACATGTGGCTAACAGTGACCACAAGTCTGTCTACTTTAGGATAAAAATGGAAAAGGATGAGTGCTATCTGAAGGGGAGGGTGCTGAACTGGGGGAAGGCGAGCTTTAGCCGGATTAGGAAGGAGCTGAAGGACGCTGATTGGGAGAGGTTGTTAGCGGGTAAGTCCACGGTTGGCAAGTGGGAGGCTTTCAAGGGCAAACTAAAAATGTTGCGGGAAAGACGTGCTGGTAAAGAGGAAGGATGGGAAAGGCAGGATTAGAGAGCCATGGATTACAGGGGATATTGAGGACTTGGTCAGGAAGAAGAGAGAGGCATATGTTAGGTCTAAGCAACTGGGAACGGAGAGAGCACAGGAGGAATATAGAGAGAGCAGGAGGGAGCTCAAAAGGGGAGTTAGAAGGTCGAAAAGGGGGCATGAAATTGCTTTGGCTGATAGGATTAAGGAAAATCCAAAGGCATTTTACTCTTATATTAGGAACAAGAGGGTGGTTAGAGGGAAAATAGGGCCTCTTAGGGACAAAGGAGGGGAACTATGCATTGAGCCTGAGGGAATTGGGGGGATCCTGAATGAATACTTTGCGTCGGTATTCATGAAGGAGAGGGGCTTGGTGTCTTGTAATGTCTTGGAGGGAGCTGTAGACCAGTTGAAGGAAATATCCATTATGAGGGAGGAAGTGTTAAGGTTTTTAGGTAGCATAGAAACTGATAAAGCTCCGGGGCCTGATGGCATTTATCCCAGGCTACTTAGGGAGGTGAGAGATGAAATTGCTGGGCCTCTGACAAAAATCTTTGTCTCTTCTTTGGACACAGGTGAGGTCCCAGAGGACTGGAGGATAGCTAATGTGGTACCGCTGTTTAAAAAGGGCAGTAGGGATAACCCTGGTAATTATAGACCAGTGAGTTTGACATCGGTGGTAGGAAAGTTGTTGGAAAAAATTCTTAGGGATTGGATGTATAAGCATTTGGAGCGTTGCGATCTGATTAGGGATACGCAGCATGGCTTTGTTCAGGGGAGGTCTTGCCTTACGAATCTGGTAGAGTGTTTTGAGGAGGTGACAAAAACGGTTGACGATGGACGAGCCGTTGATGTCATCTATATGGATTTCAGTAAGGCATTTGACAAAGTCCCCCATGGTAGGCTGGTAGAAAAGGTTAAGGCACATGGGATACAGGGACAGGTATCTAGATGGATTGAAAACTGGCTAGGCAACAGGAGAGAGTAGTAGTGGAGGGGTCCTTTTCTAGCTGGAGGTCTGTCACCAGTGGTGTGCTGCAGGGCTCAGTATTGGGACCTCTTCTCTTCATAATATATATAAATGACTTGGAAGAGGGTGTACGTGGTGTGATCAGCAAGTTTGCAAATGTCACCAAGATGGCAGGATTGGCGGATAGCGAGGAGGATTGTCAGGTGACACAGGATATAGATAGGCTGGTATATTGGGCAGATAGATGGCAGATGGAATTTAATCCCGATAAATGCGAGGTGATGCATTTTGGAAGGAATAATGCAGGGAGGAGTTACATCTATATGGATTTCAGTAAGGCATCCATATAGGGTAGACCAGTTAAGAGTATAGAAATGCAGAGGGACCTGGGAGTGCAAGTGCACAAGTCTCTGAAGGTGGCAACCCAGGTGGAGAAGGTTGCGAAGAAAGCTTACGGAAAGCTAGCCTTTATAGGAAGGGGTATAGAGTATAAGAGCTGGCATCTAATGCTACAGTTGTACAGAACGTTGGTTATACTGCATTTGGAGTACTGTGTCCAATTCTGGTCACCTTACTACCGGAAGGACGTGGAGACCCTGGAGAGAGTGCAGAGGAGGTTTACCAGGATGCTGCCTGGTATGGAAGGACTGGGTTATGAGGAAAGATTGGGTAAACTGGGGCTCATTCCCTTAGAAAGACGGAGATTAAGGGGGGATCTGATAGAGGTGTCTAAAATAATGAAGGGTATAGATAAACAGTGGCAGGCTTTTTCCTAGATTGGAGACAAATATCACGAGGGGTCACGAGCTAAGGGTGAGGGGGGAGAAGTATAATTTGGATACCGGAGGGAGGTTTTTCACACAGAGGGTCGTGGGGGTATGGAATGCACTACCAAGTAAGGTGGTGGAGGCAGGCACGCTGGACTTGTTTAACCTTTACTTAGATAGGCACGAGTGAAACAGGGATGGAGGGTTATAGGAGACGGTTTTAAAAAGGGTCAGAGCCTTGGGACGTTACTGGAAATCTAATGCTGCATGTGTTGATGTTTTGTCTCTTTTACTCCGCAGGTGTGTCAGTCTACCTTGTTGTCTAACGAGGGGCATGCACACGGTGGGTCGTGCGTGGGCTGCTCTTGGATGTTTCGAGAGTGGCCTAGTACTTCGCATCGTTGTGTGTGCTTAAAAACTGGACCAGCAGATGGGCACCACAACAGCTCAGTGACTATCACTGCTTGCTGTGCAGATACAAGGATTTGGGCCAGTGTCTGTGGGAGTTTGCGCATTCTCCCTGTGGTTGCGTGGGTTTCCTCCGGGTGCTCCGGTTTCCTCCCACACCCCAAAGATGTGCTCTTAGGCTGATTGGTGTACCAAATTGTCCCCTGAATCTGGTTTCCAATGGGGGTACCATACGCATACACACGGGTCAAGGTAGGTGTAGAAAAATGCTTTGTTAAGATGGAGGCGTGGGCTCATTGGGCCTGTTTCCCGTGCTGTGTTGTTCTTTGTTCTTTATATGTGGCGCATGGAATTTAACCCTGAAAAGTGTGAGGTGATACACTTTGGAAGGAGCAATTTGACAAGAAGTATTCAATGAATGGTAGGACACTGGGAAGTTCTGTGGAACAAAAGGACCTTGACGTATTTGCCCACAGATCTCTGAAAGTGGAAGGGCATATTAGTAGGGTGGTGAAAAAGCGATATGGGACACTTACCTTTATCAGTCAAGGCACAGATTACAAAAGCAGGGAAGTCATGTTGGAGTTGTATCAAATATTTGGTGAGGTCACAGCTAGAATACTGTGTGCAGTTCTAGTCACCACGTTATTGGAAGGATATGATTGCGCTGGAGAGGATGCAGAGGAGATTCACCAGGATGCTGCCTGGGCTGAAACATTTAACATATGAAGAGACTTGGTTTGTTTTCACTGGAGCAGAGAAGACCGAGGAGCAACCTGTTTGAGGTGTACAAGATTGAGAGACATGGACAGAGTGGATAAGGAGCAGCAGTTGAAGGGTCAATCACAAGGGGGGCATAGGTTCAAGGTGAGGGATGGGGGTATAGGAGGGGTTTAAGGAATTTTTTTTTACCTACAGGGTGGTGACGGTCTGGAATGCGCTGCCTGGGAGTGGTAGAGGGGGGATTGTCTCACATCATTTAAAAAGTACCTGGATGAGTACTTGGCACATCATAACATTCAGGTCCTTTGTCCAAGCATTGGCAGATGGGATTCGGTGGGAGTTCAGGTGTTTCCACTGTGTCAGTGCAGACTCAATGGGCTGAAGGGCCCTCTTCTGTACTGTATGATTCTGTGTCCTATCTCTGGTGAGGTCCTGCAGAAATCAGGGCATTAGCCCATGCTGAACCTAATTTCAAACCCTTCAGAAGCATGCCCCTGTCAGGGTCTTAACAGGGCTACAGCAAAAGGTCACAGATGTTTCACCACCATCTGTTTGCAAATGTCAAGAGTAAGCTAACTACTGATTCAAAAGATATAAGATCATTTTTGTTTGAATGTGCTGTATTTTGTTGATTCTAGGTTAATTGACTGCTTGCGAGACTTTGGGCCCACAGACTGGCAATTGGCCAGCCTGGTTTGCAAAACTCTTTGGAACTATAGTGAAAAAATAACCAGTACTGTGACGTGCTTTGGAGAAGAAGAGACTACAGAATTACTGGAACTCCTTCCTGCATATTTAGGTATGAACAGCATATCCTCTTTGTCTGTGATAACTTCTTTTGAATGTTCTCTTACAAAATATCCAGTCAAATTGATATTCTAAGAAAGCTGGTTTTAGTATCCTCTTTCCTGGGCACTGTCTAGAAGACCCAAGGTTTGTGTTCAATTGCTTTCTTTTTAAAAGCCCGAAATGAACAAGGACAGAATTAACTTATTGCTGCAGATTACATCAGCAACCTATTCATTGTCAGCTGATCAGTGAAGTAAGTCATCCTGGGGAATTTGTGGCCCACTCTGATTCTGATATGATCTGTCACAAAGACACACCACTGCCCTATATGTATTTATTTAGCACATTTAACATTGTAAAATGTCTCAAGATGCTTCACAAGAACATTATCAACCACAATTTGACACAGGGCACTTCAGGAGATATTAGGGCCAATGACCAAACGTGTGGTCATAGGGTGTTAGAGAGTGTCTTAGATGCAAAGAGGTTACGGAAGGAAGGGAATTCAAGAGTTTGGGACCTCAGAGGGTATATAGGTGCAGTGGAAATGGTTGAGAGCTTCATGTTTTTAGGTGTCTAGATCACCAACAACCTGTCCTGGTTCCTCCATGCCTACACCTTATTTAAGAAAGTCCACCAACGCCTCTACTTTCTCAGGAGATGAAGGAAATTTGGCATGTCAGCTAGGACTCTCACCAATTTTTACAGATGCACCATAGAAAGTATTCTTTCTGGTTGTATCACAGCTTGGTATAACTCCTGCTCTGTCCAAGACCGCAAAAAACTACGAAGGGTCGTGAACAAAGCCCAGTCCATTATGCAAACCAGCCTCCCATCTGTTGATTCCACCTACACTTCTCGCTGCCTCAGAGAAGCAGCCACAGTAATCAATGATTCCACGCACCGGATAGTCTGGGCCTATTTTACCATTTTCATTCTTAGTGCCGATTCTGGGCGTAGTACACATCCTACTTAGACATCCACTTTCAGGCTCCCCCATGCGCTCTCAGCCATCTCCAGTCAGATTCACGTGGTGGGTGGGGCTTAGCATGGCCAGAACGATCAGAGCTCTGAACTGACGTGCAGTTAGAAAAAAAATTAGAAAAAGCGAGCCGCAGAAAACAAAGAAAGCAGCCTGGGAGCAAAAAGCGGAAGTGAGGGTACGTCTCGGGTGGGGTGGGGTGGAGGGAGGCATGTAAGATGTATCGCAGGAGGGGCGGGGTGGGGGCAGATGAATCTCTGATGGTGGGGGAGCAGGGTGGGTCCGCTGTCACTCTGCGGGCAATCGGTGGGGAGGGGGGAATTGGTGGCAATCGGTCTAGTTAGTGGGGGGGCTGGACAAGGGGAGCAGTGATGTGTGTAGGTAGTTGGGGGGGGGGGGTGGATAAAGGGGGCATACACACATCCTCCCCCCCACCCCTTATCCATCCTCCCATTACCAGACCGATTGCCACCCCTGCACCCCTTCCCTCCCACCGATCGCCCGCAGAGTGGCAGCAGACCCCCATAACTCCTCCATGAGAATGGTCTGGTCTCACTCCCTTTCCCCTCCAGAAGAACCTCTGACCTACTCCCCAGAGATACATCCGACCCACCTCCTCCTCCCCCTCCCACAACTAGATAATGATCTGATTTCACTCCCCTCCTCACACCAGAGAATGATCTGTACCTCCCCCGCCACTGATCTGAGTCAGAGAACCGTTGGAAACACTGAACATGCTCTTCAGAAGCTGGAGCACCTGACTCAGATTTTTATTCAGCAGGTCCCTAAAAGCGCAGTTCTGGATAGGTAAATGCAGTGGTAAAGGGGGAAATGCTGATAGAGTTGGATGGGCAGTTCATTAGTTCAATTTAAATGCATGCAAATGCCCAACTTGGGCACGGAATGGATTCCTGCCATTCGCAGGTCTCGGTAACAGACCATAGAACACTACAGCACAAACAGACCCTTCAGCCCACAAGTTGTGCCAATCGTATCCATACCTACCAGGCTTATCTATAACTCTCAATCCCACGTACTCATCTAGAAGTCTCTTAAAAGACCCCAGCGAGTTTGCTTCCACCACCAACGACGGCAGCCGATTCCATTCACTCACCACCCTCTGAGTGAAAAACTTACCCCTGGCATCGCCTCTGTACCTACTCCCCAGCACCTTAAACCTGTGTCCTCTCGTAGTGACCATTTCAGCCCTGGGAAATAGCCTCCGAGAATCCACCCTATCTATACCTCTCAACATTTTATAAACCTCTATCAGGTCACCTCTCAATCTTCGTCCCTCCAGGGCGAAGAGACCTAGCTCGCTCAACCTATCCTCATAAGGCATACCTCCCAATCCAGGCAACACCCTTTCAATCGCTTCCACATCCTTCTTGTAGTGAGGCAACCAGAACTGCGCACAGTACTCCAAGTGGGGTCTGACAAGGGACTTATAAAGTTGCAGCATTACCTCCCGACTCTTAAACTCAATCCCTTGATTAATGAAGGCCAGTACACCATACGCCTTCTTGACCACATCCTCCACCTGCGAGGCCAGTTTAAGAGTCTTATGGACCTGGACCCAAAGGTCCTTCTGCACCTCAACACTGCTAAGACTCCTACCCTTGATATTGTACTCCTTCATCCCATTGGACCTGCCAAAATGGACCACTACACATTTATCCTCCTTGAAGTCTAGTGCAGATTGAAGTGGCAATCTGAGCAGTGCAGATGGATTATAAAGGCCTCACACCCAACTTTACCACAATTTTGCACCTGAAAATGGGTGCCAATTGTTGGTAAAATCCAATGGGGGTGGTTGGTGGCTCCTCCCATCCTGCTGCTCTGCTTTTGTAGTACATCAGGCTGAGAGAATCCAATGGAGACCATTTCAAGGGTTCCCCACTGGGCAACACAGCCTCTGTGCATCTCCTGCAGCAAATCAGCATGGAGCTTTATATATTATGTAAATACAGATTATAATCTATTTTACATAGACATCTCTAGGTCCACTAGCCTCTACCCCAACCCACCCAGGAGTGGTTCACTCCAGCAGGGCTTAGTATATGCTTTTTTCTGGTTGTTGACATAGAACTACAAAAGTGAAACATCCCTGCCATCTTTTTCCTTTTGCCTCAGGAGCTTGTGTGAAAAATCAGCCAAACCTGTCAGTAACGTTGATTTTTATAGTTCAGTGAGGTGCAATCATAAAAAAGACTTTTGTGATTATTTATTTTGATATGTCTCTTATGTTTTAGATGAGGAAATTGCATTGGCTATTGACAGCAATTGTTTTGACGAGGATCTGATAGAACATCACAAAGTGTGCTGGGAATCTGAGTTTGTACCTGTGGGCCAACAGCTACTACATCGGATTCAGTGTCATCATAGTCACCTCGAACCTCTCCCACTCTCTTCACTGCAGGATTAATTCATTTTGAAAGATTAATTCTAATATCTGTTCCGCAGAGGAAAACAAAACTTGATCCACTTGACCTAAAATTCTGAATGTTGAAATCTTTGGCATTAACAGATAACCATTGAATGTCACATCACAATAGAAATGCTCGTTTTGGATTTGACCTGATAGTTTAGTTTATGGACAACAAAATCAGTGCTTTGAAACAATATTTGTTTAGCCATTTTTGGACCTACGGCACTTTTCATAATTAACCAACCAGTTTGTAGAGCCTGGTGTTTAGCCTTTGCAAATGGTTTTGTTTGTATTAATGTACAGTGTAAGATACAATAATGGTCTGATTTCTAATGATCGTTTGGAAAACTTTAAATATATTTTTGTACATTGAGAAGTTTTAATTCTGAGTTCATAAAGTTTGTGACATTTTGATTTAATATTAAAATAAAATTTGAAATAAAATGTCACTATGTTTCATTACTCTACAGGTAAGAGAATAATAAAAGTTCCAAATTTATGACCCCCGACAAGAGATTCCCAGACCAGTGAATAATACTGACATAGAATCACAGACCTTAGCAGTACAGAACGTCAGATAGCCCAACCCACTTTGCTCATTTTCTGAAATGCTATCTTTTCAATTTCCTTCCCTCTAACCTATACTAACTTTACATTTAAAAGCAATCATGTATCTGTGTTCCAGGAATTTCTGGCAACTTCCTGGTCCCCAATGCATCAATAAATTTTTTCATATTTGTTGTTTTGCTGACTGTCTAATACAAAAATGATCCTTTCCCTTCTCAAAATTCTTAACCCCTGTATGTACCCAAAAACAGGGAAACTGCATACGTACACAGGTTTAAGCAAAAGTAATTCTCAAAAGAGGGATAGGTCACAAGCTTTGTGTAAAAGCTGCTAACAGAGCAGCCAAAAGGTCAGTGGAAAAAAAGGCTATGGATAAATATGACAGCAATCATGAAACCTCCTCTACTTGCATTAGGAAATTATGGATTATAAAAGTGGTATTAAATTATTTTACATCCTTTGAAAGAGACTGTGGCATAGTTGAAATGGACTTTTTTCTCATGGGCTGGAAAGGCTGAAATACTAATATTCAAAAAAAAGACTAAGAACTGGGGACAGGAGTAAGTAATTCAGCCTCTTGAGCCTACTCCATCATGGTTCATCTGATCTCAGCCTCAACTCCACTTTCCTACCCATTCTCCATCACCCTTCGACCCATTTCTAAATAAAAATCTCTTTTCAAATGTACTGAACATCCCAGATTCCACCTCATTTTGGGGTAATGAATGCCAGATTCACGATCCTTTGAAAGAAGTAATTTCTCCTCATCTATTTGAAATCTGCCACCCCTAATCCTAAAACTATGACCTCTTATTCTAGATTGCTTCATATCTACTTTGTCAATATCTTTTATCATCATGTTATAGTTGTACAAAACATTGGTAAGTCCACACTTAGAACATAACAGTGCAGTACAGGCCCTTCGGCCCTTGATGTTGTGCCGATCAGTGGAAGCAATCTAACAACCCTCTAACCTCAACTATTCCAATGTTATCCATATGCCTATCCACTGACCATTTGAACGCCCTTAAAGTTGGCAACTCCACAACTGCTGCAGGTGGGGCATTCCCCGCCCTTACTACCCTCTGACATCCGTGCTATAATTACCACCCTTTAAGTTAAAGCCACGTCTCCTCGTGTTAGCCATCACCATCCGAGGAAAAAGGCTCTCACTGTCCCCCCTATCTAACCCTCTGGTCATCTTGTATGCCTCAATTAGGTCACCTCTTAACCTTTTAACGAAAACAACTTCAAGTCCCTCAGCCTTTCCTCATAAGACCTTCCCACCATACCAGGAAACCTCCCCTGCATCCTTTCCAATGCCTCCACATCCTCCTTATAATGCGGCAACCAGAACTCTACGCAATACTCCAAGTGCAGCCACACCAGACTTTTGTACAGTTGCAACATGACCTCACGGCTCAAATTCAATCCCTCTACCAATAAAAGCTAACACACCGTACGCCTTCTTAACAACCTTATCTTGGAATACTGTGTGCAGTTCTGGTCATATTATAGAAAGGATATTAAACTAGAAAGAGTGCAGAAAAGATTTACTAGGATGCTTGGTTTGAGGTATAAAGGAGAGGCTGGGTAGACTGGGACATTTTTCTCTCGTGCATAGGAGGCTTGGGGTGATCTTTTGGATGTCTACAAAATAAGGAGGGGCATTGATCAGCTAGACAGTCAATATCTTCTCAAAGGTAGGGACGTCTAAAACTAGAGGATCTAAATTTAAGTTGAGAAGATAGAGATACAAAAGGGTTCAGAGGGGCAATTTTATCACAGAGGGTGAAGCGTCTAGAACAAGCTGCCAGAGGTAGTAGTGAAGATGAGTACAATTTTGTCTTTTAAAAAGCATTTAGACACGAGTAAGATGGCTATCAAGGGATTATGGGCCAAGTAAGGGCAACTGGGACTAGTTTAGTCATTGGAGAAAAGGGTGGTATGGACAAGTTGGTCAAAAGGGCCAGTTTCCATTCTGTAAACCTCTATGACTCTATGATTGGGAATTAATCTAGTCAACCTCCTCTGAACTGCCTCTAAATGCCACTACATTCTTCCTTAAACATGGGGGCCAAAGCTGCATAAACTATTCCAGGTGCAGTCTCACCAATGCCTTGTGTAGTTATTGCAACATTTCCTTACTTTTATACTCTAATCCTTCAGCTGTAAATGCCAAAATTCAATTTGCTTTCCTTATTACCTGTATACTGGTTTTCTGTGACTTGTATACAAGGACACTGAAGCACCCTGAAGTCATTCTCCATTTAGGTAGAGTTCCATTTTTCTGATCAAAATGGATAACTTCTCAATTATCCACATTAATCTCCCATCTGCCACATTTTGGCTCATTCAACCTATCCATTTGTAAATTTTAATTCTTCTTTGCAACTTACTATCCCACCTATTTTACTGTCATTTGTAAATTTGACTATAAGAACATAAGAAATAGGAGCAGGAGTAGGCCATCTAGCCCTTCGAGCCTGCCCCGCCATTCAATAAGATCATGGCTGATCTGTTGTGGCTCAGTTCCACTTTCCCGCCCTCTCCCCATAACCCTTAATCCCCTCTCTTATCAAAAACCCATCAACCCGCTTCTTAAAAATATTTAGCGAGGCAGCCTCCACCACTTCAACGGGCAGAGAATTCCAGAGATTCACCACCCTTTGAGTGAAGAAGTTCCTCCTCAACTCCGTTCTAAACCGCCTCCCCTTTATCTTGAGGCTGTGCCCCCTAGTCCTACTGTCTTTTTTGAGCGGGAAGAGTCTCTCCACCTCTATCCTATCCATCCCATTCATCATCTTATACGTCTATCCCTGCATCCAAGTCATTAATATAATTTGTAAATAGCTGGGCCCCAAGGACTGAACCCTGTGGGACCCCATTCATTACATCTTGCCAACCAGAAAAAGACCCATTTATCCTGACTCTCTACCTTCTATCAGACAGCAAATCTTCTATCCAAGCTAATAAATTACCTCTAACCTCATGTAATCTTACCTGTGTATAATCTTCTGTATAGCACCTTATCAAACAACATCTTCTAAAAGTCCAGATATACTACATCTACATCTACAGTATCACCATTATCCAATTAGCTTATTATACCTTTGAAGAACTCTAAAATTAAATATGATTTGTTTTCATAAAACCATGCCAACTCTGGTGGATTGTATTTTGACTTTCCAAATGTCCCGTTATTAGTCACACTTGAGAAATTGTAGCCCTATTAGCTTGACTTTGAAGATGTTAGGATCATTAGATATACTGTATGACGACCTGGACAGAGAGGGGGCTATTAGAAATCGAACATGGTTTCTGGAATGAGTGTTATGCCTCACCAACCTGTTAAAGATTCTTGTGAAGGTTACTGGATTGCTGAATGAAGATGGGGAGGCAATGACCTAGTGGTATTATCGCTAGATTATTAATCTAGAAACTCAATATTCTGGGGCCCCAGGTTCAAATCCTGCCACGACAGATGGTGGAAATTGAATTCACTAAAAAAATCTGGAATTAAGAATTTAATGATTCACAAATGTCCTTTAGGGAAGGAAATCTGCTGTCCTTACATTGTCTGGCCTACATGTGACTCCTGAACCACAGGAATGTTGTTAACTCTCAACTACCCTTGGACAACTATGGATGACAATAAATGCTAGCCAGCCAGTGATGCCCATGTCCCACGAGTGAATAAAAAGGTATCCCAGTCAAAATAATGTTATATTTTCAAAATCCCCACAATAATCTAAATTATAAAAAGCTGTGTGATTGGAGGGCATTGAGACACTGAAGATGCATGAACTAATTTTAGTTCCTAGTTTTTTTTAATGTCAGAAAGGACATGCAGCTGTTCCTCAGGAAGCAGCTGCAATTTGAAGAGTTCACTATTCTGCAAAATACTTTGCTTGACTGGCTTTCTGATAGCTGTAGTACCAAACCTTTTATACCTTTTTTGGAAATGCACCTTGGATACATTTTCTACTACGTGCACTTCCTGGCCAGTGATGTCTCATTTGCTGTAACCAGAGAAATGTGCCATTTTGTAAAGTTAATCAATGTGATTAATCGTGAAGAAAACCCATAAAAAGTTTCATTTGAATACTGAAGTCAGGATGTGACTTTTTTGGTGACACTAGCATCTGTTAACATTTACATCACAATCACTTTGACAACTGTTGTGATTTGACACATGCACCTTTATAGGCTCACAGCCTAAAAACTGTCCATCACCACCACCTTGACACAGGATGTATTAGTATCATGGCTTGTACTCAGCCCACAGCAGGAGTCAGATATGTTTACTTAGTCTCCTAGTTAAAGTTTTACCTTCAAATAAAGAACTCATTATTGTTTCACCAATCCTTGTTGTGATTGGTATGTTTAAGTCAAACAGGAGAACTTAATGCTCAAAAGGCAAATCTGGAAGATTAAGGACATGTGGGAAGAGAAAGCCCAATAATATGCTGATCATTGCGATATGCAGCATATTTTGAAGCCACCAGGGTCCATATTTAGATTGAGGTCAAATTCAAAATAACCTGTCAAAGGATCCTTCTGTCAAGGATATTTCTTTCAAGGATGGCAATGCCATCTGTCAAAACTGAAAAAAAAATTCAACAACTCCTCAACCATGAATCCAGAGACAGCTGGTATTCTCCAGGCTATCCCTGTGGTAGAGTTTATGGGTGAACCACTATCAATGGGAGAGTGCAGCAAGCAACCAAACAGATGAAAAGCAACAAAGCAATACAGCCCTCTTGGTATTCCAGCTGAGGTCTTCAAAGCTGGTAGGCTTTTGCTCACATTCCAGACTCCGTGCACCATTCCTACAGACTGAAGGAAAAATAAGTCCCCCCCCCGCCCACCTCACCTTTTCAGAAGTGACAATTATCTTGAATAAGGGGGATAAATCATGGGAAACTATCGAGGCATTTCCCTCTAATCCATAGAGGGAAAATCCCGACATGCATCCTGCTGAATCACTTCCTTTGGCTGAGGTACAATGTGGCTTTGGACCTTTCAGAGGAGGATCCTCCAAAATGGTGCTTTTGTGTTTAAATAAATCTAAGAAAAATGTTGAGAACAATCATTATAATCATTGATTCAGTAAATCAGGAGACTCTGTGCACTTGTACTTCAATGATTTGTTTGTCCAAGAAGCTACATCACAATACAATTGTTTCATATCACTGAGCAGAAAATCTAAAAGTCACCTTCAAAATTCAGAGACAAAGTTAAATGATAGTCCACAATCTACCTGACGGTTGTTATTCACCTCATTAAAGATCAACTGCCCCTTCGTGTCAGTTTTAAGTACGACCTGCTAATCTCAAACACCTCCATGCCAAAACTAAACTGATCATCATAGATATATACATGATCAAACTTGTGGATGATTGCAGTCTGTGTCCACTCTGCACCAGATTTGCAAGTTACTCTTGATTTCTTCATCTCTTCAATTCTGCATAAAAGAAACTCAGCTTGTGCCTGAATGTTGCCAAAACAAAGCTCATGTCAATTCACAGCCAAATATTCCACCTGCCATCCATGTTAGAGAAAATACTCTGGAACGTGTTGAGCTTACCTTACCTTAGCAGCCACCTCCCAAAAGGTCACCGTTAACAAAAAGATCCAACGTCAGATCAGTTGTGCCAGCACAGCTTTCTGCAAACTACCACAGTGAGTGCTTGACAATGAAGACCACCTCATGTCAGCAGTCCTAGTGTATACAGCAGTTGTTGGCATCACATTCCTATGACACCAAAGTCGGAGGTGTGGTAGATTGTGAGGAAGGGTGTCGAAGTTTGCAGGGTGACTTGGACAGGTTGCAGAGCTGGGCCGCGAGGTGGCGGATTGAGTTTAATGCAGAGAAGTGTGAGGTAATCCATTTCGGTAGGAATAACAGATGTGTTGAGTATAGGGCTAACGGGAGGACTTTGAATAGAGTGGAGGAGCAGAGGGATCTAGGTGTATGTGTACATAGATCCCTGAAAGTTGGGAATCAAGTAGATAAGGTTGTTAAGAAGGCGTACGGTGTCTTGGCGTTTATTGGTAGGGGGATTGAATTTAGGAGTCGCAGCGTCATGTTGCAACTGTACACAACTCTGGTGCGGCCGCACTTGGAGTACTGTGTGCAGTTCTGGTCCCCACATTACAGGAAGGATGTGGAGGCTTTGGAGAGGGTGCAGAGGAGGTTTACCAGGATGTTGCCTGGTATGCAGGGGAGGTCCTATGAGGAGAGACTGAGGGATTTGGGGTTGTTTTCACTGGAAAGAAGGCGGCTAAGAGGGGATCTTATAGAAACATATAAGATGATTAGAGGTTTAGATAGGGTGGATGGTGATAGCCTGTTTCCTCGGATGGAGAAATCTAGCACGAGGGGGCATGGCTTTAAATTAAGGGGGGGTAGTTATAGGACGGATGTCAGGGGCAGGTTCTTTACCCAGAGGGTGGTGAGGGACTGGAATGCCCTGCCTGCTGCAGTTGTAAATGCGCCTAGTTTGGGGGCGTTTAAGAGATTGGTGGATAGGTTTATGGACGAAAAGGGATTGGTTTAGATTAGTGGGTCAATGTTTTTTTTAAAAATAAGACTGGTCGGCGCAACATTGTGGGCCGAAGGGCCTGTTCCGCGCTGTAATGTTCTATGTTCTATGTACTGCAGTAAGACTGAGACTGTTTCAGTGACACAAGTGCGTGAGAAATTCCATCAACAATGATGCCACCACTCCTCTGGATTCAATGGGGCGAACATCAAACAAATGCAAGTGTCCTTGAAGCCGGTCCACAAGCATTCAGGCAAAACCTTTGTAAAGCTAACCTTGATGGACTGGGCAGTGTGCCTGGGTGGCCAAAAAACATCTCCCCACCAGGTCCTGTTTTCTCAACTCAAATGGTGAACATTTCAGGGAGGACACTAACCCTTCTTGAAGCGCAGCAGTATTAACGTTGATGACCGTTCAAAACAGCAACAACTTATCCACCAAACTGCATCATCACACTTTGAGTCACAACATCCTAATCAGAGCAGTGGCAGAGGAGAAAGCAAATCCAGCATTCCAGATCCAACCAACTCGTGGCACGTCCTGCCTCATGTGTCCAAACATCTGAGAATCAGATGAGAATCAGCTTGTTCAGTCACATGGCAGAAGCTCACGACCCGGAATAAATATCACCCTCAAATTCAGAGACAGCAAATGATGACTACCTTAATACATTTGCACTTCTACAACGCTGAAGTATATCTGGGATGGTGATCAAAGTGATCAGTATTCATTCTTTCCTGTAGTTTACAGTGGATCATTGCCAGTACAGACAATGGGCTGAATGGTCTCCTCTTAAGCCATAAATTTATTAGGACTTTGGTCAGCTCCCATCTGAAGTACTAAATTCATTGTCATTTAGTTGGTCATAAAGCATTTTCCGCACAATGGGTTACAATATGGGCTCCTTCAAAAGGTTGTGGATGCAGGTGAAATTTTGAAGATTGGTAGATTTTCGTTAGTTAAAGAAATCAAGAGGTCAGGAACAAAGTTAGGGAGATAGTTTATGGATCAGAGACAAAGGCAGATACCATGGAATCCTTACAGTGCAGAAAGCAGTCATTTGACCCATCAAGTCTGCACCAACTCTCCGAAAGAGCATCTTACCCAGGCAAAGGACGAGAAGACCATGCACTCTGCATATAAATTATGTAACTCTATTTAGTCAAGTTCTCAGCAGCAGTGGTGAGAACTTCACACGGCAATTTCATACAGCTGATAGAAGCAGGTTCAGGCTGCGATACTGCAGTGAAAATATATCGTGAATATTCCTCAATGTGGTATTTGATTAGCAGTTGGAGAATCTTTGTCCAACAACAATCCGCAAGAGTTGTCAGCCCAAATCATTTCACTTCCTAGGTTTGCTTCTTCCGGAGATGAGGAGAGAACGTTAGCAGAACTTCAAAATCCTCCTATTTGAATTCATGCACAGCCCTTCTAGGGGGCAACTTTCACTATTGATCAACTACTACATTTTCATAATTATCAGTATATTCACCTATGCAAAGGTGAAAACATGTTTTTTGTTTTATATAACAACTTCCCAGACTTTATAATTCCACTGGGATTTTCAAGAAGGAGTATTTATTCTGAGTGCAATTCTCCACAATCCAAAATAACTTTACAAGGTTCAAACTGAGAGAACGCAATGTATCTGTTAAATATTAACAGCAATAGTATTTTCGTACTTAACAGACATGTTGGCAACAAATTTGATTTCATTCATTTGAAATGTCAATGATGAATTTATTTTTTAAAAAACAAGTTTAATATTTTGTATTACAACAACTAAGTTGATGAAAAACCTATGAAAACACAAAAGACTTCATGCTGATACTCTGAATCAAGTACTGGTCATCAGTAAACAAAACATTTCCAGCTTTATTAGATAAGCTGTTAATGGTTAAAATATCACATTAAAAAACCAATTAAGAGTTTGTGCTGTAATTCTGAAGACTGTTGTTCAGTCATCTAGAATCATGCTTCCAGACAAAGCTACTCAAACAGAAAACTTTCACAGTGCCAGGGGGCAACTGAACCTTCTTACTCAATAGCTATAACATAACAGGATGCTGCAATAGAAAACATGCACAACGCATTACAGTGTGTAAGTTTTGCAAGGAAGACAGAGAAACTCAAAAGTACAGTTCTTGTCTCAAGACAATACTTTGGGTAAAACAAAATTGTATCACTACTTCACCAATTTCCAAAACAAAATGTAAAAAAAAAATCACACTGCATTGTTTTACAGCAGAAATACAAGTTTCAGAAATACTTGCATATTCCAAAAGTTATACAGAGATGTGTTAGAATTCTAACAATTATAAATGTCAGTATTGTCTCACAAACTGCGACTCATCACTAGAGTTTGTCACAGTGCAGGCTCAGGTAGCTGCAGTATTCAGTTTGATAGTCTTAGCTCAAAACTTAGGCAGCCAGTGATCACAGCAATCCACTGGCAGGAATAGCAGCACCATCAACTTCCAACTATAAAAAAGGCTCTTGAGGCACAAAACTTCCAGACCCCAATTATTATTATTATTTTTAAATCCTCCAACTCCAGTTACCTACAGCAACCACACATTATAACCTAGTCTAAAAAGACAAGAGCTTTAGCTTATTGCATCATTGAAAGACATTGAAAGTGTTAGAAATTACTATGTGTTGTCAGAACACATACAGGTGATCGAATACTCAGGTTGCACATTGGTTCTTCACAGTCTTCCACTCTTATTCTTCTGTGAAAGGTCCAGAGCCACAGTGCATCAAGAGGTAACACTTTTCTCATGATGTATATTATGGCGCAATGGAATTTATGGGTAATTGCCTACTTTGGTTCAAATGAACTGGCAGTTCCTCCAATGAGAATGGATGCTTAGGAAAGTGCAGGCGTTTCATGTCAGGTATCGTGTAATGGCCGTCAAAGCATAAAGAAGTTCTGCCTGCATTCGAGCTTCCATAAGAAGCAAATTCACATGAATCTACAGGAAGGAAATGCATGTTTTAAAGACAAAAACCACATTAAAAATTAAAACTGAAAGAAAAAATGTATTTTCATATCAACATCATTGCCATTCATTTCAATGGAGTTTTTCCTTTTACTCAGGCTTCTGCACTGTAGGGATTCTATAATTCTAAAACTCAGGGTAACAGCCAAGACCCATAATGGAGAACAAAATCAATTCAATAAAAAGTAAGGCAGTAATATTTAAGGTGACACCAAACCTGGGTTTTTAAAACTGAACTGAGGAAGGAAGGAAACTCTGAGGGACATATCCAACGCGATCATTTTCGAATGCTAGGAAAATTATACTTCCAATAATGAACAATAAGTTTTGAAGGTTTTCCATTCCCTTTCCATTCCAGAACTATTTTTCTTTCTCTTCAATCAAGGGTTCCACACATCAATTGTCTTCTGATACCATAATCAATTAGCTCTCATTTTTTTCAACATTTCAAAGCTTAGCTGATATGAACCTTGACATCGAGATCATGTATGACTGCTGGAGAAATGCAATTTATTACATGAAGTTTGACAGTCTGTCAGCAGGCCTACAAAGGCGTCAAGGTAGAATGCAAAAATGTCCGCACTAGAGATCCAGATGCACAGATCCTTGCATAATAAACTACAGCAAGTGTGCCAAGAAAATTTGTCATCCCTAACCTAGAGACGTGAGGCCAACTGTAGCACTCTAACCTTACTCCGAGTGAAAAGATGTCACACAATCAGTAGGTGTTATCAGATTCCAGAGGTAAAGCAGTGTACTAGCCAACTGTAATACCTCGATATTCTCATAACTCAGACATTTATAGATATTGTCTGGAAATGTTAAACCAACTTGAAAGGCATATTACATACCATTATCATAAACATAGGGTTTAAATTTCAGAAAGAAACATGAAATATCAATCTGATGGTTTTAGACAATGGGAAGTGAATTTGGACGGTCCTAACTGACATCAGTATTATGAAAGCCACCACAATATTCAATCTAAAAATCTACTTTTTCAGGGGAGGGTTTAAGGGTAGATTGTATTAACAAGTAAACAGCAGGACTATCTGAATTAACGCTTCTCTCCTCAGACTGAACCAACGTGTTGAGAAAATGTGTATTGCAATAGGATCAGATCACGTCACTTAAAATCCAATGGGTGAAAGAACTTGAAAATCTATAGAATCTCAACAATGCAGGAGGCAGCCATTTGGCCCATCAAGTCTGAACTGACTTGGAAGAGTATGTTATCCAGGTCCACACTCCCCATCCTATCCCTGTAACCCCACACATTTACCATGGCTAATCCCCTTAATCTGCACACTTTTAGACACTAATGGGCAATTTAACATGACCAATCTACCTAACCTGCATGTCTTTGGAGTATGGGATGAAATCAGAACACCCAGAGAAAAAGTGCAAACTCCATATAGTCCCCAAAGTTGAAACTGAACCCGTGTCCCTGGTGCTGTGAGGTAGTAGTGCTAACCACAATGCCACCTATAAAAGTAAATAGCCTGAATAAGAAATAATCAATTTCCACCTCAGTACAAGCCCTTCATACCTTCTCAGAGTGTTTGAATTGTCTCCAGAAGCTGTCATACATTCTTTTTGTAGTCTTCACTGGAGAGCAGACCACAGTTTTTATGTAAGCCTTAAAGTTCCGATCCAACAGTTGATTAATTTCACCATAGTCATAATCATCATACCTGTCACAAATAAATTGTGAAGATTAATTACATGAAATCATTTACTATGTTAGAATTATACACAAATTTTCATAAACTGACCTTATTCCAAACATGCAATGGATATAGTTCCAAATAGCCCGTCTGAGCATTGAGGTATCAACATCTTTATGCATCGCCATAGTGTTGTAAGTCAGGTTGTAAACAATCTGAAACTTTTCATCCAACAGCTGCCCAACATCTGGATAAAGACGGTTAACTAAGGAATATCCATGATCTTCCCAGGTATAATCCTGTGCAAAAAGAAATATAACAGATTTGCTAGTAACATTTTAGCAATTTCATGAATAAATACAAGACAGCAAGAAATTTATGGCAGAATATTTAGAGGCCAGGTCTATTGGCTTAACCGAGCATCCACTCTGGATTGGTGAATGATATCAGATTACCACAAATTTGATATTGGAATAAGATGACATTTGTCTCCCTGCTAAATCAGTTGACGATCTTCCTAGAATATTCTAACAGCCTCGTGATCTGAAAGTCGAGAATGCCAGCCCATCTCATATTAGTAATGTTAATAAATGTGTCACCCAACATATCCCAGCAGCACCACACTTCCGTGCAACATTCATCATAATCATAAGCAGCACCGCAACACACCAGTGCATCAATGGGTACTACCTGCCATTCAGCTCATCAATCAACAATATGAAGGCATACAATACTTGCAATTTGATTATCTTAGATGATTCCTATGGACTGTTTATTATTAATGCTCTGAACATACCCTTACATCTGAGAATAAGAAAAAAAATCACTCGGGAGGTTTGAAGTTGTTCTAGTATAGCCTGATTTTTTTCCTACCCCTTTAGGAGAAAAGTAATGAGGGAGAAAAGGGGGATAAACTAGACTTTGCTCAGCAGCTCACTCCAATTACGTGACGTCCTAAAACTCTTGCGGCAAAATAAACTGGCACATCATAGAGCAGATGGAGAACAAGTTTAGAATTTTACCTGAGCTCGAAACGTGGGCACATTTTGCTTGCCCTGTCTGGGAAATTCTTTGTAACCATAGCTTGGATCTTCAAAATGACGAGAAACCTCCCTTGTATCCACTGATTCTTCATCTTCTGGGGTAGAAGCAAAAAGCAGAGACTGATGCTACCATTCAATTGTCATGAAATTCACTTCCCCAGTTAGCATTACAGACCCTCACTTCCACAAAGTTTAGAATCAAGCTTTATTTATAAATGAATCCTATATAGTGTAGAAAAGGAGTTTCACAGAACAATAATAAGTTTTTAAGAAGTATTACATAATTCTCAGGCAACATACTCCAAAGTGCTTTTCATTTAAGACCTGCCCTTCAATGAAACGGGAAGAGCTAAGAACTCGCTTCTCCAAATGTGCAGAGAAACAAGAAATTTGGATGTAAAACTATGCGTTTTATAGGCAAGATTTGAGATTCCACATAGCTCACTGATGTTATTTTGGATATAACTGCTTCAAATATCTATATCTAATGCATGTAAATGTTTTCTCATTAACATTTCTACATGCAAAACGTTATTGTGTATAAACATCATCAGTACCATAGAATTAATTATAAACACTATTTCAAATAAGGTGACCACAAATCACCACAAACATTACTGTGATTTTCACCTGTTGGTACTACATAGAGACTCTCTGCCTTTTCTCTCTCAAATCGGGTTGCCATTTCCTCCTGGCTTGCCTCTTCCTCATCCCTACATTCTTGCAGCTGTTTCATTTTCTCCATCAGAGCTTCCACCTCACAAGTAGTTTCTGTGCCCTGCTAAAGATAAACATGTCCACTGTATTCAAAAAAATTGTCAACATAATTCTAATAAGTGATTAAATACTATTTGATGACATTCACTTTGCAGTTGAAATCACCAAGCTTTATTTTGATAAGAATACAATTTTGTTTTAGTTCTTTTGTTAAAAATGTGCATAGGTAGTTAGTACAGGTTAAAAAAATCCTCTGCATTTTTGGTTGCAATGGTTGGGGGAAAAAAACTTTTACTAACATGATAAATACTCATTCACACACTACAAGGAAGCAGGTGTGTTCTATCTGCAATACCAATACACAGAAGTAAACTATTTCCTGTATTCTTAATGCTCACAAAATCTACTGGAGTTTCATGTACTGGGGCAGCATGGTGGCGGTGTTAGCACTGCTGCCTCACACCCCCGGGGACCTGGGTTTGATTCCCAGCTTGGGTCACTGTCAGTGTAAAGTTTGCACATTCTCCCTATGACTGTGTGGGTTTCCTTTGGGTGCCACGATTTCCTCCCACAGTCGAAAGACGTGCTGGTTAGGTGCATTGACCCAAAACCCAGAAAATGGCAACAAGGAATTTCACAGTAGCTTCATTGCAGTGTAATGAAAAACCAATTGGACCAATAAACAAACTTTAACTTAAGTTTTAACTATAAAAATCCATACTTAAATGGACTTTTGGCTTGGGTCTATTCATGTGCATGCAATGAGAAAATAGACAATGTTTTTGAACTTACTTCACTTCCTTCTTGGCCATTCAGCAGATCATCTACAGCATTATTGCCATTTGTAAAATCACATACATAGCAATTACCAACAGAGGGGAGTCGGAATGTGTGGCCTCCATCACAATGTATTTCAGGATTAATACCACAGCCATATATGAAAGATGCAAGAGAATGATAGTGAGTGAGCAGTACGACCACATGTACCAACTCGGCCAGTGACCAGCCATGCTCCTCAGCTTTTAGGAGTTTCTGAAATAAAGATAAGAACTACATTAATGATACTGCCACAAGCTACAGCTTTGTGTAATTCTAACCCTCCCTCCTCAAACTCTCTCATGTTTTTCTGGTCCCTTTAAATTGATTTGTACTACTTCACTGCTAAGTTTAATGTGCTGATATTTTGGTTTTGTTCCTCAGGAAATACATTATGTTGATAATCAATAGAAAGGAAAAAACTGAAATATTTTCATCATACTTAGTGGCTAACTTTTTTCAAATTTATGATAAAATACACTCTTTTCTCTCATTCTTGTAATGAAATGTGCACTAAGTTATAGTGTAAAACTCCTGTTTAACACTACAGTGCATTCTACAAATAGTTAATACTTCAAGACTTGACAGCAGTGTGGGATGTAACTGGAGAACGGAACAAACTTGCATTAATAACACATATCATCACATTCTCAACCCGTCTCAGAAGGGTTTTACAAATGACTTAACATAAAAACAGAAAATGCTGGAAAAATTCAAGATGAAGTTCAGGCAAGAGTTGTCACAAGGTAATGATGCTTAACAGTATATTTAAAGTTATAATTGTTATCTGAAATTCCACTATCATGAACAATTGTTCAAAAAAAGTGAGAACTACAGCTTACAGAAAGTGTGCTGCATAAAATGTATCAAAATGTGAGGAAAGTTGGTGATATATGGGATCTGGTTGATGGTGAGCAGAGGTGTGACAGGATTAAAGAGTAGAGGGAACAATGTGGGACTACATTGGTGGAAAATTATGCTAGAGAACACAACTATAGTTTAAAGATAGAAGGCAGAGGATTCAATAATGATTTAGGCTGGACAAGGCAGCAGAAAAGAATATGATGGAAGGGAGGTTAATTAGATGAAGAGCTTGGAAGGTCATCTGCTGACAAATGGTAAGCCAATTGAAAATGGCTTGAATAGAGGCAAGAGAAGAGTGGAATTTTGTGTGGTTTAACTACAAGCAGCCATAATTAGGATATCCTTAAAAGCCTATGTTCTACCCTCTAGTCTGAAGGCATTTTACTTTGGTATCTGGTGAAAACTGGTCAGAGGTCCAGCTACAGTTACAGAAGCACTGGTGTTGAGGCAGCATACAAGCCTCAATTCTGGACAGAAGATAAACCCATGAGCTCCTCCAGGAGCTGGTTGCCTATATTGCTAAGTCCTATTCACATATACTGCCATACCACATGATTCAAGACAACCTCAAATTTAAAATACCCTCTCATGTGTTCAAATTCCCCCATGATCTCACCCCTCCATATGTCTTCTCCCCAGTCCAATAACCCTCCTACAACTCTTAATTCTTCTGACTGGATTGATAGGCAACATGGTAACACAGTGGTTAGTACTGCTGCCATATAGCTCCAGGTTCAATTCCTGCCTCGGATGACTACGTGGAGGGTACTGTGTGGGTTTCTTCCGGGTGCTCTGGTTTCCTCCCATGGTCCAGAGATGTGCAGGTTAGATGGAATGGCCATGGTAAATTGTCCGTTAGTGGCCTAAGATGTGTAGTTAAGGCATTAGCATTGGTAAACATAGGGGATTACAGGAATAGGAAGGGGCAGAGGGCCTGGGTAAGACATCCTACCAGAGTTGGTGCAGACTCGATAGGCTGAATGGCTTCTTCTGCATTGTAGGGATTCTATGATTCCATGCATCAAGCATTCACTTTGGCCCACCACCGGTGCTTATGTTTTTCAGCCTGAAACTTTGGAATTCCAACTCAAAAGCTTTTCACCTCTTTTTCCTTGTAAGACCAGCCTGAAAATAAGTAATGCCTCAAACACTAAAGGTTCTAGACAAATTATTACTGCAACTTTTGTTGCTTATCTATTACCATATTTGAGAGAATCAGAACAGTCACACACATTTGGGTGTTCAAATTTGGGTGCTGCATTAAGGAAGCTGTGAAGTTAGGAGAACATCAAGGATCTAATGGAATGATAGTATCAGAAAAGTAGTAGTGACAGACACGTCAAACAAGATAAATGTTTGGTGGGTAGAAGACCAGAATGTTGGAGAAGTTGAGTTGGAGTAGGGAGGGAGAAGCAGAAGTTTCATAGAGGTGGTTAGAACATGATAGGGAAATGTCGGTAACATAGCAGATTAAAAATAAGTCAAATCTGGTAGTTGTCAGGGGCCTTGGAAATGGTGAGCCTCATAATGCAATGTTAATGACTGGCAAGACTAATATTTACAATGAAATGGAGAGAAGATAGAAATGTGTGTGGCAGGCAGGTAGATGAAATTCAAATGCAAGAAGAAATCAAAAGGTTACTCACCTCAATATGATCTTTGGTAATAAGCCAGGGCCTGTGAGCCAGGATTTTATTCACCTCACTTAAAGTCTGAAGCTTCCGAGGGGCAGATTCTAATCCTGCTAGCCACTTTGGATCCCCACGAACTTGGAGAAAGTCATTAACATGGAGATTTACAAGATATGAACACTGGTGTCGAGCTGCAGCCTGTTTAAAAATAAAAGCCGGAAGTTCAATACTCAATGTTCTAAATCCCATTAAAAAGCATAAATTTTAATTTATTCCCTGAACAATATTTGTCATAACTACCAAATTATCTTACATAATTGTTGTAAAAATTATCCTACTGCAACTTTGCTTGTCATGCTAAAAACAACAAAATTAATTTTGACAAAACTGAAAATGCTGAACATAAATGTGAACATTGTGCCCCACTGTGAAATATTTGCACCAAAATCCAAAGTAAACTCAAAATATTTTCAAGTATTTGGGAATAACATTTCTGATGAACAAGGTGAATGGCACACCATCCACCTAACAAAAACACTGTACAAACTGCACCAATGGCCTTTCTTCACCCTTTTTGTGCCTTCATAAACATGTGAACTGTGAATATTGAAAAAATTCACAGCTTAAAGATTCACAAACAACAAGCTAGTCTTAATTTTTTGTTGCTTAATTTAAATTTGCCTGATATAAGCCAGGATTAAAATTGGAAATTGGTACGTACTACAATTCCAAAGCTACTTTGCACACAGAAGACTGATCTACGTTAATGCAGTCAAGGAGTGTGCGAGCTATCATCAATAAAAATGCTCAGGTGGGAAGAAAGTTAAGCAGTGAATTATTGTCGTGATTTGCAAAGCTAGTAGTTGGCATTTCCAACTTCCTGTTTCTCATCCCAGTGTTTCTATGGCGTTGTTGCCTATTAATGGATAACAAAAAAAACATGTAGATGACTGGCATTCTTTTGGAAGAGTCCATGCATCACTTTAGTTGCAGTTTTAAGGTAGGAAAAGTCACATTGGTAGCTGACAGCTATGGTGCTCATTTAAAGTGCTGGAGTCTAAAGCAGAACTGATTACTAAGTGCCCCTTGGGCTTTAAATTCATCCCACCAGTGGAGTGGCTGGATCCAGCACGGGCTGATGACTCCACAAGAACACTGGCCGCGTATTTCTGAAGCAGCAAGTTGTACTTGTGTGTATGTATGCATGCATTTGTAAAGAAGTCTGAATTATCTACATTGCTGATACTGTGCAGAATACTTCTGCTCATGTGAATGATGGCAATGGAAAGGCTCAAGCATGTGAATCCAAGATGTCTATGGGTGGGAGGCCCTTACCCTCACCACAAGCAGCAAGATTACTGAGAAAGGAGCTGAAAATCGAGCCATGCCTTGATGGACTTTTTGCTATGCTGAATAATTTACAGTTGAATGCATTGTCAGAAGGAGGCAAATTACAAGAGTATCTGGAAAATAGCTGGACTTCGCAATGCATACATCTATACTATAACAACAGCAATAAATTTATATAGCACCTTTAACAGTGAAAAATCCCAAAGTGCTTCATAGAAGAATTATAAAACCATGTAAGGCACCAAGCCACATAAGGAGATATTGGGTCCAATGATCAAAAGCTTGTTATTGAGATAGGTTTAAATGTGTTTTTTAAAAAGGAAAGTGAAGTGGAGGCGCAGACAACAGTAAGATGGGAACGTCAAATCTTGGCCTGGACAAATGAAGGCATGCCAAAAAAACTGGGGGATTGAAATTGGGGTGCACGATTGGCCAGAACAAGATGAGCGCAGATATCTTATAAGCATTGGTCCTGGAGGAGATTGCAGAGTCAGGGTGGGATGAGGCCTTGGAGGGACTTGAAAACAAGGACGAAAATTTTTAAATCACAGCAGTGTTCAAGTTTTGATCCCTCACACATCAACATTTGCTTTTATGTCTTAGGAATAAAATATTCCCACAGCTGCTCTTCTGTTGAAGTTGTGGATAATTCCTCTTTTCTAAGCATCTGAGTTAACAGAAAACTATACACTTCATGCATCACCTGAACAATGCTACTGAAGGGACTCACCATTATTGCAATGTAGTGTCGATAATGATATGGCAACGGACCATCCACCTGCATCAGGTAGTGTTGGGTTTTGAGAAAACTGTCAAGGTACCGTGGGTGGAATCCCATCAACAAGGTGATGTTGTCCAGGCGACCCAAAGTAGCAAAAGCTTCAATGAAAAGGACGCGTGTCTCTGCATCTTCTCTTCCTAATTGGAGGATCTGCTTAAAAATATTACATTTTTACTCATAACCATAGTAACCGTATGACTGCATGGCAGCTGCCTATTCATGTCTGTAAAGTGCAGGCCAAACAAATCTGACACCTTTGATATTAGCTTTAGAAACAATTTGGTTGAAATGGTTTCTTCTCCTAATATAAAAATATTCATATATCACATTTTACAAAATAGACCTGTGATAACTCATGCAAGGGTGGAGTGCTTATTTTGGAATGGTCACTATTTGTCACTATGATTCATTATTAGAGAGACTATAATAGAAGTGCCAAGTTTGTAACCAATCAATTCATCTTCCCAATGCGAGATTTCTGAAGGGAGCACAAGGAAGAAACACACAAAAATTGCATTTTTCAGGCCAAAATGTTGTTCGTTTTGAAGTTACAATGCCTCAATTATTTGCCTGTTTAGTGTTGGGAGAGAAATTTAGCAGAATTCTCAACTGTCATTCACATTATTAAGTGGATCTGCTTTTAAGTTTCTGTGCCAATTCTACACACTGAAGATACAACATCTCTTGCCCCTCACCTCAGTGGATCATTGTGGGAAAAGTTCAATATGATACAACATATATTAGTTACAAAGGTATTTTTCTCTACCTCCTATTGAGGGGGGGAAAATAAAGGGACTATAGGTCCAAACAGTTAAGACATTCAAATAATTGGCAATAGGAATATTACAATGTATTCGATAAAGATGTCTTGCCAACCCTTGAAACATTACTGCACTGCATTCTTGCAAGTAACATACTTGCATTTAATACCACTGGTAATGCCAGACTGAATCCATACTGCACTTTCCTAAGTTAAAAGCAGTTGAGTTTAAAAACTGGAGACACAAATGCTAGAGAAACATACATACTTCTTTTTCAGGGATGAATTCGCTTGGTCCTTGCCCCAAAGGCCGGGGGATTCTCACTCCCATTTCCTGTAAAGGAGGATAACAGTATTTACATTTTGTTCTGATTTAATCAGAGCCAATAATAGGGCAACAATAATTTGTCCTAGACTTATCCACTTAGCGGGCAGAAAACCGGTTTTTACAAACAGTATCAAAAACAGATTAGTGATATCAGTTTGTTTTTGATAACTCTACAATGTCTCTGAAATGAACACTGGAATTGCTATAGGCTGAACGTCCTTTAACTGCTTGGCTCGCTGCCTAGAACACATTGTTCAAGTAGTTTCCTAGCGCGAGATTAAAGCCCAGTGAAGCAAGACAATTTCACAGCAGCTTTTCTACAACTCACCACAAAAAAAGGACATGTACAAATCTATATACAAAACAAAGCTGAAGTGTAGTTCATTTAAATGAGGTTGCACGATTTAAAAAAAAACACGTCCACTTCTTGACTGTGGCACTGCTCCAATATATTAGTTGGCGTGGTGCCGAGAACATACAGTTCTGCAACTACTCCGTCAACAACAGAGTTAGAGACAGCCTTGTTTTGTTCTTCCTGCTCCTTGTTTAATGATTGGTTAAGATATCCCGCATCCGTTAAACTATAACTACAGGTACTCAAAAATATGACAAGTCGTTCAACATCTGTTAACTGTATCTAGTAACTTTAGCAAAACCTAAATACACCTGTAACCACATGATAGCAAAATGCTAGAAAACTGGGGCTAATAACATAACAAAGGCAGCAATTATTGATTAATACTTCATTCCTGCAGAGTAACAATTTATATTATTTACAAAGAAAGTCACTGGCACCAACCCTACGCAACTAACATAAAGGTTTACACATTTATAGAATGAGAGACTAGTTTATAGCACAGGAGGTCACCATGTCAACTCTGCAAGAGCACTCTCCGCCACAGCCTTGCAAATGACTGAATCTGCCACCGGACATTGCGTTCATCTCCTAACTTCTTGCTGCATAAAATAAATTGTAGCGGTTGATTCTTCTGCCAATCGCCTTTAATCTGTATCCTCTGGTTTTTAAGCCTTCTACCAAAGGGAACAGTTTCTGCTTATGTACTCTATCTAGACCCCTCGTTTTTGAACACCTTTATCAAATCTTTCAACTTTCTCTTCTCCGAGTACATACTCAGCTGCTCCAATCCATCCACGTAACTAAAACCGTCAATTTGTTAGCATTTAAGTGAAAAGGCCTAATAACTTAATATCTTCCTCATAACAAATGTTAATTCACTTCATGGTTTAAAGCCATCTGCATGAAACTGTGTGGGGGGGGGAAAAAACGTGAAGATTAGTTGGATATCAGTGATAGGTCAAAAGAATAACAGGGATCTGCGACAAAAAATAAGCACTGCCATGACTGGCAAATTACAGAGCAGGCTAAATGGGCTGAGCAGTCCATTCTTGTTTCTATAAGTGCAATACCTTACAAAGGAATATATAGAATAATCTTGTGCTTAATTCCATTTCCAAAAACAAGTGGACAACTACAACTAGACTCAATAATAACTTTCAAAAGGGAACTGGGTATATATCTGAAAAGGAACAATGTACAAGGCTGCAGAAAGCAGAAATGGAATGGGACTATTGAAATTCTTTCAAGAGCAGACACAGGTACAATGGTAGCCAAATGGGTTCCTCCCATGTTGTTTCATTTTATGATATCTTTTCTTTTATCATGACATCTATTTTTGTCTGATTATGGCTCTGGCAAAGCGCCTTGGAAGATTTTAAATAAATCACCTTTAATAAAGGTGAATGAAAAACAATTAAAATCTGCAGAGATACACACCATCATCATCTCCTTGAGATGTCTGCCCTGCATGTTCCTTTTGTGAAAAACAGTTTCTGCACATCTCCTCAGGCTTCAAGCTGGTCCCCGCAGTTATGGAATTTGCGGTGATATTTAACAATTTATTTATTGTGTAACGATGTGTCGTTAAGGGAAATTTTGATTGTGACCTACAAATACACCCATTCAATGATGGCTGCTAACTTTTAGATCCTGTGATGGGAAATTTTCCAAGGGTCTCAGTTTTTTCAAAAAGTAGACAAGTGCATTAAGGGATCAAGTGGGAATAATCGAAATTAAGAAAGAGATAAACCATAATCTGACCAATTAACAGAATAAACTAGAGGGCTGAATGGACACTCCTGTTTCTGTGCAAGGCATTTTTCTGTGGCAGACTGCAAGAGTTCCATTGCATTTACAACATGAACTAATGCACCCTCAGCCTGTTGGCATATTCATGTCGGCAGGTTAAGATGGTTTAAATGTTCAGTGGACATCCTCTTAGAATCATGTAACCCTTGCTCATGTTTGATAATGCATGAGTTGGATCACTGTTATTCTGGATCACCCAAATACTGCTCAAACTGGTAGCAGAGACTACATTAGTAAAATTGTGTCCAGTACATAAAATTGAATGTTCAATTATAACTTGAGTTCTCAAAAGCCTTTAATTATTCACACATGTAATAGTAGTCTATCAAGTCTTGAACTTTACACAAAACTCAACTGTACAAGATACATAAAGCCCCAGATAGTAAAATAAGTCAAAGCCTGAATATTCTGTGATGAATAGCTCAATACTCAACTCCCCAAACCTCTCCATCACCTATATTTTCAGGAATGAGACTAGACACTCCTAACTTGCCTGGATCAAACAAATCAAGCAGCTCAACACCATCCAGGACAAAGCCCACTTGAACAACAGCTTACTTACTACCTACATCACTGGAACATGGCTGTAGTGTGTACAGCACTGGCATTCACTATGTGATGTGGATATGCCAGCGTTGGACTGGGGTAAACACAGTAAAAAGTCTGACAACACCAGGTTTTAGTCCAACTGATTTATTTGATAGTAAACTCACAAGCACCTTCAGAGCACCCTCTGTGCTCTCATTCCACGTACTCCCCACATTGGAGATCTCTACTGCCTCCCAAAGATACACAAGGAAAACACACCTGGCCGTCCCATTGTATCGGGCAATGGGACTCAACCTCTCCGGCTACGTCGAGGGCATCCTGAAGCCCATTGTACAAAGAACCCCCAGCTTTTGTCGCGACACTACAGACTTCCTACAGAAACTCACCACACATGGAGCAGTTGCACCAGGGACACTGCTTGTCACAATGGATGTCTCGGCGCTCTACACCAACATCCCCCACAATGATGGATTGCTGCGACTGCCTCAGTACTCAATGCTGACAACTGCCAGTTTCCAGATGCAATTTTACAACTCATCCGCTTTATCCTGGACCACAACGTCTTCACCTTCAACAACCAGTTTTTCATCCAGACACACGGAACAGCCATGGAGACCAAATTTGCACCTCAATATGCCAACATCTTCATGCACAGGTTCGAACAAGACTTCTTCACTGCACAGAATCTTCAACCGATGCTATACACTAGATACATCAATGACATTTTCTTCCTTTGGCCTCATGGTGAACAATCACTGAAACAACTATATGATGATATCAATAAATTCCACCCCACCATCAGACTCACCATGGACTATTCCCCAGAATCAGTTGCATTCTTGGACACACGCATCTCCAACAAGGACGGTCACCTCAGCACCTCACTGTACCGCAAGCCCACAGACAATCTCTCAATGCTCCACTTCTCCAGTTTCCACCCTAAACATGTTAAAGAAGCCATTCCCTATGGACAAGCCCTCGATATACACAGGATTTGCTCAGATGAGGAGGATCATGACAGACACCTCCAGACGCTGAAAGATGCCCTCATAAGAGCAGGATACGGCACTTGACTCATAGATCGACAGTTCCGATGCGCCACAGCGAAAAACCGCACCAATCTCCTCAGAAGACAAACACGGGTCACAGTGGACAGAGTACCCTTCGTCGTCCAGTACTTCCCTGGAGCGGAGAAGCTACGACATCTTCTCCGGAGTCTTCAACATATCATTGATGAAGACGAACATCTCGCCAGGGCCATCCCCACAACCCCACTTCTTGCCTTCAGACAACCACACAACCTCAAACAGACCATTGTTCACAGCAAACTACCCAGCCTTCAGGAGAACAGTGACCACAACACCACACAACCTTGCCACAGCAACCTCTGCAAGACATGCCAGATCATCGACATGGATACCATCATCACACGTGAGAATACCATCCACCAGGTACACTGTAAATACTCTTGCAACTCGGCCAACATTGTCTACCTGATACGTTGCAAGAAAGGACGTCCCGAAGCATGGTACATTGGGGAGACCATGCAGACGCTACGACAACGGATGAATGAACATTGCTCGACAATCACCAGGCAAGACTGTTCCCTTCCTGTTGGCGAACACTTCAGTGGTCACGGGCATTCAGCCTCTGACCTTCGGGTAAGCATTCTCCAAGGTGGCCTTCACGACACATGACAGCGCAGGGTCGCTGAACAGAGACTGATAGCCAAGTTCCACACACACGAGGATGGTCTCAACAGGGATCTTGGGTTCATGTCGCACTATCTGTAACCCCCGTGACTTGCCTGGGTTTGCAAAACCTCACTTACTGTACTGTCTGGAGACAATACACATCTTTAACCTGCGGTCAGTGCTCCTTCCACACACATTGTCAGCCACTTCAGGACTTGAACAGCAGGTTAGGTGTAAAGATTCACATTCTAATCAGTAATCTCTAAACTGTGTGCTTTAAATGCTCTGTCTGAGGCCAGAACTCTCCATTCACCTGACGAAGGGGCTAACCCGAAAGCTAGTGAGTTTACTATCAAATAAATCGGTTGGACTAAAACCTGGTGTTGTCAGACTTTTTACTGTATTCACTATGTGGCCCGAGGGCTGCACAAGGTTCATACATGTCTTTTCTGTGGTCCTTCTTAATACATTTCCTCCTTAATACATTTCCCCACACTGTTTTAGTGATGTATGACAATAATGAATTAACTATCTAAACTACAGGCTCTCAAATCTGAGAGTTGCAACCCCATAAAGCAATTGTGGTCTTGAGTTCCTCCTCCTCCTCCAAAGCAACAGTACTGATGATAAAGCACAGTCTCAGGCAGGACAGTCCTGGGATGGATTCCAAGTCCTCATGACACACACACGCATGAGTTTTCTTCTTGCTGTGGCTCAAAGGATATTGCCTATGGAAACAAGCTCTGGGGCCCTAGCACTGCCTTCATCAGAACCTGCAAAACAATTGTGTGAAAGACCATCACTTCCCACTTTCACAAGTACCACTTAAATGGTACAACACTGTCATACTATAAATGAGTGTATCCTCTAACAACACAGGCAGTGTTACTAGAGATCCACTTGTATTAAGCAAAAATGCAAACTTTCCCCTCATTAGCGAAAGCTTGGAGGTAAACCTTTAATATATTTTATAAAGGAGGAATGCTGGGCCAGCCATCTCTAAACAATAGCCGCAAGGGTAGGTCAACTGCTAGCCACTCAGACCAGCAAACACACTTCCTGAATCCTCAAGCTTCCATCAACAAGGCTTAATTCTAAAGTTTAAAGTTTTAAGTTTATTTATTAATGCACAAGTAGACTTACATTAACACTGTAATGAAGTTACTGTGAAAATCCCTTAGTCAGCACCTGTTCATGTACATTGAGGGCGAATTTAGCTTCACCAATGCTCCTAACCAGCACATCTCTCAGACTGTGGGAGGAAACCAGAACACCCAGAGGAAACCCATACAAACACATGAAGAACGTGCAGACTCTGCATAGACAGTGACCAAAGCCAGAAACTGAACCAGGTCCCTGGTGCTGAGGCAGCAATGCTAACAATTGTGTCACCCATTCAGGAGTGCAATAAAGTATCCATCAACACACCAGAATTCAAGAAGCCCCAACACCATTCAGGCCAAAGCAGTTTTCTTACTTGCAATCACAGCTGGACTCAATATTGACTTCCTTCATACTGAAGCACAGTGGCTGCAATATAGCCATTACACAGGAACCCCACCTTAGAACCATACACCACTCATTCCTTTATTTTACCTAAACCATTGAGAAAATACCATTACGATGATTATAGCAGATCAATGTACAACAGGTAAGAGCAGAACCAAGATATTCTCGAGAAATTAGAACCAAACATTGGAAGAACAGAAGTGATTAAAAGCTTGTGCGAAGGACAAGTAGAGTCAGTCACAGGCAATAAAATAAAATGTAATTTATGACTTTGGGAAGTATCAGTTGGAGCATCAACAAGGGATTGTGCAATGAGAAAGGATTAGTTAGCAATCTAGTTGTAAGAGTACCCTTGGGGACAAGTGACCGCAATATCGTAGAATTCTTTGTCAAGATGATTGTGATGTAGCTGAATCTGAGACAAGGATCCTGAATCTCACTGAAGGTAACTACGATGGCATGAATTGACCATGATGGACTAGGAAACATCACTAAACGGAAATACAGTGGACAGGCAATGGCACGCACTTAAAGAACGAAAAGTGAACTCCAGAAATGATTCAGGGGAAATTGATGGGAATTGAAAGCAGATAAACCTCCAAGTCCAGATAATCTTCATCTCAGAGGATTTAAAGAAGAGGCCCTGAAAATAGTATATCCATTGGTGGTTATTGTCTCTGGACTGGTTCCTACAGATTGGAAGGTAACTAATGTAAGCTCTTTATTCAAATAGAGAGGTAGAGAGAGAAAACAGGGAACTATAGACCAGAAAGCCTGACATTGGTACTGGGAAAGTTGCTAGAATCCATTATCAAGGATTTCATAGCTCAGCATTTGGAAGACAGCGGTATAATCAAAGTTAGCATGGATTTACTGAAGGAAAATCATGCTTGACGAATCTATTGGAATTCTTTGAGGACGTAACTAGGTGAAGGATAACCAAGGAGAACCAGTGGATGTGATTTATTTAGACTTTCAGCAGGTTTTCCACAAGATCTTACATAACAGACTACAAGCAAAGTTAAAGCACATAGGATTGCAGGAAATGTCTTGAAATGGATAAAAAGCTGGTTAGCAGATAGGAAGCAAAGTGTAGGCATAAATGGGTCTTTTTCTGATTGACAGTCAGCAACTAATGGGGTTCATCAGGGATCTATGCTAGGGCCCCAACTGTCCATATTATACATTAATGATTTGGAAATGGGAACTGAATGTACTAGCTCCAAATTTGCAAATGATACAAAGTTGGGTGGGAGGGTGAGCTGTGAGGAGGATGCAGAGATGCTTCAGTGTGATTTGGACAGGCAGTGTATGGGCATAAGCATGGCAGATACAGTACAATGTGGATAAGTATTTACCCAGTTTGGTAGCAGAGACAGAGAGACAGAGAGACAGAGGAGGATTAGGGATGTTTTGCTGCCATTGTATAGGGCATTGGCGAGGCCACACCTGAAATAGTTTGTGCAGTTTGGTGTCCTTGATAAGAGGGATTACAGCGAAGTTTACCAGGCTGATTCCTGGGATGGCACGTCTGTCATGAGGAGAAACTAGTTCAGTTATGCTAATATTCACTGGAGTTTAGAAGAGTGAGGGGATCTCAAAAACTTATAAAATTTTAACAGAGTTAGAGTAGATTCAGAAAGAATGTTTCCAATGGTGGAGGAGTCCGGAAATAAGGTCATAGTTTGAGGATCGGGGTAAACATTTTAAGATTGAGACGAGGCAAAATTTCTTCACCCAGAGGGTGATGAATGTGTGGTTAGGCGCATTGACCTGAACAGTTGCTGGACTGTGGCAACTAGGGGAATTTCACAGTCACCTCATTGCAGTGTTAATGTAAGCCTTTCTTGTGACTAATAAATAAACTTTTAACTTTTGAATTGACTACAACAGAAAGTAGTTGAGGGCAAAACGTTGTCCGATTTCAAGAACAAATTAGATATAGCTCTCGGGTTAAAGTGATTAAGGAACATTGTGTGTGTGTGTGTGTGTGTGTGTGTGTGTGTGTGTGTGTGTGTGTGTAGGAGCAGATTAGGATATTGAATTCGATGACCAGCCATGATCAAAATGAATGGCGGAGCAGGCCTGAAGGGCCAAATGACTTACTCTTGCTTCTAGTTCCTTTGTTTCTATGAATTAGTGGGTTGAGGAAGAGATAGTGGAGAAACTACAGAGGATGGGATTGAAGATGATGAGTGGAAAGCAGGAACCAAAAATATCCAAGACTTTGAAACTGGCATGTGCAACTAACGTAATGATTGAAAACTGCTTAGGTGCTCCATGTAGGAAGGCTGGACACATCAGTAAATAAAGCTGCAAAAATGGCTTCTTCTGGTGGGTCTTGGATCTTCAAGGTCAGAGCTCTTCTTTCAATTCCCTATTGCTTCATAAGTCAAGGTTGTCTGAATTGTTAAGTTGTATGAGAAACAGAAGTGTTAATTGCAGGCCCAATAGATTCCACTAAAATGTTCTGGAAAAATATACCAAAGTTCTGCAATTGGATTTACCTTTGCCATCTATTTTACTGTTCAAGTTTAACATATCAATTTTAATAAAATACATTAATATTTATAACAAATCCTCTAACATAACAATATGATTATATATTACTGAAATAGCATGTTCTGTCAACCATAAAAGTTTTGAACCACAGATATTCAGAGTAAAATGTTACTTGATGAAACAAATATCATGTGGAAAGACTTGAAAGGAAAAACACCTACACTGGTGTAGAATAGTTGCATCACAGGTGATTAGTATGATAACAAGCAGTGCAGAAGGAGGCCATTCAGCCCATCAAATTGTACTGACTCTGAAAGAGCATCTTATCCAAACCCACTCCCCTGCCCTATGCCAGTAACTCTACACCTTTACCATGGCCAATCCACCTAAATAGCACATCTTTGGACAGTGGAAGGAAACCCACAGACATGGGGAGAACATGCTAACTCCTCACAGACACCTGATGCTGTGAGGCAGCAGAGCTAACCACCAAGAGAGGCAAACATCTCAAGGACATGCTGAAATTTGAACCATCAGTGAAGTACACATCCCATATGAGTTTGAGGAGCTATCATTGTTCGGCAAAATGTTAAAACATAAATAAATCAGATGTTTTAAAAATTCTCCAAATGTCAAATATATTAAATAATGATCCTATGTAACCTCTCTATAACAAAGACCACCTAACTCCACCTTTTCACCTCAGCTTACCTGTCCTTTTCACCTTCAAACTCAACATTTCCAATACTCTTCTGAACAGCCTTCCATCCTCCCTGAACGTCAGCTCACCCAAAGTTCTCCTGCTTAATTTCTATTCCATAGAAGTCCCAGCCACCTATTACCACTGCACTCACCAACCTACATAGGCTGCTAGCCTTCCAGTGTCTGAAACTTATCGCCCCACCTCCACCCCCTCCAATATAATCCTATAGATCTTCATGCCTCAGACTCTCGCTTCTTCCTTCTCTTCAATCCATCACTGGCAGCCAAGTTTTATGCCACTCAAGCTATGTTAAAAGCACATTTTGTTGAGCATAACACTGTGGTGTAAAGATATTAGTTTGCGAATAGTATCTGCATTGAATCACAGTTCTAATAGCATTGAAGTTAGCCATTTGGCCCATCAAAACATACTGCACCGGCTCTCCCGATGAGCAATTAGATAATAAATAGTTGGAAGCCCCAGCAGTGATCCCAATGGCAGTCCGCTAACTAGCTTCTCAAATCGGAAAATGATCCAGTTATCTCAATTCTCTGTTTTGTTAATTAGCCAATCCTCAATTTACGTTACACAGTAGCATTCTTCGTTTAGTATAACCCTCAACCCAAAGCGTTAAAAACACACTTTAAACGGAGGAAACTCTAGGTGTCCTTTTCAACGGATCAGATAAGGCTCTCGACTGCATACTATACCTTTTCACAATTACTGCACAGCAGACATTCCCTCACCGACCTGTCTGCGGGTTTTGTTCTTGTGTTCGCGACTCTCATTTTGACGTAACTCAAGTGTCTCTAACAAAAGGCAAAATATAATCTTATTTCCTGTTACGTCTCCTCAGCAGCTGCAGAGCTGTGACTGAGGCACACACTGAGCGCATGTTTAGATATTGCAATGGTATAAGCACCCACTGTAAAGTCAGTCAGCAAGCGCTGTCGCCGATTGGTAGCTCTACAGCAGTCTATCATTATTGACCATTCAGCAAGGCAGGAGGAGTGGCACTTCTCATGGTCAATTGGAAGACAGCAGCAACACGCCCAGGTGGGAGTCGGACAAGCTGCAAGTCACTGGATGGAAACAAAACCGACCTTTGGCAAAAAAACTTGAAAAACAAATCGCCTGGGGCCGCTGCTCGCCCTCCGCCTCCGATAAGAGACTAACCCTCCTGTCTATTTCCCTACAGCGACCATCGAAGTACTCGATAAACAGGCAGCTCCAATTTATGAACTGGCCGAGGGCAGTTTGCTTACCACCTTATAGCAGAACAATTTTAATCAAGATTTATCATGAGGTTCTCATCTGTTGCCTTTGCCTTTTTAACTCGCCATACCCAAATATTCCAACTATCTGCAAAAGTACACAACATAAACTATAATGTGAAGAAAATTTCAAAACATATTGCTCAATTGAAACGGTTGAAATTATATAGCACCTTTAACCTAAGAAAAAATGACACTTAAGAGATATATATAAACAGAAACGGGTGCAAGAAGCAGTAGTAGCAGTAAGGGTGACAAAAAATTCGAAGAGGTAAGTTTTAAGAGATAGATGGGGGTTACAAAGTTGATTGGGAATTCCAGTATGTGAGACCTAGATGGCTGAAAGCTTGGCAGCCAGCTGTTGGGGTAAAAGGAGAAGGTAATGCACAAAAGGATAGAGGCAGAGGAGGGCAGCACAGTGGTTAGCATTGCTGCTTCGCAGCGTCAGGGATCCAGGTTCAATTGCAGCCTCAGGTCACTGTCTGTGTGGAGTTTGCATGTTCTCCCCGTGTCTGCATGGGTTTCCTGTGGGTGCTCTGGTTTCCTCCCACAGTCCAAAGATGTACAGGTTAGGTGGATTGGCCATGCTAAATTGCCCCTTGTGTCAGGGGGATTAGCAAGATAAGTAAGTGGGGTTACGGGAATAGGGCCTAGGTGGGATTGTGGTTGGTACAAGGTCGATGGGCCAAATGGAGTTCTTCTGCACTATAGGGGTTCTATAACTAGTATATGCTGGGCATGGGGCAAAGGTAAACCAAGAAATTTGAACATGAAATTAAATCAGGCATCAGGAGTGAATACAAGTTAACAAAGATGCGGGGGGTGGGAAAGCTGTAAGTGGAGCAGGATATGTATAGCTGTAGCTTACTGAGAATGGAAGGCCAGTTCTGAGACATTGTTCCAAACCTACAGATGAGTCTTTTATCAGCAGATGGAGTGGAGTTGAGTCTAAGGTGATGATACAGAGGCAGGCAGACAGACAGTCTTTGTAATGGATTAGCTACTTGTATAAACTGTGGTTTTGCTTCCTTTCAGATTTCTGTACTTGCAGTCTTATTCTTTGTAATAAAGAGGATATCAGGCCAGAAGGATGCTGAGATTGCAGTTGGTTTGGTCCAGCCTAAAACTGTGTATTGGAGGGAAAGCAATTTGTGACAAGTGGCTGGTGGATCTAAAGACAATGCCTTCAGCTTTTCCAAAGTTTTAATGGGAAAATGATAGCTCCTCCATGTTGGAATACCAGATAAATAGTCCTGAAAATCAAGAGGTTGAGCAAAGTGTTGCAAAGTTAGATAGAAAACATATGCTGAAGAAATCTCACTCTATGTTCTATAAGTGTGGAAGTTGCCCCTACATATGTAGTTGGGCAGCAAGTAAATAAGAATTGAGGTAGCCAAGGACAGATATACAGGCAGGACATGAGATATTGGCACAGGGGCACAAAAAGTTTGGTTTCTTGCTTATTTATCTAATCAAGTGCAATGCCAAGGAGCTGGAAGGAAACGGAAGGAAAGTTTTTCAAAAGTTACAGGGGGCTGAAGGATTGGATAATGCACCAGAATTACAGAGGGTGTTATTTTTGTCTTTGATTAGGATTGTTTACATAAGAACATAAGAAATAGGAGCAGGAGTAGGTCATCTAGCCCCTCAAGCCTGTCCCGCCATTCAATAAGATCATGGCTGATCTGAAGTGGCTCAGTTCCACTTTCCCGCTTTCTCCCCATAACCCTTAATCCCCTTGCCTACCAAAAACCTATCTACCCGTGTCTTAAATATATTTAGCGAGGTAGCCTCCACCACTTCAATGGGCGGAGAATTTCAGAGATTCACCACCCTTTGAGTGAAGAAGTTCACCTCAACTCCGTTCTAAACTGCCCCCCCTCTCCCCCTCCCCTATCTTGAGGCTGTGCCCTCTAGTCCTGTTGTCCTCTGAGCGGGAAGAATCTCTCTACCTCTACCCTATCCATCCCCTTCATCATCTTATACGTCTCGATAAGATCCCCCCTCATCCTTCTGAACTCCAATGAGTACAAGCCCAGTCTATTCAGCCTCTCTTCATAGTTCAACCCCCTCAACTCCGGTATCAGCCTAGTGAACCTCATCTGCACTCCCTTCAAGGCCAAAATATCCTTGTGCAAGTGCGGCGACCAAAACTGCACACAGTACTCCAGCTGCGGCCTCACCAGTGCCCTGTACAGTTGCAGCAAGACCTCCCTGCTTTTACATTCTATCCCCTTTGCTATGAAGGCCAGCATCCTATTTGCCTTCCTGACCACCTGCTGCACCTGTAGGCTGGGTTTTTGCGACTCATGCACAAGGACCCCCAGGTCCCTCTGCACCGTAGCATGCTGCAGCTTTTCGCCTTTTAAATAGTCGTCCCTCCTACTATTATTCCTGCCAAAGTGGATAACCTCACACTTGCTAACATTGTATTCCATCTGCCAGGTCCTCGCCCACGCGCTTAGACTATCTAGATCCCTCTGCAGACTTTCTACACCCTCCGCACAATTTGCTTTTCCACTTATCAAATAGGAGGCAGAGAGTGGGGTCAATGGGTGCTATTCGGATTGGCGGTTGGTGACTAGTGGAGTGCCCCAGGGATCGGTGCTGGGGCCTCAGCTATTTACCATTTATATAGATGATCTGGAGGAGGGAACCAAGTGTATGGTGTCGAAATTTGCTGATGACACCAAGATTGGTGGAACGGCAAATTGCGTGGAGGGTGTGGAGAGTCTACAGAAGGATCTAGATAGGCTGGGCGAATGGGCCAGGAACTGGCAAAGGAAGGCGAATGGGATGCTGGCCTTCATAGCGAGGGGGATTGAATATAAAAGTAGGGAGGTCTTGCTGCGGCTGTATAGGGCATTGGTGAGGCCGCAGCTGGAGTACTGTGTGCAGTTTTGGGCGCCGTACTTACGCAAGGATATTTTGGCCTTGGAGGGAGTGCAGAGGAGGTTTACTAGGCTGATGCCGGAGTTGAGGGGGTTGAGCTATGAGGAGAGGCTGAATAAACTAGGCTTGTACTCGTTAGAGTTTAGAAGAATGAGGGGAGATCTCATTGAGACGTATAAGATGATGAATGGGATGGATAGGATAGAGGTGGGGAGACTCTTCCAGCTCAGAAAGGACAGTAGGACTAGGGGGCACAGCCTCAAGATAAAGGGGGGAGGTTAGAACAGAGTTGAGGAAGAACTTCTTCACTCAAAGGGTGGTGAATCTCTGGAATTCTCTGCCCGTTGAAGTGGTGGAGGCTACCTCGCTAAATATTTTTAAGACGCGGGTTGATGGGTTTTTGATAAGAGAGGGGATTAAGGGTTATGGGGAGAGGGCGGGAATGTGGAACTGAGCCACGACAGATCAGCCATGATCTTATTGAATGGCGGGGCAGGCTCGAAGGGCTAGATGGCCTACTCCTGCTCCTATTTCTTATGTTCTTTGTGTCATCAGCAAATTTCGACACCCTACACTCAGCTCCCTCCTCCAGATCATCTATATAAATGGTAAATAGCTGAGGCCCCAGCACCGATCCCTGGGGCACTCCACTAGTCACCAACCGCCAATCCGAATAGCACCCATTGATACCTACTCTCTGCCTCCTATTAGACAGCCAATCCTCTATCCATGCTAACACCTTACCCCCAACTCCATGCCCCCTAACCTTCTGTAACAACCTTTTGTGCGGCACCTTATCAAACGCCTGAAAAATCAAGAAACACCACATCCACCGGTTCCCCTCTGTCCACTGCACTAGTCACATCCTCATAGAATTCCAATAAATTTGTCAGACATGACTTCCCCTTAACGAATCCGTGCTGTGTCTGTTCTATCAAACAATTCTTCTCAAGGTGCCTCGCTATTTCTTCTTTGATGACGGATTCAAGCATTTTTCCAACAGACGTTAAACTAACCGGCCTATAATTACCTGCCTTTTGCCTGCTACCCTTTTTAAACAGCGGCGTAACATTAGCTGTTTTCCAATCCTCTGGCACTTCCCCGGAATCCAGCGAGGTTTGGAAAATAATCACTAAGGCATCCACTATCACCTCTGCCATTTCCTTCAGAACCCTGGGATGCATTCCATCCGGTCCTGGGGACTTGTCCACCATCAGTCCCGCTAGTCTGTCGAGCATGACCTCTCTAGTGACAGTGATCGCATTCAGGCCCTCAACTCCTGCCATCCTCCTATCTTTAATACCCGGCAAACTATTCGCGTCCTCCTCCGTGAAGACCGGGGCAAAAAACTTAAAGGCCTCAGCCATTTCCTCATCCCCCACCACTAAATCCCCCCTCTCATCCTCTAAGGGTCCAACATTCACCCTAGCCAGCCTCCTCCTCTTTATATAATTTATAAAAACTCTTACTATCCTTTTTTGTATTTAGTGCTAGTTTAGCTTCATAGTCTATCCTTCCTTTCTTTGTCCACTTCTTCGTCACTCTGTTGATTTTTAAACCTCTCCCAATTTTTTTTACTCGCCCACTACTTTTAGCCAATCTAAATGCATCAGCTTTTAATTTAATACTCTCCTTTATTTCCTTCGTTAACCACGGCTGATTATCCCTTCTCCTACGATCCTTCTTTACCGTCAGAATAAATTTCTGCTGAGCACCAAGAAAGATCTCCTTAAAGATCCTCCACTGTTCCTCAGCAGTCCTACTGACCAATCTGCGCCCCCAATCTACATTTGCCAATTCCTCTCTCATCCAATTGTACTCCCCTCTGTTCAAACAGAGGGCACAGGTCCGGGACCCTACTTTCTCACCCTCCATCTGCATCAAAAACTCAACCAATGATTGCTCTTCCCAAGAGTTTGTGCTATGCAACAGAAGTGGAAATCTGATAAGAGGGGATCAAAATGTAGCTACAGAAAAATTAGCATGAAGTCAGGAAGGGACAACACAGCCAACAGCAGTGCAGAAAACAGTTGAAGTTGGGGCAGTAAATTGAGAAGTGGATGAAAACAGCGAGTGGATCTAGAGCTTGGAGACTAAAAAGTTGGATGGTCAGCAATATAGTAGGAATGGTTCTTCTGTACAAGATAGCACATCCATTGCTCAAGTTTCATATGAGCCAGTGAATGTATTCTCCATCCACTACCCCACCAACACTCAGTCATTTGCAAAACTGTGAAGGGTGCATTTCAACCACAAACATCAGCTTTTATGACTCTGTTAATGTAATTTAAAAACAATCTTGCATTGAGCAACTGTGAATAGTCAGGGATCAGTACTTGGGCATGACCAGTTCACAATAAATATCAATGATTTTGATATAGGAGTCAAAAGTAATATCTTCCAAGTTCACAAAAGACAAAGCTGGGTGGGAATGTGTTTTGAGGAAGATGCAAAGCAGTTTGAAAAGAATTTGGACAGAAAAGTGAATGGACAAAACATGGCAGACAGAACAAAATGTGGAAAAATGTGAGATTATCCACTTTGGTAGAAGGAATGGATCTTCACATATCTTGAACGCAAGGGATTGGAAAGTGTGGGTGTGCAAAGGGACTTAGTTGTTCATGGTGGCACAGTGGTTAGCACTGCTGCATCACACATTATCAATAAACAAACAAACTTAGGTGACCTTATCATTAAATCTCTGGGGTTGATCAATAAGGCGATCAAGTGAGAAGGCAGGACAATGGGGATGAGCATCATATCAGCTATGATTGAATGGCACAGCAGACTCAATGGGCCGAATGACCTAATTCTGCTCCTTATTTTACGGTCTTGTGGCTAGCATGCAGGCGATCAAGTACTTTGGGGAGGCTGATGGCATGTTGGCCTTTATCACATGATTTGAGTTTGAGGGTTGTGGACTCTTGTTTAATTGTAGAGGCCTTAGTTGGACCACACCTGGAATGCTTGGTGCAGTTTTGAATCCTTTGTCTTGGGAGGGATGTTATTGTCTTGGTGGGGATATGGTGAGGGTCCACCAGACTTGTTCCTGGGATGACAGGACTGTCCTATAGAGAGATTGGAGGCACTGGGCCTGTATTCTCTGCAGTTTCAAGGTATGGTGGGAGTGGGTCTCATTGAAACCTACAGGATACTTATTATTTTGTTCTTTATTAGTGTCACAAGTAGGCTTACATTAATAATGCAATGAAGTTACTGTGAAAATCCTCTGGTCGCCATATTCTGGCACCTGTTCGGGTACACTGAGGAAGAATCTAGCACGGCCAGTGCACCTAAACAGCACACCTTTCGGATCTTGGGAGGAAACTGGAACACCCGGAGGATATCCATGCAGACAGACAGAGAGAGAACGTACAAACTCCACACTGACAAGTTACCCAAGGCTGGGAATCAAACCCGGGTACCAGGCACTGAGATGCTGCAGTGTTAATCACTATGCCACTGTGTTGCCCACTTAAACAGGGTGGATGCAAGCAGGATGTTCCCCCTGGCTGGGGAGTCAAGAACCAGGGGACACAATTTCAAAATGAGCAAGAAGTCCAAAGTTATGCCTTTGGAAAGGTATAGGAGGGAGACCACCCCCCCTTTACTTATTTGGGTATTTAACACAAGGATGAGAATATGAAAATTAAGGCTTTGCCAGATCAGAAGCCAACTTAAGGGAGCAAGTACAGGGTTGATGGATGAACAGAGCTTGGTGACATTGCTGAGATCATGCTGGGTGCACTGTGTGCACTTTGGATCTCTGTAACGAAGGAAGGACTAACTAACCCGAGAGGTGGTGTAGAGTCTCAAACAACTGCTTCCTGGGGTTAAGGAGATTGTTATCTGAGGAGAGATTGAGTAGACTAGCCTCCGATCCCCAGAGTTTAAACAAAGTAGGTGATCTAATTGAAGTAGATAAAATTTTCATGGGGCTTGACTGGATGATGCCAAGGAAATGTTTCTTCTGATTTGGGGAATCTAGAACACGGGGTCAGAATCTCAGAGTAAAGGGTTAGTCATTTAGGACCGTGATAGAAGTCAAAGGGCTTTGGTGACAAAAACGGTCGACGAAGGACGAGCCGTTGATGTCGTCTATATGGATTTCAGTAAGGCGTTTAACAAAGTCCCTCATGGTAGGTTGGTAGAAAAGATTAAGGCTCATGGGATACGAGGCCAGGTATCTAGATGGGTTGAGAACTGGCTTGCTAAGAGGAGACAGTAGTAGCGGAGGGGTCCTTTTCTAGCTGGAGGTCTGTCACTAATGGTGTGCCGCAGGGCTCAGTACTGGGACCTCTTCTCTTTGTAGTATATACAAATGACTTGGAAGAGGGAGTAAGTGGTGTGATCAGCAAATTTGCTGATGACACCAAGATGGCTGGATTGGCAGGCAGTGAGGAGCAGTGTCTGGCAATACAACGGGATATTGATAGGCTGGTATATTGGGCAGATATGGCAATTGGAGTTTAATCTGGATAAATGTGAGGTGATGCATTTTGGCCGGAATAATGTAGGGGGGAGTTGTATGATAAAGGGTAAGCCCATAAGGAGTATAGAAACGCAGCGAGACCTGGGGGTGCAAGTGCACAAGTCTTTGAAGGTGGCAGTACAAGTGGAGAAGGTTGTGATGAAAGCCTATGGTATGTTAGCCTTTATAGGAAGGGGTATAGAATGTAAGAGCTGGAGTCTAATGTTGCAGTTGTATAGAACGTTGGTTAGGCCGCATTCAGAGTACTGCATCCAGTTCAGGTCACCTTACTACCGGAAGGACGTGGAGACTCTGGAGAGAGTGCAGAGGAGGTTTACCAGGATGTTGCCTGATATGGAAGGACGGTTATGAGGAAAGAGTGAGCAAGTTGGGGCTGTTTTCCCTTGAAAGACGGCGACTGAGAGGGGAATCTAATAGAGGTATATAAGATTATGAAGGGTATAGATAGAGTAAACAGAGGTAAGCTATTTCCTATGTTAGAGAGGCACAGTACGAGGGGCCACGGGCTCAAGATAAAGGGGGGGCGGTTCAGAACGGAGTTGAGGAGGAACTTCTTCACTCAAAGGGTGGTGAATCTCTGGAATTCTCTGCCCGTTGAAGTGGTGGAGGCTGCCTCGCTAAATATTTTTAAGAAGCGGGTTGATGGGTTTTTGATAAGAGAGGGGATTAAGGGTTATGGGGAGAGGGCGGGAAAGTGGAACTGAGCCACGACAGATCAGCCATGATCTTATTGAATGGCGGGGCAGGCTCGAAGGGCCAGATGGCCTACTCCTGCTCCTATTTCTTATGTTCTTATGTTCTTATGTTCTTAAGGTGAGGGGGTGAGAGGTATAACACGGATATTAGAGGGAGGTTTTTCACAGAGGGTAGTGGGGGTATGGAATGCTCTGCCAAGTAAGGTGGTGGAGGCAGGCACGCTGGAGTGGTTTAAGAGTAACTTAGACAGGCACATAAGTGGGTTGGAGATGGGAGGATGTAGGAGATTGTTTTAAATAAGGTTCATTAGCATTGGGACGTCCCTGGAATTTAAAAGGATATGGTATGATAATTTTTTTTTTCTCTTTTAATTCACAGGTTTAAGTCAGTCCACCTTGTTGTCCAACAAGGGGCATACACGCGATGGGTCGTACTTGGGCTGCTCTTGAATGTTCGAGATTGGCCTAGTGCTTCATGTCGTTAGTGTGCGCTTAAACTGGACCAGATGCTGGGCAATACGACAGCTCAGTGACTATCACTGTTTGCTGTGCAGACACATGGATTTGGGCCAGTGTCTGTGGGAGTTTGCGCATTCTCCCCGTGCTTGCGTGGGTTTTCTCTGGGTGCTCCAGTTTCCTCCCACACCCCAAAGATGTGCTATTAGGCTGACTGGAAGTAATAAATTGTCCCTAAATTAGTCTCCCTCAATGTGGATTGCCATTAAACAACAGATAAGGGTCATGGGTGGAGGGAGGGACTGGTAGTATTAAAATGGCGGCACGGGTGCGTTGGGCCTGTTTCCCGAGCTGATTTTTTTTGTTCTTTGCTTCAAAGGGCTGTGAAGTTTGGGATTTCCAAAGCCCAAGAGCGGTGAATGTTCTGTTGTTGAATATATTCCAGATAGATGTTTGGCTACTAAGGGAGTTAATGTAAAAAGATGGAGTTACAGTAGAAGTTATTAAGCATGTCTGTTTGAAGGTGAAGGCTACCTTTCCAGTTTCCAACTGCAACTCCCTTCAACTACAATCAGATACAGGTGCTTCATTATACAAGGTCTCATAGAAACGTAGAATCCTACAATGCAGAAGTGGTCATCTGGCCCATCGAGCCTGCACCAACAACAATCCCACCCAGGCCCTATTCACACAACCCTGCATATTCACCCTGATAATCCCGACACTAAAAGGGCAATTTAGCATGGCCAATCAATCCACACAAATTAACCATTCCTTAAATGCACATTTCACCCACTAGTACTTATGCAAAGGAAGGAAGAAACAGGGAGAAAGCACAGTCTTCCCATTTCTTCCAAACTCTGCACCAGTCTCTGCCCCTCTAACAAGTTTGAGTTGCAATCCTGCTTTTTCCCTTCCAAATCCATTTGTAGCCCCTCATGAGTTTCCACTGCCAAACCTCACTAAAATTTTAAACTCAATTTTTCCCTCCTTCATCTAACAGGTTTCCAACTGTAAAACATTTTCCTCTGTGTATACTCCCAATCTTTTCAAAACTTTTGTCTCAGCATTCCACGTACAATTTCTAAGACAGGTCACTTTTAAAGTTCTTACATTTACAGCACACCACAAACAGTCTGTGAAAGAAGTTAATTTGATTTTTTTTTCAATTTCCCAACTTTATTTTGGCATCTTTACTTGTCCCGTCTTGTCAATTGTCGATACTAGTTCTGATGGAGTTACAGCTTAAATGTTTAACCAAGCTTTCGTCCTTAGATCGTTTCGATTAGAGCTACTACACGCTTACAGCGTTTTCTGCCATAAAATTCTTCTTTATTGGTCCATGGGATGTGCGCATCACTGGCAGGGCCAGCATTTATTGCTCATCCCCGAGGACATAAAACAATTTAAAAACTGTTGGATTTTACTGTTCCCTTATTACAGAAGCCATAACTAAGTTTGCTAATTTGATTTGAAAATATATTGACCATACAGCTTGGTCTTCCATTGCAAGATACACATTAGCAAATCGTTTGAGATCAATAGATTCAATCACTATTTATGATAAATAGGACAAAGTCCAAATTTAGCAATAAGTGTAAAAACAAATTGGGACTTTTTCTGTACCACAGGAAGTGTTGAGAAATTATAAAATTCACCATTTGCTGATTAGGGATATGGGACTTGAAGCTTATTTGTCACCTTGGACAGTTTAAGTAATAAGTCATTGCAAGTGTTAGCCTGTTGTACTTCTAGAGGTCGACACAGTAAAAAGTCCGACAACACCAGGTTTTAGTCCAACCGATTTATTTGATAGTAAACTCACTAGCTTTTGCGGGGTTTCCCTCTTCTTCAGGTGAATGGAGACTTCTGGCCTCAGAGCATATAAAGCACAGTTTACAGATTACTGATTAGAATGCGAATCTTTTCGCCTAACCTGCTGTTCAAGTCCTAAAGTGGCTGACAATGTGTGTGGAAGGAGCACTGATCACAGGTTAAAGAGACGTGTATTGTCTCCAGACAGTACAGTAAGTGAGGTTTTGCAAACCCAGGCAAGTCACGGGGGTTACAGATAGTGCGACATGAACCCAAGGTCCCTGTTGAGGCCATCCTCGTGTGCGGAACTTGGCTGTAAGTCTCTGCTCAGCGACCCTGTGCTGTCGTGTGTCGTGAAGGCCGCCTTGGAGAATGCTTACCCGAAGGTCAGAGGCTGAATGCCCATGACCACTGAAGTGTTCGCCAACAGGAAGGGAACAGTCTTGCCTGGTGATTGTCGAGCGATGTTCATTCATCCGTTGTCGTAGCGTCTGCATGGTCTCCCCAATGTACCATGCTTCAGGACATCCTTTCTTGCAACGTATCAGGTAGACAATGTTGGCCAAGTTGCAAGAGTATTTACCGTGTACCTGGTGGATGGTATTCTCACGTGAGATGATGGTATCCATGTCGATGATCTGGCATGTCTTGCAGAGGTTGCTGTGGCAGGGTTGTGTGGTGTTGTGGTCACTGTTCTCCTGAAGGCTGGGTAGTTTGCTGCGAACAATGGTCTGTTTGAGGTTGCGTGGTTGTCTGAAGGCAAGAAGTGGGGTTGTGGGGATGGCCCTGGCGAGATGTTCGTCTTCATCAATGATATGTCGAAGACTCCGGAGAAGATGTCGTAGCTTCTCCGCTCCAGGGAAGTACTGGACGACGAAGGGTACTCTGTCCACTGTGTCCCGTGTTTGTCTTCTGAGGAGATCGGTGCGGTGTTTTGCTGTGGCGCATCGGAACTGTCGATCTATGAGTCGAGCGCCATATCCTGTTCTTATGAGGGCATCTTTCAGCGTCTGGAGGTGTCTGTCACGATCCTCCTCATCTGAGCAAATCCTGTGTATACAGAGGGCTTGTCCATAGGGAATGGCTTCTTTAACATGTTTAGGGTGGAAGCTGGAGAAGTGGAGTATTCTGAGATTGCCTGTGGGCTTGCGGTACAGTGAGGTGCTGAGGTGACCGTCCTTGATGGAGATGCGTGTGTCCAAGAATGCAACTGATTCTGGGGAATAGTCCATGGTGAGTCTGATGGTGGGGTGGAATTTATTGATATCATCATATAGTTGTTTCAGTGATCGTTCACCATAAGGCCAAAGGAAGAAAATGTCATCGATGTATCTAGTGTATAGCATCGGTTGAAGAAACCGCACCGATCTCCTCAGAAGACAAACATGGGACACAGTGGACAGAGTACCCTTCGTTGTCCAGTACTTCCCTGGAGCAGAGAAGCTACGACATCTTCTCCGGAGTCTTCAACATATCATTGATGAAGACGAACATCTCGCCAGGGCCATCCCCACAACCCCACTTCTTGCCTTCAGACAAGCACGCAAGCTCAAACAGACCATTGTTCACAGCAAACTACCCAGCCTTCAGGAGAACAGTGACCACAACACCACACAACCCTGCCACAGCAACTTCTGCAAGACATGCCGGATCACTGACATGGATACCATCATCACACGTGAGAATACCATCCACCAGGTACACGGTAAATACTCTTGCAACTCGGCCAACATTGTCTACCTGATACGTTGCAAGAAAGGATGTCCTGAAGCATGGTACATTGGGGAGACCATGCAGACGCTACGACAACGGATGAATGAACATCGCTCGACAATCACCAGGCAAGACTGTTCCCTTCCTGTTGGCGAACACTTCAGTGGTCACGGGCATTCATCCTCTGACCTTCGGGTAAGCATTCTCCAAGGTGGCCTTCACGACACACAACAGCACAGGGTCGCTGAGCAGAGACTGATAGCTAAGTTCCGCACACGAGGACGGTCTCAACAGGGATCTTGAGTGCGACATGAACCATCTGTAACCCCCGTGACTTGCCTGGGTTTGCAAAACCTCACTTACTGTACTGTCTGGAGACAATACACGTCTCTTTAACCTGTGATCAGTGCTCCTTCCACACACATTGTCAGCCACTTTAGGACTTGAACAGCAGGTTAGGTGTAAAGATTCGCATTCTAATCAGTAATCTGTAAACTGTCTGTGCTTTATATGCTCTGTCTGAGGCCAGAAATCTCCATTCACCTGAAGAAGAGGGAAACCCCTCGAAAGCTAGTGAGTTTACTAACAAATAAATCAGTTGGACTAAAACCTGGTGTTGTCAGACTTTTTACTGTGTTTACCCCAGTCCAATGCCGGCATATCCACATCATTTCTAGAGGTCCACAGAAACATAGTAGGTTACAGGGAAAAATGTTCCACAACAGAAAGCAATCCACTGATGTAACATTGCTTTGGACAGAACCACTGAGTCAACACAAAACTGAGGAACTAAAATTAAACCCACCACAAAAGTAACAAAAAGCAGAAATGCAAATTTAGAGCATGTTGGGAACAATCACATGCCTGTAAACTGGATAGCAGGAATAAGATTTTGCCTGGAGCCATATGTGGAAGGGAAAAATTCTACTCATCAATAATTTGGAACAGCTCAATCCATGCACAAAAGCAAGCTACACATCACTAAAACACTGTGGGGTAGAAATAAATCTGTGGTGTGCCAAATGGATGGCATTGCATGAACCATCTGTTACACGTGGTGTCTAATATTGACTTCTCATATGATCAATGGAATTACACATCAAGCATGGCATAACTGCACAAAGTACCCCGTACAGTTGCAGCAAGACCTCCCTACTTTTATACACTATCCCCCTCGCTATAAAGGGCAACATTCCATTCACCTTCTTGATCACCTGCGGACTGGGTTTTTGCAACTCGTGCACAAGGACCCCCAGATCCCTCTGCACCGTAGCATGCTGCAGCTTTTCGCCTTTTAAATAATAATCCCTCCTACTATTATTTCTGCCAAAGCGGATAACCTCACACTTGCTAACATTACGCTCCATCTGCCAGGTCCTCGCCCACTCGCTCAGCCTATCCAGATCTCTCTGCAGACTTTCCACACCCTCCACGCAATTTCCTTTTCCACTTATCTTCGTGTCATCGGCAAATTTCATCACCCTACACTCCACCCTTTCCTCCAAATCATCTATATAAATGGTTGAGGCCCCAGCACCGATCCCTGCGGCACTCCACTAGTCACCAACCGCCAACCAGAATAGCACCCATTGATACCAACTTTTTGCTTCCTATTAGACAGCTAATCCTCTATCCACGCTAACACGTTCCCCCCAATTCCATGCACCCCAACTTTCTGTAGCAACCTTTTGTGAGGCACCTTATCAAACGCCTTTTGGAAATCTAAAAACACCACATCCACCAGTTCCCCTCTGTCAACCGCACTAGTCACATCCTCATAGAAATCCAATAAATTCGTCAAACACGACTTCCCCTTAACAAATCTGTGCTGCGTCTGCTCTATCAAACCATTCTTTTCTAGGTGCCTCGCTATTTCTTCTTTGATGACGGATTCTAGCATTTTTCCAACTACAGACGTTAAACTAACCGGTCTATAATTCCCTGCCTTTTGTCCGCTACTTTTTGAACAGCGGTGTAACATTAGCCGTTTTCCAATCTTCCGGCACTTCCCCGGAGTCCAGCGAATTTTGATAAATAATTACTAAGGCACCCGCTATCACCTCTGCCATTTCTTTCAGAACCCTGGGATGAAAAAAATCAACAAAGAATGACTAAGAAGGTGATAAAGAAAGGAAAGCTAGAGTATGAAGCTAAACTAGCTCTAAATATAAAAAATGACAGTAAAAGTTTTTACAAATATATAAGGAAGGGGAGGCTGGCTAGAGTGAATGTTGGACCCTTGGAGGACGAGGGGGGGGATTTAGCGGTGGGCGATGAGGAAATGGCTGAGGCTTTAAATAAGTTTTTTTGCCTCGGTCTTCATGGAGGAGGACACGAATAGTTTGCCGGATATTAAAGATAGAAGGATGGTAGGAGATGAGGGCCTAAATACGATTACTATCACTAGAGAGGTAGTGCTTGATGGACTAATGGGACTGAAGGTGGACAAGTCCCCAAGACCGGACTTCCACCCTATTAAATTCTCAAAATCTTATACGTTTCAATGTTTCTTCTAAAATCCAGAGACATAGGCATATTCTACTTAGTTTCTTCTTATGGAGCAATTTCATTCCAGGAATTAATCTCCCTCTCTAAGGCATGTAAGAGCATAAGAAACAGGAGGAGTAGGCCATCTAACCCTTCAAGCCTACCCCGCCATTCAATAAGATCATGGCTGATCTGAAGTGGATCAGTTCCACTTTCCCACTTTCTCCCCATAACCTTTAATTCCCGTCTATCAGAAACCTATCTACCCGTGACTCAAATATATTCAGCGAGGTAGCCTCCACCACTTCAACAGGCAGAGAATTCCAGAGATTCACTACCCTTTGAGTGAAGAAGTTCCTCCGCAGCTCTGATCTAAACTGCAACCCCCCCCCCCCCTCCTTGACTTGAGGCTGTGCCCTCTAGTCCTGCTATCCTAAGTGGGAAGAATCCTGCTATCCTTTTTAAGTGGGAAGAATCTCTCCACCTCTACCCTATCTATCCCCTTCATTATCTTATACATCTCTATAAGATCCCCCCTCAGCCTTCTAAATTGGAAGCAATTTGCTCTCTTTTACTAATTGAGCATGTGATCTTATGCAGGACCTTAAACTTGAGAAAATAGAGTACACTAGAAGAGGGTGCACTGATGGATTTTATTCAGCTTGGCAACCTTTCCTAGATTATTTTGAGGAACTCCAGGTCTCTATTTTCATATAACTAACCCTAATTAGGATGCACATATTTTATCATGTGAAATTATATCTGTCCTATGATTGTTGTTGATTTTATTATTATTTGTGGAGAGTAAGGAAGGTTTTTCTTTTTTCTTCTTCCTGTGGCAGCTGTGTGAGTATCTACAAGATGCACTGCAGGAACTCACCAAGGTACCTTCATTAGCACCTTCCAAACCCACAACCACTACCATTTCAAAGAACAAGGGCAGCAGATAACCTGGGAACACCACCATTTGAAGGTTCTCTTCCAAGTCACTCACCAGCAGAGGCAGGATTGAATGTTTAGGTTGGTGCATAGAGTGCCAACCCAACAGGCTGGGTGGAGTCAGGCTTTTCTTTTTTTATTCTCTTACTCTTTCAAATGAAAGGAAAAAGAGGAGGAAGAAGAAGAAAAACCTTCCTTACTCTCTCAATTAATAAAAGAGAGCAAATTGCTTCCAATTTAATAGAATAATGCACCTACAAGTTGAGTGCATTAGTCTGAATTTTTGTACAAGGGATGTCAATTGGCTCCACTCAGGAGTGCTGTAATAGGAAAAGGTTCAATGTTATTACTAAAAATAAGACTGATGTAAATTTTTTTTTGTCCAAAACAAAGCCAATTTAGGACACAACCAGAAGGAGCTGGAGTAGCATTTTATTTATCAGATTGAATCAAAATCTGGATAAATCCATGATAATTTAGCTTTGGATAGATGGATATGATGTAAGATTTTAAAATTGTAGCAACCCATGCCTTGCACATACAGATGAGGAATACACACAAGAAATAATAGATTTCCAGTTATTTCCCAATAAGCCAAAATCAAAATCTTGCTTCTAAAGTAGAAAGCAAAGGGCAGTGTAGCAAAAAGATTTGAGAATATAATTTTGAAATGAACCCCCTAACAAAAGGATTTTGTTCAGTGAATTAGGGGCAATAAAGGCAACTGAGTGATTTCATTTGTGTGCAAAATCCCTGATTTGTAAGTAGTGTGTACAGGCAGATCATACTTCTAAGAGAGAATCAAAAGCAAAAACATTATCAATATATAATGCAAGTTAGTAAGGGTTTTGGCAGCACCCACATACCAGACTTGAAAGGCAGAATTTCCTAATGACTGACTTGCATCAGTAAGGCTGCATAGAGAAATATTATAGCCTAAAGTGTTTTCTGAACTGGATCCTAATCTTGAGTGACTATCTAACGGTAAGATTTGAGGAAAAATGATAGGTTAAAAAAGGAATGGAGGAGCACAACAGTGCAGCAGAGATGTGGATTGATAGGAAGCTGTCTCCAATTGCATCCATGCTAAACTAGCTGGGTCTAAATGAAGCCAAAAAGAAATACGGATTTTAGCAGACCTACAAATAAAACTGAAAAATTGTAATTGCCAAACCATCTAAATGCTTGGGTCTCTGTAGAAAAACTTCTAGATATTTCCTTATTACAATAAAAGGAAGAAATTAATTGGTCTATTGCAACAAAGAACTGCTTGATGATAAACAATGGAATGCACTAAAGTATAGAAATTTTGGCAAAACATTCATCTTTACAGAACTTAAATGACCAGCTAACAAAAGGGGTAAATTAGACCGAAGTGCTAAGTCCTGCTTCACATATTCCAACAAAATATCAAAGTTGAGCTTGGAAAGGTGTCCAATGGGGATAGAGTAATTAAAAAACATCAAGCTTCTTGGGTATTGTTGGAGTTACACTCATTCAAGCAAGTGGAGAATATTCTATCACGTTCTTGACTTCTACAGAGTGGACATGGTATGGAAGTCAGAAGGTGAATTACTCATGGCAGAATTCTAGCCTTGGACCTGCTCTTCAAGCCCCATAATTATAAGGCCAGTCCTCTTCAGTTTCTGGTCCAGATGTTGATAATGGGGGATTCAGCAAGAATAAAGCCATTGTCCCCATTCCCACTAGACTATTGGTTCACCATTAGTTTCAAAATTTTTGTCTTTTACCATGAGACACAAAATATTTATTTAACGGCTGTCATTTCCTTATTCCCCATTATAATTTCATCCATCTTTGCCTCTAATGGGGTAATGCTTACTTTTACTAATTGCTTCATATTTACAAATCAATGGAAACATTTGTTTTTTTAAAAATATTGCCTGCTAATCAACTTTCATACTTTTTCTCTTTCTTGATCAATTTCACAGTGCCCCTTTACTGACTTTTAAAATTCCCAATTATCAGGCTTACTGCTCTTTTTGGCAACATTATAAGCCTTTTCCCTGATCTATTGGCCAGGCAACTTTCTGTTGCGTTGTGTCTTAAAAGGAATGTATATTTGGTGTAAATTATTACTGGATTTACAAGGTCAACAATTGACTGTCCATTGACAATATTGTACTGTGCTTTCCCAATCTACCATAGACAACTCACTCACACCTACTTTTTTGCTTTTTTATTTAAGATCCTAGTTTCAGATCTCACTAAGTCACTTTCAAACTCAATATAAAATTCTGTCATGTCCCTTTCCTACAAAATTACAATTAACCCTCTTTCATTGCACAATACTACACCTACTAAAAATAGCTGGTTTCCTAATCAGTTCATCAACATGCCTACACACGAAGTCCTGGTTGAGATTCTACAAACAATGCACAATGATTCCTGCCTCTCACTGTTTCATTACTCCATCCAAACTGATTTTACTTCAGTTTTCAGGGTTAGTGGCTTACTCCCTCCCATCTTTCAACATCAGGGCTACCTGTCCCCCCTTTCATATTTTTCTATTAAAAAAATTGAATATTTTGTTCCTAACCATCATCACTCTGCCACCACATCTGTGATTATTATTAGATCAAAACTATTAATTTGTGTTATTAATTTATCTAATTTGTTAAGAATGCTCCATGCATTCAGATACAGTGCTTTAAGCTTAGATGTTGTTCTAATTTTCTCAGATGTTGTCAGTCGCTATTGCCCTACTTTCTTTGTTGCTATGACTCATTCGGCCTATTTTTATTCAAAACACTGCTTGATGCTTCCCTTGCTGCTTTTTGAATTTATCTTTTCCTGAATGCTATTCTATGATTTTATGATTCGAACTGAAAATTACCCATTTAATCTTACTCCAATTTCTGTTCTTTAACCAATCCTCTACACTAATATTTAGTTTCTCAAACCCACGAGCTGCTCTTTTCCGCAAAAACCCTTTGTGTGGCACTAATTTTTTTAGAATGACCTAGAATCTCTACAGTACAGAAAGAGGCCATTCGAGTCTGCACCGACCACAATCCCACCCAGGCACTACCCCCATATCCCTACATATTTACCCACTAATCCCTCTAACTTATGCATCTCAGGACACTAAGGGCAATTTTAGTATGGCCAATCAAGCTAACCCGCACATCTTTGGACTATGGGAAGAAACCAGAGCACCCGGAGGAAACCGACGCAGACACGAGGAGAATGTGCAAACTCCACACAAACAGTGATTCAAGTCGGGAATCAAACCCAGGTCCCTGGAGCTGTGAAGCAGCAGTGCTAACCACTGTGTTACCATGCTGCCAATTGAATGCCCGTTAGTTCCTTTTACCTACACTGATCATTATACCCTCAACAAATTGATAAATGAAAAATAAATTGTTTGACAAATCTATGATTTTCTAAGTCCACTCTTACTAAGGCTTTTCCTCTCCCTATAGCAGTGTTACGTTTATCATTTTTCAATACACTGGGGCCATTCCAGGATCTTGGGGATTTTGGACGATCAGTGCATCTACCATCTCTGTAGATTCCCAAAATGTAGATATTTGGTCCAGTGGATTTAGGAAATAGAGAAGACAGGAGAAGTAAGCCATTGGGCTCATTGAGTGGCAGAGCAGATTCGCCGTGATCATAGCTGACCTTTTATTTATCACAATACAGAGACTCTCATTATCTCTTGTAGTATAGTATATACATGGCTTATCCGGTTATGTTTCAAGCCAACAATAGAATGTTGGGGATTCAGCACTAGCACTGCCTTTGAACATCAGGAGGAGATTGTCGGATGCTCTTGTTAGAGACGGTCATTGTTGAGGCTAGAGATCAATGATGATGCAGTTTAAATGGCTGGTCCTTCACCACACAGAGGTGATATCCTGGGACTGAGGGGATCAGCCTTCAGCAGTCACCTCTCGATGTCAAATAGTGCCAGGTATGGATGGTTCCAGTGCAAAGCCAATGCACGCGACCATTTCTTGGTATCACATGGAATTAATCTAATTATCCAAAGATAGGCATCAGTACTGTTGTGGACCTCAACAGCTGAGATCAATTATCCACCTGCCACTTCCGGCTGAAGATGGTTGCAAAGGCTTGCCTTTTGCGCTCACATGCTCGACTTGGGCATCACTGTGGATGACGATGTTAGTGTAACCTGCTCCTCATTGTCCACCAACATGCATGACGGCACAGCTTCAACCTGATCTATTGGTAATGAGATTGCTTACTCCATATATAGCATACTACTACTCTGTTCAGCATGCATTGTGTGGTAGCTGCTAGGATGGGACCTTATTTTTTTTTCTTTTCAGTGAGCATGTTGCTGCTCCTGGCATCCTCACATACACTTCTCCTGGGGCCAGGGTTGGTCCTCTTGATTGCAATGGTAGATCAAGGAATGATCCAGGATGTGAGGTTACAGTTTGATGCTAAATAAGGTTCTGCTGCTGCACATGGCCCACAGCTCCTCTCAATGCTCAGTTTTGAGCTGCTAGATCTGTTTTTAATCTATCACATTTAGCACTGTGGTAGTGCTAAACATTATAAAATCGAGGATGTCCTCAAGCGTGAAGTCCGACATTCAGCTCTAAGGACTGCAGTACTGCCAATATCATGGATTGATATATTTGGGGAGGACCAATGAAAATAGACTTTCATGTTGATTCTCTCACCACCTTGTCATAGGCCCAGTCTGGCTGATGTCAAAGAACAAAACAGCCTGGGAAACAGGCCCTTCGGCCCAATGAGCCCGCACCGCCATTTTAACATTATGAGTCCCCCCTCCACCCATGATGCTTGTCTATGCTTATGGCATTCCACATTGAGGGAAGACTAATTTAGGGACAATTTGTTACACCAATCAGCCTAATAGCACATCTTTGGTCAGCTCACTCACTAGTGGCGCATTTGAGTCACTTTGGGGATGGAGATAGCAATTCCAATCCAGAGTACATTCTGTGCTTTTGTTACCTAAATGCATTTTTCAAGTGCGTTCAATATGGGGATGAGGGAGGGACTTAGCAGAAGAATTCCTTGCTCACGGTTGACCTGATGCCCTGATTTGGAGTCTAAAGTCAATTTCGTTGCTTCTCAACTGCCCTTTAAATTGCCTAGCAAACCTTAAAAGGACATTCTACTTCAAATGTATGTAATTAACAAAATTTAAATTTCCCACTGCATAGTGGGATTTGAACTAATTTCCACAGTTTTGTCCCAAGCCTCTTGATTACTATTCCAGTAACATGATACTCTATCATTTTCTTTCAGAAGTGAGGATGGAGGAGACGGGACAGAGTTAAAGATGCCATTGTAAAGTACAGAAAAGCTGGGACTGAATGGAAAGACCAGGCTCTAAAATGGTAGTCCAGATAAAGGCAAATTAAGCAGGAATAGAGAATATATGAATGCCATAAAAGAGAGTGTGAGAGTGTGAGAGTGTGAGAGTGTTAAACATTTAACAGACAAGTATAACCATTTTCTGCACATGCACCCTCAGAACATCAAACATTACAGTGCAGTACAGGCCCTTCAGCCCTCAATGTTGTGCTGACCAGTGGAACCAATGTAATGAGCCTCTAACCTAAACTATTCCAATGTTATCCATATGCCTATCTACTGACCATCTGAGCACCCTTAAAGTTGGCGAGTCCACAACTGCTGCAGGCAGCGCATTCCACACCCTTACTACCCTCTGAGTAAAGAACCTACCTCTGACATCAGTCCTATAATTACCACCCCTTAATTTAAAGCTATGTCCCCTTGTGTTAGCCATCACCATGTGAGGAAAAAGGCTCTCACTATCCACCCTATCTAACCCTCTGATCATCCTGTATGCCTCAATTAGGTCACCTCTTAACCTTCTTCTCTAACGAGAATAACCTCAAGTCCCTCAGCCTTTCCTCATAAGACCTTCCCACCATACCAGGCAATATCCTGGTAAACCTCCCCTGCACCCTTTCCAATGCCTCCACATCCTTCTTATAATGCAGCAACCAGAACTGTACGCAATACTCCAAGTGCAGCCGCACCAGAGTTTTGTACAGTTGCAACATGACCTCACGGCTCCAAAATTCAATCCCTCTACCAATAAAAGCTAACACACCATACGCCTTATCAACCTGGGTGCCAACTTTCAAGGATCTATGTGCATGGAAAGATCATCAAAAGATCAACCAGTAATACTGAAAATCTACCATCTATGCACACTTCCTGTGATGTTTTAATTTTTTTTATTCATTCATGGGACATGGGCATCGCTAGCTGGCTAGCATTTATTACCCATCCCTAGTTGTCTGAGGGCATTCGAGAGAAAAACCACATTACTGTGGCTCTGGAGTCGCATGTAGGCTAGACTGGGTAAGGACGGCAGATTTCCTTCCCTGCAGGACATTAGTGAACCAGGTGGGTTTTTCTGACATAAGAACATAAGAACTAGAAGCAGGTGTAGGCTATCTGGCTCCTTGGAGGTTGCTCCACCATTTGATTAAAATCATGGCTGATCTTTTTGTGGACGCAGCTCCACCTACCTGCCCACTCACCATAGCTCAATTCATTTATTGTCCAAAAAATTATCTATCCTTGCCTTAAAAACATTCAATGAGGTAGCCTCAACTGCTTCACTGGACAGGGAATTCCAGAGATTCACAACCCTTTGAATGCAGAAGTTTCTCCTCAAATCAGTCCTAAATCTGCTTCTCCTTATTTTGAGGCCATGCCCCCTAGCTTTAGTTTCAACTGCCAGTGGAAACAACCTCCCTGCTTCTTTCTTATCTAATTCCTTCATAATCTTATATGCTTTTATAAGATCTCCCCTCATTCTTCTGAATTCAATGAGTATAAACTCAAGTGCTACCAGGACTTGATGACTTGAGTTAAAAGGAGGCTGGATAGATTGGAATTTCTCTCTCTGAAGCGTAGGAGATCTAGGGGTGATTTTACAGAGTTCTACAAAATAATGAGGGGTAAAGATCAGCTAGATAGTCAGCATCTTTTCCCAAAGGCAGGTGAGTCTAAAACTAGAGGGCATGGCTTTAAGGTGAGAAGGGGATACAAAAAGGGACCGGGGGGGGGGGGGGGGGGGGCAATTTTTCATGAGGGTGGTGAGTGTCTGGAACAAGTTGCCAGAGGTAGTAGAGGTGGGTACAATTTTGTCTCTTAAAAAGTGTTTAGACAATTACAGGGATATGAGCTAAACATGGGCAATTGGGACTAGCTTAGTCATTAAAAAAGGTGACATGAACAAGTTGGGCTGAAAGTCCTATTTCCATGCTATAAACCTCTAACTCAAGTCTACTCAGTCTCTCCTCGGCCAACCCTCTCAACTCAGAATCAACCAAGTGAATCTCCTCTGCACCTCCTCCAGCGCCAGTATATCCTTTCTTTCACAATCCACAAATGGTTTCATGGTCATCAGTAGATTCTTAATTCCAGATAATTTTATTGAATTCAAAATCCACCATCTGCTTTGGTGGAATTTGAACCCGGGTCCCCAGAACATTAGCTGAGTTTCTAGATTAATAGTCTAGCGATAATACCACTAGTCCATCATCTTCCCTTAATTATAAAAAGCATGTACACAAGTATTGGAAACGTACAACATGAGAATATCAAGGCACCACTGCATCACCATTGGCAGAAATATGCAATTACAGTGTTACATGAGAAGTTTTTGTAATAAATGGGGATCAATTGAGCTCTTAAGCAAATCCTGACTTAAATGGACACCAAATGATATCTGTGCCCCAGTCTAATTATTTCTACTTTCTAACTCTCTTCATTGTATGGTTACATTTAGAGAGCAACATCTTGAGCAACTGACAAGCTAATCCTAGGATCCTTTCACACTCATTCTGCAACAACTCTAATCCTCTTTCCTGCTCATTAGGCTGCTGAAACATGTACAAATGAGTTATATGCTCATCAGGCTGGATGTCAGTCATTGGCAGATAAATCAAAGTATCTGAAAGGTCTACTTCCTTGCAGAAGTATGGAAGAGTCTAATTTTCATCAGGCTGCACAATTTCAGAGTTATGAATCAGGAACATTGAGCTCTTTGAATTCAAATTATTACCATTATCACTGAAGCCCAAAAGGATGCTCTCTAGACCTCCATCACAAACACTAAGCTACACTGGCTAAAGAAGTTCTTCATACGCCACAACTCAACAAAAGGAATATTAGGATTCTATGATTCTGAAAATAAAATAATACATGCAAAATTGATTTTCAGAACAACAAAGAGGAAATGCTCAGAGTAAAATGCAGTTTTATATCTACTAGGCAAGATTGGCAAAAATCTTTAATGACTTTGTAATTACAATACTTGAGTCTACGTTTTTAAAAATCCACCTTTTTATATAAGCAATGTCAGAATATACCCACTGGTGCAAAAGTAAAATAAATATATGCTGCAGCATATTCTGACCAGCGCCAGATTACAAAAAAAGGCCTTTCTCCATAACTGAGTTCCGTAGAGATTACCATAACCAATCAGTACTTCAGCAATACAGCAGCAAAGGATTTTCTGCTTCACAACAGATTTGACTGACTTTTCAAAAGCAGGAAATGCGTAGCCAATAGTGTTTTTTCACATAGCAACAAGATATTTATTGCAAGTTTCTGCAGAGATGGATGTTGCGGTACCTCTTGCATCCTGCGGTGTGTCCATAATTAGCATTAACTTCAATATAACAGCACCGAGTAAGTTGAAACACAAGTGTTTTTGAATGCAATGCTTTTCTCAGTAAGTTACCAATTTAGGGTAATGTACAAAATTATTGAAAGTGTGTTTCCAACAAAAAAGAAATTTGAAGCCCTTTACATTCAAGATCTGCAAGCATTTTCAAATCGCCTGTTTATCGCAATATGCAGTTGTTGCTGCAAGGATGGCTAGCCAGGAAGAAGTCAAGTTCAAGGTGTTCAAAATGCTGCCACAGAAAAGTTTATCTCTAATGTTGTGAGGGGTGTTTAAGAGCATGAAGTGCTTAGCAAATGCTGGCTCAGTATCTACATTTCAACCACACTGAAGCCACATCAGCAGCATACAAGCTTGACAGCAGAAAAGCATGTTGGTGACCTGATGCCATCCTTCAGTTCTCAAGTTTGCAATGTTATTTTCAACTGCTGCAAATGCACAAAAAAAAATTCTGCTGACAGCCCAATTTCTTAAACGTCCTGCGCTCAATCACAAATTCAAATGAAAATTCAATGCCAAAATGATGCTGATGTCAGCGCCTACTTTAATTTATTCCCTTTTTTGGCCCTCACTTTAAAAAAGTTTCCTCACGTTTCCTTTCTTCAGACTCATCTCAATCAGTACCTGACCTACTTTTAATCTTCTTTCTTCATATGCATCAATTCTTTAGAGGCTAGGTCAAGAATAATAGAGGAAAGAGGATGAAGATGATGGATGGCAGTCCAAGGGAAATATTCACCACCTTTCTTTCCCCATCTTCCCTGAATACTTCGTATCCCTTTATTTGGGTAAGAGGTCTCAACGCCAGGTTAAAGTCCAACAGGTTTATTTAGTAGCAAAAGCAACTCGCTTTTGGAGCGCTGCTTCTTCGTCAGGTAAGTGGGAGTTCAGGGTATATAAAGACAAATTCAATTTACAAAATAATGGTTGGAATGCGAGTCTTTACAGGTAATTAAGTCTTAAAAAGGTAGAGACAACGTGAGTGGAGAGAGCATTAAACTCAAGTTAAAGAAATATGTATTGTCTCCAGCCAGGACAGTTTGAGATTTTGCAAGCCCAGGCAAGTCATGGGGGTTACAGATAGTATGACATGAACCCAAGATCTGGATTGAGGCTGTCCTCATGTGTGCAGAACTTGGCTACCAGTCTCTGCTAAGCGACCCTGCGTGGTCGTGTGTCATGAAGGCCGCTTTGAAGAACGCTTACCCGAAGATCAGAGGCCAAATGCCCGTGATCACTGAAGAGTTCCCCAACAGGAAGAGAACACTCTTGCCTAGTGATTGGCGAGTGGTGTTCATCATCTGTTGTCATAGCGTCTGCATGGTATCCCCAATGTACCATGCCTTGGGACATCCTTCCCTGCAGCTCATCAGGTAGACAACTGTGGCAGAGTTGAAGAGTACATACTGTGTACCTGGTGGATGGTGTTCTCACACGAGATGATGGCATCTGTGTCAATGATCCAACACGTGGTGCAGAGGTTACTGTGGCAGGATTGTGTGGTGCCGTGGTCGCTGTTTTGCTGAAGGCTGGGTAGTTTGCTGCAGACAATGGTCTGTTTGAGGTTGTGCAGTTGTTTGAAGGCAAGAAGTGGGTGTGTGGGGATGGCCTTGGTAATCGTTATAATGGATGTCTCAGCACTCTACAATAGCATCCCCCACGATGATGGCATTACTGCAACTGTCAGTATTCAACACCGACAACTGCCAGTCTCCAAGTGCAATTTTACAATTCATCCTGGACCATAATGTCTTCACCTTCAACAACCAGTTCTTCATCCAGACACGGTACAGCCATGGGGACCAAATTCACATCTCAATATGCCAACATCTTCATGTACAGGTTTGAACAAGACCTCTTCACTGCACACGACCTTCAACCAATGCTATACAATAGCTACATCAATGACGTTTTCGTCCTTTGGCCTCATGGTGAACAATCACTCAAACAACTATATGATGACATCAACAAGTTCCATCCCACCATCAGACTCGCCACGGATTACTGTCCAGAATCGGCTGCATTCTTCGACACTGGCATCTCCATCAAGGACAGTCACCTCAGCACTTCACTATACCGCAAGCCCACGGATAAGCTCACGATGCTCCACTTCTCCAGCTTCCACCCTAAACACAAGCCCTCCATACACACAGAATCGACTCCGATGAGGAGGATCGCAACAGACATCGCCAGAGGCTGAAAGATGCCCTCATAAGAGCAGGATATGGCACTCGCCTCATCGATCGACAGTTCCCATGCGCCACTGCGAAAAACCGCACCGACCTCCTCAGAAGACAAACACAGGACACAGCGGACAGAATATCCTTTGGGGTCCAGTACTTCCCCCGAGCGGAGAAGCTGCGACATCTTCTCCGAAGCCTTCAACATGTCATTGATGAAGACAAACATCTCGCCAAGACCATCCCCACACCCCTACTTCTTGCCTTCAAACAACCGCACAACCTCAAACAGACCATTGTCTGCAGCAAACTACCCAGCCTTCAGGAAAACAGCGACCACGACACCACACAACCCTCCACAGCAACCTCTGCAAGACATGCCGGCTCATCGACACGAATGCCATTATCTCATGTGAGACCACCATCTACCAGGTACACGGTACATACTCTTGCAACTCGGTTAACGTTGTTTACCTGATACACTGCAGAAAAAGATGTTCTGAGGCATAGTACATTTGGGAGACCCAATTGCAGATACTATGATAACGGATGAATGAACACCACTCAACGATCACCAGGCAAGAGTGTTCTCTTCCTGTTGGGGAACACTTCAGGTGGTCACAGCATTTGGCCGCTGACCTTTGGTTAAGCGTTCTCCAAGACGGCCTTCACAACACACGGCAATGCAGGGTCGCTGAGCAGAGACTGATAGCCAAATTCCGCAGACATGAGGACGGCCTCAACCGGGATCTTGGGTTCATGTCACACTATCTGTAAGCTCCATGACTTGCCTGGACTTGCAAAATCTCATTAATTGTCCCCACTGGAGACAATACACTCTCTTTAACCTGTGCTTAATGCGCTCTCCACTCACATTATCGGTACCTTTAAGACTTGATTACCTGTAAAGACTTGCATTCCAACCATTATTTTGTAAATTGAGTGTGTCTTTATATGCCCTGTTTGTGAACAGAACTTCCACTTATTTGACAAAGGATCAGCGCTCCAAAAGCAAGTGGCTTTTGCTACCAAATAAGCCTGTTGTACTTTAACCTGGTGTTGTGAGACTTCTTACTGTGTTTACCCCAGCCCAATGCCAGCATCTCCACATCATCCCTTTGAGCCAGGTGTCTATTATCATCACAACATCACATTCCCAACATAGCTATCTGCACCTACACCCGAACCTTATTTATACACCAGGCACATATATACATAGTTAACTTAGACCTTGTTTCATTCTCACTTAACTAACACCATACTATTTCCTGTCCTGATTGAGGTATGTAAATAGCTAACAGGAATTAACAAAGTGGACATTGAACAGATGTTCTCCCTTATGGGACAGTTTAGAATAAGAGGTCTTGAATAAAGAGTGAGAGGGGGTCGGCTCGAAATCAAGATGAGGAGAAACTATTTCTGAGGATTGTGAATCTATGGAACTCTCTGCCCCAGAGTGCAATGGAGGTAGAATCAATCAATAGATTCAAGAAAGCAATAGATATGTTTCTGATTAAAAGCAGGATAAAGGATTATGGGAGCAAGTAGGAAACTTGAATTGAGACGAGAATAAGATCAGCCATGATTATGTTAAATGGCAGAGTGGCTTGAAGGGCTGAATTGCCTACTCCCACTCCTAATTCCCATGTAAGTATAGAAGTAAAAGGATAAAGCAGATGTGTGGCTGGCAACATGGTGCATCTCTCCCAGTTTACAGTGTACCCTCATTTTTCCCCTCTATAATCCCCTGGTTCCCACACCCCTGCCAAATTATATTAACCCTCCCCAAGAGCAACAGCATCGCTCTGCAAGGACACATGCCCCATGTCTGCTCAGGTACAACCTGACCAGCCAGTACAGGTCCCATCTCCCACAGAACTGGATACAAATGTCCCAGGAATCTAATACCATTCCTCCTGCACCATGTTGCCAGCCACACATCTGCTTTATCCTTCTACTTCTATACTTACATGGGAATTAGGAGTGGGAGTAGGAGTAGGCAATTCAGCCCTTCAAGCCACTCCGCCATTTAACATAATCATGGCTGATCTTATTCTGGTCTCAATTCAAGTTTCCTACTTGCTCCCATAGTCCTCTATCCTGTTTTTAATCAGAAACATATCTATTGCTTTCTTGAATCTGTTGATTGATTCTACCTCCATTGCACTCTGGGGCAGAGAGTTCCATAGATTCACAATCCTCAGAAATAGTTTCTCCTCATCTCGATCTCGAGCCGACCCCCTCTCACTCTTTATTCAAGACCGTCCCGCAAGGGAGAACATCTGTTCAATGTCCACTTTGTCAATTCCTGCTAGCTATTTACATACCTCAATCAGAACCCTCCCCCTCATTCTTCTGAACTCAAGCGAATACAAACCCAAGCTATTCAACTGTTCCTCGCATGACTGCCCTTTCATCCCTGGAATCAATCTGGTGAACCTCCTCTGAACTGCCTCCATGCTACCACATCCTTCTTCAAAGTAAGGACACCAAAACTGGACACAGTACTCCAGGTGTGGTCTCACCAATGCTTTACACAATTGTAACAGCACTTATAGAAACTAGAGGCAGGAATAGGCCATTTGGCCCTTCAAGATTGCTCCTCCATTAAATTTTGATCATGGCTGATCATAAAATTCAATATCGTGATCCCCCTTCCCTCCCATATCCCTTGATCTCTTTAGCCTCTTACTGTGCCCACCCCAATCCGACGCCAGCACCTCCACATCGTGGCCACCATCTCAAGACAAGTCAGGAGTGGAATGGAATACTCCCAACTTGTCTGGATGGGTGCACCTCCAACAACACTCAGGAAGTTTGGCACCATCCAGAACAAAGCAGCCCATCTGATTAGCACCACATCCACAAACATTCACTCCCTCCATTACCAATGCTCATTAGTAACGATGAATACTATCCACAAGATGCACTGCAGCAATTCAAAGATCCTTGGATAGCACCTCCAAACCCACAACCACTTCCATCTAGAAGGATAAGGGCAGCAGATACACAGGAACACAACTACAAATGCCCCTTTAAGCCACTCGCCATCCTGACTTGGAAATATATTACCATTCCTTCACAGTCTCTGGATCAAAATCCTAGAATTCGCACCCTATTGGCACTGTGGGTCAACACACACACGGACTGCAGAAATTCAAGGCAGCTCACCTTCTCAAGAACTAGGGATGGGTAATAAATGCCAGGCAGCCAACAACACCCAAGTCCATTGAATGGATAAAAAACATTTCCCTAGCCACTATGTGGAAAAGCATTTCCTCCAATCACTTTAAAATCTGTGCCCTCTTAGAATCATAGAATCCCAACAGTGCAGAAAGAAGTCATTTGGCCCATCAAGCCTGCACAACAACAATCCCACCAAGATACTATTTCACAACCTCATGTATTTACGCTGCTAATCTCCCTGACACGAAGCGGCAATTTAGCATGGCCAATCCACCTAACCTGCACATCTTTGGAATGCGAGGGGAAACTGGAGTACCCAAAGAAAACCCATGCAGACATGGGGAGAATGTGCAAACTCCACACATTTATTTAAATCTTAATCTATCAAAAGAAATATTAATTGCACAGTCTTACTAGGATCTGATTAAAACTAAATTTACAATAAAAGTGGGCAACACTGGTGAGCAGAGATTATGACAACATAGGATTTAAAATGTTTAAAGTGTAAAACATGAATTAAAAACACTTCCCAAGCAAATAAATAGGTTTAAGCAAATCCAGAAGATCTAATCTTATTACAAAAGCACCTTGACATAGAAGCAAAAACATTGAAAGAAAATGCTATAAAATATCATAAAAATACAATTTACTATTCATGCTTTTTTCACGGCAATAAAGTCAGATCTGCAAATTTGAACAGAATCCACAGTATTGATAATACAAAGTTGTAAATCTTGCCCGTGTACAAAAGCAGAATACTTTATAGCAAAGGAGCAAGTCTTATGGTTTCATATTGGGTGCAATCAAAATTTGATTCCACATACTTTCTAACATTACCCCTAAGTATCTATCCTGGCTCTAATGTGAAGGTAATGCCACCTCGCTCTGAACTCTTGCACCAGAGGAATAGTTTCTGTCTACCTATCCACCGATGCCTGAAATCAATCTTAAAATATCAGATTACTCCTTAATCTTTCACATTCAAGGGATATAGACCAAGTCTATCGTACGTCCCAATAATTTAACCCTTTTAGCCCCATCATTTTGGTGAATCTGTGCTGTCAGCAAACATAGATATACCATTCTCTTATGCCTTCATCCATCATTTAGGAATATAGGAAACAGCCGAAACACAGATTCCCAGGTGACACCATTAGTCATGTTTTGCCAATTTGAGTACATGGCTCTCTCTCTCCCACCTCTTAAATCAATTCCCTATTCAAATTAGTGGTTGCCTCCAATTCAATATACTTTCTACCTAACCCATCAATGCCTGAAATAATCTTAAATTAGATCAAGCCTTAATCTTCTTTATTCAAGGATTACAAGCCCCAGTCTCCTAATGCCCTCATAATTGAACCCTTTTAGCCCTGGAATAAATTTGGTGATTTTGAACTACGCCTCCTCATAGCTTAGCAAAAGGTTCTTTTACTAAATTGTCTACTGCATAATCAACTATAACTTGAGATGATCACTTTCCTCAGCATCAACTAGGCGGTCACCCAGTTTACATTCAGTTACAACTTGCAGCTCTACAAGCTACTTACTTGTTAATTGTAGTGTATAAAAATGCTCTACAATGCATCTTCAGTGGGGGTTCAAGGAGGAATCTATTCCAACTGCAGACAGTTGGCATCACCAAGTATCAACCATAGTTCCATCAACCTTTTACAGTGATTAAAATCTAAATCGGGCATACTAAGGCTTCAAAATTTTAAGGGAAAAACTTTGCCTCAAACCTAAAATCACTTGAAATGTTTCCTACATTAGCTTCCAATACTACAATTCTGAAAGCCAGACCCAAGAGCCTGGTTTACATGATAGTGCATCAGTATTTTTGCATTAAGGACACTGTTTTAAAAAAAATTGTACTGCAATTAATGTGGTAGAGTTTGATAAAATGTGTGCAAAATCCCTCCCACGGTTTTATTCCATTTAGTCAAGACTGAGTAACAAATTAACACCTAATTTGGTTTGTTTCAATTCTGCTGAATGTTCATAAAACCTACCACATCCAATAACAATTCTCAAAACTACACCTTTATAGTTTTTTGCATAATCTATTTACCGCAACCCTCATCTTTGTATTGGAAATTATGAATATGACAATATCAATTGAAATAAACCAGCCATTTTCCATAACCTGTCAGCCTCCTCTTAAGGAAGGCAGATATAAACAACAAAATTCATCATCACCTCCAATATGCCAGCTCAGCCTTTGACTGACTGAAGGAAAAAAATAGAAGTAAAACACTGCGGATGCTGGAATTGAAACAAAAAACGCTGGAAAATCTCAGCAGGTCTGACAGCATCTATGAGGAGAGAACAGAACCAGTGTTTCAAAATGTTGTCTCTATTCTCTCCCCACAGATGCTGTCAGACTTGCTGAGATTTTCCAGCATTTTTGTTGAAGAAAAGAATACTTGAGGACCAAGATCTCAAAGCTGCAACAGCTCATGGTTTACCAGGCTGCAGTGCTCCCCACTTCCCTTCATGCTTTGGAAACTTAGAGAATCTACAAGCAGACATCTCAGAAGCATTAGAGAAGTACCACTACTGGTGCTTTTGCAAGATCTTCCAAATCAGGTTACAAGCAAAAAAGGTAGCCCAACAGGAGTGTGTCCTCTCTCAAGCCAACATGCCCAGCTTTGAGGTACTAATCATTCAAAGTCAGCTCTGCTGTGTAGGAAAAGTTTGTGTGCCTGACACCAAACCCTAGAAGCAACTGTTCTATTCAGTTCACTGTCACTAGGTCAAAATTCTGGAACTTATTTCCTAGCAGCACTGTGGGTGTTCCTATACCATGTGGTCTGCAGCAGTTCAAGGCAGCAGCTCATCCCTACTTTCGAGGGCAATTAATGCTGACCTAACCAGCAACGTCCATGTGGAAAGATTAAAAAACAAGTTGTCGAGGCAGCAGTCTCTCAGGAGGACAGTGGAAACACTTTAAGAAAGTCCACAAAGTATCCCTGAGAAGATCAAACATTCCCACTGCCACATGGGAGTTTCTGGCTTGTGACCGACTAAAATGGAGTAGGTTCATTTAGGAAGGCAGCAAAAACAGACACATCATTCGGAGCACGCAGAGGTGAAGTTGAGGCATCAGAGAAAGCACACAAATCTCCAAACACCTGATCTGCCCAATCCTTCAAACATCACCAGCCCTGCACATGAGTGTCTGACTGTACACTGAACTTATCAGCCATCTCAGAACCCACTGAACTAGTGTTAGCACTCGATTCGAAGAGACTGCCCAAGAAGAAAGTTTCACAGAAGGAAAAAAAACCACAAATACAGAAGTTGGCCTTAAAATGCAAACTTTTTCAATTTCCTTGAAGCTGTGGCCTTAGTTACCAGTCTATATTCAGGACTGTTTTCTAATTGTACATAGTTTTGAATCACCCCCCCTTCTGGGGCTGTGTCAGCTTTTAATGAAGCTTTGTGGGACTCGCAGAATAGCAGTTTCCAAAACTGGTTACTTAAACCATCAAAATAACAGTACATCTCACAAGATCCCAATCACTGTTGCTTCCCACCTATTTAGTAATGCAAAAATGAGAAACAGTGTGAGGAAAGAGTGTATAAGCAGAATACATGAGGGAGTGGGTGGCAAAACTCATTAAATACTCCTGATTGTGCAGATTGAACCTTACTTTAAAATCAAGTCAATTTATCATGTTAATTTACCAAATAAAAATTTAATGCTAGAAAAAACATGGGAGGTAAAATTTAACAGAAGTCAATAGAGAAATGCACCAAAGAAAGTAGCACTCCCACACAATAATTCAACTGTCAGCATCCAAAAACAGATGTTACATACAACGAATAGAAAAGTGCATCAAGAGTTAAAATACTTGAGAAGCTCATGTTTTAGGAGAAAACAATGTTTTTCCAAAGGGCTGGAGAAAGAGGACATACCATTAAAGAGAAACTTCAACAGTATTCCGAGCTCCAATTTCCGGTCCCACCAAAAAACAGCTACTTTTGCAAATCAGCTACTAACAACTCCCACCTTTCAGAGTCAGAGGAAAAGGAACAATGGTAGTGTAGACAGAAGAAACAAAACCAAAAACAACTCAAAAGAAATGCCAGTAAAGGGGGAGGTACAGAACCATAGTTAATTACTCAAATGCAAAACATTTTTTCACAAATTAGCAATATCTTTCATCAACCATCTAACTTTTCCAAAAAAAAAGTGAGATCACTCGGCACAAAACCAGAGGGCCCTACTCTAGAGGACAGCTGCATAATTATCTAAAGTAGCAATCTAGCCAGTAAAATTGAACAAATCTACCCCTGCCCCACAAATGCATTTACAATACCACTTATTTTTCTGGTGATCCTTATACCCTTGTCATGCCCCAACCTTCAAGCTCAAAGGTTGGAGCTAGCATCCTGTTAACAAACATTTTCACTTAAGCAGGCTACGAGGATGCACACTAGAACAGGTCAATTCTCCCTTCTGCTAGGAAAGAGAGAGGTGAGTAAACTTTACTAAAGTCCAAGAGTTGAAATGGCATTGGATGGTGAGAGCCCAAAAATATATCTGTAATAGTGTTAAAGTTTGAGAAATCACTATAGTTTGGGAAACATCAGAGCCATAGAAAAGTTACGGCACAGAATGAGGCCACTCAGCCCATCTTGATCATGCCAGTCCAAGGGCTCCCAGGTGCCCTTTCTAATCCCATCTTCCTGCACATAAAGGTGCAGGGTCTCTAAGTTTAGGGTCTCTGCCTCCATCACCAACTCAAGCAGTGAATTCCAGACACCCACCACCCTGTGTAAAAACGTGTTTCTTCATGTCCTCTCTACAACTACTGCTCATCTTGATTGTAGTCCTCTGGTTCGTCATTGTACCACAAGCCTACGGATAATCTCACAATGCTCCACTTTTCTAGTTTCCACCCTAAACACATTAAAGAAGCCATCCCCTATGGACAAGCCCTCCATATACATAGGATCTGCTTAAATGAGGAGGATGGCAACAGACACTGAAAGATGCCCTCATAAGAACATAAGAACATAAGAAATAGGAGCAGGAGTAGGCCATCTGGCCCTTCGAGCCTGCCCCGCCATTCAATAAGATCATGGCTGATCTGTCGTGGCTCAGTTCCACTTTCCCGCCCTCTCCCCATAACCCTTAATCCCCTCTCTTATCAAAAACCCATCAACCCGCTTCTTAAAAATATTTAGCGAGGCAGCCTCCACCACTTCAACGGGCAGAGAATTCCAGAGATTCACCACCCTTTGAGTGAAGAAGTTCCTCCTCAACTCCGTTCTGAACTGCCCCCCCTTTATCTTGAGGCTGTGCCCCCTAGTCCTACTGTCTTTTTTGAGCGGGAAGAGTCTTTCCACCTCTATCCTATCCATCCCATTCATCATCTTATACGTCTCAATGAGATCTCCCCTCATTCTTCTAAACTCTAACGAGTACAAGCCTAGTTTATTCAGCCTCTCCTCATAGCTCAACCCCCTCAACTCCGGTATCAGCCTAGTAAACCTCCTCTGCACTCCCTCCAAGGCCAAAATATCCTTGCGCAGGTGCGGCGCCCAAAACTGCACACAGTACTCCAGCTGCGGCCTCACCAATGCCCTATACAGCTGCAGCAAGACCTCCCTACTTTTATATTCAATCCCCCTCGCTATGAAGGCCAGCATCCCATTCGCCTTCCTGACCACCTGCTGCACCTGCAGGCTGGGTTTTTGCGACTCATGCACAAGGACCCCGAGGTCCCTCTGCACCGTCGCCTGCTGCAGTTTTTCGCCACGTAAGTAATAGTCCTTCCTACCATTATTCCTACCAAAGTGGACCACCTCACACTTGCCAACATTAAATTCCATTTGCCATTTCCTGGCCCATTCGCCCAGCCTATCTAGATCCTTCTGCAGACTTTCCACACCCTCCGCACAATTTGCCTTTCCCCCAATCTTGGTGTCATCAGCAAATTTCGACACCCTACACTCGGTTCCCTCCTCCAGATCATCTATATAAATGGTAAATAGCTGAGGCCCCAGCACCGACCCCTGGGGCACCCCACTAGTCACCAACCGCCAATCCGAATAGCACCCATTGACCCCCACTCTCTGCCTCCTATTTGACAACCAATCCTCTATCCACGCTAACACCCTACCCCCAACTCCATGTCCTCTGACCTTCTGCAGTAACCTCTTGTGAGGTACCTTATCAAACGCCTTCTGAAAATCCAGAAAGACCACATCCACCGGCTCTCCTCTATCCACCGCCCTAGACACATCCTCATAGAACTCCAGTAAATTTGTCAGACACGACTTCCCTTTAATGAAACCGTGTTGCGTCTGCCCTATCAAGCAATTCCCTTCAAGATGCCTCGCAATTTCCTCCTTAATGAGAAGGATATGACACTCACCTCAGTTCTGACCTGCCACAACAAAAAACCGCACTGACTTCCTCAGAGGACAAACATGGGACTTGGCTGACAGAATACCCCTTTTCGTGCAGTATTACCCCAGAGCAAAGAAACTATAACATCTTCTCCAGAGCCTTCAACATATCATCAATAAAGATGAACATCTCACCAAGGCCATCCCCACACCCCCACTTCTTGCCTTCAAACAACTGCCGCAGCAAACTACCCAGCCTCCAGGAGAACAGTGACCATGACACTACACAATCCTGCCACAGCAACCTCTGCAAGACATGCAGAATCATTGACACGGATGCCATCATCTCACAGAGAACACCATCCCACCAGGTACATAATACCCTTGCAACTCAGCCAGCGTTGTCTACCTGATACACTGCAGGAAAGAATGTCCCAAGGTATGGTACATTGGCAAGACCATGCAGACGCTACGACAATGGATGAATGAACACCACTCGACAATCACCAGGCAGGAGTTTTCTCTTCCTATTGCAGAACACTTTAGTCATGGGCATGATCTTCGGGTAAGCATTCTCCAAGGGTGGCCTTCACGACACACAGCAAAACAGAATCGCTGAGCAAAAACTGATAGCAAGTTCCATACACAAGGACAGCCTCAACCAGGATCTTAGGTTGATGTCACATTATCTGTAACCTCCACGATCTGCTTGGGCTTGCAAAATCTCACTAACTGTCCTGGCTGGAGACAATTCACACCTTTATAAACTTGTGCTTAATCCTCATTCCACACTCATTGTAAAGAGACTGTAAAGACTGGCATTCCAACCATTGTCTTGTAAATTGAGTCTGTGTCCATGAATGCCCTGTTTGCGAACACGACTCTTCACTCACCTGAAGGAGCGACACTCCGAAAGCTTGTGCTACCAAATAAATCTGCTGGACTTTAACCTGGTGTTGAGACTTCTTACAGTGCTTACCCCAGTCCAATGCCAGCATCTCCACATCTAGAATTCTCCACCAGGGGAAATAATTATATCCTGTCCAGTATCCGTTCCTTTCAATTTGTATACTTCAATCGAGTCCATTAAAAACCTAAGGGAAGATTGTTAAATTCTCCCTTGTCGGATAACGTCACTTGAGTTATAGGAAACTGTGATAGGAAACATTAAAAAGGGCCAAAATAGTTTCAGTTGCGCTGGTAATAGGAGGCAACCTTACATTGTCAAAGTAGTGGCACAAAGGAAATGCAAGTAGTATCACGCTGTGGCACAATAATTAGTACTGCTGCCTCACAGCACCAGGGACCTGGGTTCGGCATCTGCGTGTTCTCCCCGCATCTGCATGGGTTTCCTCTGGGCACTCTGGTTTCCTCCCACAGTCCGAAAGATACACTGGTTAGGTACATTGACCTGAAGAGGCGCCAGAATGTGGCAACTGGGGGAATTTCACTGCTGTGTTAATGTAGGCCTTACTTGTGACCAATAAATAAACTTTACTTTTGACAACAGTTGTCCCTTGCAAAAGTAGGCCAAGGATGAACAATACATTAACACTTTTTTGTGGTGACAATGGAAATCCTACAATTTGTGGGCAAGGCAGATAATCAAACAAATGTAAAAGGCACAAGTGAAAGAGAACAGCACAACACATACCGGGGAGAAAGGAAGAGGAGACTGGAAATGAAAGAGTTCAAAATTAAATAGCATTCCTGGTAAACGCACTGCCCAGTGTTCCCCGGCGCTCAGGAGAATGCACTATGCCTTTAGCATGTTACATTTAATCCCCCTCTACAAAGAATTTTTTTCCCAAATTAAAGATACCATTTCCTTTGACCACACATCATCTGGAGTCATTGAGTATTGAAAAACTCAGTGACAGGAAAAAAAATTCAGAAACAAATTGTTGTATGCTTAGAGAATCACATAACATGCAATCATTTCAGCAACCAGGGTTGATTAAAATATTCTGGCCATTTTCTTTCCAAATTTATAAAATTGTAGAGCACCACCACGACCTTGAATCTGCTCATTTCTACAGTCACTCAAAAAATGCAACATGGTTGAGATATGGTAAATAGTGCAGTTAATCTCTCACTTGAACCTACTGATAAAAATGCCTCACTGGTTTTACGTACTTGCCCAACTGGTTTTAAGTATTCAAGGGCAATTAATTTTTGGAAATTTTACTTTCATTTTGGGATTGTGCTCCATAATTCCACAATCACCTTGGCTATAACACTTTAACACAAAATTGCAGTTGATAACTCTCCGGTCACCAGTTTACACGAGTATCCTGACCAGACAATCCTATGCAGATTCTGAAAATGGCTATTACATACTGTAAGAAGTCTGACAACACCAGGTTTAAGTCCAACTGATTTATTTGATAGTAAACTCACAAGCTTGAGGTTAACCTCTTCGTCAGGTGAATGGAGAGTTCTGGCCTCAGAGAGCATATAAAGCACAGTTTACAGATTACTGATTAGAACGCGAATCTTTACACCTAACCTGCTATTCAAGTCTTAAAGTGGCTGACAATGTGAGTGGAAGGAGCACTGATCACAGGTTAAAAAGAGATGTGTATTGTCTCCAGAAGTACAGTAAGTGAGGTTTTGCAAACCCAGGCAATCATGGGGGTTATAGATAGTGCGACATGAACCCAAGATCCCTATTGAGACCGTCATCATGTGTGCGGAACTTGGCTATCAGTCTCTGTATAGTAATCTGTAAACTGTGCTTTATATGCTCTGTCTGAGGCCAGAACTCTCCATTCACCTGACGAAGAGGTTAACCTCGAAAGCATGTGAGTTTACTATCAAATAAATCGGTTGGACTTAAACCTGGTGTTGTCAGACTTCTTACTGTGTTTACCCCAGTCCAACACCGGCATCTCCATGTCAGTATTACATACTGTACATGCTATAATTTTCCAAATGGTATTTGTTCAAAATCTATTTTGCCTTTCCAATTCTCTGCCCAGTTTAGAAATTTTAAGTCCCAGAGATCAATTTAAGAAAATATACATCTGGTATTTCACAAATATTTTACTTGATTGCAACACATTCAAAAATAAAATACTAGCCTTTCCACAAAGGAACACTTTGTACCAAGGGATCACAAGAAAAACGTTCACTTACCCAGCATGAAATGATGATTCAAACAGTTCAAGTTAGAATTTCATGATCTTCAAGCATTTTCAATTTATTCTTTAATTGTTGAAGTGCATTTGTGCGAGAGTATTGAACATTTCCGTTCATCTCTCTCCTTTCCCACTCATCTCTCACTCTCTCTCCTTTCCTACTCTGTCTCACATCCATCCCCCTTTCTTCTTACCCTTGCCACCACCCCCAAACCAGGGCAAGTGACTCAACAACCTGAGGCCGTGGTCAACTCCCAGTCCACAGTTCCACCTGGACCTTTTCTTGACAGTGTGTAGGGGGCCATGCCTCAAGTCAAGGTGGAAACTCTTTTACTGCTGATGCACACTGTACCACATCCCCCAGCCCGACTATTCACATTTCACCACCTGATTGGGAGGGAAGCTGCTGACTGCCAAAGCCATTATGGTACTGCCTCAAGTGGCAGTGACTGTCACAGCCAAACCAATGTCTGGCTCCCCTACTCTGCTCTTGCTCCTGGGTCTTGTGACTGGCATTCTTTCCAGAGCCTCTGCTTCTGCTGATGTCAAGTGGCTCCGGCATCAGAACGTTGGTCCTTGGATCCAGGGTGCAGCATAGGGGATGGCAGGAGACCTGGGCTAGAGTGCAACCATTTTAGAGACAAAAATGGCAACAACTCAAAAACAGGCCCCAAAGAATAAACAACAGATACAAATGTTTAAGTGAGGTGATTATTTAGAGGATTTTTGATACCATGTAACTATTTTCTTAAATACTAAACTTACAGATTAGCATTAGTTAACATGAACCAACATTCAAAACTGCCTCCCAGCAACACATGTCAAAAGCAGTGACATTGCCTAAACAGTGAGACAGTGGAGAACTTTAATATGCAAGTTAATGCAGTGCTAACCACATGTAATTAGTGCATGGGATTTGAGCAACCCTGGCAAAGCCAACATTTACTACCTATCCTTTCTTGCTCTCAAAAAGATGGCATGCAGCATTCTTGAACCACTGAGGACCATCTGCTGTAGGTACACCCAAGTGTTGATAGTGAGTTCCAGGATCTTGACTCAGCAATAGCAAAGGAACAGCAACATATTTCCAAGTCATAAAGTGCGCAACCTGGAAGGGAATTTGCAATGATGGTGTTTTAATGTATCTGCTACACTTGCTTTTCTAGGCAGTAGGGTCATAGATTTGGAAGGTGCTGGCAAAGCAGCCTCGGAAGATTACACCAACGTATCAGCGCGCTTCTGGTGAGACAGACAACGTTTAAGATTGTTTTCTTTGGGGGGTGGGGGGTCGGTGGTGAACGCAAATCAGCAAGCTGCTTTTTCCTGGATGGTGTTCAATTTCTGGAGTGTTGTTGGAACTACAGACATCCAAGCAAGTGGAGAGAATTTATCACACGCCAGACGTGTGCCTTGTAAATGGGGGACAGAGTTGGGAGAGTCAGGAGGTGAGTTACCCACTGTGGAATTCCCAGCCTCTGATCTGCTCTTATAGCCACACTGTGTGGCTACACCAGTTAAATTTTCCAATCATGATAATTCCCAGGATGTTGAATCCAGGGGGATTCAGCAAAGGGATTTGATTAGACTCTCTCCTACTGGAACTGGAAACTGGCACAAATGTTAGTGTCAGGTGTGGTTCAGCTAGAAGTTGAGTCAGAATGTTGTGTACTCAAGTCTCACTCCAGCTCTCAAAACTAGGCCAACATTCTGATGCAGTACAGAAAGAATGGTGCACTGCTAATGAAACATTATAATGAAGCCCCTTCTGCCCTCTGAGGTGAACATGCAAAGTGACGTGGCACTGTTTCAACGTGGTGCAGGAGCGTTAATCCCAGTGTTCTAACCTGCATGTCTTTCTTATCAAAACTACTAAAACAGATTATACAGTCAGTGTCACATTGCCGTTTGTGGGAGCTTGCCACGTGCGCATTGCATTGACTATATTTCAACAATGACTGCAGTTCAAAAGTACTTAATTGGCTGTAAAGCACTTTGGGCATTCAGATTGTTAAATACACTATCAATATAAAGCACAACCAGCAAACTTTGACCTTCATAGAATCCCTACTGTGCAGGAGGCCACTCAATCCATTGAGTCTGCACCGACCACAACCACAATCCCACCCAGGCCTTATTCCCGTAACCCACGTATTTACCCTGCCAATCCTGATATTAGAGTCAATTTCTCATGACCAATCAACCCAACCCACACATCCCCAGGCTATGGGAGGAAACCTGTGATCTTCCATTAATTAAGTTAATGTTGTCTCGGTCAAGACAGTTGGGTATTTTGTCTTTTTTAGAATCACCTTATATTTGGAAACTTTCTCCTTTAAATGTACGATAAAAAAATTTTATTAATATTTCTCAAAAAATTCTCATTATAGCTTCCCAGAGGTATATTTGTATGGGTGAAACAAACTGTAAATACCTACTACTCTAGCCATTTAGCAACTCTAGCATTAAAATACCTCAAGTATTCACTGTGAGATACAAACTGAAGTTTGGATAAAGATCCTTACATAGCTGTACAACACAAAAACTACAGCAATGCTCTTTTAACCTCTTCTGCCTCATGATTCAGGATACACTTTCACCACTATTTCATTTTACCAAATTCCAAATGCAAATATAATGTTAACAGCACTCTTGATTGCAAAGAACAGACACAAAGCACTTGTGGTGGGTTTGTGAACAACATAGATAACAGCTGAGGGCCATATGACTCAGGAGGTAGTGGAGGAAGCAGTATTAAAACAACATGTTGCAGTCCACTTTAGTGTTAGCGTAGAATTCAAAATAAGTGGTGATGTTGAACTTACACAAGACTTTAGGTTACAGTTGGAGCACCATGGCACCTCAATGTGGGAAGCTATAAAAGTAACAGAAAAGGCAAATCAACTTCTCATTAGAATAAGGGGGTGAAGAGTTACATTTAGAGTCATAGGATTTTACCGCACAAAAAAAGGCCCTTTGGTCCATTGTGTCTGTACTGATATGAAGAAATTTGAGATAGGTGTAGATCTTCATTTTTTTGGAAGATCTGTGGTACTAATATATTCATTCCACTGTCCAGCATGATAGTTAAAAAGGAAACAAGTCTAGCATAAATAACTAATAAAAGGGAAGCAAGAGAAAAAACAAAACGTCTTTATAGAGATGGTGAGAATGTGGATTGCTTTGTGAAGAGCAAACTGTGGAAGCAGAGTCCAAAATTATAAAGAGGATTTTGGCAATTGTTTGGATTAACACACTATTCCTTTACGTTTGTGACTTTGATGTCAATCCAGATGAAATCCCACTTTTGGTGACAAGGCTCCCACAGTTTAGACAACTCAATTCATCATTGCCACAAGTGGTCAATAATTAACTCCCCATGAGAAAATTTATCCAAAAGAGTATTTTAGACATACAGATCAGGAGGAATCCTGCCTAGATCTCCTACCTGTGCTGAATTATCTTGGTGCAGTTGGAGCAGGGTAGTGATGCCACTGGGTTAATGGCAGAATTCTGCCATAAATCCTTGACAAAAAGGCCTGTATTTGGACACTGGGTGAAGACTGGATTCATTTTGATACTGCAGTCAAAATGCAGCCACTATCAAGGTTCACACAAACGTAACATGTCCTGTCTCAGCCTATGTTTGCCACTGAACATTTCATTCATGACATTATATTGAGACTCAATTATGCCTGACTGGCCTCCCATTACTTTCCACAAATCTTAGCTCACCCAAAACTCTGCTACCTGCATCATATCTCGCACCAACATACTTTTGCCTATCACCTATGCTCACTGACCAGAGCAGATTAAGGTCCCCATGTCTCAACTTTAAAATGCTTACTTCCAGTTTAAATTCTTCCATGGTGTCACCTCTCCCCATCTTTATAAACACCCAACACGAACTCTCAATTTCTATGGTCCACCATTTAATTATCCAATGACTCCCTTCTCCACCCTTGGTAGTCATGCTTCAAATACTTACATTCCACAATTCATACCTAGACCAATTCATTTCACCACCTCTGTAAGACCCTTCCACCTCTTTGACCAAGCTTTTGGTTATCCTTCCTAATCTTCCCTTCTTTGGCTCTGCATGTATTTTCCCAAAGCATTTTGAAGCAGCTTACAGCATCTTTTTGTTGTTATTATATCACTAGCATAGTTATCTAGATGTCAACCTCTACTTATGGAACTGTGCCCAGGCAAGAAATCTGCCTTTGAGACAAAGCAGAAAGGAGGACAGGAAACAAAGGATGGGAGGAGTGAAAGTGAAATCTTACTGAAACTAGGAATTAATAAAGCTTGCGGAACATAGTACAGACAGCCTTAGGACCTTGTATTCTACTCTCTGAACTAAAGTTTACACAGATAAGTCAGGAAAAATATGAAAATATGTACAATGACCAAACTTCAACTGTTCTTGGTTGCCCTAATCCCATACTGATCAAGTTAGCCTAAAGCTACAGCAATGCTTTGCAACATTCAGGGATCAATGTGAGGTCATTAGATAAAATCAGGATGGCAACATGATTAGAGTCACGTTACATCAATGCTTCACACTGGCAAGCAGCACATCTGCTGTATTAATATGTGAACAGCTAGATCAAACTGGCTTCTTTTGCTTGCTCTGCAATTCAAACTCTATTGCCAATGCACACCAAAAACATGGCACTTGTATATGTCTAATCAACCAATAAATTAAGTTTCAGGGAAAGCCAAAGTGATGCATCTAATGAGATTTACCAGGCCTCATTCACATGAGCCAGATTAGAATATTGGGTTGTTAATGCAGTCAAAAATATACCCTATTTAACGTTTGGGTGCCTTATACTAGAAATTAAAATCATTTCTGACCAACTGTACAGCAGCAGAACAGAAAGCCCTGATAGTTCTGAGCTAATGAGGAGGTGGCACTAACAGGATGTGTATGTTTTAAAATGCTTCCTTTTGAAGTTTGATTCTTCTCGAAAAACAGTTCAAAATTTCTCATTCAGCAGTAGACCATCCCTCAGATGAAGATATTCCACTGATTTCCCCCACCCTCAATTACAGAGATGACTGTAACTAATCATCTGCTGAATTTGGAGAAGAGAAAGAACTTAGGAACAGGAGTGACACAGTCATTAGTTAAAGTATCGTCCCCCATTCAATTAGATCGTCGCTAAATTATACCTCAATTCCATCTATTTGCCTTGGTTTCATATCCCACAATACTCCAGTCAAACAAACAAACTTCTGAACTAACCTTACATTAATAGCTTTAGTGGGAGCAGGGAGATGCCTACTGTCACTTCCCTTTGTATGAAGTGTTGCTCATTGACATTAGGAAACCCTATAGAGGCCTCAGTGATGATAACATGACACGGTGAAACTGGTCAAAATGCCTTTTAAATGCAGCAAGCTTACATCATCTAATGGTCAAAATTTGCAAAACAATTTCACTAAGGGCACTAAATTTCAGTAAAACTAACAGAATTGCAAATTTCTCAAGTATGCAAACCACAGTTCAAATGCAATTGAAGTACAAAAAAAATCAATCATCCAGGAAGTACAAGTGTAACAGGGCAAACAATCATATCACTAAAATGGACATGAATTTTGTGATTTCCCTTTCCTCTTGGAAGTACAAATATTAATTAGGTGAACATAAAATCAAACATACATTTCCATTCCTTTGTCCAAAAGGAAGACTGGTCATATTTGTGCTGCCATTTCGAGTGCAGGAAAACAATTATTATTAAAAAATTAATTTTCTAACATCACAATCTTTGCCAGTAAATTTTTTTTTGCTTTTATTCCAATTCAATCAAATCAAGTCCAATTCAGAGTCTCAACCAAGTTGAGACATTCCCAATCCAAGCTGACAAGACAGGGCTCTCATCTCCTGTCTTGGGCTTGATCTACATGATCCAAGCTGATTGGAGTAGGCATAGCTCCTCCTCCAAGGCTTGATCTTATTTGCATCTTTGCCAGAAGGCCGAGATGCCGCTTTTAAAAATTGTTTCAAATGAAGCTAAAATGTAACCTAATGACTTTAGCCAAGCATAGCATGTCGATACTACACTTGATCTTAGCCAAAAAGCTGTATGTTGCTATTCTTGATTAGAGTAAGATAGTTTCTAGGAAGAAAGATTGACTTTTGTAGCCATTACATAAGGACAAAGAACATTACATCACAGGAGCAGGCCCTTCAGCCCACCAAGTCTGTGCTGACACAGATGCCTCTCTAATCTAATATTTTTCTTGCCTCTACGTGGTCCATATCCCCCTATTCCCTGCCTATTCGTGTATCTATCCAGATGCCTCGAATGTTATTATAGAATCTGCTTCCTCCACCACCTCCAACAGCGCATGCCAGGCACTCACTACCTTGTTGTGTGGAAAAAACTTGCCCCTTACATCTCTTTTAAATTTTCCTCCTCTCACCTTCAACCCATGCCTGAGTAACTGACCCTTTGACCCTGGGAAAATGACTATTCACTCCATCCAAGCCCGTCAATCTTGTAAACCTCTGTCAGGTCCCCTCTCATCCTCCAATGCACCAATGAAAACAATCCAAGTTTGTTCAATCTTTCTTCATAGCCCATATCCTCCAAACCAGGCAACATCCTGGTAAATTTCTTCTGCAGCCTTTCCAATGCATCAACATCCTTTCGACAATGTGGTGTCCAGAATTATACACAATCCTCCAAATGCAGGCTAACCAAAGTCTTAATCAGCTGCAACATGATTTTCCAATTCCTATACTCAATGCCCTGACCAATGAAGGCCAGCATACCATATGCCTTCTTGATCACCTTGTCCATCTGAGTTGCCACCTTCAGGGAACTGTGGATCTGCACACCTAGATCCCTTTGAACGCTAATATTTCTAAGGGCTGTACCATTTACCGTGTAAGCTTCAGCATTAACAATTAGATTTAATTGCGCATGGTATAAAGTTTGGAAATTACAAATAATTTTGTTTTGAGTGCATAAATTGGCATTTGTTGTGTTAACTGCTTGCATCATTCCACACATACTGTTACTAAATTGGGAAATGACCCAATTGTGCATAGAAAACATTGCATTCGAAGAAACAGATTCCAGGGGTGTGTGGCAGATCAGCCAATAATAGTTGTTGCCAACACTGCTGCAACTCCAATCCAGAGTTAGTATTACATAACAGTTGTTTTCGCCATTTCAACATAGAACTGGTGATTAATGACAGTTATTGAGGCAAGGTCGGCTCATGTGTAACCCTTCAACTATCTAATCCAACCACACCATCTCCACCCAGCTAGTCTGAACATAGCTAAAGCAGTTTAAAAACCCAGCAGCATATCATGAGGTCTTTGATTTGGAGGAGTTTACATATCACTCCATTTGAAAGTAGTGCACCTTTGAAACAAAGTTAAAATATGGAACTAAACTGATTGAAAATCAAGAGTGCAGAACTAACTTAGCCACCCTTATTCAATGGAAAAACTATATTCAAAAATACATGATTTATATTACAACCCTGACTCACTGGGCCACTGCAATTTTACATATGCCAGAAATATTAAAAGAGGTTAAGGCAGACAAAACAAAATTCTTACTGAATTTTTCACAAAAATTACGACCATGGATTACAACGACACCAGAACTGAAAGTTTATTCCATCTGGACTGAACAGGTCAGGGCTCCTTTCTCTAGAAGGGAGGGGGCCGCGGGGGACCTGAAAGGGGTTTTTAAGATTATGGAAGGGTTTTGTGGAGTAGATATAGAGAGAAGCTTTCTACATGCAGGCATGACGAGATCCAAAAATACTGGATCAAGAACATCTGGTAAACAATGGACATTTCAATCTTGAAAAAAGATCTTCAATAACAGGTCACTAATGTTACGCTGTTGTTTAAGGAGGGTGGCAGGCAAAAGGCAGGGAATTATAGGCCAGTTAGTTTAACGTCTGTTGTAGGTAAAATGTTAGAATCCGTGATCAAGGAGAATTGTTTGATAGAGCAGACGCAGCACAGTTTCGTTAAGGGGAAGTCGTGTCTAACGAATTTATTGGAGTTCTGTGGGGATGTGTCTAGGGCGGTGGATAGGGGAGAGCCGGTGGATGTGGTGTTTCTTGATTTTCAGAGGCGTTTGATAAGGTGCCGCACAAGAGGTTATTACAGAAGGTCGGGGGCAAGGAGTTGGGGGTAGGGTGTTAGCGTGGATAGGGGATTGGCTGTCAAATAGGAGGCAGAAGTGTGGGGGTCAATGGGTGCTATTCAGATTGGCGGTTGGTGACTAGTGGAGTGCCCCGGGGTCGGTGCTGGGGCCTCAGCTATTTACCATTTATATAGATGATCTGGAGGAGGGAACCGAGTGTATGGTGTCGAAATTTGCTGATGACACCAAGATTGGTAGAACAGCAAGTTGTGCAGAGGGTGTGGAAAGTCTGCAGAAGGATCTAGATAGGCTGGGCGAATGGGCCAGGAAAAAAAATTGAATTTAATGTTAGCAAGTGTGAAGTTGTCCACTTTGGTAGCAATAATGGTAGGAAGGACTATTACTTACATGGCGAAAAACTGCAGCATGCGACGGTGCAGAGGGACCTCGGGGTCCTTGTGCATGAGTCGCAAAAACCCAGCTTGCAGGTGCAGCAGGTGGTCAGGAAGGCTAATGGGATGCTGGCCTTCATAGTGAGGGGAATTGAATATAAGAGTAGGGAGGTCTTGCTGCAACTGTACAGGGCACTGGTGAGGCCGCAGCTGGAGTACTGTGTGCAGTTTTGGTCGCCGCACTTACGCAAGGATATTTTAGCCTTGGAGGGAGTGCAGGAGGAGGTTTACTAGGCTGATAGAGTTGAGGGGGGTTGAACTATGAGGCGGCGCTGAATGAGTTGGGCTTGTACTCGTTAGAGTTTAGAAGAATGAGGGGAGATCTCATTGAGACATAAGATGATGAATGGGATGGATAGGATAGAGGTGGAGAGGCTCTTCCCACTAAGAAAAGACAGTAGGACTAGAGGGCACAGCCTCAAGATAAAAGGGGGGGGGGGGGGTGCAGTTTAGAACGTTGAGGAGGAACTTCTTCACTCAAAGGGTGGTGAATCTCTGGAATTCTCTGCCCGCTGAAGTGGTGGAGGCTGCCTCGCTAAATATATTTAAGACGCGGGTTGATAGGTTTTTGATAGGCAAGGGGATTAAGGGTCATGGGGAGAGGGCGGGAATGTGGAACTGAGACACGACAGATCAGCCATGATCTTACTGAATGGCGGGGCAGGCTCAAAAGGGCTAGATGGCCTACTCCTGCTCCTATTTCTTATGTTCTTACGTTCTTGTGTCACAAAGATTTCAGAAATTCTCCTCCTGGTCATTATATTTAAGAAGGTGGCGTAGACAACAGAGCTATTAAATTTATTGAAAACATCAGTGAGTCAGTTAACTTGGAAACAAAAAATATTGTAACTGGATTTGGATAGATTGGGGTAATGGGCTCAAAGTGTATTGGCAAATTCCCTTCAATATTAGGCAAGCATACTTTTGTACACTTAGGCACAGAGCATAACAGGAGAAGAAATGCTTGGCAGTAATCACTGACTGTTCCCTCAGGATTCAGGCTTAGTATTAGGAGGCCATACCATTGCCCATTTGATATACCAGCCATAGACACTGGTATGTTGATATTTGAAACCCTTAAAATTCATTTCCAAAACAAGATCAGCTTAAATGTGGAAGTATAAAATGTGAACCGCTAATGTGGGCAGATGCCACTTTGAAATGTGAAAAAGAACATTCACAATCTATATTAACCTGATGTGGTATGGCTTATTGAATAAGTTAAACGTACAAAGGTAACTTCAACCACAATGAAAGCATCTTAAAACCCATCAAATTCATTGTTTTCTGCAACCAAGATGTGGATATGCCGGCGTTGGACTGGGGTAAACAGTAAAAAGTCTGACAACACCAGGTTTCAGTCCAACCGATATATTTGATAGTAAATTCACTAGCTTTCACTGTACTGTCTGGAGACAATACACATCTCTTTAACCTGTGATCAGTGCTCCTTCCACACACATTGTTAGCCACTTTAAGACTTGAACAGCAGGTTAGTTGTAAAGATTCACATTCTAATCAGTAATCTGTAAACTGTCTGTGCTTTATATGCTCTGTCTGAGGCCAGAACTCTCCATTCACCTGACGAAGGGGCTAACCCGAAAGCTAGTGAATTTACTATCAAATAAGTCCGTTGGACTGAAACCTGGTGTTGTCAGACTTTTTATTCTGCAACCAACACAGACTTCTAGAATACACTGAATTACTTTGGTTATGGCATCAACACAAGGATACCATGCTGGGTTAGAGAAGGAGGTTTCACATTTGGAATCATCCCTCCACAAATCATATTTTACCCTATTCAATGAATTAGAGATTGGAGCATAAACTCATCAGATCAATAAATGCACAATGGCATCCCACGGTTTGATGACAAAATATCAAATGGGGCAGTGTACATATCTCCACACTTTGTGAAGGCCTTTTCTCCATGAACCATTCCACCTATTCCATTTGGCATGAATATGATCTTGGAATGGCTTTTTAAGAGAGACATCCAAAAACATTGAACGACAGACAATGGATCCCCTGGTTATGAGTGGAATTGGGTATTTTTTTTAAATCACAGGTACCTCTTGATCTCATTGGTTATATGGAATCCAAGCATGTCCCATACTATTCCAATGGGTGCCTATTCCATACATTATCAATCTATGACTTCATTATCCATCCAACTACTGACGTGGACATAAACAAAAACGCCTGCAGGGAACTTAATGTTCCACCATAGGATTTCATTCTGTCAGTCATTTTGGTTAGTATAACCATTAATCATATGTCTTATGTCCTGTTGTTTTCATTGGAATTGATTTTGAACCAGTTGCTGGACATATCAAAAGTCATGGGTGTTTCATCCATTAATGGTTATTATGTGTATTTGGGGTTTTGCTGCTGTCTGGTAAATCACTGTAAATTTGGCATCTTGGTCTTTTGATAGTCTGAGCAACCCTGGCCTTCTGTCGCAACACCCAGATATTTTCGTTCCATTGAGAACTGTTTCCAAATCATGGCTAACAAGGGAAATTAGAGATCACATTAGATTCAAAGAAACGTACAAAAGGAAAAGCAATAGACCAAATATTGGGAACACTTAAATTCAGCAAAGGCAGACCAAGGGATTGATTAAAAAGGGAAAAAGAGTATTGAGCTAGCTGGGAACATTAAAACTGACTGTAAAAGTTTCTATAGATATGTAAAAAGAAAAGGATTGTCAAAAACAAATGTAGGCCCCTTACAGTCAGAAGTAGGGGAATTCATAATTGAAAACAAAGAAATGACTGAGGAACTAAATTCATACTTTGCTTCAGTATTCACAAAGGAATTCATGAATAACGTACCAGAAGTTCGAAAAACACAAGTTTTAGTGAGAAGCCAAAGTAAAGCGCTGTTAGTGCAGAAATGGTTTTGGAAAATTAATGGGATTGAAGGCGGATTAATCTCCAGGGCCTGATAGTCTTCATTCCAGGGAACTTAAGGAACTGGCCCTAGAAATAATAGATCCAATAGTGGTCATTTTCCAAACTTCTTTGGACTCTGGATTGGTTCCTACAGATTGCAGAGTAGCTAATGTAAGCCCACTATTCAAAAAGGGAGGTAGAGAGAATGCAGGGAACTATAGACCAGCAAGCTTAATGTCAGTAATATCATTGGCAAAATATCGTCGTAATGATCTGAGGGGACTACAAAAATGAAGTATTCCATTTAATATGTTGATACCACAATAATAGATCATCTTTCCTCAACTACATTACTCAGTCATGACAGAAAAGTATGCTTTTGTATTTGTTATGGAACACTGGATCTTAATTATGGCATTCCTTCCACTCCTGGGAGTCCCTGCTGTGGAAAAGCCCTTGACATTTGCAGATGAGACTTCACTTTAGGGGCGATCCAAACTTTGCCAATTTGATGAATGTGAATACTCCTACAAGAAAATTCACAATGCTGACAGCGAGGCAAGGTAAAGTGTGTCACATTTAGTAGAAGAACTGAATACCTCGGAACAAGAAAGGGGAAGATATTCAGCAGCTGAAACCTCAAACAGGAATTGCTGACTGACTTCACTCTACAGTTTATTGATGCTTTGAGATGATGAAATCAGAAGCCAGGTTCTGATCACCAGTACAAGAGGGCACTTTCTTTGCACTGAGGGACACAGGTTGGTTAAAATCTTATCCAAAACAGCATTGTTTCTTTAAGTTTCTGCTGTCGATTGAAGAGCAACTTTACCACAAATCTAGTTGACAAACTCCCCAAGATAATGAATCCTCCTTTCAGGTAGCTAAATCAATTTTGTTGATTATCTTGATAGGCGCTCAAATCATTTAGATTTCATACTGAAATACACAGCTGCAGCATAGATTATGAAGATATCTATGAGTAAACGGGGAGGGCAAGAATGGATGTACACAAGCTCATTACAAACCTCCCAGAGCTACCTCAACTGCAGCTCCTCACACCCCACTTCCTATGAGAACTCCATCCCATTCTCCCAGCTTCTCCACCTCCACCACATATGTTCTGATGATGCCAGCTTTGAAAATTGAAAACAGCACTTCTAACATGTCTGCCTTTTTTCCTTAACTGAGGTCCCCCCCTCACCCCCTGCAGTTGCAACGACACTCAATTGTGTCCAACCCATCTCCCACACCTCTGTCCTCGCCCCTTCCCCTCCCTCACAGAACCATCTCTTGTCCTCACTTTCCACCAGCCTCAATATTCAAAAGATCATCCTCTGCCATTTCCTTCAACTCCAGCATGAAGCCACCAGGTCTCCTCACCACCACCACCTCCCCTCTACCCCCCCCCCCCCCCCCCCCCCACCTCCATCCCCAATGCCAACCACCATCAGTATTCCACAGGGACCATTCCCTACACGACACTGGTTCACTCCTCCATCACCTCTAACCCTTCATCCACTTCCCATGGAACTATACACGGTCACTAGCCCCTTTACCTCCTCACTGTCCAAGGCTCCAAAGACTCTTTTCAAGTGATGTAATATTTCACTTGCACCTCCTTCAATTTGGTTGACTGTATTTGCTATTCCCAACGCGGTGTCCTCCATATTGGGGAGACTAAACACAGACTGGATGACTGCATTGTGGAATGCCTTTGCTCAGTCTGCACGCATGACTTCAATCTTCCCGTTGCTTGCCATTTCAACTCAGCATCTTACTCTAATGCTCACGTCTGCTCTTGGCCTGCTGCAATGCTCCAGTGAGGCTCAACACAAACTGGTGGAACCAGTCATCTTCTGATTAGGCACACTGCAGTCTTCTGGACTCCACGCAGAGTTCAACAACTTTAGAACATGAACTTTCCCCTCCATCTTGATCCCTTTTTTGGTTTTACATTTCGTTTGTCCCAATGCAAACCAGCCCCACAGAGCCATCAGTCACTTGTTCTTTAGTTTTGCTTTCACTCAGCACTGACCGTTTTTCTTTTAATATATTCAGCTATCTCACTTTTAAGACACTAGTGTGCCTTTAGTCCTTAATGCCACCACTAACATTCCCTTTGTCTTGCGTCCTTGACATCTTTGTAAATCTCTCCTTAACTCTGACCTATCCCTGACCTTCTATTCTGCTTCTCCTCCTCCACCCTGTCTCTCCAGCTATATAATCAATCACATTTTTACACTTCAGCTCTGAAGAGTCATAAGGACTCTAAACATTAACTATTTCTCTTTCTCCAGATACTGCCAGACTTGCTGAGTTTATCCAGCATTTTCTGTTTGTATTTCAGGCCTCAAAGACTGTTTGCCATTCACTTCCACTTTACCCAGTTTCCAATGATTTGCTACACCATGAGCCCAAGGACCTGTACAATTTAAGGTCCTGGTTGTGATTTAATGTTGCTCCGTATCCTTTTTGCTGCTCCACAACAATAGTTTGGCGTTACAAACTGGGCACCATAACTTCCGCATTGCAGGTAGAAATCCCACCAAAACAAACCTCTATTAGAATTGATCAATCATATAGTTTTTAAACTCGTCTATAATGGTGCCAAATATATCACCTGTTCACAGATGTAATTCAGCTCAACTATACACAGCACATTCATGTTAAGCAAGTACCTGACAATGAACATGTCCAAGATGGTACACTGTGGGTGCACCCAATCCTCAGAGACTGCAGCAATTCAAGAAGGCAGCTCACCAACATCTCCTGAAGGGCAACCAGGGATGGACAATAAATACTGCCCTAGCCAGCAAAGCCCACATTCTGTGAAATGAAATTTAAAAAACACACTTGATGTCCCCAAGGAGCAAGTCAAATTGGTCATTTATTCTGATAGTGAACCATAAACAGCTTCAAAGAACATTCTGTTCAAAATCAGAGAACGTTTTTTGTTTCTTTTATGCATTTCATTCACTGTTTATAACAAGCAACCACAAGGCTGTTCTATGTGTTGAAGCCAAATTAGATCACCACAATCATTCCAGGTATAAATCACCATGAAAAAAGATGACAAGCAGGCAGCTATTTTACAGCAAAGAAAACAACTCCATTAATATCATGCTTGCCAAGTCTACACTGCAAAATACTTTCACAATACGCAAGTTTGCAATTTAGGCAAATAGATAAACCAAAGTGCATTCAACAAGTTCACCAGTGGTTTGTGAAAAAAGTGACAAAATACTTGATTACAAATTTCTTAAAAGGTAGCTTTTCATAGGCACCATTTCCCTTCTTGCCCTCCTTAGGTGTCCCAAAATATGTCACAGCCCAGTCAAACATCTAGGCAAGCAATCTGTTTGCAGATCTACAATGCATATTAAGGCATACAAAAGCAACATTTTGAATTTTTATCTGATTGATTCAGAGAAGAGTGTCAGTCTTGGGGGAAATTTGAATCGAAAAACCCAGATAAGAAAAAAAAATGATCTTTTCCTATACTTAGAACCCAACCTAGTTTCAAGGATGGCTATTTTGTAAAGTTAATTTAACTTGTTCACAGAAATAGAAAACAAGAAGACCCACTATGTTATGAGAAACTTCACTGACAACTGAATTAGTTTTTTTGTATTGCGTAAAATAAACCAACTTGTTTGTTTGCAACTGTCCAGAATATAGAAGAAATTTCATAGTATACCAGACTGACAATAAGCAGTGTCAACTGCTGCAAGTCCCAGTCTCATCATCAATTGATCAGAAATGTCAAGGTTAACTCCTGATCACAAGGGACTTGAGATCTGATTAAAGGAACAGCTGGTACTGCTGAACCCAAAATATGTCTACTGCAGATCTGAAATTTGTAATTGGTACATGCTTACTTCATTAGGAAAGCATAGTGGGAGAAATATAGTGCAATAAAGTCAACAAGCAAAACTTAAGTCAGCTTTGTTTATTGCTGGCCAGTTGATAGTGTCTTATTTTTCCAATATTCACTTCCCACAAGAATAGAATGTGACATCTGACGCTGCACAGATTGGAGGACAGCATCACCTGCCACTCCTGTAATCAGACTTTACACTGAACAAAAACTCAATTCTGGAAAAACTCAACAGGTCTGGCAGCGTCTGTAGAAAGAGAAAATATCATTTAAGTTTCAAATCCACATGACTCTTCTTTAGATTACAAATGTTAACTATTTTCCCACTCCAGATGCTGCCCGATCTGTCGAATTTTTCCAACATTTTGTTCCAGATTCCAGCAGCCACTGTATTTTGCTTTTACAATGAACAGTACATAATTCTAACATAAATTTATACTGATACCAGGAAAAGGCTACCAATGTTAATTTCAACTGAAAATTTTATTTCATTCTTAACTAGAACACTATTGAATAAACGGAAACAACAATGATAAACAGTTAGGTGAGAGGAGCTGTGTTCGGTTAAGATCCCCCATCTCGATCACTGAATAGACAATCAATACTCAAGATCCAAATTTACTGAAGAATGGTGACTAAGTCAATCACCACTTCCCATAAAATCATAAATAGCACTCACATTGCGGCTTTCAAAACTCACTCGCATTTACTTTTCACAGCCACTACTTTTTTTTTAAAAAGTTCTTATTGGCCAAATCATCTGTGAATAGTAATATAAACGATGTCCTATAGCCTCGCACGAAATTGCTCAACACCAGGTTCTATCAACATTAGGTATAATACCACAATTGTGTTTGGGAACGTTTGCAATCTTGTATATTTGCGATGTACAAAAATATTTCTGCATGTCCAAATTCATTACTTTATAATTCAGTGCATAACTCATCCAGCCTGTTTAATTTCATTGTTAGAAACAATAACTTGCATTTATGTAGCACCTTTAAATTGAAAGCATCTTAAAACATATCCATGCAATCAGTTAAAGATTGACACTGTACCAACCAAAGGAAGAAACATTCGGAAGAGTGATTTAAACTTACTGCTAAGATTTTGAGTCTTAAAAAGAACAGAAAGGGAAAGCAGTGATGGTTTGAAATAGGATTCCTCGAGGTGAAAAATCAGTGCCAGGTTATGGAGGGAATTCCAGAACACAGTCAGATGACCAAAATCATTAGTGTTAATGAATGGATAGATAGTGGGCTATGTATAATTGACTGGACTTGAAAGAACATTTGGTCCAGAGGGGATTTACAGTGTTAGTGAGGATCAAGGAATGAAGGCATTTGAACACAATGAGAACTCTGAATTGGAGAATCAGGAATCAATACAAGTCAGCGAGTTACATTGGTGATGGACAGCAGGAATTGATTCCAGTTAGGAAAGGAGCAGAGTTTCGGATGAATTGAAGTTAACGGAAGATAAAGCATGAGGGGCTAATCAGAAAAGCATTGGAATAGTCAGCTTTGGAAGTGATAAAAACCATTAATGACTTTTCTGCAGTAGATTGGTTGAAGCAGGTACAGGAACAGACAATTCTCGGGATATGGAAGTCAGCAGTTTTTGTGAAGGAAAGAATACAAGATCAGAAGCCAAATCAAACATGAGGCTTCAAACTGTGTGGTTCAGCTGTGGAACTGGTAGTGCAAGGATAGTGCTTGAGCAATGGCTGATAGCATGGCTTTAACATGCTGACTGTTTAACCAAAGGAAATTATAGCTCACTGAGGACTGGATATCTAAAAAGCAAACTGACAGAGGAAACAATGATCAGCAAGTGGAACTGAGGGAGACCAGGGGTATCAACATAAAGTCATGCCAGTAGATTTTGTTGTCCGTCCACTGCATGGCTGAACCAGACTGACCAAAATGTTCTAAACCTCAAGTTGAACTTCTGACCTTTTCCTTCACAAAGACTGCCAACTTCTTAGTATCACTTGTTTCTGCCTCTGCCGCCAAAGGTCATCCATACTTAACTATTCCAATTATTGAATATTCTGATCACTTCCTTATCCTTCATCCTCCATAAAATTTATCTCAATAATAATGAGGAATGGGAGGGTGAGGGAGCAAGGATAAATCCTTGGGTAGAGGTAGAGAGATTCTTCCTGCTTAGAAAGGATAGCAGGACTAGAGGGCACAGCCCCAAGATAAGGGTGGGGGGCAGTTTAGATCAGAGTTGAGGAGGAACTTCTTCACTCAAAGGGTGGTGAATCTCTGGAGTTCTCTGCCCATTGAAGTGGTGGAGGCTACCTAGCTAAATATATTTAAGTCACGGGTAGATAGGTTTCTGATAGACAGGGGAATAAAGGGTTATGGGGAGAAAGCGGGAAAGTGGAACTGATCCACTTCAGATCAGCTATGATCTTACTGAATGGCAGGGCAGGCTTGAAGGGCTGGATAGCCTACTCCTGCTCCTAGTTCTTATGTTCCTTGGAGGACTCCAGGTCAGGAGTCTAGTGGCAAGAAAAAGCATTGTACAGCTTTGCTGGCTAGCTGGATAGACAAGAGTGAAATCAAGCAAGGACAACCCCATTCAGCTGGGCAAGAGGCAGGGAATTAGAGAGGCCTGGTTTGATCAGGCAAATATATCAAAGGTTGCAGAATCCAGGGGAATAGTGCATCAGTCTTCAGTTAGAACTATTTCAGTTCTCTGACATAGGTATAAACCTCAAAAAAGTAGTTCAACCATAAAATAATTTTTATTCCTACATTTTTGCTTCCCATGTAATTTATGGATTGTTTACACATTCTTTAAACATTTGATTTGAGCCACAAACGCTGGTGTTACTGACATATGGCTCCCTCAAGTGTCTTTAAACAGCAATTACAAATATTTTTGGTTGTAGTAAAATAATCACTCAGAAGTCATGCGTCTCTGGGAACTTTTTGACAGGTCCCAACTATATTAATATAAATTTATCTCAAACTTGTTAGCCCCTTAAAATTAGGTTTGTTTAGAGTGACAAAACAGATTCAAATAATCAATTACTGTCCTGGTCATTCTTTGCTATTTAAAGAACAATTTTTGTCAAACTTGTCACACGAGATGCAGAATTGCAGAAAAGTATGTACTGCAGATGTTGGAAATCTGAGATAAAATAGAAAATGCTGCAAATACTCAGAAGTTCAGACAACATCTGTGGAAAAAGAAACAGACATTCAGATCAATGATAGAAGATCAACTTGAAAGATTAACACTATTTCTCACTCCACAGAACTTTCCTGACCTGAATACTTACAGCAATTTCTGTTCAGACTTTTGTGAACCTCCTTTTCTAAATTTCAAATCTTTACGCCCAAATAATCTATTGTAAATAAATGCTAGAAGTTTTCAATAGATTGGAACTGCCAGGCAGGAGGCACACAAGCAATTTTGAACCATGCAGAGGAACAGACACACAGTTAAAACTTCAGGTTGTAACATGTCCAAGAACGGCAATGCTCATTTTTGTTCTGTTGTACATGACCCTGAGAAGGTGCCATTTTTATTTTTAAAGTACCTTTAACATTCAAAAAGGTTAGTTTTTCAGTTAACCTCAAGTAAACAAATTTGCAGAATTCTCAACAAGGAACAACATAAACATCCTTTTTATACCTGTTTTTAGGCCAGTGTAAAGCTTAAACATTCTGGTTATAATGCCTTAAGAACAGGGATATTAGTAACCCTTTCTACTGTTCACACAACTTAGTTCAGATGGCAAAATCATGTAGGACAGGAAATTCCAATTCAACCAGTAAAATTGTTACCTCAGCATGGGAATATTCACATGAAATATGCCTATATTCATCAGGAATATTAATGGCAAGATTGCTATTTTACAGTCAGCAATATTACATAGTTTTGCAAGTTTCCTCTGAAGCTGGTTTCTCTGGGGTGATGCAGGGAAGTATTTAAGACCTAGATTTCATTAATATCAGATGGTGTTCTATTTGACACCACTACAAAACATTGTTAATGCGGTGAAGGCACGAATGAGAAAGAGAGGCCAAATAGACACCAACAGATGAGTTAAGGGCAGCAGCTAAAGCCAAAATTGGTAATGTACATTTCCAGGATGTTTTTCAAGGTATGGAGAAAAACATAAGATAAAAGGATTATAGCAACAGTATTCTAGAGTACAGGAGGGAAAAACATCCAGAACAAAGCAGACTCCTTAAGAGCAGCTGACATTTTTAAAAAATTACAAGATGCGGATGTCATTGGCTGGACCAGCATTTGTTACCCATCCCTAGCTGCTCTTCAGAAAGTAGTGGTGAACGGCATTCTCGAACCACTGCAGTCTCTAAGATGTAGATAAACCCGCAATTCTGTTAGGGAGGGAATTCAAGTAATTGACCCTGTGACTGCGAAGGAACAGTGACATACTTTCAAGTCAGGATGGCAAGCGACTTGGAAGGGAATCTCCAGGTGTTGTTCCAAGATATCTGCTGCCCTTATCCTTCTAGATGGTGGGGCTCATAGGTTGAAAAGGTACTAGCTAAGAAATACTGGTGAGTTCCTGCAGTGAATTTTGTAGATGGTACACAAGGCTGCTACAGTTCGTCAGTGGTGGAAGGATTGAGTGTTTGTGGTGGTGGAGGTTTGTTTCTGGTCAACAGTAACTCTCAGGATGTTGACTGTGGATTCAGTGATGGTAATGCCATTGAATGTCAAGGGACAATGGTTAGATCCTCACTTGGAGATGGTCATCACCTGACACTTGTGTGACGTGAGCGTTACTTGCCTCTTGTCAGCCCAAACCTAGGTATTGTTCAGGCCATGCTGTATTTGGACATTAACTGCTTCAGTGTCTTTTGAATTGCTGTTGATGACCCCTTCCATCACTTTGTTGATAATTGGGAGTAGACTGATGGACAATCAGCTGGGTTATCCTGTTTCACATGTACAGGACATATCTGGGCAATCTTCCACATTGCCAGGTAGATGCCAATGGTGCAACAGTACTGGAACAGCTTGGCTTGGGGCACAGCAAGGTCAGGAGCACAAGTCTTCCAGACTATTGCTGGAATATTGTCAGGGCTCATTGTCTTTGCAATATCCAATGCCTTCAACCATTTCCTGATATCATGTGGGAGTGAATCAAATTGGCTGAAGATTGGCATCTGTGATACCAGGGAAATCCAGACAAGGTCAAGATTGATCATCCACTTTTGTACTTCTGACTGAAGACTGTCATGAATGCTTCAGCCTTATCTTTTGCACTGATATGGTGGGCTCCTCCATCATTGAGAAATGGGATATTTGTGGCGCCTCCCCTTCCAGTGAGGAGTTTAATTGTCCACCACCATTCACGACAAGATGTGGCAGGACTGCAGAGCTTAGATGCAATCTGTTCATTGTGAATTTGCTTAGTACTGTCTTTCATTTGCTGCTTCTGTTGTTTGGCATGCAAGTCGTCCTGTTCTGTAGCTTCACCAGGTCGACACCTCTTTTTTAGCCATGTCTGGTGTTGTTCTTGGCATGTCCTCTTGCGCTCTTTATTGAACCAGGGTTAATCCCCTGGCCTGGTGGTAATGGTAGAGTGGGGGATATGCTGGGCTATGAAGTTACAGATCATGGTTGAGTACAATTCTGCTGTTGCTGCACATTGGCTCATGGACGCCCAGCCTTGAGTTGCTGGATCTGTTCAAAGTCTATCTCATTTAACACAATGGTAATGCCACACAACATGATGGAAGGCATTCTCAATGTGAAGATGGCACTTTGTCACAAGCGTTCACTCCTCCGATAATGTCATGAACAGATGCATCTGTGGCAGGCAGGCCAGTAAAGATGAGGTCAAGTATTTTTTTCCTCTTGCAGTCACCATCTAGCAGCTATGTCCTTTATGATTTGGCCAGCTTAGTCTATGGTGGTACTACCAAGAGATTCTTGATGACTAACACTGAAGTTCCCCACACAGAGTGTATTCTGTGCCCTTGTCACCCTCAATGCCTCCTCCAAGTGGTGTTCAACATGGAGTACTGTTAGGGCCCCAGGCCAGAATCCCAAACTACATTAGAAGCCAGACCGGACCCCAACAATTTTTTTTATTTCAGCATAAATGTAAGTATGGGATGCTTCACTCCAGCAGTAATTCTGCTAACAAATTAGGGATCTTTCATAGTAAAACAAACTTTATTTAATAACACAGTTTAATCACAAATCTAACAAATGAAGCAGCTTAGCTACTATTGAACATGAAAATAAACTACATTCTTTGTACAGACTCAAGAACCACTTTAAATACAGTTAGCAACCATAAATATACCACCCATAATGAATGTAAACAGCTTTGAAGCTTTCACAGATTTTGTGGATACCCGTCTTTAAACAAACCCCAGCCAGAATTCAAAAGCTATTTTCTCCTTGTCACATATCTAGCTCACCCATTAACCATATTATCAAATGATCATGTCAACCTAAACCTACTATTCATTCCTTTAACAAAACTCCAGGGGACCTCTTTGTGCCACTTTCCCAGCATCAGAGCTATATTCCCACCAGATATACTGACTACCTATAGAAAAACTGAACTTTCAAACAGTCCCCCTAAACATAAAAAAAATAGAAATAGCACACAATCATCACAGTATTGATTCATCAGCTAAGGGAGGGGGACAGTTTCTGCTAATCAGAAGGGTTCCTTGCTTAAGTTTGACCTGGTGCCACAAAACTTAATGGAGTCCAGAGCTGATGTTGAGGACTCCCAGGGCAATTCCCTCCCAACTGTATTGCCACCTTTGCAGGATCTGTCATACAATCAAGAATGGCATAGTCATCAGTTGATTTTTAAATCCAGATTTTTTTTTAAATCGAATTCAAATTCCACCATCTGCCACAGCTGGATTCAAACCCAGAACGTTAGCAGAGTTTCTGGATTAATAGTCTAGCAATAATACCACTAAACCATCACTTCCCCCTATTTGCTTTACTCCTTTCTGTGGATAAGATTCATACTGGAATATATCTGCAAAGGCCATCATAAACACAATCAAAAGCCAAGACTGAATTATACGTCAGCATCTTTCCAACATAGCTGAATTACAACCTGCCAAGAAATGTTATACTTGGATAAGAATTATTTAAATTGTAGTAATCTGAAAATACTTTTAGCGTAGCTTATTTAAATGTCCAATCTAAACAAAGGAATGTAAAATAACATGTACCTTATGCAACTCATTTCACTTCCAGGAAGTTTCACTATCTGATAAAATCTGGCATTGAACTGACAAGAAAAAAAAATATATGCACAGAAAAGATGAATTTGATCAATAATTCTACACAATGGTAAGAAATTATACTTGAGGACCACACCTCGAAGATATCATTGGCAATGTATAGTTCTGTTCTGAATATGCATTAAACTGCAACAAGAACATTGCAAGAAAAGACCACAAGAAATCCCTGTTTAGAAGACAAAGGCAAGCATCATGACTAAAAGGTTTGCTTGCTCCTGATGTTTCCAATAGTCTCCCCAGACAGCTTGTTAAGAGACAGTTGCACAAATCAGGAAAGTCCCACGTTAAGAACATAAGAACTAAGAGCCACAGAAGGCCTTCTAACCCCTCGAGCCTGCTCCGCCATTCAATAAGATCGTGGCTGATCTTTTCGTGGACTCAGCTCCACTTACCTACCCACTCACCAGAATCCTTCTTTACTGTTCAAAGATCTTTTTACCCTGCTTCACTGGGCAGAGAGTTCCACAGATTCATAACACAACAATTTTCTCCAGTACCACTGGATTTAAGTAGTGAAATTCATCAACGATTCAATTGATTGATTTTCTCTGAATGCTAGTGGGTATTGTGAACATAGGATAAAAGCAAATTACTGCAGATGTTGGAATCTGAAACCAAAAGAGAAAATGCTGGAAAATTTCAGCAGGTGTGACAGCATCTGTAAGGAGAGAGAAAAGTCTATGTTTCGTGTCCAGATGACTCTTTGTCAAAGCATTGTCATCTGGATGTGAAACAGCAGCTCTTCTCTCTCCTTACAGATGTTGCTAGACCTGCTGAGATTTTCCAGCATTTTCTCTTTTGACATTGTGAACGTTGACCTTATTGAAAATAAAACATTTGATCTAATTTATACAGGCAATACATTAGCGTATATTTTAGCAGTCAATTCATTGCAAATGATTAACTTGTCATGAGCATGAAATTGGCTGAGGACTACGTCAAGGCTTGTCTACAATATCAGCCACAGTCAAAAAGTCTGTTAATGAAGAATAGCAATCACAGAAACCAAAACCAGAAAAAAAAATACCTTCAGGAAAGCAGGAATAGATTTTAAAAAGTATGGAAATACAAATGTAATAAAATAACAGGATCGCAGACAGCGTCCTTAATCAATGAGGTCAGTTGTATCTCACAAACTCGATTACACAACACAAATTCATCAAGAATCACCTTCCATGAAGGATTTACAAGGAACTATTTGATTAAAAAAAGTTTTTCATTTTTCCTCTCCTACAAAGGATAAAGAAGAAAATTACAGCACAGGAACAGGCCCTTTGGCCTGCCAAACCTGCACTGACCATGCTCTCCAACTGAACTAAAATGCCTTACCCTTCCAGGGATCATATCCCTCTATTCCCATCCTATTCATGTATTGTCAAGATGCCCCTTAAAAATCATTATCGTATCTGCTTCCACTACCACTACCCACCAGCAGCAAGTTCCAGACATCCACCACCATCTGTGTGAAAAAAAAAACTTGCCTTGTACACCTGTACTGTCAAACTGTCCTCCTCAAATTATTTTTACCAAGTATTGCATTTTTTAGTGATGAATGTTACATAGCAACAATGATGGTGGATAAAGGCACTGATCTGCCATCTTATGACATCAGAATAAACATTATTAATTTTTATGCTTGAAGAGAAATTGCTGGCAGGCTGTTTAACAGTGGAATGGGGGGACTCGGAATCTGGCTTGATCCTGTTCTCACCTGACTTTCACATAGGTATACTTTCAGCAGGGGCTGCTTGATAGCAAAACCAGCCTCACCTCCCCATCCCTAACCCAGGAATATAGTCAGTCAGTCATAGCACCCCAGGCTGAGATGAGCTAATTCAGCACACTGGCAAACAAACCAGGGATCTTCCTAGTGTGCATTATCAACTCATTGAACTATCAGAAAGCCCCTGAATACTTAGTGATAAAGGACTAAACAGAAGATGAAAATAATTGATGCAATTGGCACCTCTAGTCTAAAGTTTGCAAAGAAACAAGATGATGATAAAGTTAATCATTATAACTTCGAAGAGGGATACAGAAATGAAATACATTTTTCAGTTAACCCTCTTTGGTAGTATATATTTTGGAAGGAAATGCTAATAGGATGTAAGAATTTAAATAGTACCATGTAATTTCTTTTTAGGTCCACCTCAGTAAAACGGATGTATCTGAAACATCAGGTTCAACTTCAGCCATTGCACCTCTTCCTTAGCCCTACAATCAAGCATTAGCTAGATTGTGCGGTCTCAAGTCCTTGTGTGGAACAAAAGCTCATCGTTCTGGCCAAGATGTGTTCAAAACGATGACGCCCCCTTGCCTATGCCACTGAGCTCTTGACTCAAGGTAATGCTGTTCCTGCATGGCAGGATGCAGGATCTGTCATTACTCCCCATGTGCAGAGCTCTATAACATATGCATGAACAGATGGCACTTCTCAACTGCAAAGCAGCCAGCTCACCCCAGGCACTTACACACCTCAAACACCTACAGAGCTAGAAGCAAATGCTACAAAATAGGTTGTTCTCTCCATGGTTCACTGGTTAGCATAGAGTATGCAAATTGTATCTTCCGAGAAATTGGAAGCTTCAATGATGTTGAAACTGTTCTGCTTTTTTCACAACTACGATCACAACTTTTACGGAGCAGGTAGCTGTTCACAGTGATATAGCTTGCATAATACAATGACAAATGCTTTATCTTTTAATCCTAAAAGGGGAAGACAGTTGGAGAAGCTTAGGAAAGGCTCTGCTGCCAATGGTTTAAAATAGCAAGGGAAGTGCACAAAAGGACAAAGTCAATGAAACAAGTGTGCTATGGAGAATATTAGGAATGAAGCTGGTTGCAAAGATAAGCTGGTACAAAGCCATTCAAGGCTTTAAAGATGTGGTTAAGAAATTCACACAAAGCTTTGGAGAATATGGCACCAGTGCAAAGTAGTGAATTGAACTTAGTGTAGAAGCAGACACATGTATCAGAACTTTGGATAAGCTGAAGTTCATGGAGAGCGCAGAAGATAAGAGGCCAGCAAACAACACACTGAAGCGTCTAGATGTGATAAAGGTGTAAATAGGACTTTCAGCTGCAAAGAGACTAATATAGGGGTAGAGTTGGCAACATTGATTCTGAAATTCAGCTCATGGTCCAAGGTCTAGTTCAGATTGCCAAAAGTGCCTAAGGAGAAAGAAACAAACAATGCCTTGCAAGTGGAATTTTATGATGGGAGGTGAAGGCAGTTTCAGGTGCTTAAGTGTTGAACTGGAGAAACTTCAGGCTAAACTGGACATCTGACAAAAGGTGCTGGAGGTGTCAAGTTGTGGCTGTGACTGGTGATATCCTATAAGGTTCCATGTAGGGCCTTCAACTATTCACCAAATTCATCAACGTTAGATAGTGGATGGAGGACCACATATTTAAATTTTCCATTGACACAAGATAGCATAGTAGACAGCGTAATATCACAAATAGATATTGATATATTGAGTTTATGGGTAAAACTGTGACAAATGGATTTTAATTTAGTCAAACATGAAGTGTTCCAACTTGGACCCAAAAAGGAAAGAATAGGATATTTTTTAAACGTGAAAAGCCAGAAACACTGGAGATACAAAAAGACTTAGGGCATTACAATGTCAGGAATAGGTGCTGAAAGTAATCAAAGCAATTTATGGAATGTTGGACTTCACATTTGAAAAGCAGGTAAAGTTCACGTGGATTAAATCAGACCTGACTGACGTACTGTGGACAGTTCAGGCATCACGCCTTTGGCCGGATAAATTAGTTTCGAAAAACATGCAGTGCTGATTTGCCAGAATTAAATCTGGATTCCAAGGATCTATGTCCAAGGAAGGATATGCTTGCCTTGCAGGTGGCATAGTGAAGGTTCACTAGATTGATCTCTGGGATAAGAGACTCGTCCTGTGATAAAAGGCCGAATAAATTGGGCCTATTTTCCCTAGAGTTTGGAAGAATGAGTAGTGGTCTCATTGAATTATGCAAGTCTGAAAAGGCTTGCCAGGGTAGAATCAGGGGTTCCACTGGCTGGAGAATCTAGAACATAAGAGCAAACTCTCAGGATAAAACAGTTTGATCATTTAGAAGATCGTCACAGAGACAAGGGGAAAGTTCTTCTCTCAGAAGGATGTGAATCTTCAGAATTTCACACCTCAAGGACTTGTGGATGCTCCATCATTCAAGTTTAAAATAGATTTTTGACCTTTCAGCAAATCAAGCTATGTATTTAAAAGGTGGGAAAGTGCAGCTGAGGCAAAGGCCAGCCTTGATCATACTGACTGGCAGAGCAAGCTTGAGAGGCCATGTGGTATCCTACTGTTCCTATTTCTTAACCTCAGTGATGAGTTATTGTTTGATGGCGAAAAAGTTTAGTGAAATGGTTGGTTGTAGAAAAAAAACAACCAGGATGTTAATCAGTAATAAAAAAAACAATGCACTGGCTGTCTGAAAGTGTGGTTCTCCTGATACCCTGTAATTCTGCATATTTTTCTTTTTCACTTAGTCCAATTCCCATTCAAATGCTTCAATTCAAACTGCTTCACCACACAGTACATTCCAGACTTGAAAAAGTTTTTCTCCTATCACTTTTGCTTCTTCTGTCAATTACTTTAAGTCTGTGCCCTATTGTTCTTGATCCTGAATGGGGACAGTTTCTATCTACTGTGTTCAGATCCCTCACGATTTTGAATTATTTCTATCAGATCACCTCTCAATCTTCTCTTCCCTGAGGAAAACAGTCCCAACTTCCCAAATCTATTTCTTTGCTGAAGTTACTCATACTTGGACCATTCTCATGAATCTTTTCTGCATTCTCTCCACTGCATTCATGTTAAAGTATACTCCAGCAGAGGTGAAAGTAGAGTCTCATATAAGTTTAACAGAACCTCCTACTCTTGTGCTCTATGCACTCATTAGTAAAGCCTAGGATACTCAAAGCTTTATTAGCTTATCTCTCTCAACTTGCACTCCCATCTTCAATAATCTGTGCACATATACACACGTTCCTCTGCCCCTTTCAGAGCTGTACCCTTCATGTGATATTGTCGCTCCATGAGCTTCCTGCCAAAATGCATCAACGCACATTTTTCTGCATTAAACTTCGTACATCATTTGTCTGCCCATTCCACAAAATTGTTGATATTCTTGAGGTTCTGCACTATTCTCCATATAGTTCACAATGCTTCCAAGTTCAATATCATTGTAAATTTTGAAATTGCACCCTGCACACCAAGGTCTAGGTTATTAATATAAGCACAACAAGGCTCCTAACACTCAGTTCCCTGTCAAATTCATATCGGTGTTGCTATTGTTCTTTTCAGGAACTATAACTTTGCTCACATGTCTGTTGCACAGCACTGTATCAAAGACCTTTTGGAAGTCCAAGTACACCACATCCCCGAAGGTGACAAAGCTGGTGAAAAAAGTAGTTAAGACCTACTGGATAATTGTTTTTATCATCACGGCACAGAATATAAGAGCAAAAAGGTGATGTTGGAGCTGTACAGAACATTGATAAGGCCACAGGTGGAGTGCTGTGCACAGTTCTGGTCACCTCACTATAGGAAGGATGTGATTGGGCTAGAAGGGGGTACAGAGAAGATGCATCAAGATGTTGCCTGCGATGGAGCATTTGAATCAGTAAGGATAGGCAACAACAACTCCTTTATGATCATCCTCAATACGGTGCCCCATTAGGCTCGGCTCTCAGCCCCCGGCTATACTCCTTATACACCTCTGACCGTGTGGCCAAATTCCCCTCCAATTCGAGTTTCAAGTTTGCTGGCAACACCATCATAGTGGGTTGAATGTCAAACAATGATGAGACAGAGTAGAGGAATGAGATAGAAAATTTGGTGAACTGGTGCGCAACAATAACGTCTTCCTCAATGTCAATAAAACAAAAGGAGATTGTCATTGACTTCAGGAAGCGTAAAATAGAACATGTCCACATCTACATCAATGGGTATGAAGTAGAAAGTGTCAAGAGTTTCAAGTTTTTAGGTATCCAGATCACCAACAACCTATCCTGGCTTCCCCCCCCCATGCCAACACTACACTCGAGAAAGTTCACCAACGCCACTAGTTTCTTAGAAGCTTGAGGAAATTTGGCACACCAGCTACGACTCTCACCAACTTTTATAGATGCACCATAGAAAGCATTCTCTCTGGTTGTATCACAGCTTAGTACGGTTCCTGTTCTGCCCAAGAACTCAAGGAATTACAAAAAGTCGTGAATGTAGCCCAGTCTATCACGCAAACCAGCTTCCCATATATTGACTGTCTACATTCCCTGCTGCCTTGGCAAAGCAGCCAGCATAATCAAGGGCCTCATGCACCCAGACATTCTCTCTTCCACCTTCTTCCATTGGGAAGAAATACAGAAGTCTGAAGTCAAGTACCAAGTGACTCAAAAACAGCTTCTTTCCTGCTGTTGTCAGACTTTTGAATGGACTTATCTTTCTCTAGCCCTAGCTATGATTCTAACACTATATTGTGCACTCTCTCATTTCTTTCTCTATGAATGGCATGCTCTGTCTGCATAGTGTGCAAGAAACAATACTTTTCACTGTATGTTAATACATGTGACAATAATAAAGCAAATCAAAATAAAAAAACTATAAGGAGAGACAAGAGAGGTTTAGACTGTTTTCTTTAGAGGAGGAGGGGGGGAACATAATCAACATGGATAAGATTATGAGAGGTGAGAATCAAGTGAATAGGAAGCAGCTGTTCCCCTTGGTTGAGGAATCAATCATGAGGGTGCATACTCTTAGAGTGAGGTACAGGAGGTTGAGAGGATTTGAGAAAAAAATTTCACTCAGGGGGTAGTGGGAATCTGGAATGCTGTGCCTGGCAGATGGAGTATAATGTTAGCAAGTGTGAGGTTATCTACTTTGGCAAAAATAATAGTAGGAGGGATTATTATTTAAAAGGCTAAAAGCTGCAGCATGCTACAGTGCAGAGGGAGCTGGGGGTCCTTGTGCACCAGTCGCAAAAACCCAGTCTGCAGGTGATCAAGAAGGCGAATGGAATGTTGGCCTTTATAGTGAGGGGGATAGAATATAAAAGGAGGGAGGTCTTGCTGCAACTGTACAGGGCACTGGTGAGGGCGCAGCTGGAGTACCGTGTGCAGTTTTGGTCACCGCACTTGCGGAAGGATATATTGGCCTTGGAGGGAGTGCAGAGGAGGTTCACTAGGCTGATACTGGAGGTGAGGGGGTTGGACTATGAAGAGAGACTAAATAGACTAGGTCTATACTCGTTGGAGTTTAGAAGGATGGGGGGGTGGGGGATCTTATAGAGACGTATAAGATAATGAAGGGGACGGATAGGATAGAGGTAGAGAGATTCTTTCTGCTTAGAAAGGATAGCAGGACTAGAGGACACAGCCTCAAGTGGAACTGATCCACTTCAGATCAGCCATGATCTTATTGAATGGGAGACAGGCTCGAACGGCTAGATGGCCTACTGCTCCTATTCAAAGATACAGGACAAATGGTGGAAAATGGGATCAGTATGATTTGTCAGTGCAGACTCGATGAGCCAAAGGGCCTTTTCTGTGATATACAATTCTATGACAAATAACATTGCCCTTGTCAAGCCCCTCCGTTTACCTCATCTCAAAAGGAAGACCTCCCATGATTTTTTGTTTGAATCGTGCAGTGGGATCTCTGACATCAATCTGAAAGGGCAGGTGATGACTCAGTTTAACATCTCATCTGAAAGACAGCAACACCAACACTGCAAAACTCAAACTGCGCATGTATCTGGAGGGAAACTTGAACCAATAACTTTGACTCGGAAAATAGTGTGCAACCACTAAGCAAAGACTAACACCTAATATGATGTTTACAATCAATTCTGATCTTTACAGGCTTTACATACACTCAGTACATTTGTCGAATATAAGGATGGTCTGATCTGCTGTCTGAAGGTGATACTCTTGCTTACTAATGGTAAGGCACATAATAGATTTAAGTCAGCCAGGGTGCAGTGATAATGGTATGACCCTCAGTCTCACAGCAGTTACAGGTAATTTCACAATGGATAAAAATTCCACTCAAAGCGGACATACGTCAAACCAAAAATGTACACTGCCAATATAAGGACGGTCTCACCCCTTAAAAGACCAGGCAGGCAATTTAATTACTACCTGGAGAAGTGACAACTTGACAATAATAGGGCTCCACATCTACGTAATTAATATTTTGACTGTTAGGAAAGCAACTGTCAGGCTAGAATGTGATGCCAATCCCTATTATCAAAACACAGGAGGACCAACACATACGTTTCAGTTTACGCATATACCCAGTATATGACATGCCATATGCAGGTCTGAGGGAGAAAAGGAAAACTAAAGGGGGGGGAGTAAGGGTGCGGGGGTGGGGGTGGGGGGGGGGGGAGTAAGGGTGCGGGGGTGGGGGTGGGGGGGGGGGAGTAAGGGTGCGGGGGTGGGGGTGGGGGGGGGGGGGAGTAAGGGTGCGGGTGCGGGGGTGGGGGGGGAGTAAGGGTGCGGGGGTGGGGGGGGAGTAAGGGTGCGGGGGGTGGGGGGGGAGTAAGGGTGCGGGGGTGGGGGGGGAGTAAGGGTGCGGGGGTGGGGGGGGAGTAAGGGTGCGGGGGTGGGGGGGAGTAAGGGTGCGGGGTGGGGGGGGGAGGTAAGGGTGCGGGGGTGGGGGGGAGTAAGGGTGCGGGGGTGGGGGGGGAGTAAGGGTGCGGGGGTGGGGGGGAGTAAGGGTGCGGGGGTGGGGGGGGAGTAAGGGTGCGGGGGTGGGGGGGGAGTAAGATGCGGGGGTGGGGGGGAGTAAGAGTGCGGGGGTGGGGGGGAGTAAGAGTGCGGGGGTGGGGGGGGAGTAAGAGTGCGGGGGTGGGGGGGAGTAAGAGTGCGGGGGTGGGGGGGAGTAAGAGTGCGGGGGTGGGGGGAGTAAGAGTGCGGGGGTGGGGGGGAGTAAGAGTGCGGGGGTGGGGGGGAGTAAGAGTGCGGGGGTGGGGGGGAGTAAGAGTGCGGGGGTGGGGGGGAGTAAGAGTGCGGGGGTGGGGGGGAGTAAGAGTGCGGGGGTGGGGGGAGTAAGAGTGCGGGGGTGGGGGGGAGTAAGAGTGCGGGGGTGGGGGGGAGTAAGAGTGCGGGGGTGGGGGGGAGTAAGAGTGCGGGGGTGGGGGGGAGTAAGAGTGCGGGGGTGGGGGGGAGTAAGAGTGCGGGGGTGGGGGGGAGTAAGAGTGCGGGGGTGGGGGGGAGTAAGAGTGCGGGGGTGGGGGGGAGTAAGAGTGCGGGGGTGGGGGGGAGTAAGAGTGCGGGGGTGGGGGGGAGTAAGAGTGCGGGGGTGGGGGGGAGTAAGAGTGCGGGGGTGGGGGGGAGTAAGAGTGCGGGGGTGGGGGGGAGTAAGAGTGCGGGGGTGGGGGGGATGGGGGGAGTAAGAGTGCGGGGGTGGGGGGGAGTAAGAGTGCGGGGGTGGGGGGGAGTAAGAGTGCGGGGGTGGGGGGGAGTAAGAGTGCGGGGGTGGGGGGGAGTAAGAGTGCGGGGGTGGGGGGGAGTAAGAGTGCGGGGGTGGGGGGGAGTAAGAGTGCGGGGGTGGGGGGGAGTAAGAGTGCGGGGGTGGGGGGGAGTAAGAGTGCGGGGGTGGGGGGGAGTAAGAGTGCGGGGGTGGGGGGGAGTAAGAGTGCGGGGGTGGGGGGGAGTAAGAGTGCGGGGGTGGGGGGGAGTAAGAGTGCGGGGGTGGGGGGGAGTAAGAGTGCGGGGGTGGGGGGGAGTAAGAGTGCGGGGGTGGGGGGGAGTAAGAGTGCGGGGGTGGGGGGGAGTAAGAGTGCGGGGGTGGGGGGGAGTAAGAGTGCGGGGGTGGGGGGAGTAAGAGTGCGGGGGTGGGGGGGAGTAAGAGTGCGGGGGTGGGGGGGAGTAAGAGTGCGGGGGTGGGGGGGAGTAAGAGTGCGGGGGTGGGGGGGAGTAAGAGTGCGGGGGTGGGGGGGAGTAAGAGTGCGGGGGTGGGGGGGAGTAAGAGTGCGGGGGTGGGGGGGAGTAAGAGTGCGGGGGTGGGGGGGAGTAAGAGTGCGGGGGTGGGGGGGAGTAAGAGTGCGGGGGTGGGGGGGAGTAAGAGTGCGGGGGTGGGGGGGAGTAAGAGTGCGGGGGTGGGGGGGAGTAAGAGTGCGGGGGTGGGGGGGAGTAAGAGTGCGGGGGTGGGGGGGAGTAAGAGTGCGGGGGTGGGGGGGAGTAAGAGTGCGGGGGTGGGGGGGAGTAAGAGTGCGGGGGTGGGGGGGAGTAAGAGTGCGGGGGTGGGGGGGAGTAAGAGTGCGGGGGTGGGGGGGAGTAAGAGTGCGGGGGTGGGGGGGAGTAAGAGTGCGGGGGTGGGGGGGAGTAAGAGTGCGGGGGTGGGGGGGAGTAAGAGTGCGGGGGTGGGGGGGAGTAAGAGTGCGGGGGTGGGGGGGAGTAAGAGTGCGGGGGTGGGGGGGAGTAAGAGTGCGGGGGTGGGGGGGAGTAAGAGTGCGGGGGTGGGGGGGAGTAAGAGTGCGGGGGTGGGGGGGAGTAAGAGTGCGGGGGTGGGGGGGAGTAAGAGTGCGGGGGTGGGGGGGAGTAAGAGTGCGGGGGTGGGGGGGAGTAAGAGTGCGGGGGTGGGGGGGAGTAAGAGTGCGGGGGTGGGGGGGAGTAAGAGTGCGGGGGGGGGGGGGAGTAAGAGTGCGGGGGTGGGGGGGAGTAAGAGTGCGGGGGTGGGGGGGAGTAAGAGTGCGGGGGTGGGGGGGAGTAAGAGTGCGGGGGTGGGGGGGAGTAAGAGTGCGGGGGTGGGGGGGAGTAAGAGTGCGGGGGTGGGGGGGAGTAAGAGTGCGGGGGTGGGGGGGAGTAAGAGTGCGGGGGTGGGGGGGAGTAAGAGTGCGGGGGTGGGGGGGAGTAAGAGTGCGGGGGTGGGGGGGAGTAAGAGTGCGGGGGTGGGGGGGAGTAAGAGTGCGGGGGTGGGGGGGAGTAAGAGTGCGGGGGTGGGGGGGAGTAAGAGTGCGGGGGTGGGGGGGAGTAAGAGTGCGGGGGTGGGGGGGAGTAAGAGTGCGGGGGTGGGGGGGAGTAAGAGTGCGGGGGTGGGGGGGAGTAAGAGTGCGGGGGTGGGGGGGAGTAAGAGTGCGGGGGTGGGGGGGAGTAAGAGTGCGGGGGTGGGGGGGAGTAAGAGTGCGGGGGTGGGGGGGAGTAAGAGTGCGGGGGTGGGGGGGAGTAAGAGTGCGGGGGTGGGGGGGAGTAAGAGTGCGGGGGTGGGGGGGAGTAAGAGTGCGGGGGTGGGGGGGAGTAAGAGTGCGGGGGTGGGGGGGAGTAAGAGTGCGGGGGTGGGGGGGAGTAAGAGTGCGGGGGTGGGGGGGAGTAAGAGTGCGGGGGTGGGGGGGAGTAAGAGTGCGGGGGTGGGGGGGAGTAAGAGTGCGGGGGTGGGGGGGAGTAAGAGTGCGGGGGTGGGGGGGAGTAAGAGTGCGGGGGTGGGGGGGAGTAAGAGTGCGGGGGTGGGGGGGAGTAAGAGTGCGGGGGTGGGGGGGAGTAAGAGTGCGGGGGTGGGGGGGAGTAAGAGTGCGGGGGTGGGGGGGAGTAAGAGTGCGGGGGTGGGGGGGAGTAAGAGTGCGGGGGTGGGGGGGAGTAAGAGTGCGGGGGTGGGGGGGAGTAAGAGTGCGGGGGTGGGGGGGAGTAAGAGTGCGGGGGTGGGGGGGAGTAAGAGTGCGGGGGTGGGGGGGAGTAAGAGTGCGGGGGTGGGGGGGAGTAAGAGTGCGGGGGTGGGGGGGAGTAAGAGTGCGGGGGTGGGGGGGAGTAAGAGTGCGGGGGTGGGGGGGAGTAAGAGTGCGGGGGTGGGGGGGAGTAAGAGTGCGGGGGTGGGGGGGAGTAAGAGTGCGGGGGTGGGGGGGAGTAAGAGTGCGGGGGTGGGGGGGAGTAAGAGTGCGGGGGTGGGGGGGAGTAAGAGTGCGGGGGTGGGGGGGAGTAAGAGTGCGGGGGTGGGGGGGAGTAAGAGTGCGGGGGTGGGGGGGAGTAAGAGTGCGGGGGTGGGGGGGGAGTAAGAGTGCGGGGGTGGGGGGGGAGTAAGAGTGCGGGGGTGGGGGGGGAGTAAGAGTGCGGGGGTGGTGGTGGGGAACCGCTGGGACTTCCTCACCTGCACCGCCTGTAGGATGGCCCCACACTTGTCCCTCACGTCGCTGAAGGGGCACCGCCTGGAGAGTAGCAGCAGCCGCACCAGGTAGTGGTTGAGGCCGCCGGCGGGGCCCAGAGTAGCGGCCGAGCCCGAGCCCAAGCCGAAGCCGAAGCTCAAGCCGGAGCCGGGTGCCGGCGGCGGGGGCTTGCCATTGGTCGGGCCGGCCTTCTCAGTCAAGCTCAGCACCAGCTGGCGGACCCCGTCCAGTGCCACCTCCCGCAGGCTGGCGTCCCGGCTGCACAGCCCGTCCCACCGGCCCGCACCATCGCCGTCCTCCATCCGCCTCAGAAACTTCCAGAATCTTCCCGCTCCGCCCGCCGCTTCGCCTCCAGCTGCAGAGAGGCGCTCCTCAGCGACATGTACAACCCGTCCTCACACCCACCGCTTCCCAAAGCCAACTGTCAACCCCACACACCAGCAATCGGGGTGGGTGAGAGCCGGAAGAGCGGGAATCACTGGGAGAAACCTCTTGAGGAGTTAGATGTGAAAATAAAACTTGGTTCCCCAGCCGCCGCTTCTGAATGGAGTTTTCCTTTCTCTGGAACAAACTCCCGGCCCCTTCATCTACCGTGCAACCAAACCTCGCACACCCAGTTTGATTGACGTCACCGGCCATCCAATGGGACATCAGGCCCTCCCCAACTGTGCCCGCCCTCCGCCGCCAGCTGGCCAATCGGACCTCGTCATCCCAGCTGGCATGTTAGTGTGCACTCTTTTTCCCATCTGCCCCACCCCGGCTGCTGACTGCGCGTGCGCCTTACCTGGCCCCTCGGGAATTGTAGTTCTCTTCCGCCGCTGAGGTCGTCGGCGCAACTGTTCGAAACGGTGAAAGGGACTACATATCCCAGAGAGCTTAGCGCTAAACTCAGCCTGGTGGTGACAAGTCCTCTTCACTCTTGTTTATCAGAATCAGAGCAGATTGTAATGGATTGGTGGCAAAGGAAAGGTGACAGCAAACGTTGCAGCAAACAACATGTAGACTTGCCAAGTCTCATTTATCCAGAATGACAATCTTTGCCATTTCAGTGTTTAATGTTATCCCTTTTGATGCAAGATACTGGTTTAAAAATTAAGTTCCACTCTGTTTGTTCTCCTGTACTTCATCAAATTTATCAAGGGCAATGCTGCTTGTTCAATCAGACATCATCTTCTTGACATATAAACTATTTGCCCAGGACAGCCCCAGAACAAATAAGCTAAAGGTTTGACAAATAATCTTCAGTGCACACAGTGTTGGATTTCTTTGCTGTGGGTAACATTCCCATCCACCTCAAATCCTGTCAATTGGATCAGTCCCAGCTCTGCCTCTGCCTCACTGTGCTCAATCCCAATAGTGTGCTGGTGCTACCTTAAAAAAGAATTTTACGATCGAGCACTTGGTAATTTATTTTGCAAATATTTCTATGAAACATACATGCACTTTGCTGAAGAAGACACAGACTGGCTTCCAGCTACATTGCAGGCAGCGCATATCATTTAGACAGGTTGGCCCCAATTTGAAAAGAGGAAATGGTGTGTGTGAACCTAAAGCCTGAAATATGTATTGGTTAGTTGGATTGGCTATGCTAAATTCTCTCTCAGTGTACCCAAACAGATGCCAGAGTGTGGCGACTAGGGGGTTTTCACTAACTTCATTGCGGTGTTAATGTAAGCCTACTTATGACACTAATAAATAAAGTTAAAAGTATGTAAATGTCTGTGGACATGAATGCTTGGCCAATCTAAATGACAAAGCCTCATTTAAATCATCTTAGTCCCTTGGATTTAAGGATGACTTGCTTCTATTTCGACTTGATGGATTTCAAGAAAAGGACCCAGAGAAAACAGACTTGCATGAGTAAATCATGCATCTGGCTGAATGAAGAGTGCAGATTGCCATACCAGGACTAACACCAAGCATATTCAAAAATGAGGAGTCAACCTGGTGAAGCTACAACACAGGACCACTTGTGTGCCAAACAGCATAAGCAGCAAATAATAGAATTAAGCGATTCCACAACCAATATATCAGGTTTCATCTGCTTAGATCTGATCCATTGGTTTAATTGTCCACGTCCAGCCATGAATGTTGGACAATTAAACAACCCACTGGAGGAGGAGGCACCACAAACACCCCCATCCTCGATGAGGAGGAGCCCAGCACATCTGTGCAAAAGATAAGGCTGAAGCACTCGAAACAATACTCAGCCAGAAATGTCAAGTGGATGATCCATCTAAGCCACTTCCAAAGGTACCCAGCATCAAAGATGTTAGTCTAAAGCTAATTCAATTTACTCCATGTGATTTCAAGAAATAGCGAAGGCACTGGATACTGCAAAGACTATGGGCCCTGTCAATATTCTGACAATAGTCCTGAAGACGTGCTACAGAACTTGTTGCACCCATACTCAAGCTATTCCAGTACAGCAACAACAGTGGCATCTACCCAACAATGTGGAAAATTGACCAGTTGACCTGTACAGAAGAAACAGGACAAATCCAACCCGGCCAATTACTGCCCAATCAGTCTACTCTCAATGATCAACAAAATGATGGAAGGGATCATCAACAGTGCTCTCAAGCAGCACTTACTCAGCAATAACCTGCTAAGTGACGCTCAATTTGGGTTCTGCCTGGGTCACTCAGCTCCTGCCTTCATTTCATCATTGGTTCAATCATGGACAAAACAGCTGAATGCCAAATGTGAGGTGAGAATGGCTGCCCTTGACATCAAGGCAACATTTGATTTGTATGGCATCAAGGAACCCTGGCAAAACTGGAGTCAATAAGAATCAGGGGACAAACACTCCGCTGGTTGAAGTCATATCTGGCAAATAGGAAGGTATTTGTGGTGGTTGGATGTCAATCATTTCAACTCCAAGACATCACTGCAGGAGTTCCTGAGGATAGCATCCCAGGGCCAACCATCTTAGGTTACTATTGACCAGAAATTGAACTGGACTATCCATATAAGAACTGTGGCTACCAGAGCAGGGCAGAGGCTAGGAATTGACTGGCGAATAACTCACTATCTGACCCCCCACATTGCCTGTCCAGCATATAGAAGACACAAGTCTGTAGTGTAATGGAATACTTTCCATTTGCCTGGATGAGTGCAGGTCCAAAAATACTCAAGAAGCTTAAAACCAAGACAAAGCAGCCTGCTTGATTGCTACCCCTTGCACAAACATTCAATCCCTCCACACCGATGAGCAGTGGCAGCCGTGTGCACTATCTACAAGATGCACAGGAGAAACTCACCAAGGTTCCTTAGGCAGAACCTTCCAAACCTACAACCACTACCATTTTGTAGGACAAGGCAGCAGATGCTGGGGAACACAATCACCTGGAGGTTCCTCTCCAAGTCACTCACCACCCTGACATAGAAATAAGTCATTGTTTCTTTGCTCCTGCAGGATCAAAATCCTAGAATTCACTTCCTAATAGCATTGTGGGTGTACTTATACTCCAGGGTTTGCAGCAGCTCAATAGGGTAGCTTATCACCACCTTCTAAAGGGCAGCTAGGGATGGGCAATAAATGCTGGCCTAGCCAGTGAGGCCCATTGAATGAATTTATAAAAACTTCCTCAGCTCAATGTCTTCATCTGCAGCAAATATGGCAGAGACCGCCATGCCAGAGCAATGCTTAACACAGTTGACCGTTACAGTAAACTATTGTCTTACAGGATGGAATAGGCTGTCTTCAATAAATCCAACATGCAACCTGCAGACTTTACCACATGCAGGACATGTGATGTTTGAAGAGTCAGATGAATGAGGCATTTAGAGTTTTGAGTGCTCTCTCTGCCACCTCAACTTCACCTCTGCGCTCCTGAAGTCGCTTGATGTGTTTGGACCCATCCCAAATGTACTTCTCCATTTGTCATTCACTAGTCAGGAACTCTTAAGAGCAGATGGGGCTATTTGATTACTTTAGGGATGCTTTGAGGACATTTTCAAAGTGTCTCCACTCTCCTGGAAGTTTCCTGCCATGAGCAAATTCCAAGTAGAAGAGTTGCTTTGGAAGTCCATTGTTAGGCATATGGTTGACTTGTTCTGCCCTGCAGAGCTGGTATTGAGTGATTAACATCTCAATAAAAAGGCATGTTGACTTCAGTTGGATGTCTTTTTCACCAGTGTCAGATGATCTTGCAAAGGATTTGCTGATGGTACTTTCTCCAATGCTTTGAGATGCCTGCTGAAAGTCGTCCTAGTATCCGAAGGGCATAGAAGTGTGGTGATCACAGTTGCCCAGTAAACTGCAAGGACCAGTGTTGTAAAAATCAGCCTGTTTCAACTCTTATACGGTGGACAAATAACTTTGAGTAGACGTCTTATTAGTACAAACAATATTTATTTAAACCCACACAATCAATAATCACCCACCCGACCAACAATAAGTTATCTTACAGAAAATACTAGAATTCAAGTACAATACAAGACCTTGACTTAACTGTGTGTGACTGACAAATACCCAAACAGATACTGGCCTTTATCTGTGTGCTGGTCTTGGTAGTTGTCTGCGTAGTCTGGTCCTTTAGTCTGGTGTGGTACCCTGGCTCTGATCTTCTTTCTTTCCTCCCTCCTCAGGTGTGGTGGCTCTCCGTCGTTGTAGCTTGTTCGTGGGGGTCCGAGAGAGAGAGATTCCTGGTTGTGCAGCATCCTTTATACCCCATTTGGCTTCACGCCCTTTTTCCGGCCATTGCCAATCAATCGATCAGGACTTGATCACCCTGATCGATAAGAGTCCAATCAGGTGCTACCACACCGATCTCTGGGTGTGTCCCTGGCGGCCATGCCTGTAGGTGTTGTAGGCACATAGGCCACATACCTTCCTCCTAAATAAGGATTCACGGTGCCTTTACGTCTGGCACACAACCCAGTGTGATCAGACAGTCTCTTTCATCCTGGAGATGGCCCATATCCTGTGTATTCGCTCATCAGGGTTGCAGCCTGTTTGTCTCTGTCTTTAAACTGCAGCCTGTCGGTTTAGTTTCTTGCCCGGTTATCCCAGAGTGCTTTACAAAACGCCATTTTAGATGGCCTGTTTGGCTACATTCACTCTCCTGGAAGTTTCCTGCCATGAGCAAATTCCAAGTAGAAGAGTTGCTTTGGAAGTCCATTGTTAGGCATATGGTTGACTTGTTCTGCCCTGCAGAGCTGGTATTGAGTGATTAACATCTCAATAAAAAGGCATGTTGACTTCAGTTGGATGTCTTTTTCACCAGTGTCAGATGATCTTGCAAAGGATTTGCTGATGGTACTTTCTCCAATGCTTTGAGATGCCTGCTGAAAGTCGTCCTAGTATCCGAAGGGCATAGAAGTGTGGTGATCACAGTTGCCCAGTAAACTGCAAGGACCAGGATCTCATTTAAATAAAAGTTGGTGGGACACTATGTGATACCTGACCAGATTTATGATCTCATTGGCGGATGGAAGCGGGGAATTGGTGGCCGGGGGTTGCAAACCAGAGATGCAAGGGAACTTCTTCCAGCACTCGGGAGGAGGAGTCTGGAGCCAATCACTTTGTGATGTGGGGGGATGAGTCTCAGCACAATCACTGGGAGGCCAAGCCTAGAGAAAACTCAGGGCTGAATAAAAATTACACAGTCACAATTATAGTGGTTTGGAGCCAAGAGACATAACTTGCAAAATTTAACCTCTCATACACAACATTCTTGTTAAATAAGGCAAAGTTAAAATACCTACTGGATAAAAGCAAATTACTGCAGATACTAGAATCTGAAACCAAAAGGAAAAATGCTGGCAAATCTCAGCAGATCTGGCAGCATCTGTAAGGGGAGAAAAGAGCTGACATTTCGAGTCCAAATGACCCTTTGTCAAATCTAAAAGGCGTAGAAAATAGGAGATATTTATACTGCAGGATGAGAGAATGAAAGGTGAGTCATAGCCATAGAAACCAGGGGAAAAAACTGCGAATGGCTGTCCATAGAGAATAAAGGATGTGATTGGCCAAATAGCAGAGAAGCTATAAACTGTGACAGATGAAATTTGGCATGTCAGCTACGACTCTTACCAACTTTTACAGATGCATATTCTCTGTAGAAAGCTATTAGCAGCCCTTTCCTCTGGTTTCTATGGCCAAGACTCATCTTTCATTCCTTCACCCTGCAGTATAAATATCTCCCACTTTCTATGCCTTTTAGCTTTGATAAAGGGTCATCTGAACTCGAAACGTCAGTTCTTTTCTCTCCTTACAGATGCTACCAGATCTGCTGAGATTTTCCAGCATTTTTTCCTTTTGGTTTCAGATTCCAGCATCTGCAGTAATTTGCTTTTATCCAGTAGGTGTTTGAACTTCGCCTCATTTAGCAAGAATGTTGTGTATGAGAGGTTAAATTTTGAAAATTCTGCCTCCTGGCTCCAAACCACTATAATCGTGATTTGTGTAATTTTTATGCAGCCCTGAGTTTTCCCCAACTTTTACAGAAGTACGATAGATAGCATTCTTTCTGGTTGTATCACAGCTTGGTATGCCTCCTGCTCTGCCCAAGACCGCAAGAAACTACAAAAGGTTGTAAATGTAGCCCAATCCATCACGCAAACCAGCTTCCCATTCATTGACTCTGTCTACACTTCCTGCTGCCTCAGCAAAGCAGCCAGCATAATTAAGGACCCCATGCACCCCAGACATTCTGTCTTCCACTTTCTTCCTTTGGGAAAAAGATACAGAAGTCTGAGGTCACGTACCAACCGATTCAAGAACAGCTTCTTCTTTGCTGCTGTCAAACTTTTCAATGGATTTACCTTGCACTAAGTTGATCTTTCTCAACACCCTAGCTATGACTGTAACACTATATTCTGCATTCTCTCCCTTCCTTCTCTATGTATAGAATGGTTTGTCTGTATAGCACACAAGATACAATACATTTCACCATATACTAATACATTTGACACTAATAAGTCAAATCAAGACAAAAATCAAATCAAATCTTCTCTCCACTCCATCGAAGGCAGGCCTTCCACATTATCCCACATCCAATAATCAGTGCATGGCTAAGAAGAGGTAGAAAAATAATCAACAAAATTGAATTACCAATACTTATGCTTCACATAGCTGGATATAAACCATTCTACGTCATCTTTTAGCCTACCCAAATGTTGTTGAAAGCACAAATTTCCTCCTCCATCATCACCTTTTAGCATTTTCTTGAAGAAAGCTGCAATTATTCCAATCTTCTGGCAGCTTCTCATATTCAACATTCCATAAGCTTGAGCTCCCCAAAACCCTTCGGCTGACTGAGGAAAAGAGTATTAAAGAAACAGAATCTCAAATCCCAGACTAAGCTCATGGCTCACTGGGCAGCAGTTATCATCATGCCTCCTATATCCTTCAGAGACTTGAACAGTTTCAAAGCACTGTAGAAGTATGGCCAGCAGTGCCTTCGTAAAATTCTCCAAATCCAGTGGCAAGAAAGGCAGTCTAATGTCAGTGTCCTTTCCCAAACTAACGTACCCAGCATTGAGATGATAACCACACAAAACCAGTTCCGCTGAGTGGCATATCTCATTTTCTTGCCTGACACCAGACTCCGAAAGCAACTGTCCAACGCATAACTCGTTAGACTTCTAGGAGGATAACAGAAGTGTTTTAGGGATATCCCCAAATCATCCCTGAATTAATCAATCATCCCTGCTGACTCATGGATGTACGTAGCTTGTCACCAATAAAAGTGGAGGCTTATTTGGGAAGGCATCGAATACTGAGAGACTTTGTTGAAAGCATTCAGAAGCAAAGTTGAGACATCAGGATGTAAAAACATCCAAACATCTTATTTGCTGCACTCTTGAAGCACCAGCTGTTCTGGAGCCTGCAGATTGCACATTGAATATGTCACCTATCTCAGAATTCATCAAACCACAGTGAAAACAAGTCACCCTCAATATTGAGGGACTGCCTAAGAGAGAGAGAGGAGGAGGAAAGTAAAGCAGAGAGTGAAGAAGTTTAGGGAGAGCATTCCTGAGGTTAGGGCCAATGCAACCGAAGGCATGGCCATCAATTCGCAGATTTGGACTCAGTGAAGGCACAGCGATATATATTCCCAAGTCAGGATGGCGACTGACTTGGAGGGGAATTTCCAGGTGGTGGTGTTCCCAGGTATTTTCCACTCTTGGCCTTCTAGATGGTAGTAGTGGTTATGGGTTTGGAAATTGCTACCAAAGGAACCTTGTTGAGTTTCTGCAGTGCATCCCTGTAGATGGTACACACACAGTTGTCACTGTTGGAGGGATTGAATGTTTGTAGAAGGGGTAGCAATCAAATAGGCTGCTTTGTCCTGGATGGTGTCAAGCTTCTTGAACATTGTTAGAGCTGTACTCATTCAGGCAAATGGAAAGTATTTCATTCTATTACAGACTTGTGCATTGTAGATGGTGGACAGGCTTTGCAGGGAGTCAGGAAATGAGTTATTCATCACAGGATTCCTAGCCTTTGACCTGCTCCAGTAACCACAGTATTTATGTGGCTAGTCTCATTCAGTTTCTGGTCAATGGCAACCCCCATGATGTTGATTCAGCAATGGTAATTCCATTGAATGTCAAGAGGCGAAGGTTAGATCTGCTCTTGTTGGAGATGGTCATTGCTTGGCCCTGGTATGGTGGAAATATTTCTTGCCATTTTTCAGCACAAGCCTGGATATTGGTTAGGTCCTGCTGTATTTGGACATGGCTTGCTTCAGTATCTGAGGAGTCACAAAATTGCACTCATCAGTGAACATCCCCATTCTGAACTTATGATGGAGGAAAGATCATTGATGAAGCAGCTGAAGATAGTTGAGCCTTGGATGTTACCTTAAGGAACTCCTGCAGAGATGTCCAGGAGCTATTATGATTGCTCTCCATTCAGCACAACCATCTTCCTTTGTGCCAGGTATGACTCCAAACAGTGGAGAGTTTCCCTACTGATTCCCAACTGACTCCAGCTTTGCTGGGGCTCCTTAATGTTATACTCAATCTTAACGTCATGGGCAGTCACTCTCACCTCACCACTGGTGTTCAGCTCTTTTGTCCATGTTCGAACCAAGGTTGTAAGGAGGTCAGGAGCTGAGTGATCCTGGTGGAATCCAAACTGAACATACGTGTGCAGGTTATTGCTGGGTCATTACCGTTTGATAGCAGTGTTGATGACTCCTTCCATCACCCCAGTGATGATTAAGAGTAGACTATGGGGCAGTAATTGCCACATTGGATTTGTCCTGTTCCTTGTGTATAGAACATATCTGGGCAATTTTCCACATTGCTAAGTAGACACCAGTGTTGTAGCTGTACTGGATCAGCTTGGTTAGGGGCATGGCAAGTTGTAGAGCACAGGTCTTCAGTAGTTTCTGGTTAATGGTAACCCCTAACATGTTAATAACTTGGTCTACCTCATATTGTCCAACCACCATAAACATCAGCATATCCAAACACTGCTGCTTGTATCTTATCCCACAGCAAGGCCTGAGCATCCTATCCATGTAGACTTACATGGGCTTCTGGTTCTCCAAGGTATCAAATTTTAAGTTCTTGTAACTGTGCTCAAATTCATCCATGGACTTGCTGTTCCCTATCTCTGGAACCTTCTCCAGTCCTACAGCCGTACCCAACTTCATTCTTCTGATGCTGGCCTTTTGAGCATCTTCCCACATCTTTCATCACATCAGTTGTCGTCTACCATTGGGGATCCCAAGTTCTAGAACTCCCTCTTTTAAACTCCTGTGCTTCTTCATTTCCCGCTCTTATTTTAAGATCCCCCTTACAACCCAACATATTCACCAAATGTTTGGTCATCTCCCCTAATGGAATCATGGGGAAAACCCTCCCCTGCTTGGACTCTTAGCTGGCACAAAGGATGATGGTTATGGTAGTTAGAGATCAATTATCTCAGCTCCACAACATCACTGCAGGAGTTCCTCAGGGCAGTGTCCTGGGCCGACCATCTTCAGCTGCTTCATTAATGACCTTCTCTCCATCATAAGGTCAGAAGTGGAGACGTTCGCTGATGACTGCACAATGTTCAGTACAATTGTTATTATAATCTGGAAGCATTGCTTGAAAGCTGATTCAGTAGTAACTTTCAAAATAGGATAAATACTTTAAATGGAAATATTTGAAAAACTACAGGGAAACAGCAGGGGAGCGGGACTCATTGGGTAGCACTTTCAAAGTGCCAGCACAGGGATACAATGGGTTGAATGGCCTTCTCTCTGTGTTATATCGTTTTATGAGTTTATGATAACTTCTTCTTCATCTTGAAATTCATTTTGTCTTTCTTCTTCACTCATGTCATTAGAGCTTTGTAAATGCACATTGTTGTCGTACTTACATTTTCCAACATTTTCTTTTTACTGCAGGGTAAATATTTTGTCGAGTGTTTTCTGAACTGCCATTGGTGGGTATTCCTGAGAAGAGGGATAGAAGTAATCATCGCACAGTCTTGCTGGTGGTATCTTCTGATCCCGCCAAAGGCGGCCCATGGCGGTGGGTTCCTCCGTGGCGGGACCGGCAAGCAACACAAATGGTTATTGACATCAGGAAGATCCAGGCTGCTGCCAATAGTGAGCCACTTTGCCATCAGAAATCCCACCACAGGGGGTGGGGGGGCCTGGAAAATCCATCATTTTAAATTAAACAGCTACACACATCAAAAAGTCTTTCAAATTCAGTATTTAAACATAGTGTTCAAGGAGGAAAACATCTGAACTTACGGTGGAAATCAACTTTAAGAATTGATTTACAGAATTAATTTTTCCTTAAGAAACAATCCAACATTGTCCCTTCTCCTTGAAAAATAATTGGAAACAATAATTGGTAAGTATTTTCATTAAAAATTGAGAAGTCATACAGCAAGCTATTCCACTCAGAGAGCTGCATATATCTCGTGTTCATCAACAAACCACAAAGACATCTTTGCACTAGACAGGAAATAGCCTCACACAAAGCTGAGTTGATCAAAGTGATAATTTAGTGCTATTTCAACCTCAGTTTTCAAATTAACAGAAATAAAACACCAAGCTTTTGCAGACTCATGATCCATAAGTTACAGGTTATTCAAATTACATAAAATTGTCTGAGAGTCTTGTTTTATACTGTTGTAAAATTGGCAAAATAAGCAGTGCTGTGGCGGAAGCTACATAACTGCATACTGACCACTTCATGGCTCTTTCCTGCCACCCCTTCCACCCCCAATTAATGTAGGCAGTCTAATGAAGTTGACCCAATATCAATGGCAAATCTAGCAGTGAAATTTTAAGTTTCTCATCTTTAAAGGACATCAGATAGAAACAGGAATACATAGGTGATCTAGCCCCTCGAACCTGCTATGCTATTCAATTTGATTGCAGTTGATCTTCTGGCTTAATTCTACTTTTCCACTCCCCTCCCTTTTATTCCCTGAGAGATCAACAATCTGTCTATCTCAGCCTTGAATGAACTCAACAATAGAATGTTCACAGCCTTATGGATAGCTTGATAATACTGTCCTTTGAAGAAATGTATTTACATCATGTTTCTTGTAAGGATTATGTTTAAAATGCAGCTCTGTTTTACATGGTGCCGACTTGTCTGGGAAAACAGCCAGCTTAAATATTAAAAATGCAGGGTAATGTCTGCTTTTAGTGCATGGTGTTGTCAGTTAAATGGAGTTAATGCATTTGTGTTTACTTAAGGTTTCCCTTGGGGTTGCAAAAAAAGAGTTTTGATTAGGTTGATTGACAAGAGACAGAGTCAAGCACTAATCATCATGGAGGAGCTAAGCTTGCAGGGAAGATCCACAATTTTGCTTTTGTTTTTAAATAGTCAGCTTTTGCCTGTTTCTGAAAGGAGCAAGAGCTGTCTTTCTGTCTCTCGTCTCTGGAGGATGGAGATTTGGGGCTGTCAAAAGACAGGTGTCTCTCTGCGTCTCCCTCTCTCTCTAAAGGTGTTTAAAAAGCTCTAGGACTGTTAAAAAGTATAAGCACGTAAGCCTGTGTGTTGCTAACTGACTTTAAAAAGGGGTTTTAAGTCAGTAAGAGGAGTATTGCTTCAATTGTGAATCATAGGAATAGGCTAGCAGTTAAGAATTATATCATATCGTTTAAGTTTTGTTTAATTAGTAAACGTTAAGCTGATTCATTTGCTATAGTTAAGCTGTGTTGTTAAATAAATTTTGTTTTGATAAAAGCTTCCCAGTTTGTCAGAATCGCACCCACTGTAAATGATCATATTATCACATTAATGCCAAAATAACAAATATTTGAGATCTAGTCTAACTTCATAATATACCTTGGGGTTTCTGACCTAGTATTCTAACAGTAGAAAATTACAAAAATTTCGCAATCTTGTGAATGAAGAAATTTCTCCACATCTCAGTCCAAAATGATCAGTCCTTTATCCTGAGATTGTGATCCCGTATAGATTCCTTGGTTTCCCTCACTGCTGTTCCCCTCATTGCTGCTCCCATTTCAGCTGATGCTCTCTCTGATGTACAGCAGCAGGTCTGGCAACAGCAGGTTGCTGGCGCTGCTGTTGATCATGTTACTCCTAATCTGAGTCCAACTTAACAGAAATAGCATCCATCCTGGTATGATGGAACTTTTTTTTGATTATTGATCCAAAATGTAGAAAGTCAGTTCTAAGAAAAAGCACTGCAAACACCCCTTCTGACTAGCAAGTAGGAAATCAGCTGTGTTACTGAGTATTTGTTGCCACATTTTCAATTGCTGCTTTCTAATTACTGTATTTTCTCCTTGTTTTCACTGGTAAGTTTCAGGAAACCCAAGAAACCATGGAGTTGACATTAAAGTCAATAATGTCAAAAAAAATCCCAATTAAGGGATTAACATTTGTAAATTGACAAGCCACTCCCCACAATGGGATTGAACATAAGAACATAAGAAATAGGAGCAGGAGTAGGCCATCCAGCCCTTCGAGCCTGCCCCGCCATTCAATAAGATCATGGCTGATCTGTCGCTGCTCAGTTCCACTTTCCCGCCCTCTCCCCATAACCCTTAATCCCCTCTCCTATCAAAAACCCATCAACCCGCGTCTTAAAAATATTTAGCGAGGCAGCCTCCACCACTTCAACGGGCAGAGAATTCCAGAGATTCACCACCCTTTGAGTGAAGAAGTTCCTCCTCAACTCCGTTCTAAACCGCCCCCCTTTTATCTTGAGGCTGTGCCCCCTAGTCCTACTGTCTTTTTTGAGCGGGAAGAGTCTTTCCACCTCTATCCTATCCATCCCATTCATCATCTTATACGTCTCAATGAGATCTCCCCTCATTCTTCTAAACTCTAACGAGTACAAGCCCAGTTTATTCAGCCTCTCCTCATAGCTCAACCCCCTCAACTCCGGTATCAGCCTAGTAAACCTCCTCTGCACTCCCTCCAAGGCCAAAATATCCTTGCGTAAGTACGGCGCCCAAAACTGCACACAGTACTCCAGCTGCGGCCTCACCAATGCCCTATACAGCTACAGCAAGACCTCCCTACTTTTATATTCAATCCCCCTCGCTATGAAGGCCAGCATCCCATTCGCCTTCCTGACCACCTGCTGCACCTGCAAGCTGGGTTTTTGCGACTCATGCACAAGGACCCCAAGGTCCCTCTGCTCCGTCGCCTGCTGCAGTTTTTCGCCCCGTAAGTAATAGTCCTTCCTACCATTCTTCCTTCCAAAGTGGACCACCTCACACGAGTGATCAGACAATCTAAATGTGAAAATTGATAGGTTGGAGTCAGCTTTCTGACATTTTGTCAATTTCCCCAGTTTCCATCCAATTCACCTGTCTGTTGATGCCGATTCCCCTTTTGACTTCTGTTTGTCTCCTTTCCACAGTACTACTCCAATATGAATGCAGTTGTTAATGGATCAGATCAGTGTCCCACATATTCTAATTCTGCTCTTGCTACTAATAATAGTGATTCCAGCATCTGTATTCTGCAGTCAGGAATCTGTCGTTTTTTGAGAATTCTTGCATACAGCGTAATGAAGGCAGAATCCATTCCATTAGTGCAAGGAATGACAAAGTGGGTTTGAAAGGTGTGGGGCCTGCAGGCTGCATTTCATAATCAGCAAGTATTCAAGTGTTGAGCAGGTCTGTAAAAGATTGATATCAGAATGAAATGCTTATAGTAAGAATGTACATTATTAAAATGTTGAGGTAGGGGTGTGGACCAAAGCGCGAGTGGTGGGCTGGAGGAGATTGTAATAATTAAATTGATGAGCTCAATTTCCAGGAGAAGGAAGCCTAGAAGTTCTTAATGACTGGCTACGATGTGAGGATTATATGTGACTTCTAAACTCTCCTTTTATAAATAATTAAAGGGATGTGCACTTCCCTGGCTAGGCCAGCATTTATTGCTCATCTCTAATTGCCCTCAAGAAGGTAGTGGTGATCTGCCTTCTTGAACCACTGCTGTCCGTAGGGTGTCGGTATACCTGCATTCTGCTAGAGAATACGTTTCAGGATTTTGACCCAGCAACAATGATGGAACACTGATATATTTCCAATTCAGGATGTTGAGTGACTAGGAGGGAACTTCCAAGTGGTAGTGTTCCCCTGTATCTGCTTCTGGGGTAGTAGTCATGGGTTTAAAAGGTGCTGTCCAAGGATCCTTGGTGAGTTCCTGCAGTACATCTCGTAGATACTACACACTGCTGTCACTGTGTCACTGATGGAGTGAATGAATGTTGGTGAATGGGATGCCAATCACACAGTCTGCTTTGTCCACTTTGGTAGGAATAATGGTAGGAAGGATTATTACTTACTTGGTGAAAAACTGCAGCAGGCAACGGTGCAAAGGGACCTCGGGGTCCTTGTGCATGAGTCGCAAAAACCCAGCTTGCAGGTGGTCAGGAAGGTGAATGGGATGCTGGCCTTCATAGCGAGTGGGATTGAATATAAAAGTAGGGAGGTCTTGCTGCGGCTGTATAGGGCATTGGTGAGGCCGCAGAACGCAAGGATATTTTGGCCTTGGAGGGAGTGCAGAGGAGGTTTACTAGGCTGATGCCGGAGTTGAGGGGGTTGAGCTATGAGGAGAGGCTGAATAAACTAGGCTTGTACTCGTTAGAGTTTAGAAGAATGAGGGGAGATCTCATTGAGACGTATAAGATGATGAATGGGATGGATAGGATAGAGGTGGAGAGACTCTTCCTGCTCAGAAAGGACAGTAGGACTAGGGCGCACAGCCTCAAGATAAAGGGGGGGGCGGTTTAGAACGGAGTTGAGGAAGAACTTCTTCACTCAAAGGGTGGTGAATCTCTGGAATTCTCTGCCCGTTGAAGTGGTGGAGGCTGCCTCGCTAAATATTTTTAAGACGCGGGTTGATGGTTTTTGATAAGAGAGGGAATTAAGGGTTATGGGGAGAGGGCGGGAATGTGGAACTGAGCCACGACAGATCAGCCATGATCTTATTGAATGGCGGGGCAGGCTCAAAGGGCTAGATGGCCTACTCCTGCTCCTATTTCTTATGTTCTTATGTTCTTATGTCCTTTATGGTGTCGAGCTTCTTGAGTGTCATTGAAGCTGCACTCACCCAGGCAAGAAGAGAGTATTTCATCTTACTTCTTGTAAACCAGGACATAATTAAGGAATGTGAATGTGGGGATATAATCCATGTTTACAATGACACTGATCACACAACTGACATAATAAGTTATAAAACCCTAAGATGTTGGGATGAATGAATTGGGGTGCATGAATTGATTTGATGTGCTATCACTCTTGTTATGCATGGAGGCTAGTTCAACATTCAATGTCAAATAGCAATGTCTCAAACAATATGAAATGAACGATATTTTTACCTATTTTCAATTAAGGAAAACATCTTGCTTCGTGTAGTGCCAAAGGATCTTTAACATTCAATGGAAATATCAAATTCAGCAGATGGAAACTTTGTTCGACAATTTTTGCAATGCAGAACACCTTTGAAGATGCAGCATTGTCTCATTCTGAAACCAGTTGGTGAAATAGGAGACCAAACACCAATCGTTTATTTCAGAACGCAACATTACAAATGTCTGCCTCCTTCCTAATCAACATCCAGTGTCTTAGTAGTCTCTCTTCATCTGTGCTCAAGATACTTGGATCAATCCCTACCGTCCACCTGGATATCTTTAATTGTAATAATAACAATTTACAAACTATTATCAAATTCCCCTATTCCCTTTAGATCAAAACTTTGTAATGCACAAACAATATTTCAAAACAAAGAGAAAGGCGAAAAAATATTTTCTATATTCCATTCATCTAATAATCTTCTTGGACCGCCAACATTCTCTTTGATCAAGCAGTTTTGTAAAGGAATTAGACAAAATTGACAAGTATTAAATTAATTGATCTTGGAGATTTATTTTCCTCCTAACAAATCCTTAATCTTTCATCATCACACATTTTGTTGAATATATATTATCCTGCAGGGAACTATTATCTATGTAACATTCAACAGGAAAACTATTATCAGAATCCCCTTGTATTGAATTTCCCCTAAAATATTTGACAATTGAAGCTACTGCTTTTAAAAGAGCAACTGCTCCTGAGTTAAAATACTTTTAGCCAACCTTTATAATTTCGTAGCTTCCCAGCCCAAGGGGCAACATTTTCCATTTTCACCCACCAAGAACATTATAAAACCAGCTGTGTTCAATTACCCATCTGGAAGACTGGCATAAAGGCTGGAAATGTCTGCATATTTCTCCATGTTTCATTTTTAAAAAATGCTTTATTTTCCATTTAAATATCCTCGAAAGTAGCATGTTTCATCATAATACTTATTTCCAATACATCAAAAACAGCATTAGCTCTTGTCTTGTCAAACTCTTTAAATTTACAAAACACAACCATCATAGCCAATTTAACTGTATAATCAAGCTCTTAACTGCTCTGTTTCTTCATTAAAAGAGACATCATAGGTGGGATTTTCCAACCACACTTGCCCCAATACTGGAAAATCCCGTCTGAGGTCAACAGACCTTTCCATGGTCCATCCTTCGCCTGCTACGATTCCCATGGCAGACAGAACGGTAAAATTCATTCCCACCTTTTTGTAATGACAATTTCTCAAGCTATGAATAACAATTTCTAGATGCATTTATTGATTCTGCTTAATCTCTAAACCTATAGGATAAATTGCCCCTTAGTGGCCTAAAATGTGTAGGTTAGGGGGATTAGCAGAGTAAATGCATGGGGTTATGGTGATAGGCAGAGGAAAGGGCCTGGCTAAGATACTCTGCATAGTGCAAACTCAATGGACTGAACGGCCTTCTTCTGCATTCTAGGGATTCTATGATTCAGTGATATACCTGAAGGCTCCTCAGGCCTGGATTAGAGGCAGAATTTTACGAGAATGATTCTAAGTCTCTAGCTAGTATGAAAATGGAAGAGTTGCAGATCATTTTTTGAGTGGGTTTTAATGCCCAACCTAGTGCACATAGTGCATGGAAAAATGGTCAAGACTGTTTCTAGCTGCTGCAGGCAGTGGGCTGGGCTTAATTCACCAGCCAGCCTGCAGAGGAAGCTATTGTGCATGTGCATATCTCTGATTCTGAGGAAGAGCTGTCAGATCCCTGCTGCTGCAAGCAGCCTGAACAACTTCCACCACCCCACAGTTGTGGGGACCCGTGGCTGATTGCAAGTCCCACACTGCCCACTATGCAGTCCCCATCATGCCCCTGCCTTCAAGACCGATTGTACTGCCCCAAATGATCACAATGCAGAGTGGCAGCAGGTTCCCCGTCCCTCCCCGATTGGGCCACCCCACCCCCATAAGCCCAGCTCCCATATTGTAATAATAACAATAATAACAAGATTCTGAGAGCCAAGAAATTGGGTGTGATCCTGATTTCTCGCCTTTTGTGAGATTTTACCAGCTCACTCTGCCCATGGAGCAATCTGGTAAAATTCCACCTGTAATCTTAAAATTTCCCTTCAGTTTTATTAATAAAAAATTTGCTCAAATTGCACTGATCCTTCCATGAGAAAATCATTGACATACACCATAAAGATGGCTGAAAGTTTCCCTTTGTGATACCAGTCAAACATTGCTGGATCTGGCTTCAGTTGTCTCACAAACACATGAAACATATTTCCTCAAACTGGTCAGTGAACTAAGAATTTGTGCGTGAATGTAAGTATGTAGCCTCTTTTTAAATTGAACACTTCAATTAAAAAAAAGAACCAGCTACGAAGCTTTAGACTTAAATCATATAAAGGTCCATTTATTACCAAAAAAACACTGCTGTAAGTAAAAGTGAGAAAGTTATTAAGTAAAATACAGATACAAAGATTAAAATACAGATAAAGTACAAATACATAAATATGAGATTTTAAGTCAGTCTCTGTGAGATTGTTATCAGCCATTGTTTGAATCCATTCTTGCTTAAGTGAAGCAGTTGAAACTTGGGATTCAGCCTAACAGCTGCAATGATTTCTATAGTTGATTGTATGGAGGTTTGCCTTTTCAGATGCCCTTTCAGGTCAGCAGGTTTTTGGGAGACAGAACAGATTTCCGATTCCTCACTAATTCTGTGGTTATGGCACTTGCAGATTGCTTGGACTCTTGCAATGGAACAACAGTTGATTCACGCATCCTCCCTTGGCCAAGAACCCCCTCTGATGCCACCATTCATAAAGTGGGAAACAAATTAAAACACTTTCTCTTCACAGATGGATGGTGAGAGGAGAAATTAGTGCTCCCCTTCCGTCCGTAACACTCTGTACATATCCACATATGTGATAAAGCTGGCTGTTCCCCATCCGGCACTTCAGAGTAAGCACCAAATTCCTTCCAACTTTTAGTTTTTGATTTGATTTGATTCGATTTATTATTGTTACATGTATTAGCATTCAATGAAAAGTATTGTTTCTTGTGCGCTATACAGACAACATACTGTTTATAGAGAAGGAAACGAGAGACTGCAGAATGTAGTTTTATAGTCATAGCTAGGGTGTAGAGAAAGATCATTTTAATGCAAGGTAAGTCCATTCAAAAGTCTGATGGCAGCAGGAAAGAAACTGTTCTTGAGTTGGTTGGTACGTGTTTTTGCAGCCACCAAAATCTTCTCTTGATAATGTCTTCTATTTCTAATAGCCTTTCTAGGCTGCTCTGTATTCTTTGTTGCATTGTGTAATCTAATCAAAGTACAGCCTCTACTTCCACTTTGATGGATGGACTACTATTACACGATCTCTCTCGCTCAGAGAGTTTTTGCCAGTACATGATCATTTTGGCAATAATGCCAAAGCCATACCTAGGGCAGAATTTTCTCATTTTTTGATTATGTGTCAACTCAGGTGAGAAAAGCTGGGTGTTGACACACAGTCAAAAAAGAATCAGAAGGTTGAATGTGCCCTGCCAGCAGCCTCAGCCCCTGACAAATTGGGATGCCGTTTTTTAAACATGCCCCAATCTGAAAACAATAAAGATACAGAAATACACCATGGAATCTCCCCAGTGGACTTGGGACCCTCCCAGAGATCGCCCAGTCGCAGGGAATCCCCCCCACCCTGAATCTCCACAACAGTAACCCCCCCTCCCCCCCCCCAGAAGTGCCCCCTGTCACCTCCCCCTGGTACCGCCCCATAACACTACTTCCTGGCAGTGAACAATTCGCTATGACAATGGATGAATGAACACCTCTCGACAATCACCAAACAAGAGTGTTCTCTTTCTGTTGGGGAACACTTCAGCGGTCACGGGCATTCGGCCTCTGAACTTCAGGTGAGCATTCTCCAAGGCAGCCTTCACGACATACAACAACACAGAATTGCTGAGCAGAGACTGATACCCAAGTTCTGCATACATGAGGATGGCCTCAACCAGGATCTTAGGTTCATGTCACACTATCTGTAACCTCCATGACTTGCCTGGGCTTGCAAAAACTCACTAACTATCCTGGCTAGAGACAATTCACACCTTTTTAACCTGTGCTTAACCCTCTCTCCACTCCCATTGTAAAGAGGCTGTAAAGACTCGCATTCCAACCATTATTTTGTAAATTGAGTCAGTGTCTTCATATGCCCTGTTTGCAACAGAACTCCCACTTACCTGACGAAGGAGCAGCGCACTGAAAGCTAGTGGCTTTTGCTACCAAATAAACCTGTTGGAGTTTAACCTGGTGTTGTGAGACTTCTTACTGTGTGAACAATTCAACCATAGGTACCATCACAGCCAAGCTTGATCTTGTTGTCAAATGACATCTGAAGACATGGGTTGGTGAATAGCAATAATAAACAATGGCTCATAATTTTTCTCCCTCTGAGAATCCAATGCCATGGAGGTCAAGATGTTTTCATGTCAATAAATATCCTATTAGACAGAACGTCGATAGAATCGTAGCAAGAGAGAGTGAAGGGAAATGGCCAGGACCAAACAAACGGCTTGCAAGTCCACCGGGGGCAAAGCCCCTCGCAAGCAGCTGGCTACCAAGGCGGCTCGCAAGAGTGCCCCGGCGACTGGAGGTGTGAAGAAGCCTCACCGATACCGTCCTGGCACTGTAGCCCTGTGGGAGATCCACTGCTATCAGAAGTCCACTGAGTTGTTGATTCACAAACTGCCTTTCCAGCGCTTGGTGCGGGAGATTGCCCAGGATTTCAAGACTGACTTACGCTTCCAGAGCTCGGCCGTTATGGCCCTGCAGGAGGCCAGTGAGGCTTACTTGGTGGGGCTCTTCAAGGATACCAATCTGTGCGCCATTCACACCAAGCGGGTCACTATCATGCCTCAGGACATTCACCTGGCCCGGCGCATCTGTGGGGAGCGCACTTGAACCTGATGTTACGTACATAGATATAAATATCCTATTAGTCGAGTTAAGCAGTTGCTAAGTGTTAATTACTTTGGAATGGGGAGCATCCCATGGGGCTCGTTAACAATTATGCAGTATAAACTAATTCCATGTGAATAGGTGGCACTAATGTATTGTACACATAATTGAATGCCGCAGAGTTCCTGTCTCCAGATTTTAGAAACTACTGTTTAATCATCTTCAAGTTTATTTATTAGGGTCACTAGTAAACTTATATTAGCACTGCAATGAAGTTACTATGAAAATCCCCAAGTCACCGCACTCCAGGGCCTGTTCGGGTACACTGAGGGAGAATTTAGCATGGCCAATCACCAAACTAGCATATCTTTCGGAGAGTGGGAGGAAACCCATGCAGACACAGGGAGAATGTGCAGACTCCACACAGACAGTGACCCAAGGTTGGAATTGAACCCGGGTCCCTGGCCCTGTGCGGCAGCAGTGCTAACTATTGTGCCATTGTAGGATGAGTCTTGGTCCAAATGAAAGTTATTGAAATCTTAAGGCTATGTGTGATGAACTTAGCCTTAAGCAGTACAGTATGGAAAATTTGTAAATTCTTTGAAATATCTAGAAAACTGCTTTTAAGAATGTTTGAAAGGGACTTTTGAGAGTTTTTATCAATTGTAAAGGGATCAATTGTAATTTTCTTGGATAATAAGAAATACTAGCCTTCTGTTTTATTCTTTGTTGGCATGTGGGCATCATTGGCAACACCAACAATGTTACACCTCCCTAACTGCCCTTGAGCTGAATGGCTCACTATAGACTATTTTTGCATGTGGTGAAAAGAGAACTGCATTCCTGCAAAGCTGAAGTCACATACTGGCAAGCTGGATAAGGATGGCAGATTTCCTTCCCTGGAGGACATAAGTGCACCAAAGTTAGTTTTTACAATAATAAGAGATGGTTTCATGATATCACTTCTGAGGCTAGCTTTCAATTTCAGATTTTAATAATTGAATTTAAATTCAACCAGCTGCCATGATGGAATCTGAACACACATCAACAGAGTATTACCCTAGGCCTCTGGACTACTGGTCCAGTGGCAATACTGATCCTTGCCACTCTGCCACCATGTCCCCTAAAATGTGACCAGACAACCTTGGACCTGGGAGTAATACCACCAACAGGAAAGAAATGAGATGTTGTACTAAGAAGCCATATGGCTTGTAGACACAAAAGAGCATTGTAGATACAAAGGAGAGTTATGACAGAGGGGAGAATAGAGAAGACATACTTGTATGTCAGCCTTTATTGCAAGGGGATTTAAGTAGAGGAATAAGGAAGTGTTGCTGCAGTTGTATACAGCCTTGGTGAGATCGCACTTTAGCAGAGGACTGAACAATCCTCATCTACCACCATTCTTCATCACCTGGCTGTTGTTCTCTCACTTAACAATTTTTCTTTTAACTTGTCTCACACATGCAGATAAAAGGTGTGGCTATGGGTAGCCTACTGGGCCCTTACCATGCCTGTCTTTTAATGGGTTATGTGGAACATTCCTTGTTCCAGTCCTACTCAGACCCACTCCCACAACTCTAACCATTACACAGATAATTGGATTGGTGCCCCTTCATGCTCTTGCCTGGACCCGGAAAAATTTATCAATTTTGCTTCCAATTTCCATCCCCTCTCACCTTCACACGGTCCATCTCTGACACATCCTTTCCTTGGCCTCTCTGTACCCATTTCTGGTGATAGATTGACCACAAAAATTAATTAGAAGCTCTCTGGCTCCTAAACTGTAGTTACCTCTTCACACGACGCTTCTTGAAAAGACTCCATTCTATTCTCCCACTTCCTCCACCTCTATCACACCTGTTCCAATGCTGCCACCTTCAAAAATGGCATTTCTGACATGTATGCCTTTTTTCTTAATTAAGGTTTACCTCAACTGGGTTCAACCCAGTTCCCATGTGAATTCCCAATTCCCATTTCCCAGCATTTCCTATTTTTATTTCAGATTTCCAACATCTGTGGCATTTTGCTTCTATTCTCGGGATAATCTGGGAACTCTTTTGAAAAAGTTCATTTTGTGCTGCGCTACTCAATGAGTCAATGATTTCCAAGAATTCTGATTTTTGAGACAATGTAACAATTAATAAATATAACAGATTCAAAGAGGCAACTTCCATGACACCATGGCGTTACAAGTCTGATTATTGCGTCATAAATGTAACTAAATACATCACAGTGGCTCATTAATGATCCAACACAGAACTGTTAAATAGCATTTGTGTTTAAGTGTACCACAGTTACCTGACGGCACGTGATGTCTGTGGCCTTTAGTTTAGCTTCTTCCTCTGAATAGGTTATGCCTCCCACCAGTGATCACCTAGGGCTTCTTTCTTGCAACACAACAATGCACATGGCCCCAAAGTGTGTCCGAAATATTGGCATGGATGTCAATCATGTAGGTACCATCAAATGTATGACTGCACAGCAAAACAGTAAGTGCGGCTAAAAATGATGAGCTAAGCAGAAGAAAAGTCTTATCTTATAAACACAATATAAATAGATTCATGTCAGAGATTGGTGGTTACAGAAGTGTGACTAGGGGAAGAAGCAGAAGAATGGGTAAGATTTGAAACTGCCTTTGTGAAGGTTTTGAAACTGAACTTCAGAAACTGCCTCACTGTGCGAGATTTGGGTGGGATAGTCAGCAAATCACTTCAGGAGGGTTATCATAAAACTACCTTGGCAGGGGTGGGAGGGGTGGAATCCCGATAACTTGACTCTTTGTCAGATCTTTATTCAAGTTTATGTGTTGGAAAGAAAAATCTTTATTTGCTTTTTGGCCATAGATGTGAGGGAGACCTCGCTCTCCTGAAGGAAATAATTTATTCTGTGCTAACCTTTTTGGATTCCATGTTCAAAGATTTGGGTGCCGCTCCTGCAGAGACTCTGAATTGTGTGGTTAGATATATCTCACCTTGTATGGTTTGCAACTGCTCTACTAGTTATAATGCTAGAGGTTTCTGTTGCTAGCCCTTTTCAAAGCATATATGTTTTATTACTTCTCCTTCACATTGACCCCTGTCCTTTCTCAAGACCTCTTTAGTGCACATTCTATTCCCAATTCATCACCATTAATAATCATTCTGCTTGATGCTCTAGATTCCTCTCACAGTCTGAAAGATGTGCTGGTTAGATCATTGGCCACACTACATCCTCCCTGAGTGTACCCAAACAGAGTGTGGTGATCAGGGGATTTTCACAGTAAGTTCATTGTAATGTTAAAGCCTACTTGTGAAGCAAATAAATTAACTTTATTTCTAGACATATGTGTCATACTTCACCCCGCAATTTTGTCAAGTTTGTTAATTTGTTAAGGGTGAAACAGGGGTGTTGTTCTTATTTGGGCGGCACAGTAGCACAGTGGTGCGCACTGCTGCTTCACAGCTCCAGGGTCCTGGGTCGATTCCCGGCTTGGGTCACTGTCTGTGTGGAGTTTGCACATTTTCCTTGTGTCTGTGTGGGTTTCCTCCGGGTACTCCGGTTTCCTCCCACAGTCCAAAGATGTGTGGCTTAGGTTGATAGGCCATGCTAAGAAATTGCCCCTTAGTGTCCAGAAATGCATAGGTTAGAGGGATTAGTGGGTATAATATGTAGGGATATGGGGGTAGGGCCTAGGTGGGATTGTGTTCGGTGCAGCCTCGATGGGCTGAAGGGCCTCTTTCTGCACTGTACGGTTCTATGATTTGTTCACGGGATGTTGGTGGGGGGGCAGGGGTGTGGTGGTCGCTGGCCAGACCAGCATTTATTACGCGTCCCTTTAGAAAGGCATTTCTGTAGGAAAGGTCATAGGGAAGTACTTGGCCTGTTTTAGGTTAGGGAAGTACTTGGAAGCTGGAGTGAATCTGAGACACCTGAGTACCAAGGAAGGATACACAGATTCAATAGACAGTCTGGGTATGGAGGGAAGGGGAGATCAGAATATTGAATTTGATGATCAGCCATGATCAAAATGAATGGTGGAGCAGGCTCAAAGGGCCAAATGGCCTACTCCTGCTTTTGTTTCGATGTAGTCCGGGTTACGAACTGGCAATCAGAGCAATGTGGTGACAGTCAGTAGAGTGGGGGAGAGGAATGGTTATAAGACGCAACAACAGTTAAGGAATAAAGGGGGTCACGAATACTGGGGTGAGGGAATGAGAAGGAAAGCAACAAAACGCACAGGCCATATTTTCTCAGTACCTGCTACTGGAAAATGATGCTTGCAGACTTCGGAATTTCCCCGTCTCTCGCCACCACATCACACCTCATTCCAAACTGACAGGAAGTGATAGAAATAAAATCAAACAGAAGGGGAAAGACAAGAGAGAAGTCAAAAGCAATGCGCACAGAAGCAGGAGGAAGAGAAAGTTGTGGAAGCAAAGAAAAACAGACACCGCAAAGAGAGACAAAGGTTAAGAGACTCACCATATCCTCTGACCTACTCTGTTCAACCCCACCGGAAATACGCTGGTTCAATGTATAAATAACTATGATTGCACATTTTGTTTTGCACTCTTCTGTATACATTATTCTGCCAATTTGTTGCATTCACTGTAAAAACAAATTGAAGTAGATAAATTAAGATAAGCGATATGCAAATATGCACACAGCCGCTCTCTTCACATTGCGATGCAGTTTGTTTTGGGGATTTTATCACGTAATTTTTTTCCCCCTTTTACCCACTTTGATCTTCCTGGGGGAAACAGATGAGATAGTAAGAATGTGACCTAATTCCAGTTTTCCACTAAATCAACTTTGGCCAGGAGTTCAGAAACAAAATGAACTTGCTTTCAGGATGTGGGTAAGGCTAAATTTATTAACCGTCTCCAGTTACCCTGAGGAATGCGTGAGACATTTTTCAGGATGTTTTTGTTCCCTTTCTTTACAGAAATAAGTTGTCAAACACATTTCTAAATCATGAAAAACAATTTTTTAACTAAATTTACCTTATATGATTCAAAATGCAGGGCCGGAATCTCCGATGTCACCCACAGCTGGGATTCTCCGGTCCCGCTGCAGTGAACGGAGATTTGGCTGAGCGCTGGTAGTGGATGTATGGATTTTTTTCAAAATCCTCTCAGTACCAAGTTATTACGTGGTTACGTTGTTGGACTAATAATCCAGAGAATGTGAATTTTAACTCCCATAGCAATTTGAGACATGGGGTGAAATTTTCTGCTCCCACCTGCAACAGGAATTGTAACTGGCGGGACTGAAAATTTGGCAGACCAGTTAAGGGTCTGTTGACCTCGGGTGAGAATTTCTGGTCTTGGGACGGGCGCAGTCAGAAATTCCCACCCAACAAGTCACTTTTGTTAAACAAAATCTGGAAATAAATATCTGTTCATAAAAGCTGTTGGATTTCTTGTTTAAAAAGAACCAGCTAGTTCACTAATGTCTAATTTATTTCTTGTTTCACAAAATGGTTAATATTTGAATGATGAGATTACAACCAATCACTTTTGGGCTGGAGAGAGACCTTGTAGAGGTAAAAAAATTCTAGCTGTTTGAAATCAAAAAGCAAAGAAAGGTTTTTGTTTGTGACCCCAGACATGTTACTGAGAGCTTGCCTACATTTCAAGGCAAGAGCAGACACTCTTTAAGATACAGGGGACTGGATCATGTCCAAGAAATTAGTGTAAGATATAAGAATTTAAATAATCCAGAGCTATAAGTATAGAGTAGACCCTCAAAATGCAACACCCTCAGAAATCAACATGCCTTTGAGCTGAAATTCATGGAATCATTGAATCCCTACAGTGAAGGAGGCCATTCAACCCATTGAGCTTGCACCAACAACAATCCCATCCTGGCCCTATCCCCGAAACCCCACATATTTACTCTGCTAATCTCCCTGACACTAAGAGGCAATTTAGTATGGCCAATCTGCCTAACCTGCACATCATTGGACTGTGGGAGGAAACTGGAACACCCTCAGGAAACACACGCAGACACGGGGAGAATATGCGAACTCCACACAAACAGTGACCCAAGGCTGGAACTGAACCCGGGTCCCTGGCACTGTGAGGCAGCAGTGCTAACCACTGTGCTCACCCAAGTTCTATGGATGACATGTATGAACGAAAATAATTTCTACAAAATGCAATTACAAATTATGGCTTATAATGGACAGGTAATTTAAATTAATTCATTATATCTCTTTAGAGAGCAGACCCTCCATCAAAACATGTCTTTGGAGATTTCTCTCAGCATGCAAATTTGGAGAAAGTTTCTGTAGGGGCAGATCATGTGCCAAGATCAGCTTCTCAACATGTGCATTCCACTGAATTGAAACGCACTGTGATGCATCCAGTTGCATACAATAAAGGTATTTTAAAACAGGAAAGCTTATGAAGAGTTTAAGTTCAGGTGGATTTTCAGATCCTACCCATGGCAGGAATCCCTGAGGAGGGGACGGAACATTTGACAGGCCGGCCACAGGTTTGTTGACAGCAGGTGGGAATTGCTGGACCCATAGTAGGTGGGAATGGAAACTCCTGGTGCAATGGGTGGGATTGTGGTCGGTGCAGACTCGATGGGCCGAAGGGCCTCTTTCTGCATTGTAGGGCTCTATGATCTATGGTTTAGATACAGTAAACAAAGAGAAACCAGTCCCAATGGCTGTTGGGTCAATAACTAGACGGCACAGATTTAGGATGATTCAAAAGGAAAACAGAGGCAATACAAGGAAATACTTTTATACACAATGAGTAATTAGGATTTGTATTGTACTGGCTGATAGGTAGAAGAAGTCAATAGTAGCATTCAAAACCAGATAAAAACTCAAAGGAGAAAAACTAGGGAAATAGGGACACAACAAAGAAGCCTGTCTAATTGGATTGTTCTACAAAAGAGCCAGTGCCAAGCTTGGTGAAGCAATGACATAGAGGTATTGTCATTGACCAGTTTGGAGACCCTGGATTTGAATCTCAACATGACAGAGGGTGAAATAAATCTGGAATCAAAAGTCTTAATGTTGATGTCATAAAAACCCATCTGGTCCATTAATGTCCTTTAGGGAAGGAAATTTGCTGTTCTAACCTAATCTGGCCTATATGTGACTCCAGATCCACAGCAATGTGGTTGATTCTTAATTGCCCTCTGAAATAGCCTAACAAACCCCTCAGTTCAAGAGTAATTAGGGATGAGCAATAAATGCTAGCCCAGCCAGCGATGCCTACACCCCATGAAAGAATTTTTAAAAAGTCTTGGCTTTCTTCTGTACCGTACAAAGAACAGTACAAAACAGGAACAGGCCCTTCGGCCCACAAAGCCTGTGCCAACACATGATGCCTTTCTAAATTAAACACGTTTTATCTCCACACAGTCTGTATCCCTCTATTCTCTGCCTCTTTATGTGTCTGTCAAGATGCCTCTTAAATGTTGATATTGTATCTGCTTCTGCCACCTCCTCTCACATTCCAGGCATTTACTACTGTGTATAAAAACCTGCCACTCACATCTCCTTTAAACTTTCTCCTTTTATCTTACATCTATCTCCCTAGTAATTGACATTTCAACCCTCGGGAAAAAGTACCTGACTATCCATTTCGTCCATGCCTCACAATGTTTTGTAAATTTCTATCAGATCGCCCCTCAGCCTCTAACATTCATAAGAACATAAGAACATAAGAAATAGGAGCAGGAGTAGGCCATCTAGCCCTTCGAGCCTGCCCCGCCATTCAATAAGATCATGGCTGATCTGTCGTGGCTCAGTTCCACATTCCCACCCTCTCTCCATAACCCTTAATCCCCTCTCTCATCAAAAACCCATCAACCCACGTCTTAAAAATATTTAGCGAGGCAGCCTCCACCACTTCAACGGGCAGAGAATTCCAGAGATTCACCACCCTTTGAGTGAAGAAGTTCCTCCTCAACTCTGTTCTAAACCGCCCCCCCCCCTTTATCTTGAGGCTATGCCCCCTAGTCCTACTATCCTTTCTGAGCGGGAAGAGTCTCTCCACCTCTATCCTGTCCATCCCATTCATCATCTTATACGTCTCAATGAGATCTCCCCTCATTCTTCTAAACTCTAACCAGTACAAGCCTAATCTATTCAGCCTCTCCTCATAGCTCAACCCCCCCAACTCCGGCAACAGCCTAGTAAACCTCCTCTGCACTCCCTCCAAGGCCAAAATATCCTTGCGTAAGTACGGCGCCCAAAACTGCACACAGTACTCCAGCTGCGGCCTCACCAATGCCCTATACAGCCGCAGCAAGACCTCCCTACTTTTATATTCAATCCCCCTCGCGATGAAGGCCAGCATCCCATTCGCCTTCCTGACCACCTGCTGCACCTGCAAGCTGGGTTTTTGCGACTCATGCACAAGGACCCCGAGGTCCCTCTGCACCGTCGCCTGCTGCAGTTTTTCTCCACGTAAGTAATAATCCTTCCTACCATTATTCCTACCAAAGTGGACCACCTCGCACTTGCCAACATTAAATTCCATTTGCCATTTCCTGGCCCATTCGCCCAGCCTATCTAGATCCTTCTGTAGACTCTCCCCACCCTCCGCACAATTTGCCTTTCCACCAATTTTGGTGTCATCAGCAAATTTCGACACCCTACACTCGGTTCCCTCCTCCAGATCATCTATATAAATGGTAAATAGCTGAGGCTCCAGCACCGACCCCTGGGGCACTCCACTAGTCACCATCCGCCAGTCCGAATAGCACCCATTGACCCCCCACTCTCTGCCTCCTATTTGACAACCAGTCCTCTATCCATGCTAACACCCTACCCCCAACTCCATGCCCCCTGACCTTCTGTAATAACCTCTTGTGAGGTACCTTGTCAAACGCCTTCTGAAAATCCAGAAAGACAACATCCACCGGCTCTGCTCTATCCACCGCCCTAGACACATCCTCATAGAACTCCAGTAAATTTGTCAGACACGACTTCCCTTTAAGGAAACCGTGCTGCGTCTGCTCTATCAAGCAGTTCCTCTCAAGATTCAACTGAAAACAAACCAAGTTTGTCCAACCTCTCCTCATAGCTAATACCCTCCAAACCTGTCAACATCCTGGTATACCTTTTCTCCAAAGTCTCCACATCTCTTTGGTACTGTGGTGACCAGAACTGTATGCAATATTCCAAATGTGGTCTAACTAAAGTTCTATGCAGCAGCAACATGGCTTGCCAATGTTTATTCTCAATGTCCCAACTGATGAAGACAAGCATGCCATATGCCTTCTTGACCGTCTTATCCACTTCTGTTCCCACTTTCGGGGAACTGTGGACCTGTGCACCTAGATCCCTCTGTATGTTAATGCTTCTAAGGTTTAGCCATTTACTGTGGAGGGTGGAGCGGGGGGGAGCTGGGTAAGATGATCTTTTGGAGAGCCAATGTGGTCCCAATGGACTGAACACCCTCTTCTGCACTGTGGGGATTCTATGATTTGCTGCCCATTTAAAATTGACATCTTCACTTTTGGCACCGCTGCTGACTGCAGCTTCCCACCCAACTGATGAACCATGATATTTGTGTTCTGAAGTTGCGATGGATTCTCTCCATGGGATTAAACTTAAGACACTTTGAATCATAGAATATCTATAATATAGAAGGAGGCCATTTGGCCCATCAAGTTTGCACCAAAAACAATCCCACCTAGGCCATATCCCTGCAACCCCATGTATTTACCCTGCTAGTCCCCCGATACTAATGGGCAATTGGGCATGGCCAATCAACCTAACCTGCACATCTTTGGAGTATGGAAGGAAACTGGACCATCCAGAGGAAACCCACTCAGATGCAGGAGATTGTGCAAACTCTACACAGACAGTGACCCGAGGCCAGAATTGAACACAGGTCCATGGCACTGTGAGGCAGCAGTGCTAACCACTGTGCCATCTTTGGGTGACTGAGAACTTTGGATGATTGTGTGCCTTCACCAAATCCACTATTTTTGTGAATGATGCTTGGAGATGGAAGGCTATGGATTGGATTGTAGGCCTGGATTCCACATATGCTTAAAAGAATTGCTTCTTCTTCTTCTTCTCTGCTATTCCATTAAAATAATGTTCTACATACTGTGTTGAATCCTCAGTGGAGGCATCAAAGGGATTTAATTGATCAAATGGATGCATTTTTCCTTTTGCAACCTGATTTTGATCTCAGTGGGTTCTGGACTCAGCCTTGAGACACAACCTCTTGTTTTATCCTGGTTGCCAATGGAATAATTTTGGCTCACTATCCAATATGAAGCATGCCACAGCATTGAAACATTAATGGCCTATGACTTTGCAAAGGAGGATTCAAATTCCCACGTTAGGCACTTTTTTTTGCTTAAAAAGTACATTATTGGTAATATTGTCCCTGCTGACATAAAAAGAACACCATGTTGTTGTTAAAAGAAGACATTACACTTCTCAGGCTCTTTGTTTAGCCAAAGAACACTTTTGATTCTAAGCATCGAAAGTTATCATTTGTGGCTTTAGTAAATAGACAAACGGCCTAGAGGTTATGGAGCTGGGTGTGGGGTGTGTATATATGTGGGATGTGTGTGTGTAAATGTGGGGTGTGTGTATATGTGTGTACGTGTGTGTGTGTGTGTGTGTGTGTGTGTGTGTGCAGGGTGTGTATACGTGGATGGGATGTGTGTATGTGTGGGGTATGTGTGTGTAGAGGGTGTGTGTTGGGGGGAGGGGTGTGTGAACGTGTGGGTATGTGTGTATGTGTGGGGTGTGTGCTTATATGTGTGGGGTATGTGTATATGTGTGAGGTATGTGTGGGGTGTGTGCGTGTATGTGTGGGATGTGTGTCTATGTGTGGGGTGTGTATGTGTAAGGGGTGTGCGTGTGAGGAGGAGTGGTGTGTGTGTGTATGTGTGGGGTACGTGTGTGGGGGTTGTGTGTATGTGTGGAGTGCATATGTACGTGTGGGGTGCCTGTGTGTAGGGTGTGCGTGTGGGGGAGGGGGTGTGTGTGTGGGGGGAGGGGTATGTGTAGGGGTGTGCATGTGGGAGGTGGGGTCTGTGTAGCAGCATGTGGTGCTGGTTAGTGGTGAAAGAGTAGCTGATCCTGTTTTATCAGTCCTGTCTGAAGTTGAAACTTTTGACGCATTATGTCACATTCTATTGGCACAAACTGATTTCACAATAAACTCTTGGGTGAAAACTGGATAAGCATTGTCACATATAAAGCTTCCATGTGGAATTCACCTATCCTTTGCTAATATCCAGCAGCCTTGAAGAGTCTTCAAGAGAAGATTCAACAACTGGAGGTGGAGCGAAAGCAAGCTGAGCAGCACATGAAGCATCTTTACAATGAATGTGTTCAATACGTACAGTTTTATGAGCAAGAACCCAATAAGAAAGAAATTGCCAGCATCAATAATACAGCTATTAACTGTGAGCAAAAATACTGAATATTTTTTCTTTTTTAATAAAGCAATAAAAATAGAGCAGCAGCAAGCTTGCATTTTGAGGTAAAGTATGTGTATCTAATTAATAAGGGGAGATCTTTAAATACCCCACCCTCAAGGAAAGGGTGATAGAGGAGTTAAAGTTAATGCTGTGATCATGCTAATTTCCTGCCCATTGTCATATGGTGCATGTTTCTTTCAGACATCTGAGGTGCTTGTCAGAAGGAGGCATGCAGCTCATATGTTCAACAGGGGTCCTATGAGACTATAGAATCATACAGTGTAGAAGAGGCCCTTCAGCCCATTAAGTCTACACCGACACACGAGAAACACCAGACCTCCCAATTAATCCCATTTACAAACACTTGGCCCATAGCCCTGAGTGGAATGTTACGATGTGCCAAGTGCTCATCCAGACATTTTTTAAAAGGTTGTGGGGCAACCCGCTTCTACCACCCTCCCAGGCAGTGCATTTCAGGCTGTCACCATCCTCTGACTAAAAAAGATGATCTTCAGATTCCCCCTAAACCTCCTGCCCCTCACCTTGAACCTATGTCCCCTCGTGACTGACCCTTCAACTGAAGGGAACAGCTACTCCCTATCCGCTCTGTCTGTGCCCCTCATAATCTTGTAGTCCTCAATCAGGTCATCCCTCAATCTTCTCTACTCCAATGAAAATAACCCAAACGTATCCAACCTCACTTCATAACTTAAATGTTTCATCCCAGGCAGCATCCTGGTGAATCTCCTCCATCTCCTTCCATCAGGAAAAAGATATAAAAGTTTGAGATCATGTACCAACTGAATCAAATCAAATCAAATCAAGAGGAAGGTGGAAGAGAGTATGTCTGTGGTGTGTGGAGTCCTTTATTATGGTGGCTGCTTTTCCAAGGCAGTGGGAAGTGTGCATGGAGTCAATGGATGGGAGACTGGTTTGCGTTATAGACTACATTCACAACCGTTTGTAGTTTCTGGCAGTCAGAGCAAGAGTCATACCCATACTAAGCTATGAAACAATTAGAAATAATTTTTTTCATGGTGCATCTGTAAGAGTTGGTGACAGTTGTAGCAGACATGTCAAATTTCCTTAGCCTTCTGAGAAAGTAGGGGCACTGGTAGGCTTTCTTAACAATGTAGAAACTTGAAACTCTCGACCATTTCCACTTCTTTAACACAGCCATTACTTATTTTATTTTAAATAGATTAAAATCTTACTTAAATGGGTCAAACACACCCGGTGGAAATGCCAAACCTCCATTTTAATCACTGAGTGACCCCAGTAGGGATAATCAGTGAAATCAATTATGCAGCTTAATATCACGAAAGGGGACAAAAATACTACCTACCTCTTTGCTCTTTCATTTGTCTAAGGAACATAAAAGTGGATGCCCATCAGCAAACGACTGTGTTAGTACTGTTCACATATTGAATCACTGGACAGCTGAAACATTTATTTGCAGTGCAACACATCATCCATAGAGAACAAGAAGGAAAAGAACACAAATACTGAGAAATCAGAATTGAAGCAGGATCTGCTTTTTGCCCGTTAATTTTTCCACTTTTTAAGTACATAAGGCATAACTTCATAAATTGGGGCATCTTTCTAATCAGGGTTTATAACAATAAAGTTAAGATAGCTATTCAGTCTCAACATTCAGATGACGAATTTTGGGCGCCGTACTTACGCAAGGATATTTTGGCCTTGGAGGGAGTGCAGAGGAGGTTTACTAGGCTGATGCCGGAGTTGAGGGGGTTGAGCTATGAGGAGAGGCTGAATAAACTAGGCTTGTACTCGTTAGAGTTTAGAAGAATGAGGGGAGATCTCATTGAGACGTATAAGATGATGAATGGGATGGATAGGATAGAGGTGGAGAGACTCTTCCCGCTCAAAAAAGACAGTAGGACCAGGGGGCACAGCCTCAAGATAAAGGGGGAGCGGTTTAGAACGGAGTTGAGGAGGAACTTCTTCACTCAAAGGGTGGTGAATCTCTGGAATTCTCTGCCCGTTGAAGTGGCGGAGGCTACCTCGCTAAATATTTTTAAGACGCGGGTTGATGGGTTTTTGATAAGCGAGGGGATTAAGGGTTATGGGGAGAGGGCGGGAATGTGGAACTGAGCCACGACAGATCAGCCATGATCTTATTGAATGGCGGGGCAGGCTCGAAGGGCTAGATGGCCTACTCCTGCTCCTATTTCTTATGTTCTTATGAATAATAAAAAGTTAAAAAGTAGAATCACCTGGTAGGCCATGATACAAGGCAAACAACGAGAACTGATAGAGTATTTCTGAAGCCCTGATTCTTATGGTTTCTTCAGGTCCATCTGTCCCTGTGTCAACTGCTGCAGACAACTGTTCACTCCTGCAAATGCAGTTAGAATATATGATAAATGAATTGAAGAATGGAGATACTGAAACAAACAAAGTGCCAGAGAAAGAGGTGAGGAATATGAAGTTTGTTGAATGTTTTGTGTTCTGCCTATTTGGAAAGATTTCATAACTTTATGAACAATAATAAACTTCTAAAAAAGTTTATTTAAACAACTGGTTAATTGTTATTAACCAATTAAGTAGCAAAATTTCCACAGATCATAATTAAATCTGGCAGTCTCTCATAACCTGCAGTAGGTCAGTCTGTAATATACTACCCTTCAATATCAGCCTAAATTATAGCATGGAACTTGAACCCAAGACTTCTGATTACAGTTACTGAGCCCCTCCAGCGCTGTCAAACCTGCCACGACAGCAACTTTTAAAGTTCTGTGAGGGGACCACTTGGGACATTCTTTGACCTGAAAATAGCATTAGCAATTGCAATGCTACTTCTAAATTCTTCACACTAGAATCTTTAAATTGCGAATAATAATTAAGCACAGCATCGAAGCATTCACTAACGCAAATCATGTCAAAAAGGTTAGAGAAAAAAAGGGACATAAGCAACAACAACGTTGTGTTGTTACAGCCGGCGACCAGCTGTGGTGACGGAGGAGGAGGAGGAGGAGGAAAGGGACGGACCAGACTGACCATCTTGTACTTTCTCTGCTGCTCCTTGTCAGAGTCCAATCCTCCCCCCCCCCCCCCCCAGGCGGGGGCAGGGGCGGGTCAGCAGGTTGCTAGGAGACAGAGGCCGATTGGGGCCGGGGGAGATTTGGAGCTTGAAGAGATTTAGAGACTTGCATCCTCTGCTGCTGTTTGTCTTTGAGCGGGGAGGAGACATACTGTTTGGTGAAAACATTGACAAAGCCTCCCCCAGACTGTGGTTAGCGAGCCGCCATCTCAGCCAGTGCTGGAGCTGGGAGGAGGAGGAGGAGCAGCAACTGGAGGGACTTTTAAAAACCATCAACAGCCCTGTGTCCCAGCGCGTCCGTGGAAACCAAACACAGCAAAGCAGCAGCCAAGGCAGTTACATCTGATTCTAGAATACATTTATAGCAAACTATTATTTCCCTGCGGGTCTTATTTTCAAAGCAGAAATTTAGCTCCGAAGCAAGGTTTGTATCTGTACATATTATTGTCTTGATGAATGTGTAAGTTGAAGTTGAGGTACAGACTGTTCTGATTTTGGTTTTTTTTTCTCTCTCTACTTGATTGTGATTACTGGTGGTAACTGCAACGATAACAAAAGTTAGTCTTATGAATATCTAGAATCTTAGTAACTTTGGTGCTGTGTTGCTCATTTTCAACCCTAACATAGAATTTCATATTAATATAAGAACATAAGAACATAAGAAATAGGAGCAGGAGTAGGCCATCTAGCCCTTCGAGCCTGCCCCGCCATTCAATAAGATCATGGCTGATCTGTCGCTGCTCAGTTCCACTTTCCCGCCCACTCCCCATAACCCTTAATCCCCTCTCTTATCAAAAACCCATCAACCCGCTTCTTAAAAATATTTAGCGAGGCAGCCTCCACCACTTCAACGGGCAGAGAATTCCAGAGATTCACCACCCTTTGAGTGAAGAAGTTCCTCCTCAACTCCGTTCTAAACCGCCTCCCCTTTATCTTGAGGCTGTGCCCCCTAGTCCTACTGTCTTTTTTGAGCGGGAAGAGTCTCTCCACCTCTATCCTATCCATCCCATTCATCATCTTATACGTCTCAATGAGATCTCCCCTCATTCTTCTAAACTCTAGCGAGTACAAGCCTAGTTTATTCAGCCTCTCCTCATAGCTCAACCCCCTCAACTCCGGTATCAGCCTAGTAAACCTCCTCTGCACTCCCTCCAGGGCCAAAATATCCTTGCGCAGGTGCGACGCCCAAAACTGCACACAGTACTCCAGCTGCGGCCTCACCAATGCCCTATACAGCTGCAGCAAGACCTCCCTACTTTTATATTCAATCCCCCTCGCTATGAAGGCCAGCATCCCATTCGCCTTCCTGACCACCTGCTGCACCTGCAAGCTGGGTTTTTGCGACTCATGCACAAGGACCCCGAGGTCCCTCTGCACCGTCGCCTGCTGCAGTTTTTCGCCACGTAAGTAATAGTCCTTCCTACCATTCTTCCTACCAAAGTGGACCACCTCACACTTGCCAACATTAAATTCCATTTGCCATTTCCTGGCCCATTCGCCCAGCCTATCTAGATCCTTCTGCAGACTCTCCACACCCTCCGCACAATTTGCCTTTCCCCCAATCTTGGTTGTCATCAGCAAATTTCGACACCCTGCACTCGGTTCCCTCCTCCAGATCATCTATATAAATGGTAAATAGCTGAGGCCCCAGCACTGACCCCTGGGGCACCCCACTAGTCACCAACCGCCAATCCGTATAGCACCCATTGACCCCCACTCTCTGCCTCCTATTTGACAACCAATCCTCTATCCACGCTAACACCCTACCCCCAACTCCATGTCCCCTGACCTTCTGCAATAACCTCTTGTGAGGTACCTTGTCAAACGCCTTCTGAAAATCCAGAAAGACCACATCCACCGGCTCTCCTCTATCCACTGCCCTAGACACATCCTCATAGAACTCCAGTAAATTTGTCAGACACGACTTCCCTTTAATGAAACCGTGTTGCGTCCGCCCTATCAAGCAATTCCCTTCAAGATGCCTCGCAATTTCCTCCTTAATGACGGATTCTAACATTTTACCTACCACAGATGTTAAACTAACCGGCCTATAATTCCCCGCCTTTTGCCTGGCACCCTTCTTAAACAACGGCGTAACATTAGCCGTTTTCCAATCTTCCGGCACTTCCCCGGAATCCAGCGACGTCTGGAAAATAACCACCAAGGCATCCACTATAACCTCCGCCATTTCTTTCAGAACCCTCGGATGCATTCCATCCGGTGATCACTGTACCTGAACAGGTGCCAGTGTGTGGTGTATTTTCACAGTAACTTGATTGCAGTGTTAATGTAAGTCTATTTGTGACATTAATAAATAAACTTTAAATGCTCCTCTACTTTTAAATATTAATTTATTGCTAAATCTAATACAGCTTGCCCTCTTGATGTTTCTAGGACATATTGCTCCAGAAAATAATCATGAAGGCATGGGAGAAATTCGCTATCTTTCTGGCTTGAACTTACTCTGATCTTAAAACACATTATTGAAGCTTTTCATCTTGCACTCAGGACAATTTACGAGAGTACCAAATGTAAAGAAAATGACAATTTATATATACTTTGTTTAAAAAAGAGTGCAGATTGATTGGCAAGTGGGCTCTGATTAGAAGAGGTATTGCCATGGAGAAGACATTATGACAGGGTACATGGAGAAGTTCAAGGTGATCAGGCCATCATGGTTTTGTAAACAGAAAATCTTGTTTAATCATTTTATTGGAGTTATTTAAAGAAGTAATAGGATAAAGGGGAAACTGGTGGATGTACTGTATTTAGACTCCCCAAAGACATTTGATAAGGTTCCACATTTTCAGAAAATAAAAGCTTGTGGTGTAGGGTGTCATTTATTGCCATGGAAAGAAGATAGATAACAGGAAACAAAATAGGCATAAATGGGTCATTTTTTGGTTGGCAGAATGTGAGAAGTGGTGCACCATGGGGATTAATGCTGGAGCCTCAACTTTGAACAATTTATATAAATGATTTGGTTGGAGGTATTGGTGCTAAATTTGCTGGTGACACAAAGGTAGGAAAGTAAGTTGTGAAGAGTTCATTAGGAGGCTACAAACATATAGATATGTGAGTGGGCAAAGATCTAAAGCATCTTATCTAAATGGTGAGAGATTAAAGAATTATGATAATGCACTAGGACACTTATATCCCTCTGCATAAGTGAAAAAGGTTAGTATGCAGATACAGCAAGTAATTAGGAAAGCTAATAGTGTTGTAATTTATTGTAAGAGGAAAGATAGATAATGCTTCAGTTATACAGAGCACAAGTGAGACCATGTTTGTATGGTGTGAAGTATTGATCCCCTTATTTAAGGAAGGTTGTAAGTGCATTGAAAGCATTTCAGAGAAGATTTACTGGACTAAGACCTGGATTGGAAGAGTTGCTTATAAGGAAAGATTGGACAAGCTGGGCTTGAATCTACTGGAGATTAGAAGAGAGAAAGGCATCTTCATTGAAACATATACGATCTTGAGGAGTTTTGACAGAGTGCATGTGGAAAAGATGTTGCCTCTTATGTGAGAATGTAGAATTAAGGGGTCACTGTTTTAAAACTAAAAGACGAGGAGCTTTTTTTTTCTCTTTCTGAATGTTGAGTTTTTGGAACTCTTCCTCCAAAAAGGCAGTGGAAACAGAGTCTTTGAATATTTTTGAGGCAGAGCTAGGTAGAATCTAGATGAGTAAGGGGCCAAAGGGTTATTGGGGGTAGGTGGAAATGTGGTGTTGAGGATACAGTCAGATCAACCATTATCTTATTGAAAGGCAGAGCAGCATTGAAGGGCTGAGTGGCCTATTGCTCCTCATTCATATGTCGAGAATGCATCACTTAATTGATGACTGACAGTTAACTGTGAAGCTTTGTTTAAATTCAAACCACGTAGACTGACTCTGGTCAAGGCATTTCCCTGGAGAATGAACTAGAAAATGGCTATCACCTATTTTGTTTAGTTGAAACAGGTGCAATGTGTACATGCCCTTTCTTGCAAAAACAGAATATATGTAGCTTCTAGCACATGCAAGAGTGTCATGCTGCAAGCCCGACAGATACTCTTAGATTGTTGTTCAGCGTGATTCTAAGCACACTTAAGATTGTTCAGCAAACGTTATCCAATTGCAAAATCGTCGCTAATGTTGGAAATACTGTTTTTTGAGTTTTGTAAGTGTGCGTTGATTGGGTACAGTCGGTACCTTGTCAATTGTGAACAGCAAATGGGACATGCTGTTTGTTTCAGTTCACCAAATGAAAAGTTTCAACAGCATGTGTCTTTTTTTTCGGTAGTCCTCAAGTTTTGTACTACCAAGTAACCATTCATACACTCTAATTTTCATATAGATTAGGAAGAGCAAAGCCTCCCATTAAAACAACTGTTGCCCCCCACCCCCCCCCCCCCCCGGCCATTCAGTTGCTCAACCTTTTGAAATACCTTCGAACCAGGAATGTTTAATTCCCAATCTGACCGGCTCACAGCCATGTCTCGGTAATGTTATAACCTCTTAACTATATAGAAAAGTTTTTGTTTTGGAAGAGACCCTAACCTGTCCTTCTGCTGTGATGCCGTCTTTCTCACACCTTTTAATTTAATCCATTGTTATTTGCCACTCCTGTAACTCCTTTTAATTATTTTAGTATTTATTTGTATCATTCTGTGACCTGGACTTTGTTTTTATGCCTTGTTATAATTTGAAAATTATAACTTTAACTATTGTTTCTGATTAAACCTTCCACCTATTTAATAATTCTGTTGTTCCTCTTCCTTTTTAATCTTAAATCAGTGTGTTGGTCGGACTGTTTCATTAGCTCCCAAATGCCCATTGCTGTCGCCTCACTATTGTAAGCTTGCACTTCCAGCAAGTTAGAGAGTAAATTAAGAAAAAGTCTAATTTGCAGTGCATGGTGGCCCTGTTCCATCATGATCTGGCCCAATATCCGTTTAGTCCTCTAACTCTGGTCGTTTATGCATCCCTGTTTTCTCTAGATTTGGTGGTAGTGCCTTTGGCTGCCTCAGATTCTTTTGGGACTTCGTCTTTAAACTTCTCTGTTTCTGTCCACTCCTTTTAAAACCATCTTAAAACACATTTCATCAACCAAACCTTAGGTCATCTTACTTAATTATCCACAAATTATGTACCCAATTTTCGGAGTTTTTTCTACATTTCAGGTACAATAAAATGGAATCTGTTAACTGTTTAAAAGCCACTCCACTCCAAAAATTATAGCTACACGTTGATCTGCAAGGAGGCTACTGTTCTATTTTGAGCAGTTAATCACAACAGATCTATTTTTATCATTCACTGTCGCGAAAATACACAACTTTGTGGATTTTGATTGGAGTGGGTATTAAATCTCTCACTTAACTCCAGGATAAGAGAGAACATTCTTTTTCACATCTTGCCACTATAATTAAATATTTATACCTAAAATGATGGCAAACTTGATTTTTCTGTTAATAATTATCAGCAGAATTGTTTTTGTTTATGATTCAAAAAGAAAACTTTCACATTTACAGAGTATGGAACCTACATCCAAACGTGGCTATGGAGGAAGTCCACTGCTTAGCTTGGAGAACATTCAACAAACTTCTCTTGATGTTCATCATGTGACTGTTACTAGATCAAGAAACCGCGATGAAGCTGATGTGATTAGCCATGCTGCCAATGGCAAAGGTATAATTATATATAGGGAAAAAGATTTTTCTTTTTTTTGATATTGGTCAGTAACAGGAAACAAAGAGTAGTGGTGAATGGGTGTTTTTGTAAATGGAAAACAGTTTCCATTGGTGTTCCATGGGTGTCAGTGTTGGAACTCTTGCTGTTGTATATATTAATGATTTAGACTTAAATGTGGGTGCCATGATTGGGAAACTTGCAGATGATGCAAAAATCAGCCATGTAGTTGATAGTGAAGAGGATTTGCTGTCAATTCCAGAATTATATCAATGATTTGGTTAAATTAGTTAGTGAGTGAGCAGAGAAGTGGCAAGTGGATTCTTCTTCAGTTTTAGAGTCATGAAAGGGTGGAATTCTTGTGATTATGGAGTGGCACATTTTTTTTTAGGCAATGCATTCCAGCATAAAACCATGCAGAACTAAAAGAGGCCAGTTGGCCCATTGTGTCTGTGCTAGCTGTTCGAGAGAACTATCCAATTATTGCCACTCCCTTGTGCTTTCCCCATCGTTGTACAAATTTTACCCATTTAAGTGTATAGAATCATTATAGCACAGAAATAGACCATTCAGCCCATAGAGTTAGCTTTCTGTAGAACAACCAGTCAGTCCCATTCTCCCACTCTGATCCCAATGCCCTCAATCTCCCATCCAATTTTCTTTCAAAATCATTAACTCAGGTTTCACCACCTTCCTAAGCAGCGAGTTCCAGACCAATTGATTTGGTTTTTTATTATTAAAACCTTCCTCACATTCCACCCCGCTCTGCATTTGTCAAATTGTTTTTTTAATTTAATAAATTTTCTTCCACTGCCCTTTCAGGCCTGCATTCCAGGTCATCACAGAGTACTGCAGGAAATAATTCTTGTGTCTCCCCCTCTGATTAATTGACAATTGTCTTAAACTTGCGTCTCTGATTACCAATCTTAATGTGGAGATGTTGGCATTGAACAGAAGTAAGCACAGTAAGGAGTCTCACAACACCAGGTTAAAGTCACTCACCTGAAGAAGGAGTGACACTCCGAAAGCTTGTGCTACCAAGTAAACCTGTTGGACTTTAACCTGGTGTTGTGAGACTTCTTACTGTGCTTGCCAACCTTAATGCCAGTATAAACTGTTTATTTTTATTTACTCTCAAAATCTCTTGTGATTTTGAACACCTTCATTAAATCTCCACTTACCTGTCTCTGATCTAAGATGATTGATTGTAACTGTTGTAGGTACTGCTTCCAGTTTATGGAAGACATGAAATCGCTCTATGCTGGCCCAATCTCTGAATGTTACCCTTATTGTACCAACCATCCTGTGACTTCTCTAATTGAAATTAATTCTAGATTAGGAGTAGTGTGAAACTTTCCACATTGAGAACTTAGTTGAGAACGAAACTAATTTCATCCCTTCAAATCTAGCCTAGATTCAAATCCCAGACACACTAACCTCTGTTTTTCTCACCGTTAATTGATTATATTTTTTCTCTGTCCAGCTATAGTTTCTGCTTTGAAAAATCTTCAGGAAAAGATTCAGTGTTTAGAAGTGGAGCGGGCAGAAGCTGAAAAGAAAATGCAAAAACTGACCAATGAATCATTTCAATACAAAAGTACCGTGGAGCAAGAACAGAAAAAGAACACCAACATCAAGACAGGAGTATCAAATGGTGAAAGTAGTTAGATTTTCTTCATGCAATTGTTTTGGACTTTTAAAATATCATCAGCTTTGGCCACTAATCCAAGCAATGCCTTGCTCAGTTTATTCATTCATGGAATGCAGTTGTCACTGGCAAAACTAGCACTTATTGTTCATCCCTAATTGAACTTGAGGAAATGGTAATGAGCCACCTTTATGAACTCCTGCAGTCATGTGGTGAAGAGACTCCCTCATTGCAGTTAGATATGACAGAATGGAAGTGGTCAGAGAGCAGGAAAGAAAGGTGAAAAGAGAAGCTGACAGTTTTTAATAGACTATTTGTCTTATCTTATGGATTTAACAGATTCCTTTCCCTTGTTTTGAATGTTGGGATAGAGTCTTGCTTTAGCATTTTTTTTCCTCTTCATGAAGCAGGATAGGGAGATGGAACAGCTCTGAAATTCCCTTTATCTTGTGTCCTCATTGAGAAGGTAGATGAGATGACCTGCTCCTCAGTGCCTATTAATCCAACCCTTCAGATGAAGTGCCAGGGCTGAGAGTGCTAATTACTTTACTCCATTGGTGCAGTTTGTCAGATCCCCAGATGTGTTTGTTGTGTAGTGTTTTGTGGTTAAATTGTTCTTGATTTATTAAGTATTTGAAGAGGAGAGGAATTGAAGAATAGGAATATTACTCATTGTTCTATTTTTAAATGGTGCTTTTGAGCTAGCTGCTTTTTATTGATTTTTATTAATCCCATTTCTGTGCTGATGAAGCAGGCAGGTGAATTACTGCTGGTTCCCTGTTGTCAGCAATTGGGAATCAGCTATTATTAAAAAATAGTGAACAGCAGCCATGGTAATATTATAAGATTATAAAGTCATAAGAAAAAGGAGTGGGTGTAGGCCATGTGGCCTCTGAGTTGTTCTGCCATTCAACAGGATCATGGCTGATCTGATTGTGGCCTGAACACCACTTCCTGCTTGTCTCTTATAACCCTTGATTCCGTTGTCAATCAAAAATCTGTCCAACTCAGCCATAAACACTGACCCAGCATCCACTGCTCACCGGAAAGAGAATTCCAAAGATTACCAACTTGTTGAAGGAAGAAAATCCACTCAGCTCCATCTTAAATTGAAGACTCTTTATTTTTTAAACTGTGGCCCCCAGTTCTAGACTTCTCCCATGTAGGGAAAAATCTTCTCAGCGTCTATCCTGCCAAGCCTTCTCAGGATATATTTCAATAAAATCACTTCACGTTCTTCAAAACGCCAATGACTCCAACCTACTCAACCTTTCCTCATAAGATGACCTCTTCATCCCAGGAATCAGCCTAATGAACTTTGTTCTGCTTCCAACACAAGTGTGTCCCTTCTTAAGGAGACCAAAACTGTACACTGTACTGTAGGTGCAATCTTACCAATCCTGTATAGCAAGACTTCCATACCTTAAACACCCCAGGCAATAAATTGCTTGCTGTAACTGAAAGCTAATTTTGTGATATATGTACTAACCTGTAAAAGCTGGGCCCCAGCAGGACCAGAGCCCTTAATCCTCAGTGATATTCAGTATTACTGTGGGGAAGGATTTCAACTAGAGTGGCAAGGAGATAGGAATCTGAGCAGGACACAGAAGAGTGGGGAGCAAAGATAGAAAAGTAGAAAGCAAAAGTGGAATGTTGGTTGTCACCTTCTTAGATTTTGGAACAGTTTTGGCAGATTGGAAATTGGCAAATGTGAAAAAAAGAAAGAGAAAATGGAATTACAGACCATTAGCCTAACATCAGTAGCAGGTTCTAGCATTTTCCCTATTATATAGGATGTGATACCAGGACACTTAGAAAATAACCATAGGATTAGACAAAGTCAACATGGATTTATGTGAGAGAAATAATGTTTGACAGATCCACTGGAGTTTTTGAGGATGTAGCTAGTAGAATAAATTAGGGACAACTTGTGGATGTGGTATATTTGGATTTTCAAAAACTTATGATGAAGTCCCACATAAGAGGTTAGTGTGCAAAAGTAAAGCTTGTGGGATTGGGGGTAATGTATTGGCATGGATTGGGAATTGGTTAGCAGACAGGAAACAAAGAGTAGGAATAAATGGGTCTTTTTCAGAGTGGAAGGTGGTGACTCATGGAGCCCCAAAGGGATTAGTGCTTGGGCCCCAGCTGTTCACAATACATATCAGTGATTTGGATGAGGGAATCAACTGTAATATTTCCAAGTTTACTGATCACACAAAACTAGGTGGAATTGAGTGATGAGGAGGAAGTAAAGAGGCTTCAAGGCAATTTAGATAAATTGAGTAAGTGGCAAATAAATGGCAGATGTAGTACATCGTGGATGAGTGTGAGGTTATCCATTTCAGTAGGGAAAACGGAATGCCAGAGTATTATTTTAAATAGTGATATATTGGGAAATGTTGTTCAAAGGGATGCTGGTGACTTTGTACACCCAGTCACCTAAAGCAAGCAGGCAGGTACAACAAGGAGTTAGGAAGGCAAATGGTACTTCGTTGCAAAAGGATTTCAATATAGGAGCAAGGATGTCTTCTTACTGCAGCTGTACAGGGCCATGATGAAACCATACCTAGAGTTTTGTGTGCAGTTTTGGTCTTATTACCTAAGAAAGGATATTCTTGCCATGGGGACATACAGTGAAGATTCACTAGACTGATTCCTGGGATGACAGGATTGTCATATGAGGAGAGATTGGATCGACTGGGCTTGTATTCACTGAAATTCAGGAGAATGGAGGGGATTTAATTGAAATGTGTAGATTTCTAACTGGACTGGACGGACTGGATGCAGAGGGGGAGAGGGTCTAGAACAAACGTTCACAGTCTCAGGATACTAGGTAGGCCATTTAGGTCTGAGATGAGGAGAAATTTCTTCACTCTGAACCTCCGGAATTCCCCAGCACTGAAGGCTAGTCAGTAAATAGATTTCTAGACACTGAAAACGTCAAGGGGTAAGGGGGGAGAGAGCTGGAGTATGGCATTGTGTTAGACGATCGGCCATGATCATATTGAAGGCTGAGCAGGCTCAATGGGCCAAAGGGCCTACTGCTATTCTTATTTTCTTTTTTTTTAAAGAACCCAGATTCCTCCATCGTAGCATTCTGCAGCCTCTTATTCCTTCATTGGATGTGGGTGTCATGGCTAGATCAATATTTATTTCCCATCCCTAATTGTGCTTGGGAAGGTGGTAATGAGCTGCCTTCTTGAACTGCTGCATCCATGTGGTATCGGTACATTGCCAGTGCTGCTGGGAAGGGAGTTCCAGAATAACTAGCGAAGAGACAGTAATGTAATTCCAAGTCAGGATTGTGTGGGGCTTGGAGGGAATTGGTAGGTGGTGCTGTGCTCATGTATCTACTGCCTTTTTGTTTCAGGTGGTAGAACTGACAGATTTGGAAGGTGCTGTCAAAGAAGTCTTGGCAAGTTTCTGCAGTGCATCTTATAGTGTGCAACATCTACAGCCGCTGTGCATCAGTAGTAGAGGGAGTGGATGCTGAAGGTGGTAGATGAGGTGCCAATTAAATGGGCTGCTTTGTCCTGGATGGTTTCAAGCTTCTTGGGTGTTGTTGGAATTGCACTCATCTAGGCAAGGTATTCAATTACCTTCCTGACTTGTGCTTTGTAGATGGTGGACAGGTTTGGAAAAATGGAAAATGAGTTACTCTCTGAAAAATTTCCAGTCTCTTTATATGGCTGATCCAGTTCAGATTCTGGTCAATGGTAACCCCAGGATTTGATAGTCGTGGATTCACAGAACTACACCACGCAGAAGAGGCCTTTGGCCCATCATTTAACCCATCTTGCATCCTGCTCACAACTTGCTTTCTTACCTATCTTTGCATCATCATCATCAAAGTTGGTGTCTTCTGCTAAGTCCCTTGCTGGAGAATGCTTGAAATCAACTGAATGACTTTTACTTAATCACATGGCTGGGATTGGGAGCAATTGGTTGAGGAATTTATGAGAATGAAAATCTCTGTCTGAAATCTGACACTGCAAGATTAGCAAATGATAAGACTGCTACTTGATGGAGTATAGTAGTGATCTGGCTTGCATGAAGGTAAAAAAAATTAATAAAGCCAGTTTTGCAAAGGTAGCAGGAAAGGAAAAGTGTAAGGGATGGAGCAGTTTTTTTTTTGAGCGATTGGAAAGGGAAATCAATGATTTTGATCTAAGGCTAGTGGAGATGAAACTAAGCTCATAGGTGTAGTAATAATTCTGAGAATCAAAGGAAGTTGCAAAGGATATTCATAAGATGGGTGGACTGTGGCTATAACATATCAGTAACTGTGGAAACACATTTCCATTTCTAAAGAAGAAAATAGCCATTACATTTTGGGGAGGTTAAATGGTGTGGAAGATCAGAGTGATTTGGGAGTTCAGATCTTTGAAAGCAGCACCCGATCTGAATAAAAACATAATAAAGTTAAAGGAATCTTAGTGTTTTGGAAAGGGATATAGAATATAAAAAATAAGATTTATTCAAGTCATGGAGGGATTGAATGAATAAAGGAAACAGAAGCAGCCTGCTTTCAGTGGTTGAAGACCATAAGATAGAAGGGAGGACAGGAGAGACATTTTCCATAGAGGTTGTGAGATCGTGCAATGTATTACTAGAGTTGGTGATTGAAGCAGAAACCATGTCAACTTTGAGGATAGGTTAAATATGTGGTCAAATGATGGCAGGGTGAAGTGAGGGGGGAGGGGTTTGTTAAAGTGATATGGGATTAGGATCACTGCTCAAATGGAGAATAAACCTCAAATCAACTGGTTTGTATAAGTGACCTGATTGTGTTGTAATTCTGTTCCACAATAACATACCTTGTCCTTGATAACTATGGTGATGTATAATAACTGCTGAGATTTTGATGAGACTCAGTTACCCTCTAGGCATAAGGAAGGTAGAATTGAAATATTGAGGGCTTAGAGTCATAGAGGTTTACAGCACGGAAACAGGCCCTTTGGCCCAACTTGTCCATGCTGCCCTTTTTGTTTTTAAAACCCCTAAGCTAATCCCAATTGCCCACATTTGGCCCATATCCCTCTATACCCATTTTACCTGTGTAACTGTCTAAATGCTTTTTAAAAGACAAAATTGTACCTGCTTCTCCTACTACCTCTGGAAGCTTGTTCCAGACACTCACTCCCTCTGTGTGGGGGAAAAAAAAATGTCCCTCTGGACACTTTTGTATCTCTCCCCTCTCACCTTAAACCCATGCCCTCTAGTTTTAGATTCCCCTACCTTTGGGAAAAGATATTGCCTATCTAGCTGATCTATGCCCTTCATTATTTTATAGACCTCTATAAGGTCACCCCACAGCCTCCTACGCTGCAGCCTCTCCTTATAACTCAAACCATCAAGTCCTGGTAGCATCCTAGTAAATCTTTTCTGCACTCTTTCTAGTTTAGTAATATCCTTTCTTAAAGGAGGTACTTGGGAAATTGAAGGAAGGAAACAAAACTCAGTTATTGAACTAGTTCTAGACACGGCCTGTTCTTTATTCAGAACTTGCTGTTCAGCTGGCAACTGTTGAAGGTCGCTGCTCACTTTTGGAGAAACAGTTAGAATATATGAGGACGATGGTGGACCATACAGAAACGGAGAAGAGTATTTTATTGAAGAAACAGGTAAATATGTCAAATTTATGATTTTCCTTTGTATTTAGTTTATACAATAGGTCTCTTCTGGTACGTGGTTTGTAAAAATAAAGAATGACTAATGATGAGACTGTCAAGTGAGCCCATTGCCACACTGCCTATGCCAATAGCATGTGACTTTACTGCCTCACTAGATGCTGAATGGGTTGCAGGTTCTCCTTTACAGGAAGTAATGTGTATCTTTTAATGGTTAGTTGCTGATCGTTAACAGGCAGAATGTATATCACTTGCTCAAATATTTGACAGAAATTTATACTGGGAAGGAAGAGCCATCAAGCAAGTAACATTCACTAATTGCATTTATATCGCACCTTCATTATAGTAAAATGCGGCAAAGAATTTCAAGGACATTATCAAATAAAATTTGACATTAAGCTGCATAAAGAGATATTAGCTAAATAGTGCAGATGCTGGAATCTGAAACAAAAGCAAGGCATGCTGGATAAACTAAACAGGCCTGGCAGCTTTTGTGGAGAGAGAAAATAGAATTAATACAAAGAACAAAGAACAACCCAGCACAGGAAACCGACCCTTCGGCCCAATGAGCCCGCGCCGCCGCATCCTCCTATACCTACCCCGCCCTGCGTGTCTGCGAGTGGGACCCCTATCTTAGCCAGATTCAGGGGAGAATAGTGTCAATTTGATATACCAATCAGCCTAAGAGCACATCTTTGGGGTGTGGGAGGAAACCCACGCAACCACAGGGAGAATGCGCAAACTCCCACAGACACAGGCCCAAATCCATGTATCTGCACAGCTAGCAGTGCTTCATTTCAGTATGATTCTTTGTTATTTCAAGATATTAAGTCTATTTTTTCACTCCATAGATGCTGTCAGACCTGTTGAGTTTTTGAGAGGAACTTATTTTCTTACTCATTCTGTCAAAACACTTCATAATATTTGATTATAATTCTTTTATTACAAATGGAGATGATAGAGGCAGGTACAATTGCAGCATTTCAAAGAAATTTGGACTGGTACATGGATAGGAAAGGTTTAGAGGGATTACGGGACTAGTTCAGTTTAGGAAACTTGGTCGGCATGGATGAGTTGAGCAGAAGGGCCTGTTTCCGTACTGTATATGTCTATGACCCATTTCTCTGTAATATTTATCTTGTAGTAAATGGTATGCTTTGACCCGTAGGCCTCACTGCAAATGGATAGGCAGTGGGACCATGCAGAGCTGCAATCAAAGCTTGAAAAACTGGAAATCCTAGAACAAGAGTGTCTAAAAGTCAATGCTACACAGACCAGAGCTGAAGTAAGTAAATGCTTTTTATTTAAAGTCCAATAACGAAGTATAGATCAAAATTAATAAACTTGCCTTTATTTTTTTTCCTCTTTCACCCCCAAATTATTATTGGCACAGATTAAAATTTATACATCAAAATTTGCATTTATATTTGTGTGGATTGACTTTAATTTTTTAACTGTACACTCAGCCAATCCCGATGTGTTAAGGAAAACTTGGTTTTCTGATAAGTAAATTATAATTGTTGTCATTTAAAATAAATTGTCATGTAGTTTCACATGACAAAATGTGTGCCAGGATTGGGCTGTAGCAAACTGATTTGTCACTTGATATTTCAACACAATTTTCCAGTGCATCCTTACACTTACTGCATTTTCCCAAGGTGATAACTGCTATCCTACATTTAATTTAATATTGATGTATGTTTAGTAATATTCATCACTTTAAATTTAGTTCAGCTGATGCTGTAACATGTGACTAGGATGAACACAGTTGTTAAAGTGACACTTCTTGTGCTATCAATGTGAGCTGAAATTAGCACACAGAGATCTTTGCTCTCTTGTCTTGTCTTCTCTCATTTACTTCAGCACATCTTCTAAGCTTGATCCCTTACTCCCATTATTTAGTTTAAAACCCTTTCTACTGCTCTAGTTATGACTCCACAAAACACGTATCCCTGCAGGTGAAGAACATTTGAACTGTACTCGTGCCAGTGCCCCATGATTCGAAACACACTCTTCCTTTATTTTTCTTTTTTATCATCCTTTGTTGGTTTCTAAAATTTCCCTATCTTCTGGGCTGCCATTAACTTTTGCAGCATTGTATATCCTTTCTTTCAATTTGATACCATCATCATCTTCCTTAGTTAGCCAAGGATGGTGCATTCTTCTTGAAGTGTTTTCCTTTCTTTATCTTTTGAGAATTATGAAATATCTCCATGTATGTCTACCATAGCATCTCTATCATCTTGCCTATGAACCTATTATTGCCACTTAACCTGTTCTATCTTCATACCCATGTAATGCCTTCATTTAATTTTTTTAAAGCACTAGTTTCAGACCCAAATTTCTCACCTTCCAACTGAATGTGAATATTTGTCATGTCATGATCACTCTTTCCCAGAGGATTCTTTACCGTGAGGTCTTTCATTAATCCTGTTTCATTTTCCTTTACTGGATCTAAACTAGTTTGTTCCCTGGATTAGTTCCAAAATGTATTGTTCTAAGAAACTGTACCAATTACACTCTGAGCTCATCCTGCAAGATAGTTTTGCCAATTTGATTCATCAATCTATAAAGTATTTAAAATCTACCATTATTGTGATTCCTTTCTTACAAGTTCCCATTATTTTGGCACAGACAAGAAGGGCCAAAAGGCCTGTTTCGGAGCTGTAATTTCCTATGGTTCTATTTCTTGATATTTAAACTCTAATATGTACTGTAGGGGCTATAAACCACTTTCACCAGCCACTTCGTCCTCTGATTCGAAATCATTTCTCCTTACTGTACTGGTCTCATCTTTTATTAACAGAGCCATCCCATCTCCTTTTCCTTTCTTTTCATTCCAAAATGTCAAATACTTGTGAGTCTTTACGTTCCAGCTTTACCACATTGCAGCCATGTTTCTATAATAGCTAGAATATAATTTTTTTTTGTGGTATCAATTCATCCATCTTGTTTTAGATGCTGTATGTATTCAGATAAGGGGTTTTTAATCTTGTTTTTTTCCTATTTTTCTTTACCCTGATTTTATTTGCTGATGTACTCTTATGTTTGTATGCTTTCTCCCTTCCAATCACATCTGGTTTTCATTACCTATATTGTCAAAAGTACCATTGCCTTGACCTTTTAACTTTCCAAGTTGCCCAACTACCCTGTTGATTTAAAACCTCCTCTATAGTTCTAGTTCTGTGATTCATCAATATTCTGGTCCCAGCTTGGTTCAGGTGAAGGCCATCCCAAGGGTTCATCTCCTTTTTATCCAGTACCGTTTGTTCATCCTCTCTGCAGTTCCTGCTCTCATTCACATAAGTTGTGAGAACTTCCAACCTGTTGGATAATTGCAAGCACTAATGCTACTCCATTCCTAACTTCTGGATCTCCATGCCAACCTCACTCAATGTCACATTCTCCTAACTCTGACCATGGATCAAATCTTAAGTACCTGCTTAAGGGGTGTAACTGTCCCCTGAAATAAAATGTCCGGATAACATTCTCCCTCCCTGATGGAACACAGTGTCTGAAGCTCAGAATCCACCTGATCAACTCTGAGGTGATGTTCCTTGAGCTTCAGATGCATTACTGTAGATCACCACAGTTCACCTGCCTCACATGCTACAGCTGCAACACATTACCTGCCTTGCTTGCTCTATACTGTATTTAATTGTAACTAATTAGGTTTCAGGTTTAGAAGTAATCACTCAACTGTTTGTATTTATACCAAGTAGTTTAACTATTTAAGCTAAATTTAATGCAATATTTACATTGATCACATTTGTTAAGCCTGCATTTACAGGGATAAAGTCTTGAACTCACCAATTGCCTACCTCCTCACAAAATTAAAGTTTTACGCACTCACCAACGACTGGAGGCTGAAAAGAAAAGCAGCACTTCATCTCTCCATGCCCCGTCCCACAGCAAGTTCCAATTGAGCACTCCTACCTCATCATGCTCAGACCTCCAACTTTCTAAGAATCATGCCTGAAAATTGGAAAAAGGTGCAGAACACTTGATAAATATTCAAGAAAGCACTTGTTGGATAGTAATCAAAACTATTGTAACATTTAAGAATTTGGTGAACATTGTCTGGTCTACTACCAATGTTCACCTAATGTGCTGTTGGCAGCATGCAAGTGAAGGAGGTGATCCCCTTTTCAGCAATAATGTTTACCTGGAGTTTTCAGATGCTAAGCAATGCCATCATTGATCATGCACAATCTTCATCTTTCATTTGCTAATAGGCCTCATTTAATTCTCGGCATTGCCAGCCTCCATATGAGCACTGTTCTCCTAGCATCCCAACTGCCAACATAAAAATAACAATGAAAACATAGAAGTTTTCAGTTCAAATCTCAACTGCAGTATGAACCAACGGGTTGCCAAAATATCTAGTTTTTGTTTGTTTGGTTGTATTCACTGCCAAGAAATACAGTACATGAAGGTGACCACTTTTTATTTTCCCCACCGTAATTTTATGAACTGCTGCGTTCAGTTTTAAATGCTATCGCTTTTTGATTGGTGTAAATATCTTTCAACTCTAGAGTAAAATCAACGAACTGGAACAGAAACTTCAGGAAGAAGAACATCAGCGTAAACTGATCCAAGATAAAGCAGCTCAGGTGAGTGGAATAGCCTGATGCTTCATAGTAGTTTTGAAGAATAGTGTAACCCTCTGAATGGGGGATGTCGTATTAGGCTCACTGTCCCATTTGGATTATTACTGCAGTGCATTATTACAATGTTGTGCTTGAGAGTGAGAAAGTGGAAATTCTGTACAAAATGTTTGCTCCCAGACCACACGCTTCTGAAACTATTTCTATCTATTAATAAATCCCTTTAAGAGGGAGAACTAATACACATCAAACACTACAAAGATAATTCAGTTTAACTTTTGGGGAAATCCAGTAGAACATAATTCTTATTTCAGTAATTAAGTTGAGGTGTAGCAGAAAGTGTTACTTTTTCAAGGGAAAGTCTGAACTGCAAATGACGCTAACAGCTATTCCAATGTTGATAAACTGGCTAATATATTTCTTTGAAAAATAGAATGCTTGTATTTCAGAACAGCAGTTGGCTTGGGATGTGGTACAATTACTTGCAATTAAATGGAGCAGATTGAAATGCTCAAGTTTTACTCTTGTGGACAATTTGAGCACCTTGATCAAGAACAGCTGATATTATATATACTATAATATAAATGTATGATCTAGTGTTTTGTGCATTTTGTCTATCGTAGTTTGGGCATTGCACTTACCTAAACGTGAATGACTATCATTTGATTTGTTGCAGTGCAAACCTGGTATTTGCCAATTGGAAGCAGACAAAACTGGTTCAATGAAAACTGCTAAGGCCGTATTAAAACAACTAATTGACGATTAATGGCCACCGAAATGTAGCAATAAAAGGAGAAAAGAAGATGCAATGAAATTGCTTCTCATTTTTTGAAAATTCTTTTCAGCTGCCAGTTTTCTTCTCTAAATTGAGAACTTGCTACTGGGAATAAAATTTGCATCATAATAAAGTTATGAGTAATTACAAATTTTACCAATAAATTAAACTTGCTTATACAATTGTAATTGTGGTGGTAGAAATGCCCTCCTCAATATTTTGCAAAATGATGTGCCTGTCTGAGAACAGTGTGTTGTTATTTATGTGTGGAAAAACCACTAGGTAAAGGATGACTTGAATAGATATAGGCAGGTATGTAATGCAGTGGGCAAGTTTCCAAGCTAACATTCTTGTATATGAGAACTTGCTGATTGGCTACCAAGGCTTATATTATCTTCTCTTTGCAAGTTGCTCCTATCTTTCTTAAGGGTTACTTCACTGTGCTTGGACTGGAACCTTCCTGCTCTATGATGATGACTCTGCAGTATGCAGCAGGCCATGCATCTTGAAACTTGTAGGACATCCTTTGATGTATGCATTCGCCTGAAACTGCTTAAACATTCAATGTGGTTGTTGAACACTGGTAGATTCAAGCACCTTGTTATATGTTAATCTGGTATCCTTCAATGCCATGAGGTGGTGTGGGATATGACTGCAGAGGACAGCCTTGAGAATGGTAGTTTCCTTGATACTTTGCGCTGGTAATATTTTAGGCACAATGGACTCCCTTAAAATGATCATAGTGAAGCATGGATGTGATAATCAAGAGTGGTACAATTACTAGGCTAGTAATCCAAAAGCCCAACTTAATGCTCTGTAGGGATAGGTTCAAATCCCACTATGTAGCTGGTAGAATTCCAATTAATTAATAAATCTGTGATTAAAAGCTAGTCTTAATGTGGTGATTGCTGTAAAAAAAATCTATCTGCGTTACTAATGTTCTTTCAAGTTTGAATCCAAATCCCCACAATGTGATCACTTCTTAATTGCCCTCTATAAAGCCAATTTGAATCCAACTGCTACAGAAAAGTTGTGAAGGAAATAACCTGATAGACCAGTTGTCATTGGTTAGGCACTGTAAATGACAACAGCACTTCCTGCCCAGTTGATCCTGCAAAGACATACTTGCTAACATTTGCAGCCTTGTGCCAAAATTGGGAGAGCTGTCCCACAGACTAGTCAAGGAACAACCTAATAGTCATACTTACCAAATCATACCTGACACCTCCATTACCATTCCTGGTTATGTCTTGTCCCACTGGCAGAGGTGGTGGTGCAGTGGTATATAGTGAGGAGGGAATTGCCCTGACAGTCTTTGATATTACATTTCAGGGCATAAATTTGTAGCTTTGAAACAGTTAGCTAGACAATGGAAGTATTGATTTATGGGGATGGGAGGTCACCTGATTGAAACTGATTTCAGATCATGCATTCTTTTATGCTAAGAACCAGGGAGGGACAGATCTGTGAGCCAACAGGGCAAGTGGGACCATTCTCCAACAAGATGAACATTTTACTTGCCTAGCCAGCCAACCCAGGCAGTGTGCGAAACAGCCTAATTTGTTTTCATCTCCAAAGCTTTTCCTTGACAAAACTTGGCCACAATTTCATCCAAAGAATCATGGGAGAAAATCTATCCAGGCCTCTTAACTTGCATCTGTGAAGGAATGGTATATTTGGACACTAATTTAATGTGTATTTTCTTTTACTAATAACCTAAATGTAAATTCATCTTTACTTATGTGAATGTCTGTCTGCATGAGTCAGTGAGTGTGTTTCTTTGCTTTCACATTTTGGGGTGTTTTGTGAATTAAACTCATGCTGTCTTCTGATTTGTTTATTATTGAAAATCACAACACAAAAATGTTTAAAATACTCCCGTTGAAACATGCCCTGAAATTTACGCTCCCCCACTGCTGTGTTTTTAGGTGGGGAGGAACATGAAATTACAGGAACAGGATTCTCTCTGGGTTCCCACCTGCCTTGACCACACAGCAATTTTGCACTGAGGTGGGCAGGTATTGAAGACTTGTGCTCCAGAACTAGCCATGCCTCTAGCTAAACTATTCGAGTACTGCTGCAATGCTGGCATCTCTCTGGCATTTAGAAAATTGCCCAGGTTTGTCATGTCCATGAAAAGCAGAACAAATCAAATCCAGCCAATTACAGCCCCAAAATCCTACTCTTGATTATCAGCAAAATGATGGAAGTTGTTATCAACAGTGCTGTTAAGTGGCACTTACACAGCAATAACCTGCTCACTGGCATTCAGTTTTGGTTTTGCCAGGGCCACTGAATTCCTGTTCTTTTACAGCCTTGGTCCAAACTTGAACAAAAGAGCTGAGCTCAAGGAATGAGGTGAAAGTGATTGCCCTTAACATCAGGCAGCTTTTGACTGGGTTTGGCATCTGAGCCCTAGCAAAACAGAGTCATTGGTAACCAAGGATTAAAGTCTCCATTGGTTGGAGTTGTACCTAGCATAAAGGAAGGTTTTTGGGGTTTTGGAGGCACTCATTGGACACCACTGCAAGTGTTCCTCAGAATAGTGTTCTGGGCCTAACTCTCTCTCCAGCCATGTGGTCAATGAACTTCCCTCTGTCATTAGGTCAGGAGAGGGGTTGTCATTGATTGCAGCAAATACTGAAGCTCTGTATCCATGTGCAGCAAGACCAGGGCACAATTCAGGCCTGAGCTGATAAATGGCAAATAGCATTTGTGTCATATGAGTACCAGGCAATAATTGTCTCCAACAAGAGAGAATTGAACCATATCGTCTTACATTTGACAACATTACCTTCAGCCAATCCCACTCAAGATCAACATCCTGAGGGTTAACATTGACCAGAAACTGAATTGGACCAGCCATTTAAACATGGTGGCTACAATAGCAGGTCAGTGGCTGGGATCTCTATGCTAAGTAACTCAACTTCTGACTCCTTAAAGCCTGGCCACCAACTCGAAGACCCAGGTTAGACTGTGCTCCGCCTGTCTGGATGAGTGCAATTCGACCAACATTCTCGAAGCTCAACATCATCCAGGATGATCACCTAATCCGTTTCCAGCCACTGCCTTAAACATTCACTCCCTTCACCACCTATCTGAGTGGCAGCAGTGTTGTTTTGTTTTAGTCATTTATGGGATGTGGGCATTGCTGGCTAGGCCAGCAATTATTGCCCATCCCTGGTTGCCCTTCAGAAAGTTGCAGTGATCTGACTTCTTGAACCACTGGAGCCCCTGAAGTGTGGGTAAACCCACAGTGCTGTTATGGAGGGAGTTCCAAGATTTTTGACCGAGTGACAGTGAAGAAAAGGTGATATATTTCCAATTCAGGATGGTGAATGACTTGGTAATGAACCTCCAAGTAGTGATGTTCCCAAGTATTTGGTGCTCTTGTCATTTCCAGATGGTAAAAATCATGGGTTTGGAAGTTTGTATTGCCAAAGGAATGTTGGTGAGTTCCTGTAGTGCATCTTGTAGATGGTACTCCCTGTTGCCATGGTTCGTCAGTGGTGGAGGGAATGAATGCTGTCCCTTCCACAAACAATCAAGTGGGATGCTTTGTCCTGGTGGTATCAGGCTTCTGCAGTGCACTCTTCCAGGCAAGTGGAGAATATTCCATTACGTGGCTTTTGCCTTCTAGATGGTGGACAGGCTTTGGGCAGTCAGGAGAGAGTTAGTTGCAACAGATGCCTAGCCTCTGGCCTACTATTGTAGCCACAGTACTTATATGGCTAATCCAGTTCAATTTCTGGTCACTGGTAATCGCCAGGATGTCAATAATTGGGATTCAGTGATTGTAATGCTATTGAATGCCAAAGGATGATGGCTAGATTCTTTCTTGTTGGAGATGATCATTGCCTGGTACTTGTGGGGCATGAATGTTACTTGCCATTTGTCAGCCCAAGCCTGAATATTGTCCTGGCCTTGCTTCATTTGGACATGGACTGCTTGCGTTTCTGAAGAGTCATGGGTGGTGTTAAACATCGTGCAATCATCACGGAACATCCCACTTCTAATGGAGGAAAGGCCATTGATGAAGCAGCTGGAGATGGTTAGGCATAGGACACTACCCTGAGGAATTCCTGTAGTCATATCCTGGAGCTGACTTGCCAACTACACAATCATCTTCCTTTGTGCCAGGTATTACTCCAACTAGTGGAAGGTTTTCCCATTGACTTCAGTTTTGCTTAGGCTTCTTGATGCTACCTTGATGTCAAAGGCAGTCATTTTCACCTTGCCTCTGGAATCAGCTTCTTTTGTCCATGTTTGAACCGAGGCCAGGAGTGGCAAAACCCAAACTGAGTGTCAGTGAACAGGTTATTAAGCAAATGTGGCTTGATAGTGCTATTTATGACCCCTTCCATCTCTTTACTGATGATCAAGAGTAGATTGATGAGGTGGTAATTTGCTGGGTTGGGTTAGTCCTGTTTCCCAGGACGTAGCTGGGCAATTTACCATATTGCTAGGTAGTGTGCATTATATACAAGATGCACTGCAGCAACTCGACAGATTTCTTTCCTTGGCACCTTCAAACTCTCAACCTCTGCCACTTAAAAGAGGCAGCAAACGCAAGGGGAAACCATGCCTTTAAGTTCCTTTCCAAAGCATGTCCCAACTTGCAACTGTGATATCATTCCTTCACCTTTGCTAGCTCAAAACCTTGGAACACCCTTCTTAACAGCTTGTGCATGCACCTAAACCAGGTGGACTTCAGTGCTTTAAGATGGCAGCTCCTCACCAGTTTTTGGAGGTCAATTAGGAATGTGCAACAAATACTGGCCTTGTCAGTGCCTTTTATACCCATAAAAACCTCAAAGGTTTGAAAACTGTAGCCTTTTTTCAATAGCAGATCAAAGAGCGATATAAGAACATAAGAACATAAGAACATAAGAAATAGGAGCAGGAGTAGGCCATCTGGCCCTTCGAGCCTGCCCCGCCATTCAATAAGATCATGGCTGATCTGTCGTGGCTCAGTTCCACTTTCCCGCCCTCTCCCCATAACCCTTAATCCCCTCTCTTATCAAAAACCCATCAACCCGCTTCTTAAAAATATTTAGCGAGGCAGCCTCCACCACTTCAACGGGCAGAGAATTCCAGAGATTCACCACCCTTTGAGTGAAGAAGTTCCTCCTCAACTCCGTTCTGAACCGCCCCCCCTTTATCTTGAGGCTGTGCCCCCTAGTCCTACTGTCTTTTTTGAGCGGGAAGAGTCTTTCCACCTCTATCCTATCCATCCCATTCATCATCTTATACGTCTCAATGAGATCTCCCCTCATTCTTCTAAACTCTAACGAGTACAAGCCTAGTTTATTCAGCCTCTCCTCATAGCTCAACCCCCTCAACTCCGGTATCAGCCTAGTAAACCTCCTCTGCACTCCCTCCAAGGCCAAAATATCCTTGCGCAGGTGCGGCGCCCATGGAAGAAATATGTAAAAAAATTAAGAATGGAACTATTTCTGACAATTGTGGGGCTATGAATGAGATTTAGGATGGTAGCAAGAGAAATTTTTTAATGTGGAATTGTGAGGTTGGGTAATTGATGTCCAGGGTCAGTGCTTGAGGCAGAAATGGTCAATATTCAAGATTAGATCAGATGAAGAGTCAGTGGAACTGATTGATAAAACAACTAGACCTCTTTGTTGATCCAGAGAATAAATGCTAATGTGGGTTCATTAGGCTAAAGTGCCTGCTTCCGTATTGTAGCTCATATATTTGTACAGACAATGACGTGACATCCTTAATTAGAACAGATCATTAGACTTACAATATGTCAATGACTATTATGGCCCATACTGCAAGTGACATTTGGACAACTTCAGCCCCTTCAGCTCTGCTTACAAAAGGATTGGGATCTCAGTCAACATCAGCAAAACCAAAATGCTCCTCTAGTCCTCCCCTAGTCAAGCACCTGCACCTCTAGCTATTGTTATTGATGGAGACACTTTTAAGTCATTGACCACTTCTCATATCACTTTTCAAGTTTGCTGATGACACCACCACAGTGGGTCGGATCTCAAACAATGACAAGACTGACTACAGGAATGAGATATAGAACCTGGTGAATTGGTGCAGCAACAATAATCTGTCCCTCAATATCAACAAAATGAAGGAGATAGTCATCGACTTCAGGAAGCGTAGTGGAGAACATGCCCCTGTCTACATCAATGGGGACGAAGTAGAAATGGTTCAGAGTTTCAAGTTTTTAATTGTCCAGATCACCAGCAACCTGTCCTGGTATCCCCACGCTGACACTATAGTTAAGAAAGTATACCGACAAGGCTTCTATTTTCTCAGAAGACTAAGGAAATTTGGCATGTCAGCTATGACTCTCACCAACTTCTACAGATACACCATAGAAAGCATTCTTTCTCATTGTATCACAGCTTGGTATGGCTCTTGCTCTGTCCAAGACTGTAAGAAACTACTAAGGGTTGTGAATGAAGCCCAGTCCATCTCACAAACCAGCTTCCCATCCGCTGACTCTGTCTTCCTGCTGCCTTGGAAAAGCAGCCAGCATAATTAAGGACCCCATGTACCCAAAACACACTCTCTTTCATCTTTTTCTGTGAGGAAAAATATACAAAAGTCTGAAGTCATATACCAAGAGCAGCTTCTTCCCTGCTATTGTCAGACTTTTGAGTGGACCTATCTCACATTAAGTTGATCTTTCTCCAGACCCTAGCTATGACTGTAACACTACATTCTGCACTCTCTCCTTTCCTTCTCTATGCTTTGTCTGTATAGCATGCAAGAAACAATACTTTTAACTGTATACCAATACATGTGACAATAATAACTCAATTCAGGTATCTTGCCAGCTGAAAGGAAAGAGGGAGAGCAGAACCTGGGCTTGAGAACCACCCCCATAGGACTTGCTGTGTCATCTGAGGACACTAGAAACCATGAAGGTGGCAGATGTCATCCTTGTTTTGAGAGGCTGACCGCGAGACATGTGGGTATAGCAAGATTCTATGAACTGCATAAAACAATGACACATTTGTTATCACTGATAATGTTCAAGGGAAAAGTTTTGGCCAGGAAATCAATGAACTTCACAAAGTACCTTTGGGTCTATATCTATCTGTATATACACACACTTGAATAGTGATCGTAGATTCAGCTTAATATCCCATCAAAGTCAACTCTCTTCACCAAAAGTGTTATTTTGTTGTACTTTATTCAAAGAATGACTAGTTTGTTCAAGGTCAGTGACCTTTTTTAGGGTGAAAGTTATGATCTGCATTAGTCCACTGTGTATTTTCTGATAAAAGAATTCTCGAGCTGATCGTGCTTAAGATCCATAAAATAGTGAAACAATTATACATTATATACAAGTTGAGTCAAATGTTTAGTAAGAATCATCCACAGCCTTTATTTTTAGCTCCCTCCTGAAGGAAACTGTAAATTCATGATTCCATGAGTTTGGATGACAAAATGACTGCTTCTGATATTTGATCTAATAATGGTCTAATATAAGCATCATGATGGGATTTGAACCTGTTGCCCCAAAGTATTAACTTGGGCCTCTGAATTCAGTGAAATTACCACTACACCATCATTTTCCCTTGACAAAAGAAGCATCAACATGAGGAAAAGTTTTTTTTTTACGCAGGGAGTGGTTAAGATCTTGAATGCACTGTCTTCCACCATATACTCAGACAGATTCAATGACAGCTTTCAAACAGGAAATGGATAATTATTGGAAGAAAAAAATGCAGGAGAAAAAGTGGGCCAAAAGTGAGCCCATTGCTCTAGGTAAATTCTTGCAAAGAGCTGGTACAGACACATCAAGCTCAATGGCTGCCTCCTGTGGTGTACCTATGACTCCTCACAGAGATGTGAGGGATAGATTTATTACACAGAATGGTAGGTGTCTGGAACTCACTGCCAGAGTGGTGGTACAGGCAGATAGGATAGAGGAGTTTAAGGGCTATTAGATGAGCAGATGAATATGCAAGGAATAGAGGGGTATGAACCAAGGGCAGGCAAGTAGGGATTAGTTTAACTTGGCATCATGTTCAGTACAACATCATGGGCTGAGGGGCCTGTTTCTATGCTGCATCATTCTATATTCTTTGTAACCATTAACATCAAAAGCTGATCAATAATTTTTCAGACTTCCAGCATTGTATTTGATAATTTTTCATTGCTGTTTATGAAATCATCTTGAGTACAAAATGTTTGCTACATTCTTGGATACATCAACAGCACTTAAAAATAATGTGAAATGGTCTGTAAATATTTCTTTAAAAATATGAAATTTCCCTCTTCAGTCATGAGTTTTGGATGATTATTTTCCGTTTTGTAAATTTTTCTAATATTCATTCCCGGGAAATGGTGACTAGGCCAGCATTTATTGCCCATACTAATTACCCTTGAATTATGTGCTTGCTAGGCCATTTCAGAAGGCATTTTAAGAATCAACCACATTGCTGTGGGTCTGGAGTCACATGTAGGACAGATTGGGAAAGGGTGGTAGATTTCCTGCCCTGAAGGACATCAGTGAATCAGATGGATTTTTAAGGGCAATGTTTCCTGCTCATCGAGACTATTAATTCCAGATGTTTTATTGAGTTTAAATTTTACCATCTGCCACGGTGGGATTCAAACCCAGGACCCCAGAGCATTCCCCTGGGTCTCTGGATTACTAGTCCAGTGACAATACCACTACACCACTGCCTTCTGCTGCATTCTATAGTAGAATTATTGAAGCATGAAGAATGAAAATGTACTTGATAATGATAGATGAAATCTAAATCTAAAATAAATGAAATCTAATGGGCCAAATGGCCTCCTTCGCACTTTAGTGATCCTATTCTATGATTCTATGATGCTGGATGTTTCTGTAACACGTCTGTCTTCACCATTCAGAAATTGTGAATGTTTTTTTTCACTCTAATTTGCATGACTTAGTATTTTGATTTTGTATAAAAATTCTTTTTTTTTGCAGAATGCACCATTAGCAATAAATTGCTTTACCAATTGTTAAATGGCTCCCATGTTTTGGGTGCGTGAGAATTTTTATGGCTACGTGCATTTATATATATCTAAGTAAATATGAGTTCTTTATTGAAAGCACTGTACCAAGCTTAAGGTTGCCAACTGTGATTAAATGTATTCCTGGAGGTTTCATCATATGGCTTGCCTCCACATTCCAGTCATTTGTGGGCCAACACACCCATCCTTATGACGCACTACCAATTTGCCAATTGGAAAGCAAAAAGACTCATTACTCAACTCAATGATGCTCAACTGTCGGCTAAACAGCTTTTTGTTCCCTGATTTTTAATACTTGGTAGAGAGAAATTTTCAAAGAAAATGACAAAACAATATATTTTTTAATGTCCCTGTGATTTTTCTCAAGGGTTGTACACAGCAGCTTCAATTCCTGGAGACTCCAAGCCAGTCTTGGTGGCAACTCAAGGATACCAAACTATATTTGAAGTGGTGTGATAGAGTAAATCATTCACAATATATGTCATGAAAACTTCTGCATGTCATTCCGTTGTGTTTATTTAATAATTAAGAGCAAAATACAGTGATACTGGAGATTTGAAATTAAACGTCCAAAAATAGGATTCAAAGTACAAAGGAATCAGTACTTGATATGTTACCTCTGTTTCTCTCTCTACAGATACTGCCTGACCTGCTGAGTATTTCCAACACTTTCTGTTTTTATAATAGCTGTGCTGGCAAGTGCCAACCAGGAACTAAACAGCAATGTTTAGCAGCATGGGGTATATAGCCCGTGAGGATTGTGCAATGTTTCATTGTTTAGATAGAAAACACACACTTTAGGAATTCTTTTTAAGAACTTTTTTTGCTTCTTTCCAGCTTCAGACGGGACTTGAACTGAACCGAATACTTCTAGGATCCTGTTCTGTGAAAAAGAAGAAGAAAATCAAGAAAAAGAAAGACATTGCGAAGGTGTGGGAGGAAATTACTAGAATTGCCTGTAAATGGATGCAATGGCAACTGTTACTGCATTTTCATGAATTTACTTTCAACAAAGCTTTGCCTAATTCTGTTCATATTATTTGATGTTCTTGAAAGCTTGGTGCTATACCAGGACAGATGACGCAGACCCTTGCTTTATTGGCGGCATATAGGCTATAATGCATATTTGTGCATTTCATGTGACTTGCTCAGGTTGAGGTAAAATTTTCCCCCAGTATTGGGGCAGGAACAGAGGTGTGTAATCTAGTAACGTGCCCAATTTGGATCAGGGCCTGTTAACCTTGTTAACGAGTTTATTAGCTTGCTAAGGGCCAGTTTGATATTTTTGTGGGGAGGCACAGGTTCCACGATGGAACAGTTCAAGTATCAGTACTGGAGGAGACTGCGCCTATCCATTAACACTATCCCACTATATTCTGAAGATCAGCGATGTTCTATTTGCAGAAACAAATGGTGGCTTGCATGTCATGGATTTGTCTCCGTTGCTGAATTCTCACTGGAGCAGAGCATCATGAATGGCACTTGCATTGCCATCAAGGTCTAGTAAAAGGCCAGTGAGATTCTGCAACGAAGATACTTCTCACTTTCTCAATGTTCAGCTGGTATGTGACAGAATGAGACTTTTATACCTGCAAATTGCCTTGACTACATTGTTGTCTGGCAGTAGCTCTTCCTGTCATACTGAAACTCTATGGATGGATTCCTAGGGGACAAGGGATATCACAAGTGCAATATTCAGACTCATAGAATCTATACAGTACCCAAGGAGGCTACTCGGCCCATTGAGTCTGTACCGACCACAATTTCATGCCGGCCCTATCCCCAAATATTTACCCTGCTAATCCCCTTGACAGTAGGGGCAATTTAGCATGGCCAATCAACCGAACCCACACATAGTAGAACACTACAGCACAAACAGGCCCTTCAGCCCACAAGTTGCACCGATCATATCCATACCTACCAGGCCATAGAACTATCTGTAACCCCCAATCCCATTAAATCCCATGTACTCGTCCAGAAGTCTTTTAAAAGACCCCAGCGAGTTCGCTTCTACCACCACCGACAGCAGCTGATTCTACTCACTCACCACCCTCTGAGTGAAAAACTTACCCCTAACATCTCCGCTGTACTTGCTTCCCAGCACCTTAAACCTGTGTCCTCTCATAGTGACCATTTCAGCCCTGGGAAATAGCCTCTGAGAATCCACCCTATCTATACCCCTCAACATTTTATAAACCTGTGTCAGGTCGCCTCTCAACCTTCGTCTCTCCAGGGAGAAGAGACCTAGCTCCCTCAACCTATCTTCATAAGGCATGCCTCCCAATCCAGGCAACATCCTTGTAAATCTCCTCTGCACCCTCTCAATAGCTTCCACATCCTTCCTGTAGTGAGGCGACCAGAACTGCGCACAGTACTCCAAGTAGGGTCTGACATCTTTGGACTGTGGGAGAAGCACCTGGAGGAAACCCCTGCAGACACAGAGAATTTGCAAACTCAACATAGACAGTCACCCAAGCCGGGAATTGAACCAGGTTCCTGGAGCTGTGAGGCAGCAGCACTAACCACTGTGCCACCATGCCGCGCTACAGCAAGTAATTAGAAAAGCAGTTAGATTGTTGGCCTTTATTGCAAGGGAAATAGAGAATAAAACTAAGGAAGTCTAGTTATTGCTGTGCAGGGGATGGATGAGATCACATTTGGAGTACTGTGTAGTTTTCACCTTTATTTAAGAAGGGATATACCTGCAGGTAGTGCAGAGAAGGTTCACTCAGTTGATTCCTAGTGGTGGAAGTAATATAAATGGTACGTTTTTCTGCTTCTCACTGACTTTCTTATTTTTATATATTTGACTGACTAAAACTAGTAATGTCAAACTGTAATGTCCAACACCGTCCGTATTTTGCTCTTGCATTTTAAAGAAGCTCTTCAACATTTATCACTATCTGCCTTTGGCTCTTTTTTTAAAATAAGGAATCTTTTGTTTTTGCAGAGTGAAATGAGAGAAAAAGCCTCTTGGTCACCACGTGTTAGGGCACGCCTTGCTGAATTTCCATTCGTCGCTGGCACAGTAAGTTTAGAAAGTGAAGTTTTAGGACATGTCTGTTCTTGCACAGAGAAAAGACAGAACAAGAGTCATTGTAACTTCAAGCACCATTGATGTTCTAGGGAAGGTAATGATAAGAGAGATATGGCACTGGATCAAATTGTACCAATTTATTTTTCTGCTTATTATTGCCAAGGATATGAAAACAAAGCTGACTAAGGTGAATGGCGAAATTAGATTGAGGGGTTAGAAAAGTAGAGATGCAATGGAGCACATTTAAGAGGATGTTTCATAATACTTAGCAAAGATAAATTAAAGGTTAAAGTTTATTTATTAGTGTCACAAGTAGACTTACATTAATGCTGCAATGTAGTTACTGTGAAAATCCCCTAGTTGCCACACTCCAGCGCCTGTTTACGTAAGAACATAAGAACTAGGAGCAGGAGTAGGCCATCTGGCCCCTCGAGCTTGCTCCGCCTTTCAGTAAGATCATGGTCGATCTTTTTGTGGACTCAGCTCCATTTACCGACCCACTCACCATAACCCTTAATTCCTTTACTGTTCTAAAATTTATCTATCCTTGTCTTAAAAACATTCAATGAGGTAGCCTCAACTGTTTCACTGGGCAGGGAATTCCACAGATTCACAACCCTTTGTGTGAAGAAGTTTCTCCTCAACTCAGTCCTAAATCTGCTTCCCCTTATTTTGAGGCCACGTCAACCTAGTTCTTGTTTTGCCCATCAGTGGAAAAAACTTCCCTGCTTCTATCTTATCTATTCCCTTCATAATCTTATATGTTTCTATAAGATCTCCCCTCATTTTTCGGAATTCCAATGAGTATCACCCCGGTGTCTCCTCATAAGCCAACCCTCTCGACTTCGGAATCAACCTAGTGAATCTCCTCTGTACCCTCTCCAATGCCAGTCTATCCTTTCTCAAGTAAGGAGACCAAAACTGTACACAGTACTCCAGGTGTGGCCTCACCAGCATCTTATACAGCTACAACATAACCTCACTGTTTTTAAACTCCATCCCTCTAGCAATGAAGGATAAAATTCCATTTGCTTTCTTAATTACCTGCTGCACCTGCAAACCAACTCCTTGAGATTCCTGCACAAGAACACCCAGGTCCCTCTGCACAGCAGCATGCTGCAATTTTTACCATTTAAATAACAGTCCATTTTGCTATTATTCCAACCAAAATGAATGACCTCACATTTACCAACATTGTACTTCATCTGCCAGACCCTCGCCCACTCACTTAGACTATCTATTTCTCTTTGCAGACTTTGTGTCCTCTGCACACTTTGCTCTTCCATTCATCTTAGTGTCATCTGCGAATTTTGACACACAACACTTGGTCCCCAACTCATCTATGTAATGCGTAAACAATTGCAGTCCCAACACTGATCCCTGAGGCACATCACTAGTCACTGATCGCCAACCAGAAAAACACCCATTTACCCCCACTCTTTCCTCCATCCATGCTAATAGATTACCCATAACACCGTACACCGTTCTTATGTAGCAGTCTTTGTTGCGGCACCTTGTCAAATGCCTTCTGGAAATCCAGATACACCACGTACACCACAGGTTCCCCATTGTCGACTACACATGTAATGTCCTCAAAAAATTCCACCAAATTAATCAAACGTGACCTTTCCTTCATGAACCCATGCTGCACCTTACCAATGGGACAATTTATATCTAGATGCCTGGCTATTTCTTCCTTGATGATAGATTCAAGCATTTTCCCTACTACAGAAGTTAAGCTAACCGGCTTATAGTTACCTGCCTTTTGTCTAACTCCTTTTTCAAACAGTAGTGTCACATTTGCTGTTTTCCAATCTATGGGAACCACTTCAGAGTTCAGCAAATTTGGTGAATTACCACTAGTGCATTTGCTATTTCTTCCGTCATCTCTTTTAGTACCCTGGGATGCATTCCATCAGGACCAGGAGACTTGTCTACCTTTAGCCCCATTATCTTGCCCAACACCACCTTTTTCTTACCTGCCATAGCCTTCCTGTCATCAATTTTTGGCATGTTATTTGTGTCTTCCACTGTGAAGACCAACACAAAATACCTGTTCAATGCCTCAGCTATTTTCTCATTTCCAGTTATTACATCCCCCTACTTGTCCTTTAAAGGACCAATGTTTACTTTAGCCACTGTTTTTCATTTTATATGTTCGTAGAAACTTTTGCTATTTGTTTTTATATTTTGAGCTAGTTTACTCTCATAATCCGTCTTACTTTTCTTTATAGCTTTTTCATGGCTTTCTTTCCCAATCCTCTAGGTTCCCACTAATCTTTGCCACTTTGTATGCATTTTCTTTCAATTTGATACCTTCCTTTATTTCTTTAGATATCCATGACTGATTATCTTTCTTTCTACAGTCCTTCTTTATCACTGGTATATACTTTTACTGAGCCCTGTGAAAGATCGCTTTGAAAATCCTCCCTGTTCCTCAATTGTCCCACCATAAAATTTTTGCTCCCACTCTACCTTAGCTAACTCCTCCCTCACCCCTTTATAGTCTCCTTTGTTTAAGCACAAGACACTGGTTTTGGATTTTACCTTCTCATGCTCCATCTGTATTTTAAATTCAGCCATACTGTGATTGTTTCTTCCAGGAGGATCCCTGACTGCTAGATCATTCGTTATTCCGGTCTCATTACACAGGACCAAATCTAGGATAGCTTGCTCCCTTGTTGGTTCCATTACGTAATGTTCAAGGAACCTATCATGGCTACATTTTATGAACTCCTCCTCGAGGCTGCCTTGACTGATCTGGTTTGACCAATTGATATGTAGATTAAAATCCCCCTTGATAATTGCTGTACCATTTTTACATGCATCAGTTATTTCTTTGTTTATTTCTTGCCTCTCCATGATGTTATTATTTGATGGCCTATAGATTACACCTATCACTGACTTTTTCTCCTTACTATTTCTAATTTCCACTCAAATGGATTCAACCTTTTTTTCCCATAGAACTTATATCATCTTGACTACCGCCCTGATGTCATCCTTAAATATCAGCATTACACCACCTCCCTTACCTTTCTGTCAGTCCCTCTGACCAGTTTGATACCCTTGGATATTCAGCTCCCAGTTGTGGCCATCCTGCAACCATCTCTCTGTAATGGCCACCAAATCATACTCATTCATGATGATTTGTGCTGTCAACTCATTTACCTTGTTTCGAATGCTACGAGCATTCAGATAAAGTGACCTTATGCTAGTTTTTGTACCTTTTTGAATTCTAACACTTCCATTAATAACATCTCCTGAGTTTTCCTTCCTTTTAATTTTTTCCTGATTTTTGATGTAGTTGGAACCTTCTTCCCATGTTTTGTCCTTGCTCCCTCCTTCTTGGACTCCTCACATAATAGGTTCCCATCCCCGTGGCATATTAATTTAAACTCTCCCCAACCGTTCTAGCAAACACTCCCCCTAGGATATCAGTCCCAGCCTTGCCCAGGTGTAACCTGTTCAATTTGTACAGGTCCCACCTCCCCCAGAACCAGTCCCAATGCCCCAGGAATCTGAAACCCTCTGCCTGACACCATCTCTTCAGCCACATATTTATCCGATATATCCTCTCATTTCTACTCTGACTAGCACGTGGCACCGGTAGTAATCCTGACGTCCGACTTCTTTATTTTTTTCCTAGCTCCCTGTATTCTGCTTTTAGGACCTCATCCTTTTTTTACCTATGTCATTTGTGCCTGGCTGAACATGTTCCTGTCACTCAATAATTTATGTCTTCATTGTCTCAGTTCCTGCAAATAAAAGATATGGCTAAAGGTACCCGCATGGACCCCAGTTATTGCTGTCTTTTTGTGGGTTATGTGGAATACTCCTTGTTCCTTTCCTACTTGGACCCGCTCCCACAACTCTTTCACCTTTACACTGATGACTGGATTGGTGCCACTTCATGCCCTCATCTGGATCTGGGAAAATGTATCAATTTTGCTTCCAATCTCCATCACTTACACATGGTCCATCTCTGACAGTTTCATTCCTTGATCTGTTTCCATTTCCGCTGATAGACTGACCACGAATCTTCACTACAAGTCCACTGACTCCCACCCTAATTCAACTACAGCTCTGGGTATCCTGCTTCTTGTAAAGAACCATCCTATTCTCCCAATTTCTCTGGCACTTTTGCATTTGAAAATGGCACTTGTGACATGTCTGCCTTTTTCCTTAAATGAGGTCCCCTCCTTCACTCTGCCCCCGTAGTTGGCAAAGCATCCAACTGGATCCGAACCATTTCCCGCACCTCAACCCACATCCCTTCCCCTCCCTCCAGAACCATGATAAGGTCACTCTGGTTCTCATTTTCCACACCACCAGCCCCTGTATTCAAGGATTCATCCTCCACCATTATTGCCAATTCAGCATGATGCCACCCCAAGTACATTTCCCCCCCACTTCTCCCACACACACCCCTCCATTCTGCAAGGTCTCCCTCCATGACACCATGGTCTACTCCATCACCTCCAACTCCTCGTCCCCTTCCCTATCACCTTCCCTTGCAATTGCAGAAGATGCTACACTGGCACCTTTCTCCCTACTCACCATACAAGACTCTCAATATTCTTTTCAGGTGAAGCAACATTTCATTTGTACCTTCTTCAGTTTGCTTTACTGTATTTGCTGCTCCCAATATGGTCTCTTCAGCATTGGGCAGACTAAATACAGACTCAGTCCTCAAGCATAACCCCAACCTTCCTGTCACTTGCCATTTCAACTCAGCATCTTGTGCTCATGCCCACATGTCTGTCCTTGGCCTGCTGCAATACTCCAGTGAAACCCAACACAAACTGAAGGAACAGCATCTCATCTCATCTTCCAGTAGGCATGTTACAGCCTTCAGGACTCAAAATGGAGTTCAACAACTTTAAACTGAAATCTTCCTTCTCTATGTTATCCTTTTATTATTTACATGTACAAAACATTTTTTTATCTCAGTACAAAAGCCCCCATCTGCCTCTCCTATTGGGCCATCTGTTACTTGTTCTTAGGTTTTGCTTTCACTGAGGATTGACTTTTCTCCTTTTACAACATTCTGATTTTTTTTAAATGCAACTATTAGCACCTCCTATAGCCCTTCACACTTCCTGTGTCTTGTGCTCTATACATCATTATTGCAATCTCTTCTAGCTCCCATGAATCACTGCCCTTCTCTTTTCTAACTGTTCCACCCCCACTTATACAGTAATCCATCAGTTTTCTCCCTCTCTTTCAAAGTTTATTTATAACTGAATTGGTGGTATTCTGTCAGCTAAAACTACAACTTGCAGCAGGAGTGTCCCATGTGAACATTAAAGCTGTTCTACATTAGGAGTTAACATGGTCTTCAAATTAATCACGTATCCTCAATATTTTGAGCAGCTGATCAACTCGTGTTCAATTCTATAGAAACTAAATCTGATGAGATTCTGGTGTGAAAGAAAGTGCCATATTTATTTTTGAATTCAGCCTTAAATTCACTGTTTCTGTGTTCAAGTCCATTAGTACCAGTCATTCTGTCACAGCAAATGTGCAGAATGTTTTCCATCTGATGAAACACTACAACACAATGATATCTGATGGAAGACAAAAGCTCCCAATGCAAAGGACTCTTAAGAATTTGCGAAAAACAACTTATGACAGTGCCAACGTGAAGAATGGGGATCTACATTATGTATCGTCCTATTCCTCCTCCTCTTCAGCAACTGAGGGGCTCTCTGAGATTCTCTTAGCACTGCAGGATGAGCTGGGCCAAATGAGCTTGTAAGTATAAGAAGCTAATTCTAGCCTATTGGTTGATTCAAGTTTCTTGGCAAAGTACTGGACTGGGGGGAGAAGACCTATCCAATTCTACTTCAAGTTGTTTTGACACTATTTATCTTCAATACATACAAATATATATATTGGGAGCAGGAGTTGGCCACCTCACAGAATTGTTACAGCTTCAAAGGAGGCCATTTGGCCCATTGTGTCTGTATCGACTCTTCAAATGAGCATCATGGCTTAATGCCACTCTCTTGCCTTTATACTGTGCTCCTACACATTGTTTCTATTCAAATAATCATCTAATGTCCTATTGAATGTGTTGATTGAACCTGCTTCCACCACACTTCCAGACAGCGCGTTTCAAACCCGAATCACACACTGTGTGAAAAAGATCATTCTAACATGCCATTGGAGACCTTCTGGGTCTGGTCCGGCATCATATTTACACCATCTGCCCCAGAGCCCATTTAGGTTCAATGCAATCAGTGGATTTTTAGTTGAAAAATTAAGCAGGAACATAACCCAGCCTTAATGCATGGTTTCTTGTGGGAGGTGATTTTTGTTTTGCATATTTTTGTTTAGCATGCTGTATTTTAGGAACACATTAGGAGTGCTAAACGAGGGATAGCTGTATGCTCTGAGATTTCTGTTCTGTAATGTAAACAATCCCAGGCTGTTCAACTTCACCATAATGATTGTAACATTTGCACAAAGACCCACGCAGAATGATCATCAAGGAAAGCTGAGAGTGACTTTGAAATTATTCAAATCTTCAGACGTACACGGAGCATTTCAAATGGAAAATTTTGGATTGTAAAGGATCTCTGTTTTTATCTAATCCTTGTTTGAAAAGAGCTGAAATCAGTTATTGTAAATAACAAATATCATGGGCAGAATGTTCCCCCACTAGCAGATTTGCAATCTGGTGGGACTAAAATTTCCTTGGATGGCCTTCCCACTCTCCCTGACTTCTCTGCAATTTTACAGTAGGACAGGCAAGGCCCAGGCCTGTGTGCCCTCCCTTACTTTACTTGAGGCCCTTAAGTGACCAATGAATGACCATTTAAGGGCCATTTCCTGCCCGCCCTTAATTTTCAGGTACATTGGAGATGCTTAGCAGTGGGAAGAAGCCTGGCAAGTGACCTTGTATGTGCCTCAGGTGGGAGATAATAGGGGGAAAACATATTCATCTTCTACATAACCTCCCTTCAATATCGCCCCTCCCCACCCCACAAAATTTATTTCTCAGTGTCACAAGTAGGCTTGCATTTGAAAAGTGGAAACTGGAGCACCCGGAGGAAATCCACGCAGACACAGAGAGAACGTGCAGACTCCACGCAGACAGTGACCCAAGTCGGGAATTGAACCCAGGTTCCTGGCGCTGTGAGGCAGCAGTGTTAACCACTGTGCCTCCGTGCCATCTTAAAAAGGTCTATAATATTCCCCTCCCATGGCCTCTCTGAGGGACTTCATTCTGAATGAGGGGTGGAAGTGCAGCTTCAGCCAAATGCCTGCAGTCGGTAGTGGTAGCGGTAAGTTCCCCACCAACTCTTTGTTGGGGGGTGGGGGTGGTCTCTTGCTCTATTCTTCAAACCTCTTTGAAACTATTCCCCTTGTAAAAGGATCAAGAATAAGAGGGTACAGATTTAAATTGATTTACAACAGAAGCAAATGCAATTTGAGAAAAAGTGTTTTCACACAACAAGTGGTTCAGGTTTGGAATGCACTGCCTGGAAGTGTGGTGGAGGGGTTCCAATTGAACCATTCAAGAGGGCATTAGATAATTATTTTAATAGAAACAATGTGCAAGGATATGGGGAAAAGACAGAAGAATAGCACTAAGTCAAAATACTCAGTCGGAGTACTGGTGCATTCAAGATGGGCTGAATGGCCTCCTTCTGCATTGTAACAATTCTGTGATTATTGAACATAAGTCCCTGTATAGAAGTGGGTAAATTGAAACAAGGTAAATTAATCCAACACTGTTATAACTGTTGACATTTCAGAGTATTCTTCTTTCTATTTTTAGATTTTGGTATACTTTATTTAGCCTTGGTGTTCATGACCTTTTTGTATCTTTCTGTTTGCTCTCTTATGGTATGATGTTGATTTGGTGTTCCAGTTGAACAAGTTGGGGCTTTTGTTTCTTTAGAAATTATGAATGAGAAAGAAAGATTAGAAATGGAGAAAATACTTCCATGATTCTACTCTTGGATGAATCCAAAACAATAGCTGTATAATCAGCTTGATTCAAATAACTTTGATCCTTTCAAAAGCAAGAGAAAAAGGGAATAGCTAGATATCCTGAAAATATAATGCAAGGAAGAAGGGATGGGAGAAGATATATGTAAAGTATAAAAACTAATACTAGTTGGGCCAAAAAACCTGTGTTGGTTTTTGTGCTGTATATTTTATATACTTGCCGATTGTTCAGCACCATTCACAACTTGAAGCAGTCAATGTTCATATGCAGCAAGATCTGGCTTCAGCTGATGTGTGTGAAGTGTGGCACAAAGGTTACTTGCAACTTAAGTACCAAGCTATGAGCATCAAGAAAGAATCTAACCAGCTCCCCTTGATTTTCAAAGACTTTGTCATTGCTGAATCCCCCACTATCAACATCCTGGATGTTGCCTGGTATGGTGAGTCTTAGCTATGAGGAGAGATTGGGTAAACTGGGGTTGTTCTCTCTGGAAAGACGGAGAATGAGGGGAGACCTAATAGAGGTGTATAAAATTTGAGGGGTATGGATAGGGTGAACAGTGGGAAGCTTTTTCCCAGGTCGGAGGTGACAAACACGAGGGGTCACAGGTTCAAGGTGAGGGGGGCGAGGTTTAACTCAGGTATCAGAGGGACATATTTTACACAGAGGATGGTGGGGGCCTGGAATGCACTACCAAGCAGGGTGGTGGAGGTGGACACGCTGGGATCGTTTAAGACTTACGTGGATAGTCACATGAGCAGACTGGGAATGGAGGGATACAGAAGAATGGTCTAGTTGGACCAATGAGCAGCGCAGGCTTGGAGGGCCAAACGGCTATTTCCTGTGCTGTATCGTTCTTTATTCTTTGTTCTTTGGTGATTACCATTGACTGGAACTTGAACTGGACTAGCCATATCAATATGATGGCTACAAGAGCAGGTCAGAGGCTAAGAATTCTGTGGTGGGTAGCTCGCCTCCTGACTCCTCTACAGGGAGGAATACAGGAGGTGAGCTACCCTCTACAAGGAAAACTGTGCACTCACCTGGATGAGCATAGATCCAACAACAATCAACAAGCTGGACACCATCCAGGTCAAAGCAGCCCACCTGATTGACACTCCATCCATCATCTCCAATATTCACCCCATCCACTGACCCACAGGGGCAGCTGCACGCACCACCTACAAGATGCACTGCAGCAACACACCAAGATTTCTTTGACAGCACCTTCAAACCTGTGACCTATATACCAGCTAGGAAGCCAAGGACAGCAGACACAAGGGAACACCGTGTTTTTCTCAACAGGGGGAGGTGGTGCACTGTTGGTCAGTGGCGGGATCTTCTGTCAGTGGGATTTTCCATTCGCTCCACCTCACACCGTCAGGAAACGTGGCGATGGAGTGCCGTCACTGGAAGAAGAAAACCCCTCCGGCATGAAAATCCAGAAGATTGCACCCTATATCTCAATTCTTTCATAGTTACTGGCACTCCCTTTCTAACAAAACTGTAAGTGTACCTACACCACTGGGACTGCCACAGTTCAAGAAGGTGGCTCACCACCATCTTCTCAAGAGTAATTAGGAATGGGTAATAAATGCTGACCTAGCCAGTCACATCCCATGAATGAATACATTTAAGAAATGTAATTTGTTGTAAACAGAATTCATTTAAAGGTCAGGGTAAGTTTATTGCTTGTGTGCAAGCAAAACAAAACCCCAGGTGCCTTCTGTAAAGGATTATGTTCTGACCAGAAATGAGAAAGATAACAACGTGATGTTTTATTACCATCATCAATCTTTTGGTGATATTTGTAATATCTGATTGAGCTTTAACTTTGTTTCTTCATGTAGTTAAAACCTAATATTTGACAACCTGCAAAAGAAAAGTTTAATTTGTGACCGCACAGTGTCAAATGCTAGGCTTAAAAAAATAGAAACTGCAGAGCCATGCTGGAAGTGTTGAATTTACCTCCCATAAGTGTGCTGCTTGTCATTGGAAACTGTTTATACAGCAGCTGTGCCTGAGTTACTAATCCACTGTGTACCAGCTTAGTCATCACCTAGATGCTCTTGATATTTCAAGTTTGTGCTTTCCTATACTCTTATTGTCAGTCAGCTTACCGAATTTATGGTACAAATGGCCAGAAATTCTACATCATTTATTTTAGGTTTCACTGTATCAACCTATTTGTTCCAGAAAATGCTTCATGCACCATGAGTTACTTTTCAGGTGATGTGCTTGTGGTTTTGGCAGGTTGTCTGTGTTGGGAACATCCCACAAACAGAAATGATTGGTATAGGTAAAGAAGGAATGTCACAAGCTGAACAACAAAAATAATTCTTATAAATGCTTGGCTTTTGATATATTGAACACCAGAATAGACAAGACCTGTCATTTTTTTGAAGAGTGACATGGACTGTAATTTTTTTGAATAATGGTATGAAAGGTTTGCTCTGCATCCGAGTCATCAGAAGAGGTGAATTGGATTTATTGAAGTGTGGGATTGTTACAGTGCTGTAACAAATGGGAACTCAACACCTGGTACAGAACCATCGTACCTTCTGGCCCAAAGACAAGAATTCCACTGGCTGAGTGAAGTTGATATGTGGTTTTCAATATAACTTCGATGGTGGGAATATCTGAATTCACTTGTGGTCATTTTTGTCTCTACCTTTTCAGAAACCTGTCACTCCCTGTTGTAAACCTGCTCACCAAGAACGATTTAAGACTTTTGCTAAAAAGTTTTTGATTCCCATCTACATGCAGCAACTCAGCGAGAGCATTGGGAAATGTGTCAGATTCCATGTGATTGCTTTTAACACCCAGCCCTCACTCACCAATGCCTCTTGATTCCACCATTGCTCTGATGTGGCAGAATGCTTGTTTGACATCCAGTGCTGGATGAACTGAGCTTTCCTCCACTTGTATATTAGGAAGACTGAAGCTATTGCCTTCAATCCCTGCCACAAACTGTTCTCTGAAAAAATAGACACATCCTAATATCTCCAAACTTCAGTGTCAAGTTTTGTTGGATCATGCTGCTGTGAAGCTTTGGGATATATATATATTCTTCTTTCTTAACCAGGGTTGAATGGGAGAAATGTTTTGCAAAGGGAAAGGAGATGATAATAGGCATTGTGTTGGTGAAAATTGAAGTTGTGTAGATTGTTTAACAATATAAAAGTTGCCAAACTCTATATTCCCAGTGAACATCAAGACCTGCTGAAACAAATACAAGGTACCAAAAATACTGATGTCCGTGAAGATTTGGAACGTGAGCTTGACTGTCTCGTGAAACGGATGGAGAAGAAAGGGGATCAGATTTCTAAACTCAAGAAACACCAGGACAAAGTAAGTGATTTCTTTTTAAGTCTCCATGTTCTCAAGTGACATGCAGACAATAATCTCACTGAGTGGTTCAGGACCTATTACATTAAAACTATTTGATCATTGGGATGTGATCTGAAAATCTCAGATCACAATGTTGAAATCATGCCAGTATAACTGTCTAATTTCTAAAAATTACCAAGAGGAACTTTTGTGGAGCTATTTTTGTTTGTTCTCTCCCCCCTCCAGCAGCAGCTGAGAACAGCAATGATGGTCCATTTTAATTAATGTATGATGTGTAAAATTACAGAAATTTAACCTGAGCAAGGGATTCCTAATACACATGGGTCTAATAAATGTTCGGAAATTTTGCGTTTCATGCGCAATCCTAAAGTGGGGGAAATTGTCCTTCACCCCACAAACATTTGTCGGAATTGGACTGATGCCCATGAACGGCAGGAAGTTCTGACGGATTAAAACCTGCTATTAATTTTCAGACATTGGATCACACCTTATCTGTTCAAGTGAATCATTCACTCATCAACTTTGAATAATGATCATGTTCCACCATGCCTCCGACTAATTAAAAAACCCAATCTCCTTGCCTCCCTTGATTTCATATCCTTATACCCTTGAGAACAAAAACTGAACTCAAATTTAAAATTATTAATTGAATCAGCACCTACTATTATTGGTGTGTGAGGACACAAGAACAGAAGAGTTAGTAGCAGGAGTCGGCCCCCAGACCCTTCAAGCCTGCCGCACCATTCAATACAAACGTGGCTGATCTGTGTCGCCCTCAATTCCTTGCCTGTGCTATTTCCCCAGAGCCCTCTATTCCTCGATCTACAAGCGTTCAAAAATTTTACCACCCCTCACATGAATAAGTGTTTCCGAACTTCTCCCCAGAAAGACATGGCTGATTTTAAGGTATGGTCCCTTGTTTTTATAAACTCTCTCAACAATGAGAAAAGTTCAGCTCTACCGTTTTTTAAAAAAAAATTTTCAATCTCAACATATATTGAGGAATGTCTGTTACTGTTTTCTGCAGCTGGAAATGCAAAACACAATCATTGTTGACCAGAGATCTTCACTTCCTGTACCTTCTCACAGACCAACTTTAGAATCATAGAATTCCTACAGTTGGCCCATCGAATCTGCACCTACCCTCCGAAGAGCATAGCTAATCCACCTAATTTACACACTGAGGGCAATTTAGTATCACCAGTCCATCTAATCTGCACAACTTTGGTCTAATTGAACTATACAATTAGTTCACAATTACTTTGCAAGTAAGGATAAAGGTGCCAGTCCCAGATTACCATAGACTGACTGGTGGTGATTTAATTTGAGAATCACTGCATTTCAGGTAAGGGACAAGGTTGAGAAGTTGGGCCTTTATGAGTAACCTCAGCCAGAGCAGGAATTGAACCCACGCTGTTGGCGTTACTATGCATTATGAACCAGCTGTCCAGCCAACTTAGCTAAACTGATTTTGCAATTCTCACCTCATATTTAGCTGCTGACAACATTGAGTATTTACCATTTTGAAAACTATAATATAGATTCCACATGCTGCTTTATTTTGTGAATCAATTTGTTGGAGTCAGTCTAAATTTATAAAAATGCCTTAAAAATTTCTGTGTATGATGGAAGTTTCATAACAACAACGTGCATGTATATAGCACCTTTAATGTAGTAAGATTTCCCAAAGAACTTTTACTTTCAAAAAAAGAGTGAAACCTGCTTTGGTAGAAGTAGCGTTGAGTAATCCTTTAAGCACGATGATAGTGTGACACCTAGAGGGCAAATGATTCATTCAAAACTTCAAATATAAACTGTTATTGTGACTTAGTCTCCATACTTCTGTGTTAAGGGGAGGGAAATGTTAAAAAATCTTTCCATCAAATTTATTGCAGGGCAAAGTGGTGGTCAGGTATTTGGAAACCTGTAGAGTAGGGGAACACTGTAATCTCCATCAGATTTGTTCTTGCTCCTGGAAAAGAGGTTAAAGAAAAGTCCCAAATAAATAGTGTAAGAAAATGAAGAGAAATTGCATTTATGTTACACTTAATATTCCAAAGGGCTTCACTGAAGACAAATTCTGCAGCCTATTTGTATCTGGCAAGGTCCCAGAAGCTACCATGAGATAAATTAATAGATAATCTTTGTTTGTATAATTGATTAAGAAATAAATATTGACCAAGACTAAATACAAATCGTACCTTATGGAAGGAATAGAATGTAAAAGTGGTGAAGTGTAGCTACCACTGTACAAAGCATTATTGAAATTGCATTTTGAATATTGCGTACTGTTTGGTCCCCTTGGGGGAGGGGGCGGTATATGGTAGCGCTGGAGGCAGTTCAGAGGAGGTTCACGAGATTGATTCCAGAGATGAGGGGTTTGATTTATGAAGAAACATTGGGCAGTTTATGAGAGGAGATCTAATTGAAGCGTACACGATGACAAGGCGGTTTGACAAAGGGATCCTATGCTCATCTCTGCAGGCAGTTGGAGCCTCGGCTTAAGGCCTCACTTGAAAGACACTACAGCTCACCGTACAACAGTCCCTCTGTTCAGTTACTCTATGTGCTCAAGGCCTTGCAATGGGACTTGAACCCGCAAACTTCTGACTTAGGCCAGCGTTCAAAAATTATTACAGAAATAGAAAATTGTTGAGACTTACTTATTTTCCACTTGTAGTGTATAAAACAAAATGAAAACACCCATGTGATCTGCTTGGATTCATTGGAAATGTCTTGGCTATTTTGTTTTCCTAACCTATCAAAATACAAATGGGGTAGAAATAATGACAGATATTGAGATGGAGAGAAATCATAGAATCTTACAGTGTAGAAGGAGGCCATTTGGCCCATCAAGTGTGCATTGACCACAATTCCACCCAGGACTTATCCCCATAACCCCATGCATTTGCCCTAGCTAGTCTCCCTGACACTCAGAGGCAATTTAGCCAATCCACCTAACCCCCACATTTTTGGACTGTGGGAGGAAACTAGAGCATCCGGAGGAAACCCACACAGGGAGAATGTGCAAACTCTACACAGACAGTGACTTAAGCTAGGAATTGAGCCCGAGTCTTTGATGCTGTGAGGCAGTAGTGCTAACCACTGTGTGTCTCTCACGCGCGCGCACACACCCCGCGCCCCCGCCCCCCAGATCATAACATAAGAACTAGGAACATGAGTGGACAATTCAGCCCTCGAACCTGCTCTGCCATTTAATACAGCCACGGATGATCTCATCTCTGCCTCAGCACAACTTTGGTTCACCATAGCGCTTCAAACTCTTACTAATTAAAAATTTGTCCACCTCTTCCTTGAATTTACTTAAAGTCCAGGTTTCCACTACACTCTGGGGTAGTGAATTCCACAGACTCAAGACCCTTTGAGAGAAGTAATTTCTACTAATCTCTAAATCTGCCACCCCTTATCCTAAAACAATAACTTCTTGTTCAAGATTGCCCTATAAAGCAAACATCTTCTCCATGTCTGCTTTATCAAGCCCCCTTTTCATTGTGTACTCTTCAATTAGATCTCTTCACATTCATCTAAACTCTAGGCAGTATAAGCTTAAACTGCCCAATCTCTCTTCCTAAGTCAAATCCTCATCTCTGGAATCCATTTAATGAACCTCCTCTGAACTGCCTCTAATGCTACTATATCCCCACCTCAAGAGGACCAAAACCGTACACCATATTCTAAGTGCAGTCTCACTAATATTTTGTATAGTAGCAGCAACACTTCACCACTTACATATTTTATTCCTTTAACAAGAAACACTGAGATTCCATTTGCCTTTCTTATTACCTGCTGTACCTGCATACGAGTTTTCTGAGATTCATGCACAAAGACACCCAGATTCCTCTGCACTGAAGTACTCCAAAACTTCTTTCCATTTGAATGATAAATTGCCTTTGTATTTTTCCTATCAAAATAAATAACCTCACACTTATCCACGTTAAACACTGACACATTTGCCCTATTGCCCTTCACTTATCCTTGTCCATTTGTAAATTTATTAATTCATTTTAACAACTTATAATCCTACCTATTTTAGTGTCATTTGCAAATTTGGCTAAGGTACCTATTATTTCTGTACCTGAGTCATTAATATAGATTGTAAATAGTTGGGGCCCAAGGACTGAACCCTGTGGCACCCCATATGTTACATCTTGCCAATCAGAAAAAGACCCATTTATCTGACTCTCTGCTTTCTGTTGGATAGCCAATCCTCTATCCAAGCTAATATATTACCCCTAATCCCATGTGAACAAAACTTATGTATTAACCTTTTGTGTGGCACCTTATCCATATCTGGAAGTCCAGATATACTACATCTACAGGACCCCCATTATCCACTTTGCTTGTTACATGTCCCAAGAACTCAAGCAAATTAGTCAACGTCATCTATCCTTCAGAAAACCAGGCTGACTCTGATGGATTACATTTTAACTTCCTAAACGTCCTGTTATTAACTCTTTTGTAATGGATTCTAACAATTTCCCAATGACAGATGTTAAACTAATGGGCCTATAGGGAGGGAAGCAAAATGTAGGAAACTATTTGAATAAGGGCATTAACTAGCATTTTTCCAATCCACTGGAACCATTCCAGGAATTTTGGAATACTTATAATGTTTAACATGTAAGTATTTTTATTAGTGTCATAAGTTAGCTTACATTAACACTGCAATGAAGTTCCTGTGAAAATCCCCTAGTTGCCACACTACGGCGCTTGTTTGGGTACACTGAGGGAGAATTTAGCATGGCCAATGCACTTAACCAGCACATCTTTTGGATAGTGGGAGGAAACCGGAGCATCTAGGGGAAACCCACAGAGACACGGAGAGAATGTGTGAACTCTGCAGAGACAGTGACCCAAGTCGGGAATCGAACCTGGGACCTTGACGGTGTGAGGGAGCAGTACTAACCACTGTGCCACCATGCTGTCAAGATCCCACCATGGTAGTCTGAGAATTTGATTTCAGTTTTTAAAAATCTCAATGAAAAGCTGGAATCAAAACAACCTTAAATTGGTTCACTATTGATATTTTTTAGGGAAGGAAACTTACCCACCTTCTCCTGTTTACCTGTATGACTCCAGTCCACACCCAATTGCCCTTTGAAGTGGCGGAGCCAGTCACTCCACTGTATCACAATTGTATTGGTTCCAGAAGATGGCTAGCCATCAACCTCAGTGACCAGGGATGGGCAATATTTGTCAGCCTTGCCAGTGATGCCCACATCCTGAAAAAGAGAGTTACATTGGTTGCAGCAGATGTGAAGCCAGTTATGAGGCTATTCAACATGGAAACCGGAACTGGACCTAATTTGGCTTCAGATTCATTGTAAATTTTAAATCACTACAAAGCCAAAACCAATCTGCAGCAACAATAATATGCAGCATAAGTGTGCTTTCCTTTGTTAAACTCGGTGAAATGCAATCTTCAAAATGTTTGTTACTAATCTCCTGTCAATGTTTAAATTAACATTAGTTCAGACTTCCACACCAATAAAATGTCACTGCGCTTACAAAAATTAAAGCCAGATTACTTTGGCAATGATTTTTTATCTTTTTAGGTTGAGAAATTGAAGGTGAAAGCGAAGAAAATGACAAGGGAGATGGCTGACGCTAAGAAGCAAGCAAAAGCTCTAGATGAAATGAAGGAAGTGCCAGCTAACCCCAGGGGAGCAGAGTTTTCAGTCAAAACAACTTCTGCTCCTGGCCAGAAAGGGAAAGAAAGTCTTCAGCTGCTTAGGAATGCACAGAAACTGCAGCTGACCCTCCGGCAGAATGATATCTCATGGGAGCAGTGAGCACTGTGGTTCAGAAGACGATGTCTGTAAATTTGGTTGTGACAGTCTAATCAATAGATTACTACTGAGTAGCTTTATGAATCTGCACACTTCTCATTTCGTTTTTTTGGGGCTGATCCTTATTGCTTTGAAGCTGACTTGAAATACTGCAGATATCATATAGGACCAATGCACTTGAAACTTGTGTTTTTTACATAAATTTTTAATCTATTAAAATAATTTACAATATGCATTTGGCACAATCTATCTGTAGCAATGTCTTTGTTGGAGATAGGTTGCTGACCATTTTCAATGATTTGTACATGTATCACTTGTGTATACAGATTAATAAAAACACTTTGCGGATCTGCTGTGTACCTATTTTTCATATTCTCCTTCATTTTTTACCATGCGCTACTGCAAAGTATTTTTTATTTGGCCGCAGACCTGAAGAAAAAGTGTTTCGCCTATGATACTGTTAAATGTGCAACTAATTGAAGACTGAACTCGGAGAACAATGGACTGTAGAATGCTGCTTATCACCGACTATCTAAATCTTCAGGCCATATTTACTGATACTTAGAGAGGGAGGTTAATTTAAACAGCACTGATTTCTTCTCTCACCACCCAGCCAGGGACCCAGGTTTGATTCTGACCTTGGATGACTCTGTATGTGGAGTTTGCACCTTCTCCTGTACCTTCAAGGTTTCGTCCAGGTGCTCTGATTTCCTCCCACTATCCAAAAATGCATAGGTTAGAAGGATTCACCATGGTAAATGCGCAGAGTTATGAGAATAGGGTTAGGGTGGGGTGGGTGTGGATTTTGGAGAGTGGGTGCAGACTTGATAAGCCAAATGGCCTCTTTCTGCACTGTAGAGATTCTGTTCACAAACAGAAAGGTATGTCACAGAATCATAGAATCCCTACAGTGCAGGATGCTGCCTGGTTTAGAGGGTACGACTTACGAGGATATAGGAGGAATGTCTGAGGTAGGTTCTTTACTCAGAGAGCGGTTGGGGTGTGGAATGCATTGCCTGCTGTGATAGTGGAGTCAGATAGTTTTAAGAACTTTTGAGCGGTTATTGGATAGGCACATGGAGCACACCAGAATGAGAGGGAGTGGAATAGCTTGATCTTAGGTTTGGACATAGCTCAGCACAACGAGGGCCAAAGGGCCTGTACTGTTCTATTTTCTATGTTCTATGAAATATGTCACAACATTTAAATTGGAGATCAAAAGTAAATATTTCTGAAGCTAGTTGACCAGTTATGTAAATGCAGGGTTTCTCTATGTGCTATTACTTTGCATAAACTTTGATGCATGCAACCTGTAGGTATGTAAATCTCAGCTGTGTAAAGATGATTTGTTCCTTAACTTGCATAAGAATGAAATTCTTTGAGAACTATCCTTATTGCAAAGCAGAATTCAACATTATTCTATGGCCACACAAACTTCATGAAGGGCAACAGAAGGTACACTGCTGCAAGTGTTCAGATCTGACCTCCACATTTTGGCATTTTGGATGCCGTGTTGAGTGACTGTAAAGGCAGTGGTTACCATAGAAGGCCCTGTGGATCTTGCTGTGCATACCTAGCAAACAGGGAGATCTTCTCCTATGGACTGCCACACACAAGCCAGCACTGCACTCACTCAAACAGTCAATGCAACCTTGCCTGTTGACTACAAGGAGTCACCTCCCATTTACATAATAAACAAGCAGGTAAAACATCTAGAAGGTGTAGATATTTACTTATTTACTAGTCACAAGTAGGCTTGTGACACTGCAATGAAGTTACTGTGATAATCCCCTAGTTGCCACACTCTGGCACCTGTTTGGGTACATTGAGGAAGAAATTAGCATAGCCAAAGCATTTAACCAGCACATCTTTCGGATAGTAGAAGGAAATCAGAACACTTGGAGGAAACCCACGCAGACATGCGGAGAATGTGCAGACTCCACACAGTCAGTGACTCAAGCCTGGAATTGAACACGGGTCCCTGGAGCTGTGAGGCAGCAGTGGTGACCACTGTGTCTCTGTACCTCCCAATATTCAGAAGGTGTTCATCCTCGAGATCTCAGATTATATTATAGAGTCTTGAGGCCCTTACCGGTGGGCCTCTATGATCCAACTGTAAACATCCTTACCGTTCCATGACTGTCCAAACCTTTGAAAAGGAGGATGACCTAGACTAGCCTTATAATTAGATTTTTTAAATTGGAGGATGTGGGGATTGCTGATTTGGCCACCATTTATTGTCCATCTCCAATTGCTGTTGTACTGAAGGGCTTGCTAGGCCATTTCAGAGGGCATTTAAGAGTCAACCACATTGCTGTGGCTCTGGAGGCACACATGTAGCTCAGACCAGTTAAGGACAGCAGATTTCCTTCCCTGAAGGGCATTAATGAATCAGATGGATTTTCACAACAATTGGCAATGGTTTCATGGCCATTGTTAGACTTTTAATTTCAGATTTTTACTGAATTCCAATTTCACCATCTGCTGTGGTGGGATTCGAATCCGGCTCCCCTGGAGCATTAATCTGAGTCTCTGGATTACTGTAAGGAGTCTCACAACACCAAGTTAAAGTCCGACAGGTTTATTTGGTAGCACAAGCCACAAGCTTTTGGAGCACTATCAGGTGAGTGGGAGCTGTGTTCACAAACAGGGCATATATAGACAAAAACTCAATTTATAAGATAATGGTTGGAATGAGTCTTTACAAGTAATCAAGTCTTAAAGGTACAGAAAATGTGAGTGGAGAGAGGGTTAAGCACTGGTTAAAAAATGTGAATTGTCTCCAGCCAGGACAGTTAGTGAGATTTTGCAAGCCCAGGCAAGTCGTGGGGGTTACAGTGTGACATGAACTCAAAATCCTGGTGATTTGGTGTTCTGAGACTTCTTACTGTGCTTACCCCAGTCCAATGCTGGCATCTTCACATCTCTGGATTACTACCAGTGACAATACCACTGCGCCACTGCCTCCCCAGAATACCATTTTGGACCTTTGCCCTCTTGAAATCCAGGAACCAATTCCGGGGTGGGAGTGCTGGTAAAATTCCCACTTTCCTTTCAACAAACTGACAGTGAAATATCTGTCATCATGGTGATAGGACGGCAGATTTCCTTCCCTAAAGGGCATGAGATGAATTTTTACAACAATCAGCAATGGGTTCATGGTCATCAGTAGATTCTTAATTCCAGATTATTTTTATTGATCTCAAATTCCACCATCTACCGTGGGGGGATTCGAATCTTCGTCCTTAAAGCATTAGCTGAGTTTCATGGATTAATACTCTAGCGATAATATCGCCTCCCCACATCTGAAATAGCAGTAATTCTAAATTTGTTTTGTTGATTTTTCATTTTGGAATCTAAAACCAACCGTTTTTAAAAGTATTTAACTGGGAGGAGGGTGGTGGAATTTGAATGGCGGGTTACTTATATCCCTTATGGATCTATCTGTAACAGTTACAGAGAAACCTGTAGCAGGAACTGCCTTCCCTGCCTAGTGTAGCATGAATGTGTTTCTATAGTTACAAATGGGTGAGTATGAACGCTGAGGAGGACGGGGGCGGGAGGAGAAACATGTACATGTTTCAAGGGCGTTAAAGGGTAATGAGAGGGCGCACTGCAAAGAATAGTTTCGAGATGAAAGGTGCATTGGCAGAAAGTGAGAGAGAAGATTGTGAGTGTTGGTGTTGTCCTGGTGACAGTCCACTCCTCTCTTTACACTAGCTCACTGACACCCCTCACCCTACCCTAGGCTGGATTTTCTGCTGGAATTATCACCCCGAGATCATTCAGCTTTCGCCCAGGTTTGGGAAATATATTTTGTTTGTTGTTTGGAAACACTGGTGAATATCTTCCGATAGACTAACACGAGTTAAAACGCTGCTTTGCAACCCGCTGCTTTGATTCGTATGTGGGGAGAAAAAAAGCTACTCAGTAAAGGCTTTATAATCTTTAATTTAAATCTGAAATGTCGTTCTTTGAGGCAGTCTTGTTGAGGCAGAGACTTGGACAGATTCTTGTTCTCCAGGTTACACTCCGAGTTAAAAAAAAATAAAATCGAGGTTGCTGCTTTACCTGGTTATTTGAAAGCACCGATTTTAATTGTTTACAAAGCGAATTAGCTTCTGTAACAATTGGAATGAAGAGATTTTTAGCATTTCATGTTCCATTGCGGAAGTATTGAGCTCTTTTCCCTCTGGTTGTTGTGCAGCTCTTTGCCCAGTTATATTCTGGGTAGGTTGTGGAAATGCAGATGTTCCCATCCCGTTCAGGATGGCACCATTGACCGTTCAGCAATACTTGTCCCTGAACCTCTAGATTCCCACTCCAATGCTTTGAGTAGCTAGTTTAGGTTTACACTAGGTATGTGTCCTTATGATTTTCTGTGGTAGGTTGTACTACTGACTGCAACAAGGACTGTACCAACAGTAAAGTTATACAACCAACTCTGCAGTTGTAAGAAAATACTTGTGCTCTGCCCAAGATCCCAGGGAAATCTGGCGTGCTCCTGTTGCAAGACGTTAAGTGGCACGGTGGCAGTGTGTTAGCACTGCTACCTCATAGCACCAAGGATCTGGTTCAATTCCCTGCTTAGGTCACAGTCTGTGTGGAGTCTGCATGTTCTCCTCGTGTCTGCGTGGATTTCCTCCAGGTGCTCTGATTTCCTCCCGCAGTCCAAAAGGTGTGCAGGTTAGGTGCATTGGCCATGATAAATTCTCCCTCAGTGTACCCAAACAGGCTCCGGAGTGTGGCGACTAATGGATTTTCACAATAACTTCACTGCAGTGTTAATGTAAACCTACTGGCGACAAATAAATAAATTTCACTTTGGATGTGACTGTCTCATTACCTGATTAAGTGACAACCCAGTCTACAATCCCTATTGTTGAGCATTTTTATGGATGATTTAACTACATTTACACAGCTGTTGATGACTCCCTGTCTATCAGCCATAGCTCAGCACCCACACTCCTGCCTCTCCATCCATGTGTGTGTAAAATGGTTGCTGCCTTTACTTGTATATCATGACAGCAGAGATGACATGAATGTAGCAAGCTGCGGTGTAGAAAGGTAATGTAGGCTAACATTTCGGGCTGATTTTACTGGGCATATCAATCTGCACCCCCGCCCCAGAGGCTAAAACACCTGGGAAACACACCCATACTCCCAGCCACTGTCTTGTGCCAATTAAACACTGGAAGCAGCATTAGTTGTTTTGAGGCAAGGCTTCTGATCCATTCTTGGGAGGAAGTCCTACCTGCCCGCACAGGGGGGCAGGAAGGGAAGAGAGGCAGGGCAACATAATAGGGGAATTTATAGTCAGGGGTACAGATGGGCGCTACTGTGGCCATCAACATGACTCCAGGATGGCATGTTTCCTCCTTGGTGCCAAGGTCTGGGATGTCACTGAATGAATGCAGGGCATTGTGAGGTCATGATACATATTGCTACCAATGACAGAGGTAGAAAGAGGGATGAGGTCTTGCATCAAGAATTCAGGGAGTTAGGCAGTAGACTAAGGAGCAAGATCTCTCCTTAATCTCAGGGTTCTCCCAGTGCCATGTGTCAGTGAGCACAGAAATTAGGAGGATGCTGCAGATTAATGCGTGACTTAAGAGTTGCTGTAAAGCGGGAAGGTTTTAGATTCCTGGATCACTGGGACTATTTCTGGGGAAGGTGGGACATTTTCAAGTGGGACAGTCTACATCTGAAACAGAGCAGGACTAATATCGGTGCGGGATGTTTTGCAAGTGCTCTTGGGAGGAGTTTAAACTAATTTGCCGGGGGACGGGACATAGACTGTTTGCAGAAGAAGGACACATAATCATACAGCAAAACAAACAAGTCAGAGGGAGTACAGCTATATTAAGTTTCAAGGGAGTAAGGCCCAACTGGATGTCCATACTTTAATGCAGGTAAAATGGATGAGTTGCGGATGATAATTGACACGTGGAAGTGTGATATAATAGTCAACACAGAGATATGGTTGAAGGAAGGACATAATTGGCAACGCAATTCTGGGATATAAAATCTTTAGGTGAGACAGAGGAGGAGGTAAAAGAGGAGGAAGCATTGCAATTTTTATTTAAGGAGTCAGTTAAATATATTTAAATCTTGATCTTGGCCCTGGCATTGAGGGGATGCTTGTGATGGTGGGAGGTGGGGGTGTGGTGCGCCCTGGTTGTGTGTGGAGGTGGTGCGGTCTCCATGTGCATGTGGGGACGGTTCCTGTGTTTTTATTAGATGCTTTGATCATGGGATTCCCGATTCCAGCTTTTTCCACCCCTGCCCCCCCGAGTGCAATGACACGGGGAACACGTCCCCCCAGTGCAATGACACAGGGAACACATCCCGACAGTGCAATGGTGTAGGCCACACATCCCGACAGTGCAATGGTGTAGACCACACATCCCGACAGTGCAATGGTGTAGACCACACATCCCGACAGTGCAATGGTGTAGACTACACATCCCGACAGTGCAATGGTGTAGACCACACATCCCGACAGTGCAATGGTGTAGACCACACATCCCGACAGTGCAATGGCGTAGGCCACACATCCCGACAGTGCAATGGTGTAGACCACACATCCCGACAGTGCGATGGTGTAGACCACACATCCCGACAGTGCAATGGTGTAGACCACACATCCCGACAGTGCAATGGCGTAGGCCACACATCCCGACAGTGCGATGGTGTAGACCACACATCCCGACAGTGCAATGGTGTAGACCACACATCCCGACAGTGCAATGGCGTAGGCCACACATCCCGACAGTGCAATGGTGTAGGCCACACATCCCGACAGTGCAATGGTGTAGGCCACACATCCCGACAGTGCAATGGTGTAGGCCACACATCCCGACAGTGCAATGGTGTAGGCCACACGTCCCGACAGTGCAATGGTGTAGGCCACACATCCCAACAGTGCAATGGTGTAGGCCACACATCCCGACAGTGCAATGGTGTAGGCCACACGTCCCGACAGTGCAATGGCGTAGGCCACACATCCCAACAGTGCAATGGTGTAGGCCACACATCCCGACAGTGCAATGGTGTAGGCCACACATCCCGACAGTGCAATGGTGTAGACTACACGTCCTGACAGTGCGATGGTGTAGACTACACGTCCCGACAGTGCAATGGTGTAGACCACACATCCCGACAGTGCAATGGTGTAGACCACACGTCCCGACAGTGCAATGGTGTAGACTACACATCCCGACAGTGCAATGGTGTAGACTACACATCCCGACAGTGCAATGGTGTAGACTACACATCCCGACAGTCCAATGGTGTAGGCCACACATCCCGACAGTGCAATGGTGTAGACCACACGTCCCGACGGTGCAATGGTGTAGACCACACATCCCGACAGTGCAATGGTGTAGACTACACGTCCCGACAGTGCAATGGTGTAGACCACACATCCCGACAGTGCAATGGTGTAGACTACACGTCCCGACAGTGCAATGGTGTAGACCACACATCCCGACAGTGCAATGGTGTAGACTACACATCCCGACAGTGCAATGGTATAGGCCACACATCCCGACAGTGCAATGGTGTAGACCACACGTCCCGACGGTGCAATGGTGTAGACCACACGTCCCGACAGTGCAATGGTGTAGGCCACACTTCCCGACAGTGCAATGGTGTAGACCACACATCCCGACAGTGCAATGGTGTAGACCACACATCCCGACAGTGCAATGGTGTAGACTACACATCCCGACAGTGCAATGGTGTAGACCACACATCCCGACAGTGCAATGGTATAGGCCACACATCCCGACAGTGCAATGGTGTAGACCACACGTCCCGACGGTGCAATGGTGTAGACCACACGTCCCGACAGTGCAATGGTGTAGGCCACACTTCCCGACAGTGCAATGGTGTAGACCACACGTCCCGACAGTGCAATGGTGTAGACTACACGTCCCGACAGTGCAATGGTGTAGACCACACGTCCCGACAGTGCAATGGTGTAGACTACACGTCCCGACAGTGCAATGGTGTAGACCACACGTCCCGACAGTGCAATGGTGTAGACCACACATCCCGACAGTGCAATGGTGTAGACCACACATCCCGACAGTGCAATGGTGTAGACTACACGTCCCGACAGTGCAATGGTGTAGACCACACATCCCGACAGTGCAATGGTGTAGACCACACGTCCCGACAGTGCAATGGTGTAGACCACACATCCCGACAGTGCAATGGTGTAGACCACACGTCCCAACAGTGCAATGGTGTAGACTACACGTCCCGACAGTGCAATGGTGTAGACTACACGTCCCGACAGTGCAATGGTGTAGACTACACGTCCCGACAGTGCAATGGTGTAGACCACACATCCCGACAGTGCAATGGTGTAGACTACACGTCCCGACAGTGCAATGGTGTAGACTACACGTCCCGACAGTGCGATGGTGTAGACCACACATCCCGACAGTGCAATGGTGTAGACTACACGTCCCGACGGTGCAATGGTGTAGGCCACACATCCCGACAGTGCAATGGTGTAGGCCACACGTCCCGACAGTGCAATGGTGTAGACCACACATCCCGACAGTGCAATGGTGTAGACTACACGTCCCGACAGTGCAATGGTGTAGACTACACGTCCCGACAGTGCGATGGTGTAGACCACACGTCCTGACAGTGCGATGGTGTAGACTACACGTCCCGACAGTGCGATGGTGTAGACTACACGTCCCAACAGTGCGATGGTGTAGGCCACACGTCCCGACAGTGCAATGGTGTAGACTACACGTCCTGACAGTGCAATGGTGTAGACCACACGTCCCGACAGTGCAATGGTGTAGGCCACACGTCCCGACAGTGCAATGGTGTAGACCACACATCCCGACACTGCAATGGTGTAGACCACACGTCCCGACAGTGCAATGGTGTAGACCACACATCCCGACACTGCAATGGTGTAGACCACACATCCCGACACTGCAATGGTGTAGACTACACATCCCGACAGTGCAATGGTGTAGGCCACACATCCCGACAGTGCAATGGCGTAGACCACACGTCCCGACAGTGCAATGGCATAGACTACACGTCCCGACAGTGCAATGGCGTAGACTACACGTCCCGACAGTGCAATGGCGTAGACTACACGTCCCGACAGTGCAATGGTGTAGACCACACGTCCCGACAGTGCAATGGTGTAGACTACACGTCCCGACAGTGCAATGGTGTAGACTACACATCCCGACAGTGCAATGGTGTAGACCACACATCCCGACAGTGCAATGGTGTAGACTACACGTCCCGACAGTGCAATGGTGTAGACTACACGTCCCGACAGTGCAATGGTGTAGACCACACATCCCGCAGTGCAATGGTGTAGACTACACGTCCCGACAGTGCAATGGTGTAGGCCACACATCCCGACAGTGCAATGGTGTAGGCCACACGTCCCGACAGTGCAATGGTGTAGGCCACACATCCCGACAGTGCAATGGTGTAGGCCACACATCCCGACAGTGCAATGGTGTAGACTACATGTCCCGACAGTGCAATGGTGTAGACTACACGTCCCGACAGTGCAATGGTGTAGACCACACATCCCGACAGTGCAATGGTGTAGACCACATGTCCCGACAGTGCAATGGTGTAGACTACACGTCCCGACAGTGCAATGGTATAGGCCACACATCCTGACAGTGCAATGGTGTAGACTACACATCCCGACAGTGCAATGGTGTAGACTACACATCCCGACAGTGCAATGGTGTAGGCCACACATCCCGACAGTGCAATGGTATAGGCCACACGTCCCGACAGTGCAATGGTGTAGACTACATGTCCCGACAGTGCAATGGTGTAGGCCACACATCCCGACAGTGCAATGGTGTAGACCACACCTCTCGACAGTGCAATGGTGTAGACCACACGTCCCGACAGTGCAATGGTGTAGACCACACGTCCCGACAGTGCAATGGTGTAGACCACACCTCTCGACAGTGCAATGGTGTAGACTACACGTCCCGACAGTGCAATGGTGTAGACCACACGTCCCGACAGTGCAATGGTGTAGACCACACGTCCCGACAGTGCAATGGTGTAGACCACACATCCCGACAGTGCAATGGTGTAGACTACACGTCCCGACAGTGCAATGGTGTAGACCACACGTCCCGACAGTGCAATGGTGTAGACCACACATCCCGACAGTGCAATGGTGTAGACCACACATCCCGACAGTGCAATGGTGTAGATCACATGTCCCGACAGTGCAATGGTGTAGACCACACATCCTGACAGTGCAATGGTGTAGACCACACATCCCGACAGTGCAATGGTGTAGACCACACATCCCGACAGTGCAGTGGTGTAGACCACATGTCCCGACAGTGCAATGGTGTAGACTACACGTCCCGACAGTGCAATGGCGTAGGCCACACATCCTGACAGTGCAATGGTGTAGACTACACGTCCCGACAGTGCAATGGTATAGGCCACACATCCCAACAGTGCAATGGTGTAGACCACACATCCCGACAGTGCAATGGTGTAGACCACACATCCCGACAGTGCAATGGTGTAGGCCACACATCCCGACAGTGCAATGGTATAGGCCACACGTCCCGACAGTGCAATGGTGTAGACTACATGTCCCGACAGTGCAATGGTGTAGGCCACACATCCCGACAGTGCAATGGTGTAGACCACACCTCTCGACAGTGCAATGGTGTAGACCACACGTCCCGACAGTGCAATGGTGTAGACCACACATCCCGACAGTGCAATGGTGTAGACTACACGTCCCGACAGTGCAATGGTGTAGACCACACGTCCCGACAGTGCAATGGTGTAGACCACACGTCCCGACAGTGCAATGGTGTAGACCACACATCCCGACAGTGCAATGGTGTAGACTACACGTCCCGACAGTGCAATGGTGTAGACCACACGTCCCGACAGTGCAATGGTGTAGACCACACATCCCGACAGTGCAATGGTGTAGACCACACATCCCGACAGTGCAATGGTGTAGATCACATGTCCCGACAGTGCAATGGTGTAGACCACACATCCTGACAGTGCAATGGTGTAGACCACACATCCCGACAGTGCAATGGTGTAGACCACACATCCCGACAGTGCAATGGTGTAGACCACATGTCCCGACAGTGCAATGGTGTAGACTACACGTCCCGACAGTGCAATGGCGTAGGCCACACATCCTGACAGTGCAATGGTGTAGACTACACGTCCCGACAGTGCAATGGTATAGGCCACACATCCCAACAGTGCAATGGTGTAGACCACACATCCCGACAGTGCAATGGTGTAGACCACACATCCCGACAGTGCAATGGTGTGGACCACAGCTACAGATGTTTTCTGCACACAGTGCTAAAGAAAAGCACATCAATTTTTCTGTCTCAGCCAGCACTGTGCAGAATGGAAAATTCCAGCCATTAACTTCCATTCACATCATTGGATTTCTAGACCAACTCTAAATCAATATCTGAAAACAAAATTTTTAAACCATGAGACATAGGAGCAGAACTAGGCCACTTGGCCCATTGAGTCTGTTCTGCCATTCAATCATGGTTCTCATCCCCATTCTCCTGCCTTTTCCCCATAGCCCTTTATTAATCAAGAGCCTATCTATTTCTGCCTCAAAGACACACAATGACCTGGCCTCCACAGCCTTCTGTGGCAAAGAGTTCCACAGATTCATCACTCTCTGGCTGAAGAAATTCCTCCTCATCTCTGTTTCAGCCTGAGACTGTGCCCTCTGATTCTAGTTTTTCCTACTAGTGGAAACATCCTCTCCACATCCACTCTATCCAGGCCTTGCAGTTTCAATAAGTTTCAATAAGATCCCCCCTCATCGTTCTAATCTCCAACAACTACAGACCCAGAGTCCTCAACCGTTACTCATTTGACAAGCTTTTCATTCCAGGGATCATTCTTCTGAAACTCCTCTAGACCCTTTCCAAGGCCAGCACATCCTTCCTTAGACACGAGGCCCAAACTGCTCACAATACTCCAAATGGGGTCTGACCAGAGCCTTATACAGCCTTAGAAATACACCCCTGCACTTGTATTCTAGCCCTCTTGACATGAATGCTAACATTGCATTTGCCTTCCTCACTGCTGACTGAACCTGCACATTAACCTTAAAAGAATCTTGAACAATGACTCCAAAGTTCCTTTGTGTTTCTGATTTCCTAAGCATTACTCTGTTTAGAAAATAGTCTATGCCTCCATTCCTCCTTCCTGACATAACATCACACTTTTCCACATTGTATTCCATCTGCCTCTTCTTTGCCCACTCTGCTAACCTGTCCAAGTCCTTCTGCAGCCCCCTTGCTTCCTCAATACTACCTGTCCCTCTACATATCTTTGTATCATTTGCAAACTTATCAACACTACCTTCAGTTCCTTCTTCCAAATCGTTAAAGTATATTGTGAAAAGTTGTGGTCCCATGCCGATCCCTGAGGCACACCACAAGTCACCGACTGCCATCCTGAAAAAGCCCCTTTTATCCCCACTTTCTGCCTTCTGCTAGTCAGCCAATCCTCTATCAATACCAGGATCTTACTCTTAACACCATAGGCTCTTAACTTATTTAACAGTCTCCTATGCAGCACCTTGTCAAAGGCCTTCTGGAAATCTAAAGAAATCACACTCACTGGTCCTCCTTTATCTAACTTTCTTCTTACCTCCTCAAAGAACTCTAACACTCCAGCATCTGTTTGGGTACACTAAGGGGCAATAAGCATGACCAATCAATCTAATCTGCACATTTTTGGATTGTGGGAGCAAACACACTCAGACACAGGGAGGAAGTGCAGACAATGATTCAAAATGGGAATCGAACCCGGGTCTCTGGAGCAATGAGGCAGCAGTGCTAACCACTGTGCTACCAAGCCACAGTTGGTGCAGAACGAGGCTGTTCAGCCCATCACGTTTGCACAGATTAATTATAGAACTATTCTAACACTTATTTGATGGCACATTTGTCTTCCATTGATAAATAGCTGTGGAGCAATGGGTGAAACATACAAAGTATCTGCTACAGCAAGAATCCAGGCGATGGAAAATGAGCTGGCTGGAGAGCTGGCAGAACTGAAACAAGAGATTGAAGAGAATGGGATATTACAGGGAGCACCAACACAACCTTTCAGGTAATATTTAGGAATGAACACTGGCCCGCTGTTCTTGTTAAATTTACAAGTACTTGATGCATATTAAAAATAAAAATATTTTAATAAATGTACAATGAATACAATTTGTACGCAAGCACAAAGAAAGCAGAAATTGAAATTGTAAATGCCCACCATAGTTCTGGGCTGTGTGGTAGTCGTATGTGCAAAAAAGGATACATTTTCACCACAAGTTTAGCATCATTGTGAAGTGATTTCAACTTTCGCCCTGTGGTAAATTGGAAATGTAAATCTTGAGTTAGAGTTAAACTTGACCCCCAAGAAAAGTGCAATGATAGTGATAATTTAAGTTTTAAATAGTGTCACAAGTAAGTTTGCATTAACACTGCAATGAAGTTACTGTAAAAATCCCCTAGTTGCCACACTCTGGTGCCTGCTCAGGTACATTGAGGGAGAATTTAGCATGACCAATGCACCTAACCAACACGTCTTTGGGACTGTGGGAGGAAACTGGAACCCAGGTCCCTGGCACTGTGATTTAGTAATGCTAACCACTGTGCCACCATAACTTTGGTTTGACACTGCATGGAATGCATTGCCAAGTTTAAGAACATAAGAAATAAGTGCAGGAGTAGGCCATCTAGCCCCTCGAGCCTGCCCCGCCATTCAATACGATCATGGCTGATCTGAAGTGGCTCAGTTCCACTTTCCCGCTTTCTCCCCATAACCCTTAATCCCCTTGCCTACCAAAAACCTATCTACCCGCGTCTTAAATATATTTAGCGAGGTAGCCTCCACCACTTCAACTGGCAGAGAATCCCAGAGATTCACCACCCTTTGAGTGAAGAAATTCCTCCTCAACTCCGTTCTAAACTGCCCCCCCTTATCTTGAGGCTGTGCCCTCTAGTCCTACTGTCCTTTCTGAGCGGGAAGAACCTCTCAACCTCTACCCTATCCATCCCCTTCATCATCTTATATGTCTCAATAAGATCCCCCCTCATCCTTCTAAACTCCAATGAGTACAAGCCCAGTCTATTCAGCCTCTCTTCATAGTTCAACCCCCTCAACTCCGGTATTAGCCTAGTGAACCTCCTCTGCACTCCTTCCAAGGCCAAAATATCCTTGCGCAAGTGCGGCGACCAAAACTACATACAGTACTCCAGCTGCGGCCTCACCAATGCCCTGTACAGTTGCAGCAAGACCTCCCTACTTTTATATTCAATCCCCCTCGCTATGAAGGCCAGTATCCCATTTGCCTTCCTGACCACCTGCTGCACCTGTAGGCTGGGCTTTTGCGACTCATGCACAAGGACCCCCAGGTCCCTCTGCACCATAGCATGCTGCAGCTTTTCGCCCTTTAAATAGTAGTCCCCCCTACTATTATTCCTGCCAAAGTGGATAACCTCACACTTGCCAACATTGTATTCCATCTGCCAGGTCCTCGCCCACTCGCTTAGCCTATCTAGATCCCTCTGCAGACTTTCTACACCCTCCGCACAATTTGCTTTTCCGCTTATCTTTGTGTCATCAGCAAATTTCGACACCCTACGCTCAGCCCCCTCCTCCAGATCATCTATATAAATGGTAAATAGCTGAGGCCCCAGCACCGATCCCTGGGGCACTCCACTAGTCACCAACCGCCAATCCGAATAGCACCCATTGATACCAACTCTCTGCCTCCTATTAGACAGCCAATCCTCTGTCCACGCTAACACCTTACCCCCAACTCCATGCCTCCTAACCTTCTGTAACAACTTCTTGTGCGGCACCTTATCAAACGCCTTCTGAAAATCGAGAAACACCACATCCACCGGTTCCCCTCCGTCCACCGAGGAGGAGGCTGGCTAGGGTGAATGTTGGACCCTTAGAGGATGAGAGGGGGGATTTAGTGGTAGGGGATGAAGAAATGGCTGAAGCCTTAAATAAGTTTTTTGCTTCGGTCTTCACGGAGGAGGACGCGAATAGTTTGCCGGGTATTAAAGATAGAAGGATGGTAGGAGTTGAGGGCCTGAATGCTCATAGAATTCCAATAAATTCATCAGACACGACTTCCCCTTAACGAATCCGTGCTGCGTCTGCTCTATCAAACAATTCTTCTCAAGTTGCCTCGCTATCTCTCCTTTGATGACAGATTCAAGCATTTTTCCTACAACAAACGTTAAACTAACCGGCCTATAATTTCCTGCCTTTTGCCTGCTACCCTTTTTAAACAGCGGCGTAACATTAGCCGTTTTCCAATCTTCCGGCACTTCCCCGGAATCCAGCGAAGTTTGGAAAATAATCACTAAGGCATCCACTATCACCTCTGCCATTTCCTTCAGAACCCTGAGATGCATTCCATCTGGTCCTGGGGACTTGTCCACCATCAGTCCCGCTAGTCTATCGAGCACTACCTCTCTAGTGACAGTGATCGCATTCAGGCCCTCAACTCCTACCATCCTTCTATCTTTAATACCTGGCAAACTATTCGCGTCCTCCTCTGTGAAGACCGAAGCAAAAAACTTATTTAAGGCTTCAGCCATTTCCTCATCCCCCACCACTAAATCCCCCCTCTCATCCTCTAAGGGTCCAACATTCACCCTAGCCAGCCTCCTCCTCTTTATATAATTTATAAAAACTCTTACTATCCTTTTTTATATTTAGCGCTAGTTTAGCTTCATAGTCTATCCTTCCTTTCTATATCAACTAGTAGTAAATGTAACTTATTATCTTACTTCAAAATATTTAATGTTCTAACTTTTGGTGGTCACAACCCAGCATGTGTCAAGGCAAGTACGAATGCTCCCTGAACAAATTAGTTAAAGTTCTATCAAGGCAGAAGACAAACAATTTAAACAGTGTTCGGCCTGGGTGGAGCCTGATCTACAGCTACTGGTGTTAAATTGAGAGCTTCAGTGATTATTTAATGTTGAAGCCAGTGAGCAGGTTAGATGGATTGGCCATGCTGAGTTGCCCCTTTGTGTCCAAAGATGTGTAGGTTAGGTGGATTGGCCATGGTAAATGCATAGGGTTATGGTCATAGGGCGGAGAGGAGGGCCTAGGTGACATGCTCTTTCGGAGAGGTGGTGCAGGCTTGATGGGCCAAATGGCCTCTCTGCACTATAGGGATTCTATGGTTTTATTCTGCATTAAAAAAAACATTTTCAGGACCTAACGGATTTTTGGGCTACTAAGGGGAGGCAGTGGAGTAGTGGTATTGTCACTACCCTAGTATTCCAGAAACTCGGAGTAATGCTCTGGGGGTACAGGTTCGAATCCCACCACAGCAGATAGTGAAATTTGAATTGAAGGTAAATCTGGAATGAAAAGTTTACTGATGACCATGAAACCAATGTTGATCTTTGTGAAAACCCATCTGGTTCACTAATGTCCTTTAGGGAAGGAAATCTTCTGTCCTCATCTGGTCTGGCCTACATGTGACTCCAGAGCCACAGCAATGTGGTTGACTCTTAACTGTCCCTTAAGGGCAATAAATATTGGACCAGCCAGCGATGCCCACATCCCATGAAAGAATAAAAAACCCGCTAAATGAAACTTACTGCAAATCTAAAGGAAACAACTAGTCAATGTTTATAATATCTTAAATGCAATAAGATTGATATTAAACACTTCCTAATGTCCTTTTCATCTGACAATATAACCTTGCTTCCACTTTCACATTAATGTGCTTCCATTATTTTTCAGTTCTGTTCACATACCGAAGGACATTTCTTATTTCAGAAAGGAACGGGAACTACTCTTGAAGAAAGGTTTGCAGGTAAAATATCAGACCTGTTTAAAAGAGTTGACTGTAGTATGGGGAGCTGTGCCTGGTATCGCTGGGTTTGGGTAATATTTGGAGGGAGCAGGGTATAGCAGTCTTCTGCAGAAGGAAGGTGCCCAATCTGTCTCTGGCCCTTTTCAAAGCATCCAGCTGCACAACTCTCCACATATTTCTGCCTACGAGCCTCCTCTGCTCGACCCAGCCCCTTTTCCACATGCAGGTGCCCTGACCACCACTGACCCATCACCATTCAATTCCTTTAACAATCTGTACCTGTGTTCTGCCAGTCTGATCACTTAATGGACACTTTTAGTGCCTTCTCAGTCTTCTGTATCCTCATTTACATTCCCTTTGTCCCATTCCGCCGTCCCTCCCCCACCCCTCATTGTATAAATCTCTGCTGATTCTCTTTGCTCTCAGCTCTGATGAAGGGCCATCGATACTCGAAACATTAGCTCTGTTCTGTCCCATTGTGGAGATGCCAGCATTGGACTGTGGTAAATACAATAAGAAGTCTCACAACACCAAGTTAAAGTCCAACAGGTTTATTTGGTAGCAAAATCCACTAGCTTTCAGAGTGCTGCTCCTTCGTCAGATAACTGCTTACCTTACGAAGGAGCAGCACTCTGAAAGCTAGTGGATTTTGCTACCAGATAAATCTGTTGGACTTTAACCTGGTATTGTGAGACTTCTTACTTTACTCTGTCCCCACAGATGCTCTCAGACCTGCTGAGATTTCCCATTATTTTTTGTTTTTGTTTCAGATCCACAGTGTTTTGCTTTTACCATTCAGTTCTTGTCTCCATGTTCCTGAAAGCATTCTAGGAAAAGCTCTTCCACTTCTTAAAATTAACAGACCTAAAATCACAAGTTGAGGGTAAACACTGTTGTGATACGTACCTTAAACATGTGCCAAGAGCCATGATGACGAAAGATACCATATCATAACTGAATGGGAAATGTGAGAGTTCCAATGAAATGGGTCACACAAATGATGACAGGGATGTTTCAAATTTATTATTTCATGGGATATGGATGTCGGACATCCTTAATTGCCCTTCAGGAGATGGTAGTGAGCTGCCTTCTTGAACCGCTGCAGTCCATGTGGTGTAGTACACCCACAGTGCTGTTAGGAAGGAAGTTCCAGGATTTTGACCCAGCAACAGTGAAGGGACAGTGATATATTTCCAAGTCAAGATGGTGAGTGACTTGTAGGGGAATGTGCAGTTGGTGATGTTTCCATATACCTGCTGCCCCTGTCCTTCTGGGTGGTAAAGCTTGTAAGTTTTGAAGGTTCTGCTGACGGAGCCTTGATGAGTTGTTGAGGTTTGCAAATTGGAGACATGTTCCTACATCTGATATTTAATTCTGTATGCATACCTCCAAATCCTCTGGCCTGATGACAGCACAGATTGGAGATTGGACTTGGAGGTCTGTGGACCTAATTCACGATGCTCCCAATTTTCTGTCCACTCGCAGAAGAGCAGTTTTTAACTGCATTTTATATAGACTTGGGTCTCTAGTTTATGGCAGTACTGCACCTGTGTTGATGGCAGATGTTGACTGGCAGCATTCAGTATCATGGATTCAATCAGACTGATACTGAAGGATTAGTGAAGCCAATCCAAATTTGATGATTGATAATGAACAGTTGGTTATTAGGGAATATAACATCAGCTTATATACAAAGTCCATATTACATGGTGGTTCAGTGCTGGGATCTCAACTTCTTACAATTTATATAAATGTCTTGGATAAAGAGACTGAAGGTATTGTGAAGTTTGCTGATGACATAAAGTTAGATAGGAAAGTAAATTGTGAAGATGACATAAGGAGGCTATGAAGGGACATTATAGGTTAAGTGAGTGGGCAAAGATCTGGCAAATGGAATATAAAATGGGCAAATGTGAAGTTGTCCATTTTGGCAGGAGGAATTTTTATTATCTAAATGGTGAGATATTGTAGAACTCTGAGGTGCAGAGGGATCTGGGTGTCCTACTGCATGAATCATAGAAGGCTAATGTGCAGATGCAGTGAATAGAATGTTATTGTTTATTGTGAGGGGAATTGATTACAGAAACAGAAAGGCTATGCTTCAATTATATGTGGCGTTAGTGAGACCACATTTGGAATATTATATACAGTGATGGTCTCCTTATTTATGGAAAAATGTAACTGGTTCGAAGCAGTTCAGAGAATGTTCACTAGACTAATACTAGTCATGGGTGGGTTGTCTTCTCAGGGAAGTTTGGACAAACTAGGCTTGTATTTACTGGAGTTAAGATGAGTAAGAGGCAACTTGAATGAAACCTTTAAGATCCTGAGGGTCTAGACAGACTGCATGTGGAGAGGATGTTTCCTTTTGTGAGAGAATCCAGAATTAGGGGGTTAGTGTTTAAAAATAAGGGGTGGCATTTTCCCAAAGAGTGGCAAAGTATCAGGTTCAGACTGAAAACCAGTGTGTTTCTCCCCTAACAAACAGGCAAGCTTTCCTTCTACACCTTTTGACACCTTGTTAAAAATGCAAGGAGTGTGTTTTACGCTGTCATTCCTGAGGGATAGGCCAGATTGGGACAACCCAATCTCAAATTGAAGTTAAAAATCCCCTCCTTCATCATCACTAGCATCAGGGCATCAGATCATCGCACCTCCCCACCCCAGAATGCAGGCATCCCCCTCTCCCTTACAATTCAGGCTTCCCCACTCCCCCAGTGGAGGCAAACTCCCCCTCCTCTCTCTATCGTTGCATTCCCCACATGATGGGAAGCCTCCATTGAGGTTCCCTAGAGATCCTGTCCCTGGCCCTGCCCTGGCAGTGCCCAGCTGAGGTAGAGTAGCACAGTGTGCAAGCCAGGGACCCGGTTTGATTCCCAACTTGGGTCACTGTCTGTGCGGAATCTGCATGTCCTCCCCGTGTCTGCGTGGGTTTCCTCCGGTGCTCTGGTTTCCTCCCACAGTCCAAAGATGTGTTTGTTAGGTGGATTGGCCGTGCTAGATTCTCCCTCAGCGTATCCGAACAGGCGTCGGAATGTGGTGACTAGGGGGTTTTCACAGTAACTTCATTCATAATGGAAGCCTACTTGTGACACTAATGAATAAAAGAAAACTGCTTTCCTCATCACCTGGGGGGTATACTTAACACCGAGACCCTGGCATGGTCACCACGATTGGATTCTGGTTTTGCAATGGGTGAACGTTAACAACCCTAACGAGATTTGTGTCTGTGGTGAACAGGTCTGGAAAATCACCCCCAAGACATTGCTCATTTAAGGTGGAGATGAGGAGACCTTTTGCTCTCAAAGAATTGTGAATCTTGGGAACTCTCTTCCTCAAAGGAAGTGAGGGCAGAGTTTGTGGATATTTTTAAGGTAGAGCTAGGTGGGATTTTTGATTAACAAGAGGTTGCAGGGTTATCCGGGGTAGGCAGGAATGTGGGGTTAAGGTTACAGTCAGATCCGCCATGATTTTATTGAATGATGGAGCTAGCTAGAAGGGCCGAGTGGCCGATTCCTGCTGTTAGTTTGTGTGTCTGTTTATAAGAAGGCAGCTCATCGCCACTTTCTGACAGGGCAATCGGGGACAGGCAATAAATGCTGGACTCACCAGCGAAGCCCAAATTCCACAAATGAATAAAAATAAGAAATGTACTGCTGAAATGTTATTTTGTGTTATAAAAACCAACCAAAACATAAATCTTGTAAGGGAAGACTTGAGTTGGTTTTCAACACCTGCTGAGAGTGAGCACTGTACAGCTCACCGCTTCCTCAGTATAAGAACATAAGAACATAAGAACATAAGAAATAGGAGCAGGAGTAGGCCATCTGGCCCTTCGAGCCTGCCCCACCATTCAATAAGATCATGGCTGATCTGTCGTGGCTCAGTTCCACATTCTCGCCCTCTCCCCATAACCCTTAATCCCTTCTCTTATCAAAAACCCATCAACCCGCGTCTTAAAAATATTTAGCGAGGCAGCCTCCACCACTTCAACGGGTAGAGAATTCCAGAGATTCACCACCCTTTGAGTGAAGAAGTTCCTCCTCAACTCCGTTCTAAACCGCCCCCCCTTTATCTTGAGGCTGTGCCCCCTAGTCCTACTGTCCTTTCTGAGCGGGAAGAGTCTCTCCACCTCTATCCTATCCATCCCATTCATCATCTTATACGTCTCAATGAGATCTCCCCTCATTCTTCTAAACTCTAACGAGTACAAGCCCAGTTTATTCAGCCTCTCCTCATAGCTCAACTCCCTCAACTCCGGCATCAGCCTAGTAAACCTCCTCTGCACTCCCTCCAAGGCCAAAATATCTTTGCGCAGGTGCGGCACCCAAAACTGCACACAGTACTCCAGCTGCGGCCTCACCAACGCCCTATACAGCTGCAGCAAGACCTCCCTACTTTTATATTCAATCCCCTTCGCTATGAATTTATATTCAATCCCCGTATCGGCCTTTGAAATGCAAGTAGTTATTTGTACACAATGTTTTCTGCTTCAAAACAAAAATGAAGAGAATAATTAACTTGGACAGGCAACACAACATGTTGGTGGTTCAGCAGACTGTGCCAGTGAGTGGTGGGGCAGGGGTTTGTGTCAATACTTTCTCACACAGCAAGTCCTCACTCTCCACTGGGCTGTTAGAAGAAGGGAGAGGGGTGGAAGCAAGAGGCAGGCACCTTTCCACAGGGCACGGAAAAACAGAGAACTTTATTAATGCTTCAGAAAGTAAAACATATCTACAAGTAACTGGATAAAATGAGTCCACCAGTCACCAGGGAGCCCTTCCCCCAACTTTCTGCTCAGAAATGGAGAACTTAAAGAAAAAAAAGACAGAAACAAAAATAAGTTTGCTTAGTTCTAATTCTCACTACCATAGAATCCCTACAGTGCAGAATCATAAAATCCCTACAGTGCAGAGGGTCTGTACTGACCACAATCCCACCCAGGCCCTATCCCCATAACTCCACATATTTACCCTGCTAATTACCCTGACACTAAGGGGAAATTTAGCATGGTCAATCCACCTAACACACACATCTGTGGACTGTGGGATGAAACTGGAGGAAACCCACACAGACACGGAGAGAATGTGCAGACTCTGCACAGACAGTGACACAAGCTGGGAATGGAACCCGGGTCCCTGGTGCTGTGAGACAGCAATGCTAACCACAATGCACCGTGCCATCCAGAAGGAGACCATTGGCTGATTGAGACTGCACTAACTCTCCGACAGAGCGTCATACCCAGGACCAGCCCCTGGATTTTCCAGCCCCGCCCACTGCCGGGTTCGCCCAGTCCCTCCAGAGGTCAATGGATTTTTGCCTGTCCTGCTGTATCCCCTGAACTGGGTCCTGGGATTTTCCAGCCACTCCCGTCAGCTGGGTCTTTGGTTCCCGTCAAAGTTGACCCCTAGCGGTGGGTTCACTGATGGCAGGGCAACTGAGCTACACAAAAGCCCACAGACTTTGGTGGGACTGGGCGATCCCACTGACAGCCAATGGCTCGCTGCACCCGCTGACAGAGAGCCCATCATGATGGAGGTGGGGGAATCTCAGTGCCAATGTGTGAAGAACAAGGGAGACAACTCCAGAGGTAAATTGAACATATTGATGTGAAACATGTAACATTTTTGTTCAACATTCTTTTTCTGGACTTGAGAAATAATCAGGTTGTGTAATTACAGGCTGATAAGTTTACCTGAGCAAAACTTATCAAAAGGATAGATATTGGAATTTAAATTAATTAATCAGCGAAGATCATGTGTGTCTGTGCACAATCTGCATGTTCTCATGTGTTATCAGATTCTGATGAAACAAATAGTGACATTGTTAAATGATCTATTAGAGCACTGGAACCACTGGTGGTACTGCTGCCTCTCAGTGTCAGGATCTGGACTCAGTTCTGGCCTTGGGTCACTGTATGGAGTTTGCATGTTCTCCCCGTGTCAGCATGGGTTCCCTCCGGGTGCTCCGGTTTCCTCCCCACAGTCCAAAGATGTGCAGGTTGGGTTGATTGGCCATGCTGAGTTGACTCTAGTGTCAGGGGGATTAGGAGGGTAAATGTATGGGGTTACGGGAAAAGGGCCTGGGTAAGTCTGTAGTTGGTACAGACTTGATGGACCAAATGGCCTCCTTCTGTACTGCAATGATTCTATGAATTGATAGGAATCAACACCCTCTGATTTGATTTGATTTGATTTATTATTGTCACATGTATTAACATACAGTGAAAAGTATTGTTTCTTGTGCGTTATACAGACTAAACATACCGTTCATAGAGAAGAAACGAGAGATTGCAGAATGTAGTGTTACAGTCAGAGCTAGGGTGTAAAGAAAGATCAACTTAATGCAAGATAAATCCATTCAAAAGCCTGACAGCAGCAGGGAAGAAGCTGTTCTTGAGTCTATTGGTACATGACCTCAGACTTTCGTATCTTTTTCCCAAAGTGAGAAGGTGGAAGAGAGAATGACCGGGGTGCATAGGGTCCTTAATTATGCTGGCTGCTTTGCTGAGGCAGTGGGAAGTTTAGATGGAGTCAATGGATGGGAGGCTGATTTGTGTGATGGATTGGGCTACTTTCATGACCTTTTGTAATTCCTTGCAGTCTTGGGCAGGCAGGAGCCATACCAAGCTGTGATACAACCAGAAAGAATGTTTTCTATGGTGCACCTGTAAAAGTTGGTGACAGTCGTAGCTAACATGCCAAATTTCCTTAATCTTCTAAGAAAGTGGAGGGGACATAGCTTTAAATTAGGGGGTGGTAGTTATAGGACGGCTGCCAGATGTAGGTTCTTTACTCAGAGGGTAGTAAGGGTGTGGAATGCCCTGCTTGCAGCAGTTGTGGACTCGCCAACTTTAAGGGCGTTCAAATGGTCAGTGGATAGGCATATGGATAACATTGGAATAGTTTAGGTTAGAGGGTCATTAGATTGGTTCCACTGGTCGGTGCAACATCGAGGGCCGAAGGGCCTGTACTGCGCTGTAATGTTCTATGTTCTATGCGTTGGAGGTCTCTCTTAACTATAGTGTTGGCATGGGGGGAACCAGGACAAGTTGTTGGTGATCTGGATACCTAAAAACTTGAAACTCTTGACCCTTTCTACTCCCCATTGATGTAGACAGAGGCATGTTCTCCTTTGCACTTCCTGGAGTTGATGGCAATCTCCTTCATTTTGTTGACATTGAGGGAGAGGTTATTGTTGGTGCACCAGTTCACCAGATTCTCTATCTCATTCCTGTGTTCTGCCTTGTCATTGTTTGAGGTCTAACCCACTACAGTGGTGTCGCCAGCAAATTTGAAAATCAAATTTGACTCAGCCGCAAAGGTAAATACATGTGATCCAATTGGAAAATGCTCTCTACGTCGATTATATATTTGGGTAGATGTTAGGTTGTTGTGCTGCCTCTGTAGGGCTCTGGTCACATGTTTAGTTTGTGATAGTATCGGCTGCTTGGTGGGTTTTTAGTCAGTCCAGCCCAAGCCTTTGTACAGTGAACAGCTTCTCAATAAACCTGCCTTGTTGATTGCAACTAACCCAGGTGCTGCGACTACCTTTCTTTTTATCCTCAAGATTGCAACATGTACCACAATATCCTTTAGTAATCTTGAAAATATATTTCTGATCGATAATTGCTTTAAACTGCGATTATTTTTGTCTCTTTCTGTAGGTGGCTGAAGCCAAACCACTTTTAATTCAGGCGGATGTTATGCAGAGAGAGCTTGAGAGCTGTTTAACACTGGAATATACGACTGACAGTTTACCTCTTCTCCTCCACCAGGTTACCTGCTGTTTTTAATACATAAATGGTGTAAAGTGCTGTCAATTTCACCTGGTGGTGGGGGTTCCAGCCTGCAAAACTGTGCACTCAGCCCCAGTGTATGCACACAGCTTTGATTTGAAGTTTCTGAGGCTTCTGAGGCAAATTCAACTTGCACTACCTTGAAAATGATTCCATTGACAGCTGAATGGATTTCTGCTCCAGCCACCTGTGTTTATTTTCATTTCCCTTCATGGTTGAATGTAGCACAGGCGGTTAGCACTGCTGCCACACAGAGCCAGGGACCTGGGTTCGATTCCCAGCTTGGGTCACTGCCTGTGCTGCACGTTCTCCCCATGTCTGCGTGGGTTTCTTCAGGGTCTTCCAGTTTTCTCCTACAGTCCAAAGATGTTCGGGTTCGATGGATTGGCCATTTTAAATTCTCCTTCAGTGTACCCGAACAGATGCTGGAGTATGGTGACTAGGGGATTTTCACAGTAACTTCATTGCAGTGTGAATGTTAGCCTACTTGTGATGAATAAGTAAACTTTACTTTACCTCAAGAACCCCATTGATTCTGACCGCAATGTTGACAGAGTCTAAGCCTGATTGATAGCCTGTTATTTATTCAAAACCATTGTGGTTTGCAAAAGTGGAAGTGTGAAATTGACATCTCCTCTCTATCAGCGGACTTCAAAGGGGTCTGCTCACACCTGCAGCTTCTGACAGGGAGATAGGAAAATCTCTGCTGCAGAATGGAGTGCTGCAATGATTTACCTGCCGGGTGATCAGGGGACAAGTAAATTAAAGTGACCGGGCCACTTCAGAATGATCACATCTGTAAGGCAGGAATGCAGGTGTTGATCATTGGACTGCCTGAAATCACCATACCATATCAGGTCTGACAAAGCTAGAGGGGGGCAGTCCAGCCATGATGTCCCCTTGCCCTCAGCCTGAGCCTACCCAACCCCAGGACAGCTGGAATGGAGCTAAGTACTTGCTAGACTATTTCAGAGGGTGGTTAAAAATTATCCGTATTGCTGAAGATCTGGAATCATCCACATCGGAAAAAGTAAGATCGGCCGATTTCCTTCCCTGCAGGACCGGATGGGTTTTTACAAGAATCTGGTAGCTTCCTCCAGTAGTAGCTTTAATTTAATTAATTGAATTTGAATTCCCAAGTTGTTGTGATGGGATCTGAACTCATGTTGTCCGGATCATTAACCCAGGCTCCTGGATTATTCATCCAAGAATGTGACCCCAAATTACCATACCTGGAACACTAACCTTAACACCCAAAAAAGTGCCGCATTCTTCCTGTGGAAAGGTGGCAAGTTGGCAGAATGCAATAAGTGAGATAAATATCATTTTTCCAAGATGGTCGGAGCTTCCTACTTATTCTGACAGTGAAACCTTGATCCATCTCAAGTGAAGTATAAATGGCTGGTTCTTGCCTCTTAATTGCATTAAGCGTGCATCAGGTTAACCCTGCTGACGCTGGGTGAAAAACATGAATATAGTCAACTTCATCCCATTGCATTAGAAAATAGGAGCAGGAGTAGGCCAAATGACCTTTTGAGCCTGTTCCACCATTAAACATGATCATGGCCAATCTTCTATCTCAAAGGCTTACTCCTCTCTCTCCATATCCCTTGACACCTTTAGGGTCTAGAAATCTATTTCCTTCTTAAATAGGCTCTTGGCCTTCACAGCCTACTGCGGCAGAGAAGTCCACTGGTTCACCAGCCCCTGAGTCCAAAAAATCTCTGGCTGGAATTCTCTGGTCTTGAACGCCTTGCTACCACTGCCGTTGAGAACGGAGAAGTTGATGCTCAGCCAACTCTCCATTCACCGCAGCGGGACTGGAAAATTCCAATAGCAGGCAAGGTCGGAGAATTCCGGCCCGTGTTTTCAAATCAATTGCTGCCGTTTTCACTGAGGATCATTCTGGTCAGTTTTTCACAGATCGGGTCCACCAGCTGGTACAGTGCAAATATCTGCACATGCTCAGATGGAAGAGATTCTGTCAGCATACAAGCATCATTGAGCAAATTTATCCGCTGTATAAGGTAGGCCACAAACGATGACCTTTGAACTTCTTCACTGGCAGAGCAATGCAGTCACTGCAAAGTAGGCCATTGTGGCTTGAGTTCACTTGGCAATTCCAAGGGACAGTAGTTGCCTGGGGACAGAACATCAGATAATGATTTTGGAAGTGAATGATTTGTTGTGGATGATTTCAATTCAATTCCGTTGCTGGTAAAATCTGACATTGCAGTAAGTGTGCTTCAGAAACTGTATACTGTTGTTACTCGATTATAGAAAGGATATTATTAAACTGGAAAGAACTCAGAAAAGATCTACTAGGATGTTACCAGGACTTGCCGGTTTGAGTTATAAGGAGAGGCTGGATAGACTGGGACTTTTTTCCCTGGAGCGTAGGAGACTTAGGAGTGATCTTAGAGAGGTCTATAAAATAATAAGGGGCATAGATCAGCTAGATAGTCACATCTTTTCTCAAAGGTAAGGGAGTCTAAAACTAAAGGGGACAGGTTTAAGGTGAGAGGGGAGAGATACAGAAGTGTCCAGAGGGGCAATTTTTTCACAGAGGGTGGTGAGTATCTGGAACAAGCTGCCAGAGGTAGTAGTAGAGGCGAGTTCAATTTTGTCTTTAAAAAGCATTTAGACAGCTAACATAGGTAAGATGGCTTCAGAAGGATATGGGCCAAATGCGGGCAGTTGGGACTAGTTTAGTGGTTTAAAAAAAACAGGCAGCATGGACAAGTTGGGACAAAGGGCCTGATTCCATGCTGTAAACCTCTACGACTTTAAAAGTAATCTGTTGATTTGAAGCACTTCAGGATGTGTCTAATATGTGACAAAATGCTCTTTCTTTCTAAGAGGCGCAGAAGGTGCATTACTTCTGGATAACCTCTGGGTCTCTGGATTACTAGCCCAGTGATAATCCCACTGTGCCTCCCCATGGTTATTCATGTTTACCACTGTCAGATATAGAAGCACAACAGCAGGGCCCCTGGCTGTTTTTGAATAGAGAGCACACCTGTGTTTTGTTCAGCAGCCAGTTTTATCTCCGGAGGGGAGAAACTTTTATATAGATGATCTGGAGGAGGGAACCGAGTGCAGGGTGTCGAAATTTGCTGATGACACCAAGATTGGGGGAACGGCAAATTGTGCGGAGGGTGTGGAGAGTCTGCAGAAGGATCTAGATAGGCTGGGCGAATGGGCCAGGAAATGGCAAATGGAATTTAATGTTGGCAAGTGTGAGGTGGTCCACTTTGGTAGGAAAAATGGTAGGAAGGACTATTACTTACGTGGCGAAAAACTGCAGCAGGCGACGGTGCAGAGGGCCCTCGGGATCCTTGTGCATGAATCGCAAAAACCCAGCTTGCAGGTGCAGCAGGTGGTCAGGAAGGCGAATGGGATGCTGGCCTTCATAGCGAGGGGGATTGAATATAAAAGTAGGGAGGTCTTGCTGCAGCTGTATAGGGCATTGGTGAGGCCGCAGCTGGAGTACTGTGTGCAGTTTTGGGCGCCGCACCTGCGCAAGGATATTTTGGCCCTGGAGGGAGTGCAGAGGAGGTTTACTAGGCTGATACCGGAGTTGAGGGGATTGAGCTATGAGGAGAGGCTGAATAAACTAGGCTTGTACTCGTTAGAGTTTAGAAGAATGAGGGGAGATCTCATTGAGACGTATAAGATGATGAATGGGATGGATAGGATAGAGGTGGAGAGACTCTTCCCGCTCAAAAAAGACAGTAGGACTAGGGGGCACAGCCTCAAGATAAAGGGGAGGCGGTTTAGAACGGAGTTGAGGAGGAACTTCTTCACTCAAAGGGTGGTGAATCTCTGGAATTCTCTGCCCGTTGAAGTGGTGGAGGCTGCCTCGCTAAATATTTTTAAGAAGCGGGTTGATGGGTTTTTGATAAGAGAAGGGATTAAGGGTTATGGGGAGAGGGCGGGAAAGTGGAACTGAGCCACGACAGATCAGCCATGATCTTATTGAATGGCGGGGCAGGCTCGAAGGGCTAGATGGCCTACTCCTGCTCCTATTTCTTATGTTCTTATTTCTTATGAAACACCTTAATTTAAGCAACTAGAACATCTCTCTGCTGCCCTCATTACCAGTAATCCAGAGACCCAGGGTAATACTCTGGGGACCAGGGTTTGATGACCACCACAGCAGATTGTGAAATTGAATTCAGTAAAAATCTGGAATTAACAGTCTAACGGTGAACAGGAAACCATTGTTGGAGGGGTGGGAAATATGCCAGCCTAGCCTGGTTTTGACTACATGTGAATCCAGATTCACAGTAATGTGCTTGACTCTTAAATGCCCTCTGAAATAGCCTATTCAATTCAAAAGATGGGCAATAAATGCTGGCCCAGCCAGTGATGCTCATACCCCATGAATGAATAAAAATGTTACTTCTTAAGTAAGTCTAGAGGTTTTGCTCCCACCACCCTGCCAAAAAGCAAATTCCAAGTGTTAATCTCTCTTTGAAAAATAATCTATTGACAGCAGTCTTAAAGTTACCTTTCACTAGTTTAAACTGATGTCAGTATGTTTTACTCCCACTGTTTAAAATTCTATTCTGGATTAATCTTTTCCATGTCATTGACTATTGTATTATCTCTAAGATACCTTCTTTCCTGAATGAAAGAAACAACCTTCTCTTATCTTTCCTCATAAACTCCTGTCCCTTTCAATAGGGATTAGTCTGTTGCTGTTAAATACAGCAACTTTTTTCTAAGTTTCCTTTCTTTCTTGCCAGCCGGAACTAGACAAATCTTTAAGTGCTCGAGCTTGACCAAAGCACCAAATACATGTGAATGTGACATGGCCTGGGTTTAGATTGGAAGACCACCACACCATCTGTCAAGATTCTCAGGAAATCTAAATCCTTCACAAATCTGGACTGAACCTTGAGATTTCCACTATTATTATGTGGTGCTCTGCGATTCCAAACACAAGTTTATCAGTGTTGCATTAATGGTTAATGGCAGGCGTAAATGTCTTCCAAAAGACAGAATTCTGGACAACATTGGCATCAAGGAAAGGGATCCACAGGCAGGGGAAACAGTGAACAGAACTTCACCACTGGTATTCTGTACAGAGTCTTTAGATTGGTATAAGTATTGAGATACAACAGTTCTCATTTTCCTGATGGTAGTCCAAGTCAGAAGCTTGTGCTAAAATCTCGTGGACTTTGTGTTGACCTTCGAGCTTGTGTTTGTGGTGGTTTGAAATGAGCTTCCTTCACCCCAGTTGCTGCAGTCATTTAACCTCTCCTTTTCCCCACATTGCAGAAACAGATTGCCCGTATTACGAAGGAGTACGATGACGCTCTTCAGAGAGCTCAGAGGCTTTCAGCAGCCAGGGAATGTCTTTTAACAGAAACAGGGAGTGCCAGTAAATACGTGACCCAGGAAGATGTGATTATCTACCTTCAGTGGTTGGTGTGCCATCTACACTCCCTGAACACCATCCACGAGTACTTGAGGGTAAGAAAAGAATTGAGGACCTGATAATGGTTCTGCTTATCTGTAATCCTGTTGCACATGTACTCTACTGAGGTGTACTTTGAAAAAGTGTAGCTGTTCCATTTATTCTTATGTAGCAGTTTGATGATTCATTGTAACTATTCATATTTAGGGATTTTATACTAAAATAATCTCAATTAACAATAAAAATGTAAGAATATAGGTTTATATTCTTTTATATTTATTTGGTGTAAAGACAAAGGGTAGAATCTTGAGTCCACACTCTCCGTCCACAGAATTGCCAGGGGGGGCAGGGGGTAGGTCAAGATCTGACAAAACCCGAAAATTGCAAATCTCGCCGGTGAGATCATGTTCTCTGATTTTTGCCACCGGCAGCATAATCGGCAAGAACCCAATTTGAATACATTAAAATAAATTTGAATCTACGACCCTCGCTATATTCTACCCCTCACAAGATTTTCGTACCTCGTTGATGTGACATCATGGGTGGCACAATAGCACAATGGTTAGCACCGCTGCTTCACAGCGCCAGGGACCTGGATTCGATTTCCAGCATGGGTCACTGACTATGTGTGGAGTTTGCACGTTCTCCCTGTGTCTGCGTGGGTTTCCTTCAGGTGCTCCGATTTCTCCACACAGTCTGAAAGACGTGGTGGTTAGGTGCATTGACCCAAACAGGTGCCAGAGTGTGGGATTTTCACAGTAACTTCACTGCAGTGTTAATGCAAACCTTACTTGTGACTAACAAATAAAATAAATGAGTAAACGGCAGTAAGGCTTACAACAGGCTCACCCAGAGCTGAACTTGTCATGTGGATCTCCTCCACCCCCCAAGGGCGCAATTGTCACTACAACCCCCTAGGGGAGAGGGTCATGGTCAGACAGTACCCTAGCACTGCCCCCAGCACACGTTGGCAGTGCCAACCTGGAACCCACTTTTTATGGGCAGTTAAAGGGACAGGATCTGGAGAGAAAACTGGCCAGTGGAGCTGGGGAGTTCCACACCAGGTTTCTTTCCAGAACTGTCACTGCCAAATTCTCATGAGGTTCCGTCCAAAGTCCTGAAACAAACTCCTCAGATATGCATCTGAATACTGTTCCAGAATCTGCCCAGAACATTCTTGAAATGAGTGTAATGTCTTGAACATTATAGAGTATATGTATAAAATAGTTGCCTGAGTGGCAAAGTCAGACAAACATTTGGGGGAGAAGGTAATAGAGGGTAATTTTGCTGGAAGACTGGAGGGGGGAAGAAATATAACAAAGGGTGCAATTCTAAAGATGTAGGTGCAGGGGAGCTTAGGGACATATGATGGCAGGGCAGTTTGAGAGAATGCTGAAAGATGCTTAGGTGACCCTGGACTTTATAAATAGCAGGATAGAGTACAATAGCAAGGAAGCTATGTTAAACCTGTATAGAACACTGGGTCAGCCTCAACTAAAGTTTTGCATCCAATCATAGTTTTCAAAAGAGAATTGGATCATTATTTGAAGAAGGAGCATTTACAGGGTTTCAGGGAAAAGACAGCAGTGTTGTACTAGGAAATTTCTCTTGTAGAGAGCTTATACTGACACAACCCATGTTAAGATCCGATTAGGGGCCAATAACTTTTTGTTAAAGTAGGCAGAGTTTGAAATCTCAGTTACCCACTAGGGTGATAAAGCTACAAGATTCCATGGTTTTAAACAAAAAAAAAACAAACTTCACTGTACAAAATCAAAACTGTAAAACAATCTACAATACAATAACATTTGGAATTTACATGAGGTACATATGAATTAACCAGCAAACTGTACTCGACCTCACCACACCCACATTGAATGAGAGATGCAGCCAAGACTGATCCCATGGATTTCTCAGCCACCCACCCAGATATCAGTGATCATGATGAGTCACAATATTTCATTAAAATCATGGGGGCGATTCTCCCAAAAAAATTCTAAGCATCAAATTCATGCAAAAACTGAGTAAATCGTGATGGATTTTTCAACGGGAGTTGCAAAATGAATCTCCCACGCTCAATGTACTGCAGAGTGTCCCAACGTGAATCAGTCCAAAAATCAGTGGGCAGGACCTAATCTCACTGGCTTAGCTCCGAGTGAGCCACTGCACATGCGCCGATCTGTTAACGCTGAGATCGGCGCATGTGCAATAGCCCCACACTGCCAACCTCCTGATCGCAGGCCACCTTGATCACTGGCCAGCACAGCAACCCCACATTGCTGGCCCTCACCCCCCCCACAGCCTGATCGCTGGTCCCCCCCAAACATGCCTGGGCCAGGTTCGATCCCCCACCACTGTCCCCAGCCCACTTCAATGTCCCCTCCCAATGCTCCCCCTCCCCAGGCCCTCCCTCTGTCACTCAGCCCAAATTCAAAGTGTCTGTGGGACCCTCCACCTGCACTCTTTGCCCTACAGAGGGCCTGCCCGGTGCCAACGTACCACCTGGGTATTGGTACTATGCCCCTTGGGCAATGCCAGGGGCCCAGACAAGCACTGCCAAGGTGGCAATGCCCAGGGGGTATGTCCCCCGTGCCTGACCCTCTTATGGGGGTCTTGATTGCCTTCTTCAGTCCAGTGGGGTGGGCCGCCAGTTCCCTGGGACTTCAGTCCTGGGCCTGCTAATGGGATTTAAATTATATGGAAATGATAATTTCCATAATTTATTCAGCTCTGCGCTGATTCCTGGCATGGAGCCGATGGTGCAGGATATCTGGCACTCGAAACCCATCAAACGGCCTCCGCTCGAGTCCCCTAGCCCACTGCCTTACAAAAACAGCACAGTGAGATGGGAGAATTGCCCTCTCCCCCATGTCCGTCAGGGGGCATTTCAACTCTTTGCCTTTGAAGATCTAGCCTCTGAAATGCCTCAGACAGGTTCAGACAGCCTCATGATGCTCACGTTCTAAAGATTAAATCTCTTCCCCTGAGACTGCATTCCATGGAATTCACAAAGCTACACTCCCAGCTCAGAATACTAGCACACTTGCTTTGCTAATCTCTGGCTGAGCTGATACTGAACTTGGGTTTCTCTGCACTCGAGTCTTGAGCTACAACAACCCATACAAGTCTCTCTGGGTTTCTCTGAGCTCTAACTATACCTGATGTTCTGCCATCTTACTCAGCTCCCCAGGACTTTTCTGAGTCCTAACTGCCTGGAATTTGCAAACAGCAACCCCCTTTCAGCACGGCCTATCCCCCTGCTGCCAAAATCTCAGATAAATCAAAACCAGAGAACTTTATTCAACTCCACACATTTCCATGGCAACATAGCTTTCCAAGATCCACTGAATGACAAAGCATCTCCCTGTTCTGCATTTCTTTGTAAGCAGTGTAGACACCATGGCTGGTCCAACTCAATATTGCAGTTTGTAATTTAATGGCCTTGTACTAGGCTGTGTCCCAATGCAGAGAAGCTTCCAGGTCAGTTACCAACAGTTTTCATTTGCCTCAGTGATGCCCGCATCTCACGGTGGTGTTGCAGTGACTCTAGTCCTGCCTGCTGTCTGATTAACAAGCTATCTCCAGGACCATGGCACTCTACCAGCCTTGTTCCTGGCATGTGCAGTCCCAGAACCCTCATTTACTTCCAATGTCTGGGTCCAGAAATGTGCAGGAGAACCCAGTCTGTGGATTTTGGAGCGTGAGTGAGTGAGGGGAGTGTGAAAATGTGAACGTGATTCCACCTGTAAGGAATTTTTTTCAGGAATGATGAGACGTACGTGCTAAGTGAACAGATGGCTCAACTTCTGTGATTCTTGTTACGTTGCAGGTGTTACAGTATGTGCCCATGTCTCATAATATTGAGGTGACGCCCGAGAAGCTTTCTGATACCTTCACGGATGATGAAGACAAAGGCAGCACCATCACGTTGCTGTCCTCTTTATACGCTCCTACACGTCCCAGCACAGCTTTCTCCAGTCTTTCTGGATCTGCTGGTAAGGAATCCAATGTCACAAAGAAGGCTTCACAAACAATGCAAAAGGGTTGCAACAGTCATGTTCAAGCAGCCATTATTCAATGAAACCCACTGTGAAATTATATATAGGAGTCGCAACTTTAAGAGAAAAATTGGCTGTAGTTTCAATTCAGTTGGGACATCAGCACTTCTTACCTCCCACTAGAAAGTGGGCAGCACGGTGGCACAGTAGTTAGCATTGCTGTCTCATAGCACCAATGACCTGGGTTCAATTCCAGCCTTGTGTGACTGTGTGGAATTTGCACATTCTCCCCATCTCTGCATTGGTTTAATAAGAACATAAGAACTAGGAGCAGGAGTAGGCCATCTGGCCTGTCGAGCTTGCTCTGCCATTCAGTAAGATCATGGCTGATCTTTTTGTGGACTCAGCTCCACTTACCCGCCCGCTCACCATAACCCTTAATTCCTTTATTGTTCAAAAATTTATCTATCCCTGCCTTAAAAACACTCAATGAGGTAGCCTCAACTGCTTCACTGGGCAGGGAATTCCATAGATTCACAACCCTTTGTGTGAAGAAGTTCCTCCTCAACACAGTCCTAAATCTGCTTCCCCTTGTTTTAAGGCTATGCCCCCTGGTTCTAGTTTCACCCGCCAGTGGAAACAACTTCCCTGCTTCTATCTTGTCTATTCCCTACATAATCTTATATGTTTCTATAAGATCGCAACTCATTCTTCTGAATTCCAATAAGTATAGTCCCAGTCTACTCAGTCTCTCCTCATAACCCAACTCTCTCAACTCTGGAATCAACCTAGTGAATCTCCTCTGCACTCCCTCCAGTGCCAGTATATCCTTTCTCAAGTAAGGAGACCAAAACTGTACACGGTACTCCAGGTGTGGCCTCACCAGCACCTTATACAGCTGCAACATAACCTCGCTGTTTTTAAACTCCATCCCTTTAGCAATGAAGGATAAAATTCCATTTGCCTTCTTAATTACCTGCTACAAACCAACTCATAGAGTCATACAGGTTTACAGCATGGAAACAGGCCCTTCAGTCCAACTTGTCCGTGCCGCCCTTCTTTGTTTAAAACTCTAAATCTAATCCCAATTGCCCGCGTTTGGCCCATATCCCTCTATATCCATCGTACCCATATAACTGTCTAAATGTTTCTTAAAAGATATAATTGTACCTGCCTCTACTACTACCTCTGGCAGCTTGTTCCAGATACTCACCACCCTCTATGTGAAAAAATTGCCCCTCTGGACACTTTTGTATCTCTCCCTCTCATCTTAAACTTAAGCCCTCTAGTTTTAGACTCCCCTACCTTTGGGAAAAGATATTGACTATCTACCTTGCCTATGCTCCTCATTATTTTGTAGACCTCTATAAAGTGACCCCTCAGTCTCTTACGCTCCAGGGAAAAAAGACCCAGTCTATTCAGCCTCTCCTTATAACTCAATCCATCAAGTCCCAGTAGCATCCTAGTAAATCTTTTCTGCACTCTTTCTAGTTTAATAATATCCTTTCTTTAATAGGGTGACCTGAATTGCACACAATTCCAAGTGTGGCCTTACCAATGTCTTGTACAAGTCCAACAAGACACCCCATTCCGACTGATGAAACCAAGCTGAAACCACTCTGTCCACCACTGATTCCACTTTCAAGGAGCTATGAACATGTACCCCTAGATCTCTTTGTTCTGTAACTCTCCTCAATGCCGTACCATTAACTGAGTAAGTCCTGCCCTGGTTCCATCTACCAAAATGCATCACCTCGCATTTGTCTAAATTAAACTCCATCTACTATTCATCAGCCCACTGGCCCAATTGTTCAAGATCTCATTGCAATTGGAGATAACTTTCTTTACTGTCCACTATACTACCAATCTTGGTGTCATCTGCAAACTTATTAACCATGCCCCCTATATTCTCATCTCCTTGTGGTTCTTGCACAAGGACACCCAGATCCCTCTGCACAGCAGCATGCTGCAATTTTTTACCATTTAAACCATTTTGTGTTATTTCTACTAAAATGGATGACCTTACATTTACCAAGATTGTACTGCATCTGCCAGGCCCTTGCCTACTCACTTAGACTATCTATATTCCTTTGTAGACTTTCAGCATCCTCTGCACACTTTGCTGTGCCACCCATTTTAGTGGCATCTGCGAATTTTGACACACTACACTACACACCAACTCCAAGTGATCAATGTAAATCATAAATAGTTTTCTCTGGGTCCTCCGGTTTCCTCCCACAGTCTGAAAGACGTGCTGGTGAGGTTGAATGGTCATGCTAAATGGTTTGGTGGATTCGCAGGAAAACTACATTGGGTTACGGGGATAGGGCCTGGGTAGGATTCTCTCTGGTAGAGGCAGCGTAGGCCCGATGGATCAAATGGCCTCCTTCTGCACTGTAGGAATTCTATGATTGTATGAAAGATGTGGTGAGCAGCAATCTGTGAGGGTCTGTATTGAGGTCACTCTTATTACACCATGGTCCTAGATTTAGGGATTAATATTGAAATGTACTAATTATGCCAAACTTGAGGCTGGGAAGTTGTTGGTTGAGGAGATGGGATGGGAAGGGGTGCCACAGCAAATTGTGGCAAGGGTTTTTCATAAAGGCAAGGGAACAAAGGTACACTAGTGGCAAGGCAGATAGATGATAGGTGTAGATAGATGTGAAGTGCTTTGTTTTAGAAATAAGAACAGGGAAAGTGATTTTGCATATTTACCAGGATGTTGCTAGGTTTGGAGGATATGGACTATGAAGTAAAGTTTATTTATTAATCACAAGTAAGGCTTACATTAACACTGCAGTGAAGTTACTGTGAAATTTCCCGTAGTTGCCACACTCCAGCACCTGTTCGGGTCAATGGACCTAACCAGCACGTCTTTCAGAATGTGAGAGTACCTGGAGGAAACCCACGCAGACATGGGGAGAATGTGCAAACTCCACACACACAGTGACCAAAACTGGGAATCGAACCCCAGTCCCTAGTGCTATGAAGCAGCAGTGCTAACCACTGTGCTACCGTGCCGCAAAGACAGGTTGAACAAACCTGGATTGTTTTCATCGGAGCGTCTGAAGATGACAACTTGTGACACTAATAAATAAACTTAAATCTTAAACTTTATTTTAATCTGTTGGTTGCAAATGAAGAATTTACTGTTATTTTTTAATGTTAATACATGGTTTACTATCATTTGGTTGTTGTAATGTGTAGTGTACCATTCTTTGATAGTTGTAATGCGCAGCATTCCCTGATCATTTCCAGGATTCCTATCAGGTAAAACCTCCGCTCTCCTGTCATCAGCTGGAACCCACACCATCTCGATCTTCAACAAATACTCCAGTGTCCTGGGCTTTGAAGGTAAGGGTGAAGCAGAATTGAAACATGTGTTGTGAATCTGCCCTGTTGCAGTGGAATGTCCTAATGAAAGATCTTCTGCTGTGAGATACTTACAGCTATTTCCACTGCTTTCACAAGGCTCACCATTGTTGTCCATGGATGACAGACCTCTGACCCAATTGCTGGGAAGTATTCAGGGATCTTAGTCAAGCAGAGATTGAGAAAGGCTACTCCGGAACCAGTGTCTGTCAACAGATCGATTTTCACTCACAGAGATGTCAGGATTGGGAATACTGTGCCTGAAAAGTTGGTGGAAGCTGATTCCATCAATAGTTGCAGGCAAACAGTGGGGGCGTTAAGGGACTAAGCATAACTGCTTTCTCAAAGAACTAATACAGGGCCACTTGGCCAAGTTCTGTGCTGTGTTTTTTTCTTCATTCATGGGACATGGCCAGCATTTATTGCCCATCCCTAGTTCCCTGAGGGCAGTTGACAGTCAGCCACATTGCTGTGGCTCCGGAATCACATGTAGGCCAGACCAGGTTAGGATGGCAGATTTCTTTCCTTAAACGACATCAGTAAACCAGATGGATTTTTCTGACAAGCAGCAATGGCCATCAGTAGGTACTTAATCCCAGATATTTTTTATTGAATTCAAATTCCAGCATCTTCCATGGTGGATTCGAACCCAGGTCCCCGGAACATTAGCTGAATTTCTGGGTTAATACTCCAGCGTTAATACCACTTGGCCATCGCCTCCCCATACATTTCTGCTGATTCTATCAGTGCTCATGCACTACCGTGACAGATCTTAAAGACCTTTGACCACTTGTGCTACATGATATGAAAAACTGAAATATTATCAGCTGGTGCAATGACTTCTGTTTTGTTGCAGATGTGTTTGATTTTGAAGTTAACCTTTGTCTACCTGTACACAAACTGAACATTGAGGAGTTTAAACCTCTGCTTCAGTTCCTCCTTTCTCACTTTGGTATTGAATATGATGTGGATGATATTGGAAACACTGCGAATGAGATGGAGCTATTCACACTGGTAACTGCATCCTTGTATACTCAAGTTCCTAAAAACTCTCCTCTCTTTTATTATGTTAGTCATTCTGCCTCTTTCCATTCCAGGAGTTTGGGAAAGAATGAGGTGGACTACAGTGGAACGGTGGCACAGTGGTTAGCACTGCTGCCTCACAGTGCCAGGGACCCAGATTCAATACTGACCTTGGGTGACTGTCTGCGTGGAGTTTGCACGTTCTCCCTGTGTCTGCGTGGGTTTCCTCCCACATTCCAAAGATGTGTGGGTTAGCTGGATTGTCCATACTAAGTTGCCCCTTGGTGTTCTAAGAACAAAGAACAAAAAAAATTATAGCACAGAAACAGGCCCTTTGGCCCTCCAAGCCTGCATTGACCATACTGCCCTAAAACCCCTACCCTTTTGGGAACCATAACCCTTTGTTCGCATCCTATTTATGTATTTGTCAAGATGCCCCTTAAAAGTCGCTACCGTATCCACTTCCACTACCTCCCCTGGCAACGAGTTCCAGGCACCCACTATTCTCTGTGTAAAAAATCTGCCTCGTATACCTCCTTTAAACCTGTGCCCCTCGTACCTTAAACCTGTGCTCCCTAGTAATTGACTCTTCCGCCCTTGGAAAAAGCTTCTGACTATCCACTCTGTCCATGCCTCTCATAATCTTGTAAACTTCTATCAGCTTGCCCCTCAACCTCTGTTGTTCCAGTGAGAACAAACCAAGTTTCTCCAACCTCTCCTCATAGCTAATGCCCTCCATACCAGGCAACATCCTGGTAAATCTTTTCTGTATCCTTTCCAAAGCCTCCACATCCTTCTGGTAATGTGGTGACCAGAATTGAACACTATATTTTAAGTGCGGCCTAACTAGTGTTCTATAAAGCTGCAACATGACTGCCAATTTTTAAACTCAATACCCCGGCCAATGAAGGCAAGCATGCCGTATGCCTCCTTGACTACCTTCTCCACCTGCACTGTCACTTTCAGAGACCTGTGTATCTGTACACCCAGATCCCTTTGCCTATCAATATTTTTAAGGGTTCTGCCACTTACTGTATATTTCCTATCCATATCAGACCTTCCAAAATGCATTACCTCACATTTGTCTGGATTAAACTCCATCTGCCATCTCTCCGCCCAATTCTCCAACTAATCTATATCCTGCTGTATCCTCTGATGGTCCTCATTGCTATCTGCAAATCCACCAATCTTTGTGTCATCTGCAAACTTACTAATCAATCCAGTTACATTTTCCTCCAAATCATTTATATATATTACAAACAGCAAAGGTCCCAGCACTGATCCCTGAGGGACACCATTAGTCACAGCCTCCATTCAGAAACATACCCTTCCACTGCTATCCTCTGTCTTCTTTGATCGAGTCAGTTTTGTATCCACCTTGCCAGCTCATCTCTGATCCTATGCAACTTCACCTTCTGCACCAGTCTGCCATGAGGGATCTTGTCAAAGGCCTTACTGAAGTCCATGTAGACAACATCCACTGGCCGACCCTCATCAATCATTTTCATCACTTCCTCAAAAAACTTGATCAAGTTCGTGAGACACAACCTTCCCTTCACAAAATCATGTTGCCTCTCACTAAGATATGTAGGTTAGGGGGATTAGTCATGGGAAATGTGTGGGGTTATGGGGAAAGGGCAAGGGTGTGGGCTTGAGTAAGGTACTCTGTCAAGAGAGCTAGTGCAGACTCAATGGGCCAAACGGCCTTCCCCTCACTGCAGGGATTCTATGTCCAGAAACAGAGGACATGGGCAGTTTAGCAGGATGGGCAAACAGGCAGTAGCTGTAATTTAATAATTTTATCCAGGTGAATATTTGCAGTTAATGGGAGTATGTATTAATGTAAAGAAACGGAAATGGGTGGGCCTGAGAAGGTAGAACAGAATCATTTTATTGTGGGGTAAGTACAGAATTCCTTCAAAGCGTGATCACTGGCTAATCACTCCTGCTGCACAGGAATGAAAAACAAGCAGAGTTTGATCCTGAGCCACACAAAACAATTTTAGTAGGAGAACCTGGTTAATGCAGTAGGTTTTAAGGAGTGGTTTGAAGGAGGGAAGTTGGGTACAGAAGCCAGAATGTTCAGCAAAGGAGTTCCAGAGCTTGGGGCCTAGACCACTGAAGAACGGTTGTCAAAAATAACATCAGAGGTTCGCAGGCCTGAGTCAGTGGAACGCAGATATCTTAGCGGGTTGGTGAGCTGGTGGAGATGATAAAGATAGGGAGGGAAAGGTCCACGAAATATAAGGATGGCATTCCATGACCAGGAACCTGTGTAGATCAACAAGCAAGGTGATTGGTGAATGGAATCTTATCCAAGTTAAGATATGGGTAGCAGAGGTTTGGATATCCTCTGGTTTATGGAGGTTGAACGTGGGATGCCAGCTGGATGACCACTGGAATAGTTGAGTCTAAAGGGAAAATGGCATAGATGTGGGTTTCAGCATCAACAGGGTGGAGATGGGCAATACTATAAAGGTAGAAGAAGGCTGCATCAGTGGTAATATGAGAGCAGAATTTCTGACCTGCATCAAATAGGACCCCAAGGTTGTGGACTGTCTGGTTCAGTGTCAGACAGGACCCAGGGAAAGGGGCAAAGTTAGGAATAGAGTTTGTAGCAAGAACAATCACCAAAGATATGTCCCATAATTCTATGACACATTGCCTAGTGGCCTTTACATGTTTAATACCGCCTCTGTTATGTTCTTTTTGTTGTATCATTACGCTCCATCCAAACAGTTGTTGTAAAATATTTGATACAACATTAATACTTCAGGTCATTCGGAAATTTAGAAGCATCTTTAGCAAGGAAGAAACTATGAAGACCTTTCCAGTTTACGATGCCTTTGAATCTGGAACCAAACACTGGGGAATTAAAGGCCCAAATATGGCACTGAAGAAAGAAGCAAATTGGATTCCATTCTTAAAGGTACAAGAAACAGTTTCTGTAGGGTTCAGTTCTCTGATTCCAGAATTGAACATATACAAGATACTAGTTAGACCTCAGCTGAATATTGTGTACAGTTCTGGGAGCCACAACATAGGAAGGATGTGAGTGTGCTGGGGAGAGTGCAGAGGAGGTTCCCAAGAATGGTTCCAGGGATGAGAAACTTCAGTTATAAAGATCGATTGAAGACGTTGGGACTCTTCTCCTTGGAGGCAAGAGGTAATTTGATGGAGATGTTCAAAGTTATCTTGAGGATGGCCAGAATAGATCAGGAGAAACTGTTCCCCCTTATAAAAGGATCAAGAAAGAGAGGGCACAGATTTAAGATGTTCTGCAAAAGAAGCAAATGTGATGTGAAAAAAAACTTTTCCCACAGCCTGTGGTTCAGGTGTGGAATGCGCTGCCTGGAAACGTGGTGGAGGCAGGTTCAACTGAGGCATTCAAGAGGGCGTTAGATGATTAGTTGAATAGAAATAATGTACAAGAGTACGGGGAAAAGGCAGGGGAATGGCACTAAGTCATGATGCTCATTTGGAGAGTCATTGCAGACACAATGGGCAAAATGGCCTCCTTCTGCGCTGTAACAATTCTGTGGGTTCTGTGATGAAAGTGTTGTCTTATGGGAAAAAGTTAACCAAGTTGGCTCAAACATAGAAGTTTAGACAAACGAGAGATGGTCTCATTGAGACACCTTGCGTGGGATTTTCTGGCCTATCCCACCGGCAGGATCTTTCTTCCAGTCCTGCTGATGTTGATTCCTGCCGCGGGTTCCCTGGTGGTGGGAGGGGTGAGCCATGCAAATTGTCAGTGATTTTGGCGGGACTATAAGATCCCACTGGCAGCCAATGGTGAGCCGCCTTTGCCTTGGGAAAACCACTGGGGGGGGGCGGTCAGGAAAATTCAGACCATGAGATTTGGACGTGGATTGACAGAGAGCCAGTGGTGAGAAAATGAGGAACCGGGAATGAGGGGGCGGGGCAGGGGGTATTCTGTTTAAAAAGAATGGATTTCCCATTTAAAATGGAGGTGAGGGGGAATTTATTTTCGCAGAGACCTTTGACATTTGCTGCTCTATTTATTACCTCCTTAGGGTCTTCTAGAGTCCGTAAAAAAGGTTTCAGATAACCAGACCGGAAGGTCTACTATCTGCAACGCCACTTTAGCCTCCTCCAATAGCACTTGTCTGGCCATAGACTAGACTGGGTTACCACACTGTCAGGGAATATGCCAAACATTTTTATGTGGATTCTTTAACTTCTTACCTGATCGGGGAGTGAATGCGTGTGCTGCATTATTTATTATTTTCTTGGTGTTCTTTACTTTTAACGTAATAAGCTTAATCTTTCTTTAAGTCAAGAAAGCCTGGTTAAATGGACTCATTCTGAAGAGTAAATACATTTGGACTGGGAAGAGCGTATCCACGGGGAAAGGGATTCCTTTTAAATGAACATTGTTGCGACCAACTGAGGGTGGGTGGGAGGGGAATGAATAAAGAAGGGGAACCAAATAATTCCTCTTCTCCCGGAGGCATAACAAAATTAGGGAATTAGTCGTTAGGGAAGTTAACAAATTATGGGGCCTCCCATGAGGACCAGTCATAACAGTAAACTACAGGAAAGTTTTCTTAATTTGCTTTAATAGCAACTGAAAATCCCTCTGCACTGGGCATACTTTACTCTCTCTAACAGGTGGACATTTCATTTTCCAGGAACCAGTCCCAAGCTATTTTTAGCTCCTTTTCCCTTTTCCAGTCGGATAACTTCTAATTCTCAAATTGATTTTCATCATGAGTGGTGAACTGGAGATCCCTCCCATTATCCAAAGCTAGGCGAATCTTCCAGCCCCATTTAAACCCTCACAAACTTGATCTCTTCAATCCAAATGCAAGCTCTGGCCCACATCTTACACGGTGAACATTAAATTCTTGCAGTCTCAAGCTCTTTGCTTTCTCTCTCTCAGATTTTTGTAGGTTGACCCCATCTGTGATGTTCAGTGATTTTGTTTTAGGAAAACCTGAAAGCCAATTCTGCAATGGCTTACTGTGGAACCTTTCCCTCTCAACACCCTCCATCGTGACTACATGAATCACACAGGCCTTGTAACTAGGTAGAAATTCTGATTAGCTATCCTCCTGACTCCAAACTCCATCTTATCTTGGAATCAAATTGACAGTTTAAGGTATTGGCTGGGATTCTCCCAAAAAAGTCCCTAATTCACGTGAAAATGGGAGTAACTCTCGCTTTCTTTTAGCGTGATTTTCAGATTGAATGTCCTACATTCTGATCACTGCAGAGTGCCCTACTGGGATTTACTCTGAAAATCAGGGAGTGGGACCTATTCCTGCTGGAGAGGCCAGCAGCACAGTGCTGAGCGGGCCTCTGCGCATGTGCCGATCTGTCAGAGTGCGGATTGGTGCATGTGCAGTAACACCTCACTGCTGGCCTCTTGAACGCTGGCCATCACTGCAACTCCCTGTCACTGCCCCTCCGACCGCCCCACCTCCCGATTGCTGGCCTCCCGGATCACTGTCCCCCCCGGCAGTCCCAAACCTTGTCCACTGCCCCCTCACCTGGATGTCCACCCCAATCACCCGCTCCCTCTCTCAGCCACCAATCCCAATGCAGTGTGACTGCAGGACCCCCCAAACCCAATGATTGCTTCCCAGAGGCCCTGCCCCCATTGGTCCCACCCCCTCTAGCCCTGCCCCCTTGGCATGGCCCAATCCCAGTGAGCAGTGCTAATTTTCCCCTTGGGCAGTGCCAGGGGATCAGGCTGGCCCTGCTCAGGGGGTACCCTCCTTAACCCAATCCTCTGGGGTGGCCCTCAGTGACCAGCAGTGTTGGCCGCCTGTTCCCCGTTAGTGTCCCCACAGGCGGCACAGTACTTAGTACTGCTGCCTCACAGCACCAGGGTTCAATTCTGGCCTCAGGTTAATAAATATCTATGTGGAGTCTGCACATTCTCCCTGTGGCTGTGTGGGTTTCTTCCGGGTGCTCCGGTTTCCTCCCACAGTCCAAAGAAATGTGGGTTGGTTTGATTGGCCAGGCTAGATTGACCTTGGAGTCAAGAGGATTAGCAGAGTGAATATGAGAGGTTATGGGAATAGGCCCTGGGCGGGATTGTGGAGAGTGCAGACTCAATGGGCTGAATGGTCTCCCTCTTCACTGTAAGGATCCTATGATTCTATGTATGTACATTTCTCCACCTCAGGAAGGGGAGAATCTGCCCAACCCCTTTAAACACCTTCACCCCGATTCTGAATGGCACACTCAATGGATAGTTGGTTCAAAAACTGGATGAAGTGAGTGCTTTTTCTCCTCTCCCCTACCCTCTGCTCCTCCACATCATCCCCCTCACCTCGCAGACAGAATGACTTCCCTTTTCCATCCAGAATGAGAGAGTGAGTGGGAGAGTTGTCTGTATCTGTGTTTGTTTGCTGCGGATCAGATTAATCAGAATCATTGCTTTAGTTTTGTGCGGCTTCTTATCTGGATCACACAGTTGTGTTTTTGTCGATCAGATCAAACCCAAACAGGATCCTTGGCAGCAAAAGATCTTGACGAAGCTGCGACAGCAGCAGAACATGGATGAGATTTTGAGATTGCAGTCGCAGTTTTTCCAGGTGAGTGCCTCTATCTGATGGATTGCAGCGAAACCTTGTGCTTGCATAGCACCTTTAATATAACATAGTCCTCAGGCTGTGACGGTGATGCAGCAACTTTTTGAGATAGAATCTAAAATTTATTTATTACTGTCACAGGTAGGCTTACATTAACACTGCAACAAAGTTACTGTGAAATCCCCTAGTTGCCACATTCCACCGCCCTTTTTGGGTACACCGAAGGAGAATTTATCATGGCTGATGCACCTAACCAGCACATTTTTTGGACTGTGGGAGGAAATTGGAGCACCCGGAGGGAATACTAAAGGACAGGACATACCAATGGACAGGAAATACCAGTGGACAGGATATACCAATGGACAGGATATACCAGTGGACAGGAAATACCAATGGACAGGATATACCAGTGAACAGGATATACCAATGGACAGGACATACCAAAGGACAGGGTATACCAGTGAACAGGATATACCAATGGACAGGATATACCAGTGAACAGGATATACCAATGGACAGGACATACCAAAGGACAGGGTATACCAGTGAACAGGATATACCAATGGACAGGATATACCAGTGAACAGGATATACCAATGGACAGGATATACCAGTGAACAGGATATACCAATGGACAGGACATACCAAAGGACAGGATATACCAGTGAACAGGATATACCAATGGACAGGACATACCAAAGGACAGGGTATACCAGTGAACAGGATATACCAATGGACAGGATATACCAATGGACAGGATATACCAGTGAACAGGATATACCAGTGGATAGGATATACCAGTGGACAGGATATATCAATGGACAGGATATACCAGTGGACAGGAAATACCAGTGGACAGGATATACCAGTGGACAGGATATACCAGTGGACAGGATATACCAGTGGATAGGATATACCAGTGGACAGGATATACCAGTGGACAGGATATACCAGTGGATAGAATACACCAGTGGATAGGATATACCAATGGACAGGATATACCAGTGGACAGGATATACCAGTGGATAGGATATACCAGTGGACAGGATATACCAGTGAACAGGATATACCAGTGGACAGGATATACCAATGAACAGGATATACGTGGATAGGATATACCAATGAACAGGATATAGCAGTGGACAGGATATACCAATGGACAGGAAATACCAATGGACAGGATATACCAATGGACAGGATATACCTGTGAACAGGATATACCTATTGGACAGGACATACTGATGGACAGGATATACCAATGGACAGGATATACCAGTGGACAGGATATACCAATGGACAGGATATACCAGTGGATAGGATATACCAGTGGACAGGATATACCAGTGAACAGGATATACCAGTGGACAGGATATACCAATGAACAGGATATACGTGGATAGGATATACCAATGAACAGGATATAGCAGTGGACAGGATATACCAATGGACAGGAAATACCAATGGACAGGATATACCAATGGACAGGATATACCTGTGAACAGGATATACCTATTGGACAGGACATACTGATGGACAGGATATACCAGTGGACACAATATACCAATTGACAGGATATACCAATGGACAGGATATACCAGTGAACAGGATATACCTGTGGACAGGGTATACCGATGGACAGGACATACTGATGGACAGGATATACCAGTGGACACAATATACCAATGGACAGGACATACCAATGGACAAAATATACAACAGGACATACTAGTGGACAGGATATACCAATGGACAAAATATACAACAGGATACATCAGTGGACAGGATATACCAATGGATAGGTTACACCAATAAACAAGATATACTAGTAGACAGGATATACCAGTGAACACGATATACCAGTGGACACGATATACCAGTGGACAGGATATACCAATGGACAGGGTATATTCCTTTCGGCACTGAGACACCGATCATTTCCTTTTTGAAATGCATCCTCATGTTGTAAGTATCACTGGCTAGGCCAGTATTTGTTTCCCCTTGGCACAGTGGTTAGCACTGCTGCCTCACAGCGCCAGGGCCCCAGGTTAAATTCCAGCCTCGGGTCCCTGTGTTGGAGTTTGCATATTCTCCCTGTGTCTACATGGGTTTCTTCTGAGTGCTCCGGTTTCCTCCCACAGTCCAAAGATGTGTGGGTTAGGTTGATTGGCCATGGTAAAATTGACCCTAATGTCAGGGGGATTAGCAGGGTAAATAATTGGGGTTATGGGAATAGGGCATGGATGGGATTGTGATCAGTGCAGACTTGATGAGTCGAACGGCCTCCTTCTACACTGTAGGGATTTATAATCCCTAGTTGCCCTTGAGAAAGTGTTGGTGAGCTGTCTTTTTGAACCTCTGCAGTCCATGTAGTGCGGGTGGAACCACAGTGCTGTTAGGGAGGGAGTTCCAGGGTTTTGACACTGAAGGAGATATTTCCGAGTCAGAATGGCGAGTGGCTTGGGGGGGAATCTCGAGGTGATGATGTTCTCATGCATCTGCTGCCCTCGTCCTTCAGAGTGGTGGAGGTGGCAGGCTTGGAATGGGGTTGTTGAAAGAGGCTTAGCAAGTTGTTGCAGTTGGGTGGTGCACAGTGTGGCCATGGTGAATGGGCTTCCAACCAAGTAGATAATGTGGTCCTAGATGGGGTTGAACTTCTTGAGTGTTACTGGAGCTGCACTCATCTAAATGTAAAGTATTCCATCACACTCCTACTTTGTGCCTTGTAGATGGTGGACAGGCTTTGGGGAGTCAGAAGGTGAGTTACTCACTGAACAATTCCCAGCCTCTAACACATTCTGCAGCAATTTGCTGTGTGAAAAGTTAAGATTACAGCACTAAAGTGATCCATTGGTTGTTGCATTGTCAAGTTTTCTGTCATTTTTGCTCTTTACAAGGTACATAGTCATTTACACACAACATAAGGGAAACAAGCCAATGTCATTGCATATTGTAAAGCAAGAATGTGTGTCTTTGTCACATAGTCATTTCTGTTTCTCCTTCATTTATGTAAAACAATACCTGGTGATTGTTGTCGATAACTGTACCTGTCACTGACTCCAATGGAAGTTTTACTACACCCATTGGGAATGTTGTGTGGTTATTGTGGATAACACTCAGTCGGACAAATGAAGGCCAAATGGATATTAGACTGAATGCTATTTTGTTGATACATGGACACCTGAGAGTCGCATGGTGCAGATTAGTCCCTATTTTTTAAATAGCTTGCTCAGTTGAATTATGTAGGAAGACTGATGTATTTATCTACTAATGCACTAGTGTACACAAGAAAAGTATTGTATGCAAAGCAAATATAGAATGTAAACCCATAAACCCCACATTGCTCAACCTGCACTGGAGCTGACGGTGCTGGTTCACTCCAGTGGTGAGCTGCTCCATCTTGTGGCCCAAATGAGAACTGACGTACTCTATATTCCAACAGACATTTATAACCAAAATTGTTGCAGGCGTAAAACTTCCAAACTCTTAGGAGAAATTACTCAACATTGGAAAATAAATCGTACAGGTCTAGAAATTGTTCTGATTGATTGCCCCTTACTGTCAGTGGACTAGCTGGGTAAATGCATGGGGTTATGAGGATAGGACCTGGGTGGAATTGTGGTCAATGCAGACTTGATGGACGAAATGGCTTCCTTCTGCACTGTAGGATTTTATGATTCTATGATTGTAAAGGTGTTTTAAGGGCTCATTTGAAATCTTTTGCAGTGTTGCTACTACCCTGCAAGTAAAAGATACAGTTGATTTGATTTGATTTATTATTGTCACATTTATTGGGATACAGTGAGAAGTATTGTTTCTTGCGCATTATACAGACAAAGCATACCGTTGATTAAACACATAGTGGAGAAGGAAAGGAGAGGGTGCACAATGCAATTTCAGTCATAGCTAGGGTGTAGCGAAAGATGCGAGGTAGGTCCATTCAAAAGTCTGATGAATGAGCAGGGAAGAAGCTGTTCTTGAGTCGGTTGGTACGTGACCTCAGACTTTTGTATCTTTTTCCCGACGCAAGAATTTGGAAGAGAGAATGTCTGGGGTGCATGGGGTCCTTGACTATGCTGGCTGCTTTTCCAAGTCAGCGTAGCCTAGTGGCTATAGGACCGCAGTAATAATCCAGAGGCCCAGACTAATGATCCGATGACATGAGTTTAAATCTCAGTACAGCTGTTGGGGAATTTAAGTTCAGTTAATAAACTTGTTTCAGTGACCAATAAATTACTGGGTTTGTTGTTTTAAAAAAAACCTGGTTCCCTGATGTCCTTTAGGGAAGGAAATTTGTTTTCTTTACCTGGTCAGGCCTACATGAAACTTTAGGCCCACAGTAATATACCTGACTGTAAATTGCGGGGCGAAAATGCCCAGGCTGCCACTAGGTGGCATCAAAACTGCGACAATGATGGGCAGAGGCTGGTACCTCAGCAAAGGGCAGTTCGAGCTGGGTAATAAATGTTGGCCTGGCATCAATCACTGCGCCGCTGTGCTCAATATTCTTTGCGCCACTCTGAATTTGTTTGTAATGATAATACATCACCAGTGGAAGTAATCGATTATGTCAATTTTCTGTCCAAAATCAGGCTTTTGGCTCAATTATTTCATCAAATTCAAAACAGGCTCTGTCTAAATGGCTTCTGTCTCTCATCCCCAGGTTGGCAACGGGACAGGTTTAAGTGGGGACAGAGCATTAGCATCATGTTCATGCGGTAGCCAAAATATGAAGGCATGTCATGTTCTAATCACGTTAAACATTATTGAATGATATGAAAACGCAATTATCTTTGCACGATTTAAGATCTATTCCGTCACACAGCGCTGCCCAGCTGAGACTGAGCAGGTTCCTGTGTCATTGCTTAAGAGACTGGCACATAGGCTCATGACAGTGGCACAGGATGAAGCTGCCTGGATTCCCCCCCCACCTGTTTTTGGAGCTATTTGTTTCTTCCCCATTGAGTTGCATCAAGGACATAAGTTTTGCTGTCTAGAGAATTCTGAATTGATATCAATATAAAAGTAAAGTCTCCATAGTCCCAAACGATCATCAACACTGACTGGTGGTGATGAGGGGCAAAGTTGAGAAGATGGGGCCTTCATGAATGACCTCAGCTGGCACGGGAATTGAACCTGTGCACTTGGCATTGCTCTGCATCATGATCCAGCTGTCCAGTCAACTGAGCTAAACAACCTCCAGCACCACCACCACACCTCCCCCTCCCCAAGTGAGAAGTATTACTCCCACTGTGTGCTATACAGACAAAGCATATTGTTCATAGAGAAGGAAAGGGAAAAGTGCAGAATATAATGTTTCAGTCATAGCTAGGGTGTAGAGAAAGATCAACTTACTGCGAGATAAGTCCATTCAGGCAGCAGCAGGAAAGAAACTGTTCTTGAGTTGGTTGGTACGTGACCTCAGACTCCTCCCCCCTCCCCAATCACATCTTTCCTCCACAAACTCCTTGTTCCTGTTCTCACCTATGCCTCCCACCCTCTCACCTCAGCTCCCACCCCCTCCACCGCCTCACCTCAGCCCCCCATCCCCTCACCTCAGCTCCCACCGCCTCACCTCAGCCCCCCACCCCCTCACCTCAGCTCCCACCACCTCACCTTGGCCCCCCCAATCTCTCATGTCAGGCACATCAGATCTGGCTCCTCACTCTGGACATGCTTATAACACTGAGCACCTCCCTGCCAGCCCCCAGTGTTTGGTATGGTCTATGTTCCTCTCTCCCAGGCCCTTACTGAGGGCAGTCCAATCTTCTCACTGTCCCTGCAGGAATTTAGACGAGGGGTCAGAATGGGAAGGGACACATAGAAAACATTAAAATGAACATACAGATACCTCCCTGAAGGCTCAGCTCCGAGGTGCAGGTGCTGGGTCCCTTGCTGTTTGTAGTGGACATTATTGTTCGAGATGTGAATGTAAGCTCACAGAGGACACGAAAATTGGTGGTGTGGTAAATAGCGAGGAGGAAAGCTTTAGATACAGGACAATATAGACGGGTTGGTCAGATGGGCAGAACGTGGCAAATGGAATTTAACCCTAAGGAGTGTAAGGTGATGCATTGTGGGAGGACAAACAAATCAATGGAGTACCCAATGAATGCTGGGAAGTACAGAGGGCCAAAGGGACCTTGGGATACATGTCCAAAGATCCCGGAAGGCAGTGGGACAGGGAGATAAGGTGGTCAAGAAGCCAGATGAGATACTTGCCTTTGTTAAATGAGATACTGAACATAAGAGCAGGGAAGTTAAGATGAAGCTGGATAAAACAGCCATTAGGCCACAGCTGGAGTACTGAGTGTAGTTCTGGTCACCACACTATTGGAAAGGTGTGATTGCACTAAATTCATCAAATGTGGCCTGGGCTGGAGTGTTTCAGCTATAAAGAGAGGCTGGTCAGGCTGGGGTTGTTCTCCTTGGAGCAGAGAAGGCTGAGGGGGGACAAAATTATACAAAAAGTAGACAAAATTCTGAGGGACATAGATAGGGCAGATAGGAAGAAACATTTTCTCTTAGTAGAGGCATCAATAGATAGATAAATTTAAGATAAGCAGCAGGCTATTCACAGGGAATTTGAGGAAAGCCCTTTCCATGCAGAGGGTGGTGGGAATCTGGAACTCTCTGCCTGAAGGGATGATAGAGATGGGAACCCTCATAACATTTCAGATGTACTTAGATGAACACTTGAAACATCATAGATTCAAGGCTACAGACCAAGTGTTGGAAAAGGGATTAGAACAAATAGGTTCTTGATGGCTGGTGCAGACAGGATGGGCCGAAGGGCCTCTTTCTGTGCTGTAAAACGTTACAACTATGACAGAAGACACAACACGTTTCTCTCCAACTCCAGCTCCTGCCACCAGACAAGGCGTGTTCTCTGGGGTCTGTGCACAACAGCAATCATTGGCCAAGTAGTCTGTCAGTTGGGAGGGTCTACATACCTGATTGGCTGCTTTAGACGTTGACCACCCCGAGTGGCAGGCTACTCTCGAACCAATAGCTGAGATTAATTTGGGGGGGTGGGGGGGCTGGGGGGCTGGGGGGCAGACACTTCTGTGTCGGCCATTGCAGGATCTTTCCCACAAATCCCCTGAGACGTTGGGGTTCACGAGGGTTCATGAGCCACAGTTTGGGAACCACTGGTTGATCCCAAAACACTTTACAGTCAGTGAAGCACTTCTGAAATGTAGTCACTTTATACACCCAGGAAGGACCCCCAAAACAGCAATGTGACAATGCCCGGTATATTTTAGTTAGATTCGCTTCAGCAGGGGAGGCTGGGCTTTAGTTTAATCATCTCATTTGAAAGATGGTGCACACAGCAGCGTAGCAGCCCCTCAGCACGGCATCAGAATATAGGTAATGGGTCTGGAGTGGGACTTGAATCCATATCTCTTTGAGTGAGAGTATAATCAGTCACGGCTTACACATAGTAAATTCTGTTAGCTCTCTGCAGCGGAGACAATGGATTAATTATTAATCTTCATTCTCTCTGGTTTTGGAATACCAGTTAGCTGTCAGCTGTACCTTAATCCAATGAAACAGACTTGATTATTATCCGTTCAAATACTGCAGACCATTTGGCACGGTGAGTGGTTGCTAAGGATGTAGAGAGAGATCAATTTCTAATAAGCGAGTTTGTCCTTAGGTTTGAATGCACAACAACCTTTGTGCGTTTGAGAATGAAACGTCAATTTAAATCTTTCTATTAGGCCTCTACCTCCCACCCATGTAAAGAGTTGTATAAAAGGATTGGAGGAAAGGGCAAGGAAGAGGCTTGAGGATAGATCATTGTAATTAAAGTACTAACATTTGAAGGGGTGATTGATCGAATGGCTGCCTTTTGCATTTTTATTTCCTCGGTTCTATGGCGAGATGGGCAGAAATAACATCTCCAAATTTGTCTGTACAAAATTATTGACAGGAGCGAGATTAATTCAGGAAATGCTGCGGTAGAATTATATTGCACTCTCTGTGAACTCCCTCTGAGCTCTCTGTGAACTCTGTGTGAACTCAGAGCAGGGTCAGGGGGCTTTTTGGTGGCCTGCTCATGCGTCCTGGTCTTAGTGGGCCCCACACTGGTGTGCCCTGAGTTTTAGGGCCTCCTGTGTCATTGTTAACTCCAAACATTGCTTTGTCTCAATGGCAAAAGGACAGCACATGTTATCTTACCGTGTTACTCTCGCTTACTGTGATATTCAGTTACTGCCCTCATCATCTGTGCTTGAGATTCAATAGAATAAATATTTCTTTGGACAAATGGACCTGATGTTCTATTTCTGTTCACTCGAAACTAGATTTCAGACCCAAACCAAGTGATGGACACGCTCCGTCAGCACGCAGTGGCAGTGCACGAGCCATACACTGTGCAACCTCTGGCTGTAACTTCACATCAAGTGGGACAACACACCAGTTATATTTGGAACAGAATCTATGGAGGTGCTAATCTCCATCAAGTGAGTGTGGAACTGACTCTTTGATTTTATACACTTCTCCCGTGGTATCAAGGGGATTTTTAAAAAAGTTTATTTATTAGTCACAAGTAATTCACACTGCAATGAAGTTACTGTGAAATTCCCCTAGTCGCCACACTCTGGTGCCGGTTCAGGTCAATGCACCTAATCAGCACGTCTTTCACACTGTGGGAGGAAACCGGAGCACCAGGTCAAAATCCTGGAATTCCCTTCCTTTGTGGGACAACCCACAGCACGTGGACTGCAGCGATTCAAAAAGGCAGCTCACCAGCGCCTTCTCAAGGATAAGTATCATAGAATCATAAAACCCTACAGTGCAGAAAGAGGCCCTTCGGCCCATTGAGTTTGCACCGAACACAATCCCACCAAGACCCTACCCCCATATATCATACGCACTAATCCCTCTAACCTACGCATCCCTGGACACCAAGGGGCAATTTTAACATGGACAATCAACCTAACCCGCACATCTTTGGACTGTGGGAGGAAACTGGAGTACCCGGAGGAAACCCACGCAGACACGAGGAGAATGTGCAAACTCCACACAGACGGTGACCCGAGCCAGGAATCAAACCCAGGTTCCTGGAGCTGTAAAGCAGCAGTGCTAACCACTGTGCTACCATTCTGCCCATGTAAGTAGGGATGGGCAATAAATGCTGGCCAGCCAGCGACGCCCATGTCCCAAGAATGAATAAAAAAAAGTGAGAGATGTCAGGTGGGAGTCTCCACATCATCCGCGTTGTGTTTCGTGGCAGCAGGAGACGGCGTGCTGGGGGAGGGTCTCAGTTTTTATACCCCCTCTCCCTACAACTGGAAGTGTGGCCAAAATGTTACGTTGCTCGGGCAGGCGTGCACTCGACCCCGAAGTGTATGAAATCGCACAAGATGATATCAAGCTCATGTCCCAATGTCATTGCGCGTTGTATGATATTTTGGTCGGGTAGTGATGGTTAAATCAGATAATAATCCAGAGGGGGGAGGAAGTTCCAATCCTGAGAAGAGCCCACATTGGCCAATCAGGTGGCTGGTGCCCCTGGTTCTATTGGGATGACCAGTTGTAATGGATTGGCTTGGCTATGGGATGTGAACAGGCTCTGCCCCCTTATTTTGGCTGGGTAGATGACCTTCTCCATAACAAGGCTGTGCAAATCCCCAATGTAATGTTAGGGCCCAACCTATCAGGATTCCTGCCTAATTGGAAGCCATTCTGGCACATCCCCCCGCTCCCCCGAGGACTTGGGAATTTTCGCCATCTGTCTGGTATTTTTAAAATAAGAATTTTCTTTCTTAAAAATTCCCAAATGGAAGGTTCATTCAATGGTAAGTGCACTTTCAATTTTCAGTTAAATCACAGTGCCCAAGAAAATCCAGATTTCTCCCTGAAACCAACTGACATCAGTGATGCCAGGAGCTAATGTCAGCAGCTGCTCCTGTTCAGGTTATATTCTTGAAACCTTCTCCTGAATGGTGTTCAATGTGGGGAAGTACCGATTCATCTGCTGAGAGAGAGCAATCGGTGGTTATCAGCAGGAGGTTTCCTTGTCCACGTTTGACCCAGTGCTGGAGTCAACATTGGGGATTCCCAGGGTCACTCCTTCCTGGCTGTAGGTCATTTGTGCTGCCTCTGTCCTGTCTCTGGAACAGGGTTTGATATAATTGGGTGCCTTATTAGGTCTCCTCCGAGGAGAGTTGCTGTGCCTCTGGAGTGTTTTTTCATCATTTGTGGACATAGGCATCACTAGCTGGCCAGCATTTATTGCCCATCCCCAGTTACCTTTGGGCAGTTGAGAGTCAACCACATTGTGGTGGTTTTGGGTCCAGACCAGGTAAGGACAGCAGATTTCCTTCCCTAAATGACATTAATGAACCAAAAGGGGTTTCCAACAGTTTTATGGTCATTAATAGATTCTTGTTTCCAGATATTTTTATTGAATTTAAATCCCACTATCTGCCATGGTGGGATTCGAACCCAGGTCTCCAGAACATTGAGTTTCGGGATTAATAGTCTAGCGGTAATACCACCAGGCCATCACCTCCCCAAGAAGTCACCATGTAGAGGTCACCATGTATTGGTGGGTTTTTGTATCAATCCTACATTTTCATGATTATCATTACTATGACTTTTTATTCCAGATTTTATGTATTATATTCAAGCTCACCCAGCTAACCTGGTGAGATTTGAACTCATGTCTCTGGAGCAATAGCCCAGACTTCTGTAACATTGCCACTATACAACTGTTCACTTTGTAAAAGGTCACAGAAAGATGCAAGTGGGAAGCAGCATGTGGCACAGTGGTTAGCACTGCTGCCTCACAGCACCAGCGACCTGGGTTCAATTCTGGTCTCAGGTCATGTCTGTGAGGAGTTTGCACGTTCTCCCCGTGTCGGCATGGGTTTCCTCCGGGTGCTCCGGTTTCCTCCCAAAGACGTGCGAGTTAGGTGCATTGGCCATGTTAAATTGTTAGGGAGACCAGCAGGGTAAATATGTGGGTTACAGGAATAGGGCCTGGGTGGGATTGTTGTCGGTGCAGACTCGATGGGCTGAATGGCCCTCTTCTGCACTGTAGGGATTTTCACGATTCCATGAATGTTTGGTGTTTATTTGCTTGGGTTGTGTTCCTCATCAGGAGCCAAGATGTAAAGAGAGTGGTTCACCTGCAGAGATCAAAGACTGGGAGCTGGAGAATGCCAATCAGAACAAACGCACTGCCCGCGTATTTTCTCCACAAAAGATCAGAGATCAAGGGTGAGAAATGATCCCTGCACCAACTGTCTCATCACCTGTAATTATTTGTGAACATGGGCTACATTGAAACCTGTGGAGTGAAGGGATTAGGGGCGAGGGGATCTTTGTTACTGCACCTTCTCTTGCATCCTCCTGTACCACAAAACCACTCCCAACATCTCGCTGCTCTTTGCTGATGGTGGGGCAGTAATTGCTATTCCTCCAACTGTGGCCAAACCACTTTATTGTTAAAGTTCAACATCACCTCTCTTTCTCCATATTCAATCCCTCTCTAGGAAACCCAGCATCCCATTTTTTGATTTGATTTGATTTATTATTGTCATATGTATTAGCATACAGTGAAAAGTTTTGTTTCTTGCGTGCCATAGAGACAAAGCATACCGTTCAGAGAGAAAGAAATGAGAGAGTGCAGAATGTACTGTTACAGTCATAGCTAGGGTGTAGAGAAAGATCAGCTTAATGCAAGGTAAGTCCATTCAAAAGTCTGATGGCAGCAGAGAAGAACCTGTTCTTGAGTCCATTGGCACGTGACCTCAGACTTTTGTAACTTTTTCCCAACGGGAGAGGAAGGAAGAGAGAATGATCTTTTTGAATGTCAATCATCTATACGGCACAGGTCAGGAGTGTGAAGGAATATCCCCCATTTGTCTAGATGGGTGCAGCTCCAACAACACTCAAGAAGTTTGACATCATCCAGGACAAAGCAGCCCACTTGATTGGCACCATATCTACAAACATCCATTCCCTCCACCACCGACACCCAGTAGCAGCAATGTGTACTATCTACAAGATACACTGCAGCAATTCACCAATGATTCTTAGACAGCACCTTCCTAACCCATAACTACTTCCATAGAGAAGGACATGGGAACACCACCAACTGTAAGTTCCCCTCTAAGCCACTTACCATCCTGGCTTGGAAATATATCACCATTTCTTGTTAGTTGCTGGGTCGAAATCCTGGAATTTCCTCCCTAACAGTATTGTGGGTCAACCCACAGAACATGGACTGCAGCGATTCAAGGAGGCAGCTCACCGCCACCTTCTCAGGGGTAACTAGGGATGGGCAATAAATGCTGGCCAGCCAGCGACGCCCATGTTCCATGAATTAAAAAAAGCTGCGACGAGGAAATAGTTTGAAGTCCCGTGGTCAACTGCCTGGGATGTTCAAATTCTCTTTGGGCAATTGTCCTGAAGTCAAAACTATCCAAAAGTACAATTTAAATTGCAAATCACAAATTTTTCTGACAGTTTTACAGTAATAATGATCCAGGAAAAGTTAGAGGATTTATAAACACTTTGAATTCATGGGTAACTATAGAACTGACCATCACACTCCCCCAACTCCCCATGAGTACCCTCCAACTTTCAAAGCTCTATTGGACACCCCTCTACCTGCCGGAGCCCCCCACCTACCATTCACCATCCTCACAAACCCCCAACCACACAAACCCCCACACAAAACCCCCACATCCTCAAACCTCCACAGGACACCTACTGATCTCCTGAGCCTCCTCACTCCACTGACCATCTGACCCCACTGACTGACAATTCGATCCCCCAACAGACTGCCCTGACCAACCACCCCCCCCGCCACCCGCTGATTAGACCCCCACTGACCAACCGTCCAACCCCCATCATCTTATAAACCTCTATTAAGTCCCCTGTCATCTTCCTCTGCTCTAAAGAGAAAACACAGTAAAAAGTCTGACAACACCAGGTTTTAGTCCAACCGATTTATTTGATAGTAAACGCACAAGCTTTCGAGGTTTCCCTCTTTGTCAGGTGAATACAGAGAACAGAGAACAACCCAGCATGGGAAACAGGCCCTTCGGCCCAACGAGCCCGTGCCGCCGCATCACCCTACACCTATTCTACCCTGCATGTCTACGAATAGAACCCCTAACTTAGCCAGATTCAGGGGAGAATAGTGTCAATGGAGAGTTCTGGCCTCAGACAGAGCATATAAAGCACAGACAGTTTACAGATTACTGATTAGAATGCAAATCTTTACACCTAACCTGCTGTTCAAGTCCTAAAGTGGCCGACAATGTGTGTGGAAGGAGCACTGATCACAGGTTAAAGAGATGTGTATTGTCTCCAGACAGTACAGTAAGTGAGGTTTTGCAAACCCAGGCAAGTCACGGGGGTTACAGATAGTGCGACATGAACCCAAGATCCCTGTTGAGACCGTCCTCATGTGTGCGGAACTTGGCTATCAGTCTCTGTTCAGCGACTCTGCGCTGTCGTGTGTCGTGAACATTGGGGAGACCATGCAGACGCTACGACAATGGATGAATGAACATTGCTTGACAATCACCTGGCAAGACTGTTCCCTTCCTGTTGGCGAACAGTTCAGTGGTCACAGGCATTCAGCCTCTGACCTTCGGGTAAGCATTCTCCAAGGCGGCCTTCACGACACACGACAGCGCAGAGTCGCTGAGCAGAGACTGATAGCTAAGTTCCGCACACATGAGGACGGTCTCAACAGGGATCTTGGGTTCATGTCGCACTATCTGTGGCTTGCCTGGGTTTGCAAAACCTCACTCACTGTACTGTCTGGAGACAATACACATCTCTTTAACCTGTGATCAGTGCTCCTTCCACACACATTGTCGGCCACTTTAGGACTTGAACAGCAGGTTAGGTGTAAAGATTCGCGTTCTAATCAGTAATCTCTAAACTGTCTGTGCTTTATATGCTCTGTCTGAGGCCAGAACTCTCCATTCACCTGATGAAGAGGGAAACCTCAAAAGCTTGCGTATTTACTATCAAATAAATCGGTTGGACTAAAACCTGGTGTTGTCAGACTTTTTACTGTGTTTACCCCAGTCCAACACCGGCACATCCACATCATGACTAAAGAGAAAAACTCTAGCTCCCTCAACCTTTCCTCATAAGACCTACCCTCCAAACCAGGCAGCATCCTAGTAAATCTCCTCTGCACTCTCTCCAATGCTTCCACATCTTTCTTATAGTGAGGTGACCAGAACTGAGCACAATATTCCAAATGTGGTCTCACCAATATCCTGTATAGTTGCAACAAAACCCCATGGCTCTTAAACTCTAACCCCATGTTAATAAATGTAACGCACTAGAAGCCTTCTTCACGGCTCTATCCACTTGTGAGGCACCCTTCAGAGATCTGTGGATATGAACCCCAAGATCTGTCTGTTCTCCACATTCCTCAGAACCCTGCCGTTGACCCTGTAATCCGCATTCAAGTTTGTCCTACCAAAATGAATCACCTCACACTTATTAGGATTAAACTCCATCTGCCTCTTTTCTGCCCAGTTGCATTCTGACTCTGCCACTTTTGGGAAAGTTCAGATCCGATGATTCTCTCCCTGCTGAGGCCATCCAATAAACTGGAACTGGATCGTCTGCCAACTGCAAGGCGTTGCCCTTAGGAAAGTGCTTCACCACATGAAAAAAATGACAAAACACACCAGCTAGTCGCGATGAGTTGTGGTTCCGGAATGACAAGGGATCTTGGCTCTTGCTGGTTAGGAAGCAAGCTGTCGACTACTAATGAGCAAGTGTCAAGATTTTAATTAAATTCAAGTGAAATTTACGGAACATCCTTTAATTTTCACTTAACTACAATAGAACGTGCCAATCCTGTGTTCCTTGCTCCTGGTGGTGCCAAATAAAGAACTCTGACATCCTTGTGAAAATGCCTGCTGTCTTGGCATGTCAGGAATTGGGTGCCAATTGCTGCCCCATATACCTGGGAAAGATGGAAAAAAACTTGATCTGCAGCGATTTGAGTTTTCAACCTGGCTGCACACCCAGCAGGATTCTTTCTCACCCGTTCTTTTTCGCAAGTGTTCTGGGGCGGCACAGTGGCACAGTGGTTAGCACTGCTGCCTCACAGCACCAGGGACCCAGGTTCGATTCCTGCCTTGGGTCACTGTCTGTGCAGAGTTTGAACATTCTCTGTGTGGGTTTCCTCCGGGTGCTCCAGTTTCCTCCCACTGAGTCTGAAAGATGTGCTGGGTTAGATGTGCTGGGAAAGATGTGCTGGAATTTAATGTTGGCAAGTGCGAGGTGGTCCACTTTGGTAGGAATAATGGTAGGAAGGACTATTACTTACGTGGCGAAAAACTGCAGCAGGCGACGGTGCAGAGGGACCTCGGGGTCCTTGTGCATGAGTCGCAAAAACCCAGCTTGCAGGTGCAGCAGGTGGTCAGGAAGGGGAATGGGATGCTGGCCTTCATAGCGAGGGGGATTGAATATAAAAGTAGGGAGGTCTTGCTGCAGCTGTACAGGGCATTGGTGAGGCCGCAGCTGGAGTACTGTGTGCAGTTTTGGGCGCCGCACCTGCGCAAAGATATTTTGGCCTTGGAGGGAGTGCAGAGGAGGTTTACTAGGCTGATACCGGAGTTGAGGGGGTTGAGCTATGAGGAGAGGCTGAATAAACTAGGCTTGTACTCGTTGGAGTTTAGAAGAATGAGGGGAGATCTCATTGAGACATATAAGATGATGAATGGGATGGATAGGATAGAGGTGGAGAGACTCTTCCCGCTCAGAAAGGATAGTAGGACTAGGGGGCACAGCCTCAAGATAAAGGGGCGGTGGTTTAGAACGGAGTTGAGGAGGAACTTCTTCACTCAAAGGGTGGTGAATCTCTGGAATTCTCTGCCCATTGAAGTGGTGGAGGCTACCTCGCTAAATATTTTTAAGACGCGGGTTGATGGGTTTTTGATAAGAGAGGGGATTAAGGGTTATGGGGAGAAAGCGGGAAAGTGGAACTGAGCCATGACAGATCAGCCATGATCTTATTGAATGGCGGGGCAGGCTCGAAGGGCTAGATGGCCTACTCCTGCTCCTATTTCTTATGTTCTTATGTTCTTATGTTAGGTGCAGTGACCCAGACTGTGGCAACGAGGGGAATTTCACAACGACTTCATTGCAGTGCTAATGTAAGCCTTACTTGTGACTAATAAATAAACCTTTTTCTTTTGTGTCGCACCCAGCTACAGCTACACAGACACCATGCAGTTACTGGGATTGGATGAAGGAAACGAGGAGAGCGCAAAAGACCCTGCCATGACCGAGGGCGCTTATTTGTCCCTCCTCTTCCTGCGCCACTTGAGGGTTCGAGAGCTTCAGGTAACAGCGTGCCTTACGCAGATCAGCCAAACCTGCTACACTTCATGTCTGCCTCTCAGATGATGCTGAATCACATTTTGCCAACAATATAAATCTAAATTTGACAAGAATTAATTTGCTGGCTGCGTTTCGCGTAGAAATTGATGCGATGTTCCGAATAATTACACTGAACACAGTAAATGTAAAACAGACTGGTCTATATATGAAAAAGAATGAAGGGTCGACATTTTAAATGTGATCTTTCAATGGGATTCTTCTCTGAAATGCTGGTTGAAGGGAACTGTTGTGGATCTAAAGTATTTTCATTCAGATTCCCGATATTCTTCTTTTCACTCATGTTGTTTAAAGATCATAGAATCCCTACAGTGCAGATGGAGGCTATTAGGCCCATCAAATCTGCGCTAACCCTCCATCCCATCCAGGCTCTATCCCTGTAACCCCCTGTATTTACCCTGCTAATCCCTCTAACCTACACATCTTGGGACACTAAAGGGCAATTTAGCATGGCCAATCCACCTAAGAACATAAGAACATAAGAAATAGGAGCAGGAGTAGGCCATCTAGCCCTTCAAGCCTGCCCCGCCATTCAGTAAGATCATGGCTGATCTGTCGCTGCTCAGTTCCACTTTCCCGCTTTCTCCCCATAACCCTTAATCCCCTCTCTTATCAAAAACCCATCAACCCGCGTCTTAAAAATATTTAGCGAGGCAGCCTCCACCACTTCAACGGGCAGAGAATTCCAGAGATTCACCACCCTTTGAGTGAAGAAGTTCCTCCTCAACTCCGTTCTAAACCGCCCCCCCTTTATCTTGAGGCCCCCTAGTCCTACTGTCTTTTTTGAGCGGGAAGAGTCTCTCCACCTCTATCCTATCCATCCCATTCATCATCTTATACGTCTCAATGAGATCTCCCCTCATTCTTCTAAACTCTAACGAGTAAAAGCCTAGTTTATTCAGCCTCTCCTCATAGCTCAACCCCCTCAACTCCGGTATCAGCCTAGTAAACCTCCTCTGCACTCCCTCCAAGGCCAAAATATCTTTGCGCAGGTGCGGCGCCCAAAACTGCGCACAGTACTCCAGCTGCGGCCTCACCAATGCCCTATACAGCCGCAGCAAGACCTCCCTACTTTTATATTCAATCCCCCTCGCTATGAAGGCCAGCATCCCATTAGCCTTCCTGACCACCTGCTGCACCTGCAGGCTGGGTTTTTGCGACTCATGCACAAGGACCCCGAGGTCCCTCTGCACCGTCGCCTGCTGCAGTTTTTCGCCCCGTAAGTAATAGTCCTTCCTACCATTCTTCCTACCAAAGTGGACCACCTCACACTTGCCAACATTAAATTCCATTTGCCATTTCCTGGCCCATTCGCCCAGCCTATCTAGATCCTTCTGCAGACGCTCCACACCCTCCGCACAATTTGCCTTTCCCCCAATCTTGGTGTCATCAGCAAATTTCGACACCCTACACTACCCACACATCTTTGGCCTGTGGGAGGAAACCGGAGCACCTGGAGGAAACCCATGCAGACATGGGGAGAACGTGCAGACGGTGACCCAAGGTCGGAATTGAACCTGGGTCCCTGGCACTGTGAGGCAGCAGTGCTAACCACTGTGCCACCATGCCATGCCGTGTTGCTTTGGAATAAGACTGTTCAAATATTACTCAGCTTGTTTGTCTGCAGTTTGGGTGCTGTTGGGTGCCGATGATTGAAGTTGTGTGCGATATGATTCTTGCTCCACAGCGGCTTTGTTTAGGAATATTGAATTACTTCCGATCCATTGAACGGACTCTGACCATCAACGTTTGTGGCCTGGCCCTGAGCGGGGGCAAGTTGGTTCAGACGGCAGCAGACACATGTTGCATCAGTGCCGAGAAAGGTGGCGTGGGTGTTGCAGATGGCATGGGCTCCCATTATTATTTACATAACACACCAGCAGATTACAAGGTTTGTGTTCACAGTTGCTGCAATGTAGCTTTCAGTGGACAGTGTTTAATTTAACCTGGGGGGAGTGGGATGCACAGTGTTCTGTAAAATTCCTTGGATGGCCCTTCCCACTGCCCTCCCTCCTATCCACCTCTCCAGCCTCTCTACTGTTGACTTACCCTCTGCTGGGGTAACAGGAGCATAGGGAGGGAGCCTGGAAAGCCTGGTTGCTCTGTCTTCAGGTGAGAACGTCTCCTTCAACAGCCTCCTCTCAAATTCAGCCTCCTTTTAACACAAGGTAAGGCCCCTGCAAGTGCTAACTCCAACCACCCACTACCACCCCCCCTCCCGCCCCCCACCAACATCCCCTTCTGCCCATCCCTCGGGCCCCACCTTGCCTCCAGACCCTGAGATCACACTTACCTGGGGGACTGCAGGATGAAGTCTGATTGATGGGTTCATAGTTGAGAGGCATCAAAGGCAGCAGGAGAGAGCAGAAATGGGGAGAAAGCCACGCAGACGTGAAGCAGCTGAGGTGGGGGTTTGCATGGTGGAGGGAGTGGGTGACGGGTACTTTCCAGAAAGTGTTTACAATACAGTGAGTTGGATTTTTTTAAAAAAATTATCAAATTTATTAGATCCTTTTAACTTGGGAAGTCCCTCTTCTGCTATGACTGGACTTACCCTGCCCCCACCCTGGCCAGACCTGGAGATGTGGCTATGGAGAGGAGAGATATGTTTAAAATATCGAATAGTCAAACAAAATCCATCCCCTCCCCTTCCTTCCCAGCTGCTGTAAAGGGCAGCATTCAGAAACATAGAAACTATAAATAGGAGTAGGCCATTCGGCCCTTTGAGCCTGCTCTGCCATTTATTTTGATTATAGCTGATCATCGAATTCAATTCCCTGATCCCCGCTTCCCCCCATATCCCTTCATCCCTTTAGCCCCAACAGCTATATCTAACTTCTTGTCGAAATCAGACAATGTTTTGGCCTCAACTACTTTCTGTAGTCGTGAATTCCACGCATTCATCACCCTCTGGGTGAAGAAATTTCTCCTCACCTCAGTTCTAATTAATTTACCCCTTATCCTCAAACTCTGATCCCTAGTTCTGGACCGTCGGGAATATTCTTTCTGAATCTGCCCTGTCTATAGAAGCATGTGGAGTGATGTTTGCATCACCAGCGTATGGCATGGTGGAGAGCAGGGTTGGAGATCTCTTTGGGAAGCTGGTAACCGAGCTGGCTATCCTGAAGGACTCACCCAAAGGTTAATGAAATAAATACATTTCCGCATTGAATCAAAGAATCATGAAGAGGCCCTTCGGCCCATCGAGTCTGCACAGGCACACGAGAAACACCTGAACTCCCACCTAATGCCAGCCCTGAATGTTATTTTGTGTTGGACATTGGTATGATGAAAGGAGTGTGATATAGATAGTGCATTGCATGTTACAATAGCATTTTGCCATTGCTAAAGAGAATGGTGAACCTCTTTTCCACTCTTAACACATGCAATAATTCTGGTTCGCAATAACTCTTGTTCACAATCACCTCAACATGGAACACGAATAGCGTTTAATTGGTGCCCGATTTATTTTCTAAGTGCATGGTGTCCTTGGAATGTACCTCCATTAAAATGGCATTTTTTTGTAGTTGCCAGCTCTGCTCCTCAAATCCAGCAGGTCATGTCTCCTGATGATGTGACATGTTGTTTGGAGTAACAGCGAGTGAGTTACTTGTGTAACTTACCCGTGAGCAGTTTGTGGTTCAGGCTGCAAGAGGGTGGAAAGCACGGAGCTGCATCCTTCTCACATTTCAAACATTGCCTCTGATGGATTTGGGACACTTTCTTTACTCGCAAATCCTCAACAGTGGCTGAACAATGTCAACAATTCTACTGCTTGCAATGTTGGCAATCTGAAAGAATATTAAATTCATCTACTAAAGGCCACTGTTCCTTTAAGATTAAGGTGCAAATTAGATTTCCTTACTTACATAGAAACATGGAAGATAGGAGCAAGAGAAGGCCATTTGGCCCTTCAAACCTGCTCCACCATTCATTACAATCATGGACAATTGTCCAACTCAGTAGCCTAACCCTGCTTTCTCCCCATAACCTTTGATCCCATTCGCCCCCAGTGCTATATCTAGCTGTCTCTTGAATAAATTCAATGTTTTGGCATCAACTACTTCCTGTGGTAATGAATTCCACAGGCTCACCACTCTTTGGGTGAAGAAATATCTCCTCATCTCTGTCCCAAATGGTCTACCCAGAATCCTTACACTGTGACCCTGGTTCTGGGCACCCCCACCATCAGGAATATCCTTCCTGCATCTACCCTGTCTAGTCCTGTTAGAATTTTATAAGTCTCTATGAGATCCACCCTCATTCGTCTGAACTCCAGGGAAAATAATCCTAACCTAGTTAACGTCTCCTCGTACATCAGTACTGCCATCCCCAGAATTAGCCTGATAAACCTTCGCTGCATTCCCTCGAGAGCAAGAACATCCTTCCTCAGAAAAAGGAGACCAAAACTACACACAATACTCTAGGTGTGGCCTCGCCAAGGCCCTTTTTATTGCAACAACACATCCCTGCTCCTGTACTCAAAGTCTCTTGCAGTGAAGGCCAACATACCATTTGCCATCTTTACCGCCTGCTGCACCTGCATCCTTACCTTCAGCAACTGGTGCACAGGGACACCCAGGTCTCGCTGCACACTCCCATCTCCTAATTTACAGCCAGTCAGATGTACAAGAAAGTCATGTGAATGTAAATTATTGACCAATATTTATCATTGCGCTTATAGAAGTCTGTCACTGAATTTATGGAGTTCTCAGAGATTGAGAACCACGATGATTTCTATACCATCGAGGATAGTTTCATTCACACCCAGGACCAGCGAGGGATTTATATCATCTATGATGTGGCAATAAAGGATCTGACAGAGTTAGAACACCAGCTGTTGCTTCTTGCCACCCAGTATATTGAGAAAGGTAAGGTGATAAATGGCCTTGTGCAACCTCATTGCAGATAATTATCCAATTCTCATTCTAAAACCTCAAAGGGGAACTCGGTGATGGTCATGTGGACCATTACTGCTCTCTGTTAAAGAGCCACTCTCCTCATCAATGGCTTTTCTCATTCTTGAGGAGGACGAAGAGCTGGAAAATCCATTTTATCATTACGTCCAGAGGTCAAATGGCACACTTACCCACGTCACAGAAAGAGGCTATTCGGCCTGTCATGTCTATGCTGGCTGTTTGGAAAAACAACTCAGCAAATTCCACTCCCTCTCCTTTCACCTATAGCCCAGCAATAAAACTCAGCAAATTCCACTCCCTCTCCTTTCACCTATAGCCCAGCAATAAAACTCAGCAAATTCCACTCCCTCTCCTTTCTCCTATAGCCCAGCAATAAAACTCAGCAAATTCCACTCCCTCTCCTTTCACCTATAGCCCAGCAATAAAACTCAGCAAGTTCCACTCCCTCTCCTTTCACCTATAGCCCAGCAATAAAACTCAGTCCCACTCCCTCTCCTTTCCTCCATAGCCCAGCAATAAAATTCACTTAGTATGTCCTGTACACAAAAAACAGGACAAATCCAAACTGGCCAATCAATCTACTCTCAATCATCAGTAAAGTGATGAAAGGGGTCATCAGCACTGCTCTCAAGCAGCACCTACTCAGAGACGCCCAGTTTGGGTTTAGCCAGGGTCACTCAGCTCCCGACCTCAATACAACCTTGGTTCAAATATGGGCAAAAGAGCTGAACTCCAGAGGTGAGGTGTGAATGACTGCTCTTGACCTCAAAGCAGCATTTTGAGTATGGCATCAAGGAACCTAAGCAAAACTGTAGTCAATGGGAATTGGGAGGAACGCTCAGTTGGTTGGAGTTATACCTGACCCTGCAGGAGTTCCTCAGGGGAATGTCTGAGCCCACCCATCGTCAGCTGCTTCATCAATGACCTTCCCTCCACCATAAGGTCAGAAGTAGGGGTGTTCACTAATGATTGCACAATGTTCAGCACCATTCGTGATTCCTCAGATACTGAAACAGTTCATATCCAAATGCAGTGAGCCCTGGACAATATCCAGGCTTGTGCTGACCAGTTGCAAGTAACACTCATGCCACACAAGTGCCAGGCAATTACCATGTCCAGCAATCTAACCATCTGCCCTTGACATTCGATGGTATAAATCCTCATTATCAACTTCCTGGGAGTTACCATTGACCAGAAATCGAATTGAACTAGCCATATAAGTACAGTGGCTACAAGAGAGGCTAGGAATTCTGTGGTGAGGAGCTCTCCCCCCCAACTCCCCAAAACCTGTCCACTTTGACAAGGCACATCAGGAACGTGATGGAATACTCCCCACTTGCCTCCAATAACACTCATGAAGCTTGACACATTCCAGGACAAAGCAGCCTGCTTGATTGCTATCCCTCCCACAAACATTCAATCCCTCCAAAACTGACAAACTATGGCAGCTGTATGTCCCATTTACAAGGTGCCTTGCAGCAATTGACCATGGCATCTTGGACAGTACCTTCCAAACCCACAGACACTGCCATCTTGAAGGACAAGGGCAGCAGATACTTGGGAATGCCACCACCTATAAAATGGGAGGACATTCCTTCTATTGCTTAACTGACACTTTATTAAGCAGTTTTAAAATGTAGTTGTATCTATGCAGTGTGGCACAATTGTGCTAAAACATCCCTCCACATATCACTTTTTAAAGGACAGACAGCGTGCCCTGCAGGCGGATCCGAGTGTGGTGAGGTTGATCTTACAGCCTGGGCCCACCTCTCGGTGGATCGATTTGCCGTGTTGCTGGACATGTGGAGATGTGAAGCCGCTTTTCTGGAGAGCAAGCGACAGGTAAAGGAGTGCACTGCATTCTGAGGGCGGAATGAGCAGCTCTCACTGACCATAGGGCAGGAAATCGGATTGTTAGGTGAGGTAATAAACCAGCTTTTGTGGTCTTTGCCCATTATTTCAGTATCATAGAACTATAAAATCCTGACAGTGCAGAAGGAGGCCATTCAGCCCATCGAGTCTGTACAATCCCACTCAGGCCCTATCCCCATAACCCCACATATTTACCCTACTAATACCTTTAACCTAAGTAGCAATTTTGCATGGCCAATTAACCTAACCCGTACACCTTTGGACTGAGATCATTAGTAAAGTAAGCAAAATAAAGATTGAGGGTGTGTAAAAATCCTCATATGGTGCTTGCCATGTAATTTATCGTCTTTTTTATTCATTCATGGGACGTGGGCGTCGTTGGCTGACCAGCATTTATTCCCTAGTTGAGAGAAGTTGAGAGTCGCCCACATTGCTGAGGCTCTGGAGTCACATGTAGGCCAGACCTGGCAAAAAGAGCACATTTCCTTCCCTAAAGCACATTAGTGAACCAGATGGGTTTTTCCGACAATCAACAATAGTTTCATGGTTATCAGTGGATTCTTAATTCCAGATTTATTTTAATGAATTCAAATCCCACCATCTGCCATGGGGATTCGAACCCAGGTCCCCAGAACATTAGCCGAGTTTTTGGATTGATAGTCTAGCGATAATACCACCATCGCCTGCTTGATGTATTAGAGCAGAATGTAATGAAAGAATGCCAAACACATTGCAAGGCAGATTAATACATACACATCAGGCCAAATCATTTTATATTTCCTGATTGGTTTGGTCAGTTTTTGAAGGGGGGCTGAAGTGAATAGAATGTGTGGAGCTGCAGTTACAGCCCCCTTGCCCCATGCAAGAGGAATGGGTGGGCAGTTGAAAGGGTGGTAGTGCGGGGTTCCTGATGTATTCCCATCCACCACCATTTTAACCAGGGTATTTCTGACACATCAGGGTCATCCATCCCTGAATGTGACATAATTCCCAGAGTAGGTGACATTGATTCCCCGAGCTGAAGTGACATCGTTTCTGGAGGATATGACATCATTTCTGGAGGATGTGACATCATTCCATGTGGATGAGAGTTCACTTAACTTGAAAAAGGCCCAGAAGCTAAATGGGCCTGAGCTTCATGTTCAAAACTCCACATTGGTTTAGATTTGGGGTTATGTCTTCATCCAATGATTTATTATTTGACGGGTGACAGTGGTGGTGTATTTACAGCAAAGAGTAAGCCACTATGCCCAGATAAGAGGAGAAATTGATATTTGGTGGTTGGAGGTGGGGAAGAGAATTTAGCAAGTGTGTATTTTTGCCCGAGTGATTTCTATTTGTTTTTACTCAGCTTCTGGATTGCTACTTTGAAGCCTATCAGCATGTTTTCGATGTGGAAGAGCGATTTGCCTTGGCCCAAGTTATTACAGACATCATGCACAAACGGCCACGGTTTAATTTGAGCAGTCAGTACTTTGTGAAGACCTATCAGGCTGAATGTGCATGTCTGAAACTTCACTTGCAACTTATAAGAGATATTTTGAACAAGGAGGTAAGTGTAAGGAACCTGTTAATCCCTAGTACTTCAGTGTGGGTAATGAACACGTTATGCTGCCGATAGTAAAATCCCTTTTTAAAGTGACTGAGTAGAGCCAAATGCTTCTGATATGAAACAGTAAGAAATCTCATAATGCCAGGTTAAAGTCCAGCAGGTTCATTTGGTATCACGAGCTTTTGGAGCGTTGCTCCTTCCTCAGGTGAATCTTTCGCCTGAATCACTCACCTGATCTGAAATCTTGTGATTCCAGATAGATCTGTTGGACTTCTTACTGTGCCCACCCCAGTCCAGCGCCACATCTCCACATTGTCTGAATGAAAGGTACTGATGCATTGACACATTACCTACACTTTGGGGTCGTTGATTCTAGATGCTTACTCTATTGTATCTTTTGCACTGATGGTGTTTTTGACATTGTCCAGGACTTAGAAATATAGATAAGAGGAGGAGGCCATTCGGCCCTTCAAGCTTGCTCTACCATTCATTTGGATCATCAAACTCGATATCCCGATCCCCCCCTTCCTCCCATATCTCTTGATCCTTTGGCCCCAAGAGCTATATCTAGTCTCTTCTTGAAATCAGACAACGTTGTGGCCTCAACTACTTTCTGTGGAGTGAAATCCACACATTCTCACCACCCTCTGGGTGAAGAAATTTCTCCTCTCCTCAGTTCTAAAAGGTTTACCCCTTATCCTCAAAGTATAACACTTGATTTTCTACAGGTCCCAGTGTCAAGAAACTCAGGGCTGAATTTTAATGAACAAAATCAGAAAAGGCAGGAAAATCTCAGCAAGTCTGGCAGCACCAGTGGAGGGAGAAACACAGTTAACATTTTGAGTGACTCTTCTTTAGGCCTAATATGCATGCAGGCTCAGGAATCTTCTATGCTCCATGCCCCTCCATTTTCTTGCATGCTCCCTATACACCCCATGAATCCTGAATGCCCCATATCATCTCTATACACTGCATCCATCTTCCATATACCCCATGCATTCTCCATACCCACTCACCCAGTTATGGGTTATGAACAGAACCCATAACTCTTCTAATAACACTAAAATGCCCATGAGATAAATAACTGATTATCCACTCAATAATCACTTGAAAAAGATCTTTCTTCTTAGGAGCTCATAAAACTGTCAATCAAACACACAATCATCCAAACTCCATTTGAAAAATGCTCTCTCCTCTTGAATGTTCATATATTTATCAGAATAAACAAGCATAAAAATCTCTTAAAAATGCTTTAGTCCTACCAACTGCTCAACAAACTGTTAATGAAGTTCACAGGCACCCTAACAGCTGTATAAACAATTATTGTTAAGCTGAAACCATTAGGTTTGGAATGCAGCCAACATTTATAATGACATTCCTTTGCACAATTGAGCTCAATACAATATTGCTTTCTAAGTTGACTGAAGGCTAACTATCTATTCAGTTTTTTCTCAGCAGATGAATTTTCAATCAAATAAGTCCAGCATCGGTTCAGTTATTTCAAAGACTTTACAGATATCTGGACTTTAAATCAAATATAAAAATCAAAGCCTAGGATGAAATATCAATATCTGATTCGCAATACTGTTGAATGCCTAAGAGTCCTTTATCCATTGGAGAAATGGCTACAATGTATTGATTGAACATTTACAATGTTAGTCAATTTAATGGTCACATACCTTGTAACGACAGAGCCCTATGATCATTCACTGTATGATAAACGTACTTAACTTACCATATAGCACCTATGTTGGCCACAGCTTTTTAACTTACCTGTCAAAAGATTTCCCACTCCACAACAATTTACCCACAATGTTCACAAACTGGCTGGCCAGATGGTTCCAGGAACTCAACTGCCTTGCTGATGATATCAAACCGGAAATTGAAAATTGGGGCAGGCATTTCAAAGACTGAACCCAGCGTCACTTTGTGAGAGTGTGAGGTTGCCACCCCTCATTTTTATGGCCAATCAAAATGGTGGCTGTTGGGAATTGGGTGGGAAATTAAAATCTATGTTCACCCTGACTCTATTTTCAACCATCATCAGAATGGCAAAATCCAGCTTCAAGGGTAATTTCTATTAGCCCACTTGGAGCAGTAATTTCCAAATACATTGAATAAGAGAAACTGAAATTCATAGAATCCCTACAGTATAGAAGGAGGCCATTTGGCCCATCAAGCCTACACTGATGACAATCCCACCCAGGCCCTGTTCCTGTAACCCCACATATCTACCCTGCTAATCCCCTGGCAGTAGGATCATCTTGGCATGTCCAATCAACCTAACGTACATATCTTTGGACCATGGGAGGAAACCAGAGCACCCGGAGGAAACTAATGCAGATATGGGGAGAATGTGCAAATTCCACAGAGTGACCCAAGGCCATAATTGAACCCAGGTCCCTGGTGCTGTGAGGCAGCAACGCTAACCATTGTGCCACCATGGCGCCCATATTCAGAAGGGGAGATTGATACTCAAGAATGGGAATCGATGCTTGGTAGGGGGCACCAGTGAGGAGATAGGGAATGAGGTGAACAGGGCGGGAGATTAGAGCTGTGAAAGAGACACTGAGGAGACTGGGATTTGGAGAAAGGCCAGACAACATTACTGTTGTGCAAATCACTAAAGCTGACTTGTGGGCACTACCTACTGTTAACACACCTGCAAAAGTAAGTTGAATTATCTTAAAAAAATTAACTTTGCTTTCACATAAAACAACCAAAGATTTAGTGCCGATTTAAGCCAAACCCTGACATTGACAGCAGTCCAAGTATAACCTGCTGTGTGATTCTTACACTGTGGGTGGGGGTGTGACAGATCTGTTAACCTGGCGTTTCCCCAAGGAACTCAGTGAAGCAGCAGGAGGTTGAGAGATTTTCTTGTGCCACATCTTGGTCACACAATGTGCTACCTCACTAGCCCGATTATTCCATCTTCTGTGCAGACGATAAGCTGGGTTGAAAGAGATGGGAGGAGGCTGGTGTAGAAAATAAAATGCTGGTAGAGAGCAGCTGGGTTGAGTAGCCCATTAGAATGTTGTCAATCCTGTTTAAAGTACCAACGCTGAAACATATATCCCTTAACAACACTTACAGATAGATGACCAGCGAGAATACGTACAGAGGATTTGGAGGGATGACAGAGGCATGGAGATGGGTATTGAATTTGGCCTGCCCCTTAATATCATTACTAAGCAGCCAATTGCCATTAACACCAGTTGGTAAGCAAAGGAAAAAACTCCCAATATATTATATTTTATTGTTTATGATAAGTGATTTATTCTTTCAGTCTGTTGATTTGTGACTCTTTGCAAGAACTGGAGTAGATCATTCATCCTGGCTATTATAACTCATCATTCCTGCTTTAACTAGATTATGGGTGGGGTTTTCCGGCCACATTCGCCCCAAAACCGGGAAATCCCGCCCGATGTCAGTGGACCTTTCCATGGTCCTCTCCTTGCCCACTACATTTCCTGTGGCAGGCGGAACTGGGAAATTCACTCCTATAAGTTCATTGCTCAGTCTAATTGCACATTTGTTGAATCCTTGATTAAATTCTGTGTAATACTTGAAAACAGCACAAAACACAGGACATAACCACAACTTCACAAAAGTGAGACGACGCACAAATCATTTGCTGTTAGAATTGTGGGTACAACCTGTATTCATACAATCCCTACAGTGCAGAAGGAGGCCATTCGGCCCATTAACAATCCCACTGACAACAATCCCATCCTGCCCCATCTCTGTAATCCCATTATTTACCCTAGTTAGTCCCCCTGACACTAATGGTCAATTTAGCATGGCCAATCAACCTAACCTGCGCATCTTTGGTGTGTGGGAGGAAACCAGCCAGAGCATCTGGAGGAAATCCACGCAGACACGGGGAGAATGTGCAAACTCCACATAGACAGTGACCGAGGCTGGAATTGAACCTGGGTCCCTGGTGCTGTAGGCAGCAGCACTAACCATTGTGCCACCTTATTGAATTTGCAATCAGATTAAGATTTAAGATATTGAGGGACCATAATGATCATTTTGCTGTGCTTTCAGTCCTGCCTTGAAAAAGATCTACTTGTTGGAGTTCCATCCGTCATTGGGGCTGGCCTCACGTATCCTGAAGACACTAGAACATGCCTATTGGGAACTGCATCACATTCACAGACCAAAGAACTCTGATGACAGCATCAGCCTAGAGAAACAAGTCCTTAATCTGGCGCTGGAGAAGTGGGCAGGCCTGGAAAAGGCTGAGTCATCCTACAGCCCGCAAGTTCAGAAAGATGTATGTATACCAGGGTGGGTAAATGAAGCTGAGGTACAGATCTGCTTTTATTAGTTTGTAAATCTGGAGGGTAAGAATATGAAGGGGGAGGTAGCTATTGCTCACGTTATAGAAAGCTATGGTTAGTCCATTTCTGGCTATTTCTGACTAGCGCATCTTAGGAAAGACGCAAAGGCCAGAATTTTACTGGCACGCCTGATTCCAGAATCGGAGACGGACGAGTCTCAAAGAACAGCATTCTCTGCTGGCCTCGGGTGGGATCGGATGAATGTCAGATGGATGTGCTGATAAAATTCTGAAGTTTCTGAGCCAATGGGTGCACTGAGGGAGTTAAATCTCCTAAAAGTGATAGCGGGTGAAAAGGCCGGCATCACCCCGACCTCTTCTGGCTTTGAGCTGGGCAGGTTTGGATGTGAGTGGAAGCCCCTGTACAATGGTTAGGTATGTGATTTAAATATTCAAATAGTTCATTGTGTGGTGCTTTAGCAAAGGATTCTGGCTTTAACAGCCGTCAGCTCTTTACCAAGCTGTCAGCAACTTGTCAGGTGGGTGGATATTGGGAAGAGCTTCTTTAGTGAAATGGACAGGCTTTGAGCAGTGAAACTGAAGAGCTGCAGCCATGGCCAGGTGAGAGGCTACTGCTCACAGCACGCCCCTGCTCAGAGGGTGATTACACAGCTCCGCTTTACTGAAGGAGAGGAACAGATATCACCACCAACAACTCCCAGCAGAGACAACACCAGCAGCAGCAACATCTGCATTCTCACACAGTTATAGGGCCCGGTTTTACCGTTGCCCTTTTTCGGACGCACAAACTTGGTAAAGTCGGGTGTGAGGCCACTAATGTGTTCTGTGCCCGTGCAGATGGCCACTTCACCGAGATCCAGGAATGGCCGCGATTCAATTCACACCCGAAACAGGCACACCGGCGATTTAAATGCATTTGCATGCATTTCAATTGAATTAATGAACTGCCGTCCAACTTTATCAGCATTTCCCCCTTTACCGCCGTGTTCACCAATCTGGAATCGTGCCGAAATGAACATGTTGAATAAATATTGTTTCGGGTGCTCCAGCTGCTGAAGAGGAGAGTTCAGCACTCAAAACGGCTCTCTGACTCAGATCAGTATTGGGGGGGGGCAGGCCAGATCATTCTCTAATGAGGGGGGAGGGAGGGGGAGGCCTGATCGTTGTCTGGTTGAGGGAAGGCAGGGTGTAGGGAGGAGGAGGCAGGTCAGATGTACCTGAGCGGGGGAGGGGGAGGGGGAGGCCCGATCATTGTTTGGTTGGGGAGGGTGCCCAGAGGAGCTGGTGGACCTGCATTGTCAGTGGCCATCAACGTGCCTGTCACTGGAGGGCCATTCACTTAGTCTCCGCTTATTCCTGAAGCTGGATACTGTCTTCTCCTGCAAGGAGCGAATGCAGAGGATTGAGTTAGAAATGGAATGAGCGCAGGGGAGGAAAGGACAACTTTAGGAAGGCGACTGTGAGCATGGGTGTGAGGGGGCAATAGGAGGAGAGTGAGTGTTGACTGTACAGATGAGGATGTGAGGAAGGGCCTGCAGAGGGATGAGTGAATTTCAAGGTGTGTCCTGAGGAATGCTGTGTGGGTGAATGTCAGGAGAGGGTTACACCACTCACGCTCTCTGCCCCTCCTGAGGTTCTGGATCCTCAGTGAACTTTCTCAGGGTTGGAGGAACCCTCAGCCACTTCCACCTACACTTTGCTTGGTTGGAGAAGTTGTTCTTTTTCTCCCATCCCTGGGAGACCTCATCTCACTGCAGCCCCTCGGACTCTGCAGCCGGACCGCCAGGTAAAAAGCACACAGCTCTCCTCCCACCTCTCCCCCTCACTCTCTCTCATTCCTGCCCCCTCCCCCCTCTCTTCCCCCCACCTTCCACCCCACTCTTCCCCCTTTCCCCCTCAGTCTCCCCCCCACTTTAAACCTTGCCCAGTGCACCTTAAACCTATGCCCTTCATAACTGACTCTTCCACCCTGGGAAAAAGCTTGCAGGAAAGAAGTTAGAGAATGATTCTTCGCCCAAAAGGCGGTAGAAGTGTGAAAATCGTTACCAAAAAGTTGGATAGATTTTAGATTTAGTTTTCTGTTGGCCATCGATATTAGGAAGGTGAAGCCAAAACAGGTAACTGCAGCTGGGCTATGGATCTAATCGAATGACGGAGCTGTTTGAAGGGCTGAATGGTCTTGAGTTTCTCTTAGATAAAGGAGAAATACTGCAGATGCTGGAATCTGAAACACAAACAGAAAATGCTGGAAAATCTCAGCAGGTTTTAACAGCATTGGTTGGGAGAGAATCGAGCCAACACCTCGAGTCTGGATGACCCTGCGTCAGAACCCTTTGGTCAGCTCTGATGAAGCATCATCCAGACTCGAAACGTTAACTCTATTCTCTCTCCATAGATGCTGTCAGACCTGCTGAGATTTCCCAGCATTTTCTGCTTTTGTTTGGGTTGTTTTTAAATCTGTTTTGACAAACAGGATGTGAGTCTCTGCCTAACCATACCACTGCTTTCACTAAATAGAGTGATATTTGAAACAGTGAGGAATTCAGTGGGGTTTATTCAGTTACGGAAGGTGATAGCTGCCATTGGAAAAACAGATATTGGCTGCTGCCAAGGTGTTGGATAAGATTACAACCAGTGACAGCAACGCTCCAGTGGCTTTGACACTCATTCAAGACCTGAGATTGCAATATTGCCTTCAGCAACCTCCTGAGTGCTTTCTATTGTATGACATACAACGTGGTTCTGTTCATAAAATTACTGCGGATGCTGGGATCTGAAACTAAAAGAGAAAATGCTGGAAAATCTCAGCAGGTCTGGCAGCATCTGGAAGGGGAGAAAAGAGCTGATTTTTTGTGGCTATAACTCATCTTTCATTTCCTCACCCTGCAGTATAAATATCTCCTACTTTCTATGTCTTTTAGCTTTGACAAAGGATCATCTGGACTCAAAACATCAGGGGGAAAAGCTGCTGATAGCTGTCCGTAGAGAGAATAAAGGGTGTGAATGGCCAAATGGCAGAGAAGCTGTAATGAAGATGTGGAGGTGGGGGAGTGGGGGGGAAACGGATGGGGCAAAGATCAAATTTAGAAAAGGGGAGACAAAGGGGGAGAAGAGGTAAGGGAAGGTGACAAAGTAAGGGGAAAAAGTGGGGGGAAAGAAAAGTAAGTGAAGACAATAAAGAAATAAAAGGTAAAGAGTAACTCGAAACGTCAGCTCTTTTCTCTCCTTACTAATGCTGCCAGACCTGCTGAGATTTTCCAGCATTTTCTCTCCTGTGGCTCTGTTCATAGAGTTCTTTTTTCAGTTAAGCCATTGAGGCTTCATGTTACCAGAACACAGGGTGGGATTCTACAGCCCCTCCTGCTGTGGGGATCCTCCTTTCCTGCTGAAGTCAACAGAGTTTGGAACAGCTCACCACATGGAGGCCGAGCCGTAAAATTCCATAGAATCCCTACAATGCAGAAGGAGGCCATTCGGCCCATCAAATCTACACCCATCACAATCCCACCAGGCCTTATTTCCGTAACCCCGCATATTTCCCCTGCTAATCCCCCTGATACTTAGGGGTATTTTTACATGGCCAATCCACCTAACTCGCACATCTTTGGAGTGTAGGTGGAAACCAGAGCACCCGGAGGAAACCCACACAAACATGGGGAAAAAGTGTGCAAACTCCACACAGACAGTGACTCAAGGGCACAATTTAACCCAGTTCCTTGGCGCTGTGAGGACGTGTCACAATGTGCCACCCATTCCTTCAAGTGTTTTATTTTAAACCTTTACACCTTGGGTTAGATCGGAATGTGCTAATGAGCAGGAAAAGTCAACTTCACAGAGAAATGTTTAAAGTTTAAAGTTTTTATTTGAAGTTTATTTATTAGTGTCACAAATAGGCTTACATTAACACCACAATGAAGTTACTATGAAAAACCCCTAGTCGCCACAGTCCAGCACCCGCTCAGGTACACTGAGGGAGAATTTAGCATAGCCAGTGCACCTAACCAGCATGTCTTTTGGACTGTGGGAGGAAACCCATGCAGACATGGGGAGAATGTGCAAAGTCCACACAGACAGTCACCCAAGGCTGGAATCAAACCCAGGTCCCCGGTGCTATGAGGCAGTGGTGCTAACCACCGTGCCACTGTGCTGCCATACCATTTTCACCACCTAATAAAGTATCTTTGTAGTACAGATTCCAGACATTATGGCTAGAACGCTATCATTTCGCCTGCCAAGAAGTTGGTGCGGGCAAAGGTCCGACAAAGGAAATCTCCGTTGGCTTTGGGCGGGGATTTCCAGAATCACGCAAGTGAGGCTGTAACATCCTGCCCTATCTCTTTTACAATGGAGAGAAAAGCTATTCTTCTTACAAACATAGGAATTAGGAGCAGGAGTAGAAGGTAGCATCCTTGGAATTCAGAAGAATGAGGGGAGATCTTATAGAAACATATAAGATTATGAAGGGAATAGATAAGATAGAACCAGGGAGGTTGTTTCCACTGGTGGGTGAAAGTAGAAGTAGGGGACATGGCGTCAAAATAATGGGCAGCAGATTTAGGACTGGGTTGAGGAGGAACTTCTTCACCCAAAGGGTTGTGACTCTCTGGAATTCCTTGCCCAGTAGAGCAGTTGAGGCTATCTCATTGAATGTTTTTAAGGCAAGGATAGATACATTTTTGAACAGTAAAGGAATTAAGGGTTATGATGAGTGGGCCAGTTAGTGGAGCTGAGTCCACAAACGATCAGCCATGATCTTATTGAATGGCAGAGTAGGCTCGAGGGGCCAGATGATTGACCATGCTAAGTTGACCCTTAATGCGTCCCAGGATGTGTAAGTTAGGGGGATGAATGGGGTAAATACGTGGGGTTATGGGGACAGGGCCTGGGTAAGATGCTGTGACAGAGAGTCAACACAAGCTCGATGGGCTGAATGGCCCTCAAATGTAAATGAAACTGTTTTGGTTGCTTTTGAGGAGATGGTGGCCAATTAGATTTTGGCTGGACCTCCTGCCCTGATTCCATTGTACCTGCTGTTGTTACAGTTGTTTTCGGGCGTGTTTATTGAAGATCCGCTGTTTGTCAGAGACCTGGGGCTGTCCTTTATCGAAGACTCAGAGGCTGAAAATAGACCAGGAGCAGAAAAACAAACCTTTATGCTGCAAACATTCTCCAGGCTTCTGGAGATCATTACCCTGCGCCATCGATTGATCGAGGCCGCGTCTGAAACTGCCCTGTTAGCTCGGTAAGTGCATTTTACTCTTTATTCTTTCATGGGATGTGGACGGCACTAGCAAAGTTTAAAGTTTATTTATTAGTGTCAGAAGTAGGCTTACATTAACACTGCAGTGAAGTTACTGTGAAAATCCCCTCACAAGGCTATTCAATCTCTAATGTACTTGAACTGAGAGGCAGTTAAGAGTCCCATGTAGGCCATAGCAGGTAACGATGGCAGATTTCCTTCCCTACAGGGCATTAGTGAACTAGATTGATTTTTACAACAATTGTCAATGGTTTCATGCTTATCATTGGACTTTTAATTCCAGGGTTTTTTTAAATTGAATTCAGGTTTCATCATCTGATGTGGTGGGATTTGAACCCAGGTGCACAGAGCATTACCCTGGGTCTCTGGATTACTAGTCCTGTGACAATACCACTACCTCACTGCCTGCCATCTCATTGGGATATAGCACTCTTTATTTTCAGTGGGTCTTCCAATTTTCAGTCCTTCTGTGAGTGTTAACTGTCCATGAAATTGAGGTTTGGTGCTTCCAGGTTTATCCCAGTTTATTTACCATCAATGCAGTTAATGTGAAATTGACAGGAACAATGTGACACTGGTCCACTTGTTGCACCCGTACAGTTATACCTGTCCTGGTAGCCACTTTTGCCTCACAAAATCTATTTCTTTCATACCTTGATTCTATTCATTCTTCCCAAGTGAGTCTCTTCCCATTTATGACAGTTCAGAGCTGAGGGGGGCAGACAGGAAAGTGAAGTTAACGGGTGACTTTATTGAATGGTCGGACAGCTCAAAGTGCTGAATGACCTATTCCAGCTCCCAAGTCCTGTGTTCCTACATTCCACCTACAGTGCTGATTCATTTCAATAATTTCCAGTTTCTTGACCCGAATTGCCCCCTCTTCACCGTGGACACCCAATCCCTCTACACCTCTATCCTCCACCGGGAGGGTCTGAGAGCTCTCTGCCTCTTCTTTGAGCAAAGGCCCAAACAATCGCCATCCACCATCATCCTCCATCACCTCTTCCTGGCTCAACTTGGTCTCTGATTGAACAATCTCTTCTTTCTCACTTATGGAGATATCAATATGGATTCCAGTTACCCCTGTCGTTTTATGGGGTTATGTAGAACATTCCTTGTTCTGGTCCTACTCAGGCCCATTCCCACAGCACCTCTCTGTTACATCAATAACTATTGGTGCTGTTTTATATTCTCATCTGCAGCTGGAAAAATCAATCAGTCTTGCTTCCAATTTCCATTCCTTCTCTCACTTTCACACAGTCGATCTCTAACACTATCCTTCCCTTCCTTGTCTCCATTTAAGGTGATAGATTGTCCACTAATATTCATTGCAAGCCTACCGACCTCCTCAGCTGCAGCTCCTCACAACCTGCTTCCTGAGAGGCCTCCATTTTCATCCTCCCTGTTTCTCCATCTCTATTGTATCTGTTCTGATGAGATTGCCTTCCACAAAGGTGCTTCTGATATGTATTTTTCCTAAACTGAGCATTTCCCCCAGCTGTGGTGACGGGGCCCTCACCATGTCTGACCCACTTCCTGCACATAGAATCCATAGAATCCCTGCAGTGCAGAAGGAGACCATTCAGCCCATCGAGTCTACTCTGACCTCAGTCCCACCCAAGCCCTACTCCTGTAATCCCACATAGTTACCCTACTTACCTCTCTGACACTGGGGTTCATTTAGCATGGCCAATCAACTCAACCCACACATCTTTGGGCTGTGGGAGGAAACTGGAGCACCTGGAGGAAACCCATGCAGAGATGGGGAGAAAGTGCAAACTCCACACAGACAATGATCCAAGACTGGAATTGAACCTGGGTCCCTGGTACTGTGTGGCTGCAGTGCTAACCACTGTGCCACTGTGCTGTCCATACAGACATCTCTTCCTCTCCCTGCCAGAACCAGGATAGGATTCCCCTTGTCCTCACTTTTCATTCTCCCAATTTCCATATTCAAAAGATCATCCTCCACCATTTCCAGTCTGCTGCCACCACACAGCTCCCCTCTCCAGTCAGCACTCTGATATCCTGGTCAACTCCTCTATCACCCCCAATGCCTCATACCCTTCCCAAGCATTCACAGGAGGTGTAACTCCTGCCCCTTTCTCTCCCCTCTATTCACTGACCAAGACCCCAGACCCTCCTTTCAGATGAAGTACTGATTCACTTGTAATTCCTTAAATTTAATCTACCAAATGCAGATCGGGTGACCTCATTGTGAAATGTAAGCACGTTCCTGACCTTCTGGTCACTTCCCTTTCATCCACCACCTTGCTGTCATGTCCATCTTTGGCCTGTTGTAATGTTCCAGTGCAGCCCAATGCAATGAGGAACAGCACCTCATCTTTTGATTAGGTACATCACACCCTTCTGGACTCAACATGAGTTCAACATCTTCAGACCATGAACTCTGACCTCTGTTTGAATTTTTTTTCCTAAACTGCCTGTCTGTACCTTTTTTTTGCTTTGAGACAGCGCTGCTATTCTCCCATTTTCACCCATCATGGATCTATACTTTGTTTCTTTACTATAATCATTACCATTCCGGGGGCGACAGCGTCAGGGATCTGCTTTCAATTCTGGCATTGGGTGACTGTGTTGTGTTTGCACATTCTCCCTGTGTCTGCGTGGGTTTCCTCAAGGTGCTCTGGTTTCCTCCCACAGACTAAAGATGGATTAGCTTTTGTAAATGGTAGATTAGCTGTGGTAAATGTGCAGGGTTATGGGAATAGGGCAGGTCCTGGGTAAGATGCTCTTTTGGAGAGTTGGTGCAGACTCGATGGGTTAATGACCTCCTGCTGTGCTGTGGGGTGTCTGGGATTCTAGGATCCCTTTGCCTTCTGTTCCATGGCATCTTTGGTATCTAGTTACCCCACCCTCTAATCTTTGTCTGACCCTTCCCGCTTTTTAAACAGCATAAAACCCACCAATTATCCACCTCTCTTCAATTCCGGAGAAGAATCATACGGACTCAAAACGTTAACTTTGTTTCTCTCCACAGATGCTGCCAGAACTGCTGAGATTTTCCAGTTCAAAATCATCATAGAATCTCTACAGGAGGCCATTCAACCCATCAAGCCTAAATCGACAACTCTCCCATTCAGGCCCTTTCCTCGTAACCCCACTTATTTACCCTAATCCCTCTGACACTAAGGGGCAATTTAGCATGGCCAGTCAACCTAACCTTTGGAGCGTGGGAGGAAACCGGAGTACCCGGAGGAAACCCAAGCAGACATGGGGAGAACATGCAAACTCCACACAGACAGTGACCCAAGGCCAAAATTAAACACAGGTCCCTGGTGCTGTGGCCAGTTGTGGCCAGTCATGCTTTGCTACGGAGTGTGTATTTGCACACTTGTCCTCGCATTGCTCAGCTGAGGTTTTTTAAAGATGAAAATAAATTAACATACAATAGAATTAAAACTAATGGAAGATCTTTATCCTTATCATGTACCAACTTTGAGCAGCGATTGCCAACAGATCACGTTCTGTCTCCCTTTCTTTTTTTTCCTCCTATTTAGAATATCTGATATTTGAACCTGTGTTTTTGTTGACAGAGGTAGGGTAAGTTTTGATCTTGGTGGTTGAAGCTGTGAGGATTTATTTTTAGTTGTGTGTGTTGTATTTAGGACCTGGTACCTGCAGAGGGAGACATGTTCCACATGCTGTCACCTTCAGTAGTGAAGGAGCTACTTTCAGATTATTATTATCAAGCTCAAAGCTTCTAATATCAATACTAAGATACTGTCATGGGTGATGAGCACTGGCGATTTGTGCTGATTGTCCCTTTAGGGCAACATAGCAGAAGGTGGTCACCTGACCCGGGGGGGCAGGGTCAATTGGGACTATGGGTGGCTCTAATCTGCCGGACAGCAGCTCAGATCAGACCCACAGACTGCATGCACAGGGAAAAAACAGTTCTGCTGACAAACATCCACCCCCGCCCTGGACCAGATACAGACTTACGCTCAATCCCATGGACATCGGAGACCCCCTCCAACATTACTGACTTACGCCCCCCACCCCGGGACCCACTTGCACAAGACCCCTTCATCAGCCCCCCCCGGTCCCGATGGCTGACTGATATAACCTTCTCGTGGGTTCTCAGGAACACACATATGGCAACAAGGCCCTTAGTGACCAAATGGATAGTGATCAGGGCCTCCCTCGCTGCCCTCGCGTGCCTGATCCTTGATGCCGCCAGCCCTCCCGCACCGGGGTGGCGTTGCTTATCATTGTCCTCCTCCTCTTCCTCCTCCTGCTGGGCAGCCTCCTCCCCAGTGATGCCCGGCTGATCGGCCTCCGCATCCTCCTCCTCTAAAAGATCTCCACACCATTGCGCCAGGTTGTGTAGGGCACAGCACACCACCACGCTGGGGGACACTATCAGGGGACTATTTTGGAGTGGCCCACCAGAGCGGTTCAGGCACCAACACACACAACCTACACCCCCTACACAAAGCCTCAGCAACACACGCTGCCCATACCCTCCACACAGACCCCCAGAAACACATACCGCCTATACCTCCACAGATCCCAGAATGGCAACACAACCCCACCCATTGTCCCCCACACTCACAAATACACACCCAGAACCCATGCAGCAGTGTTCACAGACAGCACTGCTTGACAGGTCCTGAGGTTTCAGCACCGCCACTTCAGAGAGTTTCCAGCCCATCCCCACCTGCAAGAGTGTTTGCTGCTGTCAGCACTAGGACCCAGCGTCAGCGCTAAGACCCAAGGTCAGCATTCTGAGCCGTGTCCCTCTGCTCAGGCACCTGAATGTGACTTTTATACATGAGGTGTTTTCCTGACCAATCCAGCTGCAGTGAATGAGGTGGTTAAGGGAGGTGAGCTGGGACGATTGGGAGTGAAGCTCGCTAATCGCATTGTGATGAATCCAAAACAATGCAAATTGACATTTTGTCCATTTTGGGCGGCTCCCGATCATGCCAAAATTTTTTCTTGGTAAAATGGGAATGGGAACGAAAACGAGCCCCATTCCCTCTGATCATACCAGGCCTGATTTTATGACATTTTCCCATCACAAAACGGATGTGATGAGGTCATAAAATTCCGCCCAATATTTTGAGTTCGTATGATTCTTCTTCAGAGCCAAAGAGAGGTGGAAATGTGATGGCCGGAATTTTACCGCCACGGAAATTGGAGCAGGCAAGGGGTGGACAGCTGGAAGGTCTGTTGACCTCGGACGGGATTTTACATTTATGGGACAAGTGAGGCTGTAAAATCGCCACCGATGGGTTTTATATTGTGGAGGGTGGAGCAAAATAGAAGATCAGGGTTCGGTTGGAGGTCAGGAGAGGTTAAATGGCAAAGATGTCATGGACACATGAGAAAGGGAGGGTAATGATAGTGTTAAAGACTAAAGCCAGTGTTAATAGTGGCATGTAGGGCAGAGAACAGAATGTGTAAATAGCAGAACGGGAGTCAGTGCTTTCTGAGAACAAGCTCCAGACTGGCCTGGGGGAGGGGGTGGGGGAGGGGGGCTGTGGAATAGATAAAAATTAAAATGGAGGGCAGAGTTCACCATTGTTTAACTCGGCGTTAAGTCCAGATGGTGTACAGTGTTGAAGATTTAGTGCTACACCTGCAGTTTGAGTTGGGCTTCATTGCAGCAGCAGGCCAAGCAAGGACGTGTGAGCCTGAGAGCAAGATGGTGAGTTGAAATGGCAAGTGACAGGAAGGCCAGGCTCGTGCTGGTAGACCGACTGAAGGTGTTGTGCAAAGTAGTTACCCAGTCCCCAAGGAGAGGCTGCATTGTGAGCTGCAAAAACACAACCAAATTGAAAGAAGTGAAAGGTTGCTCGGCCTGGAAAGAGTGTTTGTGGCCTTGGACAGTGAGGAGGGAGGAGATAAAGTGTTACACTCCTCGCGATTGTATGGGAAGGTGCTGTGGAAAGGGGAGGCAGGGAGTGACCAGGTGTATCTGAAGTAGCTTTGGGAGTTAATGGGCTTATAATGAACACTAGTAGACAGATTCCGCTATCACAGTTCAAATACAGGATTGTTAGGACTTAATGTTTAAAAACTTGTCACATACAGTTTGTTGTAGTTTCCTTTCTGTCTCTCTCTTTGCTTTTGAAAGTTTCCAAGCATGTTTGAACATGTTACCCTCTTTTGCTGTCTTATTCACAGATTATACAAGTCTGCAGCAGTGCAAATGGGTTTTGATGAATTCCATCTCTACCTGCGGCCTGTACAGTTTGAATTTGCGGCCTACAAGAAGAAAGCTGGTCAGCCTCCTCCAGTATTCATCACCACGCTGCTGGAAGATAACAGTCATGTTGACAGGTATCACATTTAAAGTTGGGCTCATTCTTGAACAGAAGAAGATCCTCACTCGTTTCTCTGTCTGATTTATACCTGCTGTAAAGGTATTTCATTTTTTTCCCTGTTGTCCTAGAGTTTTACAGCACAAAGAGGCCCTTCGACCCATCGTGTCTGTGGCAGTCATCAAGCACCCGTCATATCCTAATCCCATGTTCCAGCACTTGGTCTGTAGCCTTGTATGTTATAACATTTCAAGTGCTTATCTAAATGCTTATTAAATGTGAGGGTTCCTGCCTCTACCAGCCTTTCAGGCAGTGAGGTCCAGATTCCCATCACCCTCTGGGTGAAAAGGTTTTTCCCTCCAATCCCCTCTAAATTTCCTGCCCCTGGTTATTGATCCCCCCTACAAAGGGGAAATGTTCCTTCTGGTCTGCCCCATCTGTAACCCTCATAATCTTGAACACCTCCATCAGAACATAAGAACATAAGAAATAGGAGCAGGAGTTGGCCATCTAGCCCTTTGAGCCTGCCCCGCCATTCAATAAGATCATGGCTGATCTGAAGTGGCTCAGTTCCACTTTCCCGCTTTCTCCCCATAACCCTTAATCCCCTTGCCTATCAGGTTCACCCTCAGCCTTCTCTGCTCTAAGGAAAAGAACCCCAGCTTAGCCAGCCTCTCTTCATAGCTGGAATGCTTCAGCCTAGGCGACATCCTGGTGAATCTCCTCTGCACCCTTTTTAATGCAATCACATCCTTAATATAATATGTCAACCAGAATTGTACACTGTACTCTAGCTGTGGCCTACTGAATGTTTTATAGAGCTCCACTAATGAGTGTTTTATACTGCTCCATTATAACCCCTCTGTTCTTATATTCTGTGCCTCGTTAATAAAGGCAAATTTCCCATAGGGCTTCTTAACCATCTTATCTACTTGTCCTACTGCCTTCAGGGATCTATGGCCATGCACCCCAATGTCCCTCTGGTTCTCTGAGCATCCTACCGTTCATTGTGTCTTCCTTTGCTAAATTTGCAAATATATACTGGATATGTTCATTTCTCTTGTTTCTTCAACTCTCTCTGCTCCATTCTGCAGCCAATAAGGGACATGTTGATGGTCAGACCCTGGGCCTGCTGCTTCCTAATTGCCCTCCAGGAGGGCGGCACGATGGCACAGTGGTTAGCACTGTGGGACCTGGGTTTGATTCCCGGCTTGGGTCACTGTGTGGAATCTACACGTTCTCCCCATGTCTGCATGGGGTTCCTCCGGGTGCTCCAGTTTCTTCCCACAGTCTGAAAGACATACTGGTTAGGTGCATTAGCCATGTTAGATTCTCCCTCAGTGTACCCTAACAGGCACCGGAGTGTGGCGACTAGGGGATTTTCACAGTAACTTCATTTCTATGTGAATGTAAGGCTACTTGTGACGCAAATAAATAAACTTTGAGATGCACAGGAATGGCTTAGACTGAACCTTCTCCCTGATTTCTATTTTTGTGTGGATGCTGTGGGTAAACCATATCTGCTGAACCCAGCTGAGGTCAAGAACGTAATGGATCAGAAAGAGCCAGGAGCTCGCATTCTACTGCTCAAAGGTCCCAAGCCACAAGCATTTTGGGTTCAGCTGTAGAGTTTGTTTTACTTCTTTTATTCTCTCTGGGGATATGAGCATCACAGGCTAGGCCAGCATTTACTGTCCATCCCTAATTGCCTTTGAGAAGGTGGTGGTGAGCTGCCTTCTTGAAACGCTGCAGTCCCTGAGGTGTAGAAACACCCACAGTGCTGTTAGGGAGGGAGATCCGGGATCTTGACCCAGCGACAATGAAGGAATGGCGACGTATTTCCAAGTCAGGATGGGGTGCGGACTGGAGAGGAACCTCCAGGTGGTGGTGTCCTCATGTCTGTGCTGTTTGTGTCCTTCTAGGTGGTAGAGATCATGCTATCTAAGGAGACTTGCTGAATGGCTGCACTGCATCTTGTACACACATTGCTGCCACTCTGCGGAGAAGCACCACACTAAAAATGCAGATGAAGAAAATGCTTAAAAAAGATGCAGATCCTTTAACAGTTCCACTGTTTGTGGAGTGTCATTTAAAGCCATCCCATTCCAAAGCACAGTCCCAGTCGATGCCACAGATGGAAAATTACACCAGACTTAATCTTACTGCTTTACTCTAAATCAAACTCCAGGGTCATTTTTAGTGGCTATAAAATGCCAGCCAGAAAATTATGCTTGGTTTCATGCGTTATTTTATAAATGTGGCCAGCAATCATTTCTGGGCATATATGTTTAGGATTTCATAACGGAATAACTTGGCTTCAAAAATAAATCATTGGAGTAGATTGTAATTCTGAGTGATGGCAAAATAAAACTGGAGAGAGTGGGTCGATGTTGATGAAAAAGATCGGAATTAAATGGAAAAGGGTCAATAGGAAGGGTAATTGGCCACCTGCTACACGTCCGGGCCTGTTTGCTGTTGCCAATTTTCCATCGCCTCCAAAGGTGAAGTTTTAGCACATTCTTTCTCAACTGTTTGGGTTAGTTTCAGTTTTATCATGATCTGGCTCTCACAAGGCTCCCATTTATTTGCTCCCACCCCCTGTTTTCTCCCACTCCTAGGGCAGGATTCTTTAGGTGGCGTAGTTCCCACCCTGCCTCCCGTTGAGTCAGTGGGGAAGTCATTTCTGCCCCCCCCCATAGCAGCTCCCCCCTCCCCCCAAGTCTTCGAGCCCCTCTCCAATGAGCATTAATTGGCTGAGGACGGAGTTTCCCTCCCTCAGATGGGAGTCATACCCACCTCAGAGTGCTGCTGGCCATTGCCAACAGTGCCTTCGGCAGTTGTGGCCAAGATTGGGACTGCAAGCAGTCTTCAAATCTTAAATCAGGACCAGGACCAGGTAATTCACTGTGGGGAGTGGGTGCCTTAATGGACGGGGCACTCAGAGGATCAAACCATGGTGGGAAGGAGCCTGATGTGGAAAGGAAGCCCTTGAAAGAGATCCTCCACTCCTCACCCAAGACTAGAGCAGGGTTTTTGTCTAGTGTCTCTTCACACCTGTACTATTTGTTATCCTTTAGGGAATTATGGGGAAGTGATCGAAGGATTCTTGAGTTGATTATCTGCCTTTTGACCTGTCTTATAAATATTCCTTTTGGGGCAAACAAGTCCTGGTATTGAAGTTAAACTGGAGCTTCTGCTCCACTGTGCTACAAGGTCTCCTTAGAGCAGGGTGATCTGCCATGTTGTCCCCCCCATCCCAGGCTCTTCCCACATGCCTCAAAATTGAGTTTGGATGGACAACATCTCTTAAGCGGTCAATAACATGTGAGTTCTTTATTTTTCTTATCAGAATGTAGTAGATAACCTTTTTGAAATCTATTTGCCGATTACATTTCCATTGCACGTTTATTAATCTTTCAGAATTTCTCGGTTTACAGATACGTTCCCTCGAGTTTACCATTAGCAATCAAGGAAGTTGATGAAAACCAGATAGGAAAGTTCAGTTTTCGTACCAAAGAAACAGTTCTTCAGGTGAGAAATTTGCTTATTGGAGAATGTCAGCTGAGTAAAGAGTAAGCCTCCATGTTTAACCAGTTGATTGAATGAAAGGTAAGAGGCCGGGTCCAGTTTCAGGATTAATTTATTTAAAGTGACCTGTTCCACCACATTATAAATAATCAGTCAGGTTCAGTCTAGTTTACACTCACTGGAGATTACAGGAAAATAGCATTCATGGTTTGTTCAAGCTATTTGTATATATTTCTCTGGATCAACACCGTGTGGGCATATTTAATGAAAACATTGGTGCATGAGTTGCTGGAAGCGAACTTTCCAGTCGTTCCCTGTTTGATTCCCCTTTCACATCAGAAAAAGTAATTCTGAACAGAATTCTACAATGCTGAAGGGGAACGTGAGATAGAGAATTCCAAAGATTCACAACCCCGTCCATGAAGAAAATTTTCCTCATCTCTGCCCTAAATGGCTAACCCCTTGCTCTGAGACTTTGACCCCCCACTCTCTTGATCCCTCAGCCAAGGGAATATTTTCTCAGCATCCACCCTGTCAAACTTGTGAGAATTTTATGTTTTAATTTACTAACCCCCTCAAACAGCTGAATGCCTAGCCTCCTGCAAGTCAGCAGGAAATCATAGATCCATGATGGCCAAGTTGTATTATCGCTAGACTATTAATGCAGAAACTCAGCTAATGTTTTGGGGATCCGGGTTCGAATCCCACCACAGCACGTGGTATAACTTGATTTCAATAAAAAAAATATGGAATCGAGAATCTACTGATGACCATAACACCATTGTCAATTGTTGGAAAAATCCATCTGGTCCACTAATGTCCTTTAGGGAAGGAAATCTGCTGCCCTTACCTGGGCTGGCCTACACGTGACTCCAGAGCCACAGCAATGTGATTGACTCTCAACTACCCTCCAAAGGTGACTAGAGATGGGTAATGAACACTGGCCAGTCAGTGATGCCCATGTCCCATCAATGAATAAAAAAAACACAGATTCCTACAGTGCCATTCGGCATATTGAGTCTACACCAGCCACAATCCCATCCAAGCCCTATCCCCATAACCCTATGCATTTACCCTAGCTAGTGCCCCTGACACTAAGGGGCAATTTAGCCAGAGTCAGTCCAATTCTGTAGAATGTTGGTTTTGACTGTCCAGGGACACCTGTCGCCGCCAACTCCAGTGGTAGCCATTTTTATACTTTGCAAGATAGTTTCAGCATTGAAGAGGATAAAGAACACACAGAACCTGAATTTTACACCCCACCCCTTCCTCGATGGGTTTTGAGGTAGGGGTGGGAGGTGTGAAATTGTATGAACGCCTGCCCTAACCTGGATGTGATTCTGTGGTGGAGTGGGCACATTTTCCTCCCCACCCAGCCTCAATTTTCAGGCTGGTGGGAGCTGGATAGCTGAGGATGGAAAGTACAGAAAAAAATAACTGGTCTCAATCTTGGGCAGGAAGTGGCAGGGGGCCTGGAGGGGGGAAGCAGAACCTCCATCTGAAGCCCCCTTCTAACTGGGGGTGTTCTCTCATGGAACAGATACCTCCGGATCTCCTCTCTCCCAAGGCACTCATACCCACTGGGGCCTTCCAATACCCTCCCCTCCTGAGGACCTATGCCACCCCTACTTAGTAAGAAGCCTCACAATACCAGGTTAAAGTCCAATAGGTTTATTTGGTAACAAACACCACTAGCTTTCATCGGGTAAGTGAGTAAGGAGTAGCACTCCGAAAGCTAGTGGCATTTGTTACCAAATAAACCTGTTGGACTTTAACCTGGTGTTGTGCACTTCTTACTCCAGTCGAACGCTGGCATCCCCACATCATGACCCCGACTTAGTCCTAGGCATGTCGCTGCAGTGCCTCTTCCGGCCACTGCAGCGCTGTGCCTGGATGGCCTGGATGGCTCTTAAAGGCAGGACTTCATTCCAAGTGTCATCTGCTGCCAATCAATTCTTGTTTGAGTGTGAAATGGCCACGGGTCTATCCGAGTTGGCGGGGAGCCCACGCCATCTGAAAAATTCAGGACACAGTCATCACAACATTTTAACACTGGTGATGATGGAGTTTGACTAAACGGTGCGGCTGCCTAGCAACAATGCTTATCCTTGTCAGTCTCACTTTCAGGAAAGCATTGTGCTGGCTGTTAAAGCCAGAGCGCTTGGTTGAAATAGTATTTAATTAGCCATCAGTTAGTTTAAATGGCTTATCCGATGGCTCCAAGGGGATTCCTCACACGCCTCCTAACACACCTGGGTGAAACCTGGAAGAGGCTCCCAACTCGACTTTTGGGGATTTTACTCCTCATGTGCACCAGACCCGTCTCCCCCTTCCCATTAAAATTCCCCCCCACCATTGTTACAAGTTCCCAAAGTGCGGTTGAGGAACATCCTAGCTTTGCTTGGTTTTATTCTTACCCTAGCTATCACCATGACCGTCATCCACCAAAGTCAAACAGCCTAGTTATCATGGGCTAGACCTTATGCACACAGCCCCCCCTCCCCCAGGGGTGGGTTGTCAGGCAGGGGAGTTGTAAAATTGGACAGTATTTTACCGTTTTGATTCTAAGTGCAGACTTGAAACTGGGAGTGTTTCAGATCCAACTTTTAGACCCGTTCTCGAGTCTAAAATACGCACTTTGCCTGAAAAAAATCAGCAATTCCGAATCACGTTTAATGTGCCTGAAACCCTGCAGCTCCGATCGATGCCTCCAACTGTGCAAGAACAGAGAAAAGATGATCGAATGTCGCTCCTGGGCCGAATAATGCTCTCCCTGGCCCCCACAAACATTGCCGCACCCCCACAACATTACTGACCCCCTTATCCCCTGATCCCCTCCACTACCCAGACATATCGCGGGACTTTCCCCCACTTCCCTTCACCAATTTCAGGCAGAGTGTTGGCTGACCCCCCTCCCTCCCTCCCCTCCACTGATCACAGACAGGCAGCAGACCCTTCCTTCCCCCCCCACCAATCTCAAACACAGAGTGGTCGGACACTAGGCACCTACCTCCTCACTAACTGGGAGAGCAAATGCAAATGCATTTAAATGGCTGTCGCGGCCGTTCTGGGTACATTCCCAATCGCAGCCATTTTCGGGCCTTGGTAAAGGGGGAGCTGGTGTGAAGACAGGCGCAGATCGCGCTACTCGCCTCATGCCCGACTTTACCAACTTTTCACGCCCGAAAATGGACACAACGCAATGGTAAAATCGGGCCCAATGTCATGGACGGTGTCCCCTGGCCCAGCTACACACCCCTACTCCTGCAGTGGTGGGGCATCAGGAGGCCTGGCTGCCCATGACTTGACTGAGGCCCCCAAGTAAACAATTATTGGCCACTCAAGGACCGTATTGCATCATCGCTGGGATTTTATCTGTGGTCAGAGGGGCTCACACTGGCTTGGAAGCTTTCACTCCTCAGGCTGGTTATACTTGGGACCACCTCTTTTATGAGCTACGACCACATGAATTCCCCCCAAGGTCTTCCACCCCTTCTCTCCCGTCCATTTTAACAACCCCAGCCACCACCGCTCCCGCCATCCTCCTATCTTCTGTGCTAGGCCTCTCAGCCTGCACCTGAAGAGACTCCCCTTCCTTACTTATCTCCACATCCGACTCAATTGTTGAGGACTCAATGCTGTTCTGGCAGTGACCACTGTTCCTGGTGCTGCTGCTGGAGCTAGAAGTTTGCCAAATGCTTATAGGGGGAGAAGGACTAAACTCAAGCCAATTAATGGCCCAACAGCAATTGAATGGCTGCAGTGATGAACGGGCAAAACGGAGGTGGGCTCACCACCAACTACTATGTGGGTGAGGGGTGGTGTGAAATCCAGCCCCCTGTTGCTGGATGAATAATCCAGAGGCTTGAACTAATGACCTAGGGCATAAGTTCAAATCCCATCATGGCAACTGATTATATTAAATGAAGTTGATGAAGTAAATCCGGAATAAACAGCAATGGTGGCCATAGAAGTATTGGATTGTCATTAAAACCCAATACAAGGAAAATAAGTCGGCCATATTGTGTGACTCCAGACCCACAGCAACATGGTTGTGATCCCTAGCAAGTCATTTAATTGTATTTTAAGAAGGCTCACCAACACCTTTCATGGGTGGAATGGTGCCAGGGACCCAGGCTCAAATCCCGGATGGGTCACTGTCTCTGTGGGGAGTTTGCACATTCTCCCTGTGTCTGCGTGGGTTTCCTCCGGGTGCTCTGGTTTCCTCCCACAGTCCAAAGGTGTGCGGGTTAGATTGGTTAACCATGCTGAATTGCCCCTTAGTGTCAGGGGGATTAGCAGAGTTTGAAGAATAGGGTGTAGTTTGAAGAATAGGGCCTGGATGGGAGGCCTGGATCGGTGCAGGTGCGATGGGCCAAATGGCCTCCTTCTGCACTGTAGGGATTCTGCGATGCCAACTGGGGAGGGACAATCAATGCCAACCTTGCCAGTGACACCCACATGCCATGAATGAACTACAAAATCTGCAATCTCCCAGAAGCCTGAATAATCTTGGAATGTTGGATTGTTGCAAGAGACAAGACATTGCCCTGGAGCATAGTCAGCTTGACATCATACAATTCTTGGTTCATTGACTGAAAAAGATCCCTTCCTATTTTTGTACAGCACAGTTTGGCTTGCGAAAGGCTAAGTGGCCTCAGCTGTGCAATTAGTGTCTCCCAGCACCCTTGGGAAACTGTCTATTAGATGAATCTTGGCTGGCTGAATCTATCTTCAGCTCAGTACATCTAATTGGGCCTGTGCTTTAGCAGAGCCTGAGTGACATGTTGGACAAATTGGTGCAGAGGGAAATGGTTGTCTCTCTCTCTTTCTCTCTCAGGTTCATAGAATAATAGAAACATAGAACAACAGCAAGAATTTGTATTTGTTTAAAAGAGAAAACGTTGGAAAACCTCAGCAGGTCTGGCACCATCTGTAAGGAGAGAAAAGAGCTGATGTTTTGCGTCCAGATGACCCTTTGTCAAAGTAATTTGGTTTTATCCAGTGTATTTATATAGCACCAGGAGCATGATAAATTACACCTGATACCGAACCACCTAAAGAGATATTAGGAAAGGTGACCAAAAGCCTCATCAATGAGTAAGGTTTTAGGGAGCGTCTTAATGGAAGGAAGTGAGGTAGAAAGGTGGAGGGGTGTAGCGAGAGTATTCCGAGAGATTGGGGCAACTGAAGTCATGGCCACCAGTGATGGATGCTCGAGAGGCTAGAATTAGAGGAATGATGATATCTCAGATGAGATTCCAGAGATGCCAAATCCTTCGGGAAACTCACTTGTCACATCCTGGGGATTACTCTGGGGCTTCTACTCTCCAAAGTACCACCAGCCTATTGGATACCTCCACTTCCATTTGCTTTCATTTTTGATCATTTCTGAAGATTCAGGGACTTTACACATGTATTCACGATGTTACATATCTGAACCAAGGCAGAGTGAAATCATGTGTGCTGCACACTCGCTATATATTTTTTAATATCTCTTTTATTCAGTCTATTTACTTGTTTTGAAAGTCTCTTTCTCTCCTTCTACCTGAAGCTCTTTCATGTTAAACCACACTGGGAGGATCTTTATCCAGTACCAACCCCAGTCACCTTGCTGCTGGCCGTTAGCTCTTACTGCCAACTAGTCACCTCCGAATCTTTGTCCTAATATCACCCTCTGCCCTCCAGCCTGCTAGCTGCAGCTCTGTGCCCAAAGCTCTGGCACTAACATGAAACCCCAGCAGCTAAAATGGACCAAGCCTCTGATAGGAACAACTGGATGGGATTGCTGCCCATTCCTGCCAGGAGTAGGACTGACCACCCACTTCACCAAGCCCCCATTTCCCCCACCTCCAAGATAATGCCCTAAGAGTGCATTAGTGATCATGGACTTCCCTTGGATTAGTTCAAGTTTACGCTTGGCAAATACCGCAGTGACTTGCCATTGCCTTCAACAGTACGGCTGATCAGGAAACTCTCTCGCTCTTTACCATCTGTCATCAGACTTATTGGAAGGATAATTAACCTGTTTGGCCCCTATTTGGAGCAACATGGTGGCACAGTGGTTAGCACAACTGCCTCACAGTGCCAGTGACCCATTCTGACAATGGCTCACTGTCTGTGTGGAGTTTGCATGTTCTCCCTGTGTCTGCATGGGTTTCCTCCAGGTCTCCGGTTTCCTCCCACAGTCCAAAGACGTGCAGGTTAGGCTGATTGGCTATGTTAAATTGACCCTAGTGTCGGGGGGTTAGTAAGGTAAATATGTGGAATTTTGGGATGAGCCTGGGTGGGATTGTTGTTAGTGCAGGCTCGATGGGCCAAATGGTCTCTTTCTGTACTGTAGGGATTTTATGATTCTATGAAGTAATAAAGTAAAAATCACCATAGATGACCATAGGTTGCTCTCCCCATTGAAAGTGGTGATTTAACTTGAGGATCACCAGACCCCAGGTGAGGGACAAGGTTGAGAAGGCGGGACCTTCACGAATAACCTCAGCCAGTATTGAACCTGTACTGTTGGTATTGCTCTGCATCAGTAACCAGCTGTCCAGCCAATGGAGCTAAACTGAGCCCCATTCAACTCTCTCCGATGTCCATCGAGTCCTGAAGTAGGATTTGGAACTTCTGGCCCAGAGTGGGGATGTAAGCTGCAAGAACCAGCTTTAATAAGAGCAAAAATGAAAACTAAAATTTGGGCTGTGGTGATTTTAAGAGTAATTTGCCTTCTGGTGGATTTCCCCCCAACTCCCATTCCAGTTACAGGGGGGTTCTATCCAATTAGTCACTCCTGAATCAGTGGCCTGCCCTGAAGAAATATTGCTGTTCTCTCTGACAGGATTTCCATAATGCCTACCCTGAATCAGTGGGCCAGGAAGTGGGAGGGTCCCTGTGCCCTGTGTTCTCTCTGTATTAAACACTGGCAAGGCTTCTCTTCAGTCTGTGTGGCATTTACGGCACTCCTGTTATTTTTCTCCCGCTTTCGAAGATGAGTCAATAACTGGAGTATTTAAGTGGAATTTGGCAGAGGAATAATAATGGGGAAATTTCAGATGCAGAAAGCCAGCCAATGACATGGTTTAAATGAACAAAAGGGAGAGTCTGCTGGAGATTGTAAATCCGATGTGGAGTTGATGCTGAAATTGTAATTTTGTCTGTTGTAGCAATTGCCATTGTTACTTGATTTACAGCCTGTAGTTAGTATTTGGAAAAAATCCAGTGGAGAAATGACCCCTGTTCTCAGTTGTGCTGATGGGGGTAATACAACTGCTGTTTGTGTCACTAAAATAAAGGAAATAAGAAGCCACGCTTCCCATTCCCAGGCTAAGACTCCCCCCTCCCTATGGAATGTTTTCCCACAGTAAGAAGTCTCACAACACCAGGTTAAAGTCCAACAGGTTTATTTGGTAGCAAAAGCCACTAGCTTTCAGTGCGCTGCTCCTTCATCAAGTGAGTGGGAGTTCTGTTCACAAACAGGGCATATAAAGACACAAACTCAATTTACAAAATAATGGTTGGAATGTGAGTCTTTGTAGGTAATCAAGTCTTTAATATGCCCTGTTTGTGAACAGAATTGGCACAGTGTTGTCACTAGACTGGCAATCCAGAGACCCAGGGTTTGAATCCCACCATGGCAGAAGGTGGAATTTAAACTCAATAAAACATTGGAATTAAAAGTCTGATGGTGGTCACATTGTCGTAAAAACCCAACTTAACTCGAGGGGAGGAAATCTGCTGTCTTTACCTGGTCTGTCCTACAAGTGACTTCAGATCCACAGCAATGTGGTTGACTCTCAAATGCCCTCAAATACTACGAATGGAACAAAAAGGAATGAAACCAGATGAACAACCTGGCATCAATCCAGGCCCCGGAACTGACAACAGCAAACCCAGTCTTGTTGACTCTGCAAAGTCCTCCTTAATAACATATGGAGCTTGTGTCAAAATTGGGGCAGCTGTATCACAGACTAATCTTGCAACAGCCTGACATATCATCATCATGAAATCAGGCTTTATACATATTGTCCCACACACCACCATTCCTGGATATGGCCTGTCCCATAGGCAGGACAGACCCAGCAGAGGTGGCAGCACTGTGGTGTACAGTTAGGAGGGAGTTGCCCTAGGAGTCCTTGACATTGCCTCTGGATACCATAAAGTCTCATAGCATCAGGTCAAACATGGGCAAGGAAATCTCCTGCTGATGGCCTCATACTGTCCCCCTTCAGCTGGAGATGGTATGTGGCATCTCCATGTTGAACACTACTTGGAGGAAGCACTGAGGGTGTAGGATGTATCTGGTTGGGGGACTTCAGTATCCATCGCCCAGATTGGCTCGATATTCTCACCACAGACTGGGCTGGCTGGGTCCTAAGCTGCTTGACTGGGTTTGCAGCAGGTGGTGAGAAAACTAACAAGAGGGGAGAAACATACTTGACCTCATCTTTGCCAACCTGCCTGCCGCAGGGTGAATCTGTCCATAACAATATCGGTAGGAGTGATCACTGCAGAGTCCGTGTGGATAAGAAGTCCTGTCTTCATATTGAGGATACTCTCTATCATGTTACGTGGCATTTCCAACATGCTAAATAGGATGAGATTTAGCAGCTCAATGTCCTGTTTCTTGTCTACAGGACAACTCTGGGCAATTTTCCATATTTTTGGGTAGTGTTGTATCTGAACAGCTTGGCCAGGGTCCTGGTGAGTTCTGGAGCACAGAGTCCCAAACACTCACAACCCTCTGAGAGAAGAAATTCTTCCTCATCTCACCCCTTAAGGCACCCCTTTATTCTGAGACTGTCACATCTGGTCCAAGACTCTCCCATGAGGGCAAACATCCTCTCAGCATTTAGCCTGTGAAGCCCCTTAAGAGTCCTATATGTTTCAATGAGATCACCTCTCATTCTTCTCAATACCAATGAGTGAAGTCCCAACCTGTTTAACCTTTAAGACATAACCAGGGATCATCCTGATGAACCTTCTCTGAACTGCCTCTAATGTGTCAGGAAGGACAAGGGCAGCAGCTCCCTGGGAACCCCACCACTTGGAGGTTCTTCTCCAAGTCATTTATCCTGTCTTGGAAATATATTACTGTTCCTTCATTGTCACTGTGTCAAAACTCTGGAATTCCCTTCCTAACAGCTCTGTGGGTGTACCTACATCACAGAGACTGCAATGGTTCAAGAAGAGCAACCAGGGTTGGGCAATAATTGTTGGTCTGGCAGTGTTCAGGGACAAAGTGCTTCCAGAGTATCTGGTGCTCTGATTCCAGAGGCCTCCAGTAATGTCTACTTGATCAGGCTGGTATTGTCAACAAAAGATTTTTCTTTGGCCTTTCGATTGAATAAAAATTGCCATTTCTCTCCATTTTACAAAATGTTTACTGGTCCTTTACACCGTGGTGGAGGCTGTATCCAGTATTCTATTCACTGTGTTTTCCCCATCTCCCTCTCCCACTTATTTCTAGGCAAATAAAGGGAATCAAACCACATTCACAAACATTCAATCCCTCCACCACAGACGCTCAGTAGTGCTATCTACAAGATACACTGCAGCAATTCACCAAAGATCCTTAGACAGCACCTTCTAAATCCACAACCACTTCCATCTAGAAGGACAAGGGCAGCAGATACACGGGAACACCACCTGCAAGTTCCCCTCCAAGTCACTCACCATCCCGACTTGGAAATATATCGCCGTTCCTTTGCAGTCGCTGGGTCAAAATCCTGGCATTCCCTCCTGATCGGCATTGTGAACATGGGCTGCAGTGATTCAAGGAGGTAGCTCACCACCACCTTCTCAAGGGCAACTAGGAATGCACAATAAGTGCTGGCCAGCCCATGTCCCATGAATGAATAAAAGAAAACACAAATCCCTGATTGCTGCTAAAGAAATTTGCCAGCTTCCCCTTGAGCTACAGATACTTGTTTCTCTCCGAGAGTCAGAATGCCTCTTCCCCCACCCGCGTGCAACCTGTTGACAACAGGATCAGTTCGGTCATGATGTGCTGCACAGTTTGATAGTCTGCAGGCGCTCACTCCCATGAGGAATGGTTATCTCAGCAAGGTACTGGGTCAGGATGTGAGTGTGCAGTGGTGAGGGAGTCAGTTTCAGAGAGGAAGGGAATGGACAGGGATGAAGTTCACTGATTTCTAGCTCAGTTGACTAACCCAATCGCTGCTCGCCGTTTTGCAACTTGCAAAGTGAGTTTCCCTTTTGACGTGAGTAAATTGTATTTAGTTGTGGATTTGTGAGTGCTGTAACCTTCCTTTCCCACTCTCTGCAGCTGATGGCAAAGCACAGAGTGGATAACTTGCAGGTGGCCTTGGCTTGCCAAACAGTGCAGAGAAATTCTCTGATTGCAGCAGTTCAGCAGGCTCTGTTCTGTCCCAAGGAGAAAGCTGCTCATTCCATGGACGCAAAGGTATGAGAATCTCTTTCTATCTTTCCCTTCGTTGCTGGAACCATGTTCCTGGTGTTCTATTCTCTCACTCTCAGGAAGAGTTGTTGTTTTTACCTCCACGATTCGCTCAGGACTCTTGCCTCCGAGTGGCTTCAGTTTGCCAAGATTTCCTCATGCATACATGAACTCACACAAAAGTGTCTGAACCACACGGAGTTCATGTCCACTGAGATTCCCCCATGAATATCTAGAATTAAGGATCAACTGATAACCGTGAAACCATTGTCAATTGTTGAAAAAAAACCATCTGGTTCCCTCATGCTGTTTAAAGAAGGAAATCTATTGTTCTTACCTGATCTGGCCTACATGTGGCTTCAGAGCCACCGCAATATGGTTGACTCTCAACTGCCCCCCCAAGGGTGACTAGGGATGGGTAATAAATGCTGGCCAGCCAGCAACGCTCATATCCCACGGATGAATTAAAGTGTTTTGAGCCCTCTGTATCTGTGGCTCCCCAGAGGCAAATCCCTTTTACCTGGGTGAGCTGAGCCTGACTTGCTGAATCTCTAGGAATGGGTGCAACGATGGGCTGTTTCATAGATAAGCAGCTCACGTATTTACTTCGCATTGTACCCTCCTTCCTCAACATTCCCTGTTTCACTCATGTCTTGGGGCGGGAGGAGGAGGTGAAAATGATTTGAGCAGAGTTCTGTTCCCGTCCCTGATGGTGGGAAATCCAAATGGCCCTCCTGGACCACCCACATTAATCTCCGAGTGTTTGTTAATGGGTCGGGAGCTGACAGCTCGTCTCCTCATACTCCGGAAACTACCAGAGGCTGTGAGGGCTCGAAATCTGAAACTAAAGCAGAAAAGGCTGGAAATGTTAGCAGGTCAGGCAGTACCTCTGGAGAAAGAGAGTTAGTACTCCAGGTCAATGAGCCACATGCTTGGCATGGTGGCACAGTGGTTAGCAGTGCTGCCTCAGGGTCAGGGACCCAGGTTTGATTCCCAGCCTGGGTCACCATCTGCGTGGAGTTTGCACATTTCTGCATGGGTTTCCTCCGAGCGCTCCAGTTTCCTCCCACATTCCAAAGATGTGTGGGTTAGGTGTATTGGCCATGCTAAATTGCCCCCTTAATGTCAGGGGAATTAGCTAGGGTAAAATGCATGGAGTTATGGGGGTAGGGCCTGGGTGGGATTGTGGTCGGTGCAGACTCGATGAGCTGAATGACCTCCTTCTGCACTGTAGGATTCTATGGATTCGATGACCTCTGATCCTGTTGCTGACGATGGCTCAGTGACCTGGGAAGTTAACTCCGTTTCGCTCGCTGGTTCAGTATTTGCAGCATTTTCTTTTTATAATGCAGGGATGTATATATTTAAATTATTCTTAGGCTACCGTGTGTGTGTGTCACTGATGCGAAATCTTGTTAAATTATTCTTAAGGATGGAGTGTCAAGTTTAGTCGGCACAGCTCGGTGTGGTTCTGCCAAAGAATTGGAAAGCCAACAGCTCACCACGTCGTCAGAACTTTCCCGCTCCCTCGGAAGTCGGAAGCAATTGCTTTCCACCAAAAAAAGGTATGACCAGGCCACATTTCAGTCTGTATTTGTGCTCTGTTTCCTGGAAGTGAAGGTGCCGTGACTGCAGTAAAGAATGACGGATATAAAACAACTGATGGGAGAAACTCCCAGTGAAGGGTGCAGAGGTCGGCGCATGTAAAATGCTATTCCTACGGATTATCACTGTAGACCTTCCTCCTTTGGGAAGAAGTTGGCATGTCCACCCTACCCTGTCTGAACTTTCTGTACTCAGGGGAAAGGAATGGTCTACATGGGCTGCGGCGGTTCAAGAAAGCAGCTCACCACCACCTTCTCAAAGGTAATATTTTATATATTCATTCGTGGGACATGGTTGTCGCTGGCTGGCCAGCATTTATTGCCCATCCCGAGTTGCTCGGGAGGAGCTAGGAGACAACCATATTGCTGTGGATCCGGAGTCACACGTGGGCCAGACTAGGTAAGGACAACAGATTTCCTTCCCTAAAGGACATTAGTGAACCAGATGGGTTTTTCCGACATTGACAACGATTTCAGCAGTAGATTTTTAATTCCAGATATTCTTTATAGAATTCAAATTCTACCATTTGCTCTGCTGGGATTCGAACCTGGGTCCCCAGAGCATTAACTAAGTTTCTGGATTAATAGTCGAGCAATAATACCACTAGGCCATCGTCTCCCCAAATTAGGGATGGACAATGAATGCTGGCCTAACCAGTGACACCCGCATCCTATGAGTGAATAAAAAAATGAATGGTGGAGCAGAGTTGATGGGCCATGTAGTCTACTTCTGCTCTTAGTTCTTGAACTCGTGTGTTCTTACACTGAGCAGCCTGCAGTGCAAAGCCATGAGAGTTCACTGTGTGGGGATAACGCACTGATCTGGAATAACAGGGAGGTCCATGGCAGCTTGATCCATGGATTTTTCCCTGAGGCTGGCGGATCCTGGAGGGATCTCTTCCCTTGAGAACAGCTCTCCTCATTTTCATCCACTATCAATGTTCCAGGGGCACAGACCCCTCCAAACTGTACACCTCCGTCATCCACACTGTGGTCACTGGCCACTCAGTTTTCTCACACAGGCAGCTCCTTCTGCTGCTGTTGTTATGTCCCAGTGATAGCAAAATAACATTTGGGAGTCTCCAACAACTACCTGGCTTGCTCCAGAAGGCTATACCAAATACCAGCTGCATCCAACCATAGAATCATAGAAGCCCTACAGTGCTAAAGTGCATGTCTTTGGAGTGTGGGAGGAAGCCAGAGCACCCGGAGGAAACCCACACAGACACGGTGAGAACATGCAGATTCCATATGGATAGCGACCCGAAGCCTGAATCGAACCTGGGTCCCTGGTGCTGTGAGGCAGCAGTGCTAACCATTGTGCCCCACTGTGCTGCCCCAACCGAAAGTAATTTTAAGCCTTTTCTATGGGGTGTCCCCCTGTGGCTCAAGCAATTATGGAGCCAGTTGCTCGAGAGTGTGTCCCTGTGGCTCTGCTGCTCATCTTACAGTTAGTGATGGTCTTGAGGATATCACCCTAGCCAATGCCAGCTCTAGGTACTGCCTCGGTCATGGGGGACATAGAACGTGTGTTCATCACAGAGGCCAAGGCCATTAGAAATATGACCCCTTCTGAAGTGGCACCACCTACATCATCCCTAACTCCCTCATTCTTTTCATGCATCACCAGCATTTCCCCACTGACTGTCAGTGGGAGAGCACCTGGCTCCAGTCAATAGACCATCACTGCAGAGTATTTCACATGGGCTGCTCCTACCAATCCGCTGCCCTTGTATCCATTTGGTGACTGCCACATACAACTCTCCATGATGTTGGCTGATTTTCCAGAGGAGGAGCTCATGCACTCATGTGCCTGAAACATTGTGGTGTGCATGACAATAATGGGCTCCTCCATTCTCTGCCCAAGCGTCCTCATTGCCTCAGGACAGATAGATGGCTGTCTTTCCTTTGCAGATGACAATCACTTGCTTTGTACACAGCCCCAAGGAAGGGAACTGTTCCCCATCCCTCAATGGGACTGTCTATGACACCCGCTGACTCGATCACCTCTCCTGCTCCTGGTGATGGATAGGTATCTCGTATTACCTGTTCTAGCTGCACCTGAGCCTCCACTGAGGTGTTTGTACCTGTACTAGTGGAGGGTATACTTGACGCCTGTGATGGTGTATCCTCAGAGTGGATCTCTTTCTCTGAGCTCAGTTTGGCCTCCAACATCGCCTAGTCCTCTGACCTCAGCCCTCCGGAAGTAAGAACACACCGGTTAGTCTACTTCCCATTTCTCAGTAGCTGCTTGATTAGACTGACTGTCAACCATGAACCATTGGAAACAACCACACAAATGAGAATGTTGTTCTAAGCTGCTTGCATCGACAGGACTCCTACCTTCCCTCTCGCTACTGGACACCCATCTTGTCCTCATTGTGAAGTTATAAAATAAAGTTTATTTATTAGTCACAAGTAAGGCTTACATTAACACTGCAATGAAGTTACTGTGAAATTTCCCTAGTCACCACACTCTGCTGGCTGTTCAGGTCAATGCACCTTACCAGCACATCTTTCAGAGCGTGGAAGGAAACCCACATAGACATGGGGGGAATGTGCAAACTCCACACAGACAGTGACTCAAGCCGGGAATCGAACCCAGGCCCCTGGCGCTGTGAAGCAGAAGTGCTAACCACTGTGCCATTGTGCTGCCCCATTGAGTGCCTGCCCTGAAACCACCCTGCCAGTGTCAAGGACCTCCTCGCCTGCCGACGTCAGTATTCCATTCCCGGAATAACTCCTAGTGAAATGCACTATTAAATCATTTATTATTTCAACTTTTCCAATGCCTGCTTTAAAGCAGAATTGTAGGGCAAATGCCTGATTACCTATTTAAATATGCACTTATTGTTACAGTCAATGATACCTGGGAAGAAACTGAATGAAATATCTAACAGGCAAACAGTAGGAACGTCAAAGAATAGGAATAAACGGATTCTTCTCCGGATTGCAGCTATAACTGGCGGAATACCGCAAGCTAGATCCACAGCTGTTCATAATCCATAGAAATGATTTGGATCTGGGGACCACTTGCCAGATTTCCAGATTTGCTGATGACACCAAACTGGTTGGGAATATAAGTTGTGAGGGGAATGCAAGTAGACTGCAAGAGGACTTGGATAGGCTAAATGAATGGACAAGAACATGTCAGGTGGAATATAATGTGAATAAGAACAAAGTTATTCACATTGATAGAAAAAACAGAAAGGCAGAATCTTTCTTAAAAGCTGAAAGGTGGGCATTGCGTTTACGAAAGGGATCTGGATGTCCTTGCTCATGAGTCACTAAAAGTTAGCTTGCAGGTGCAGCAAGTAATTAGGAAAGCAAATGGTATATTGGTCTTCATCGCAATTTGAGTGCAGGAGTAAAGATGTCTTCCTGCAGTTGTATAGAGCCTTGTTGAGATCTCACCTGCAAAATTGTGTACACTTTTGGTCCCCTTATCCAAGGAGAGATATACTTAACATAGAAGGAGTGCAATGGAAGTTCACCAGATTAATCCCTGGGATGGTGGGATTTTCTTGTGAGGAGAGTTGGGGGTCTGTGTTCCCTAGACTTTCAAAGAATGATAGACAACCTCATTGAAACTTACCAAACCCTGAAACAGGGTTGATGTGGATAAACTGTTTCCCCTGACTAGTGAACCTAAAACCAGGGCACATAATTTCGGGATAAGGGGTGGGCCGTTTAAGTATGAGATGAGGAGGAATTTCTTCACTCAGAGGATGGTGAAACTTTGGAATTCTCCACCCTAGTGGGCTGTGGAAGCTCAATCACTGAGTATGTTCAAAACAGGAATCGATAGACATCTGGAGACATCAAGGTATACGAAGACAGTGCAGAAAAGTGGTGTTGAGGTGGAAGATCAGCTATGATTGGCACAGTGGCACAACGCAGTGCCAGGAACCTGGGGTCATTGTCTGTGTGGAGATTGCATGTTCTCACTGTGTCTGCATGGGTTTCCTCCGGGTGCTCCAGTTTCCTCCCACACCCCAAAGATATGCAGGTTGAGTTGACTGGCTGTGCTAAATTGCCCCTTAGTATCCAAAGAATTGTAGGTTAGATGGAATGGTGCAGTGTTGTGGGGTTTGGTGGAGGAGGGGGAGGGGAGGGGGAGGTCAGTGCTGATTCAATGGGCTAAATGTCTTCCTTCTGCATTGTATGGATTCTATGAATGACAGAACAGGCTGAATGGCCTGGTCCTGTTCCTATGTTAGCATTTTAGTTCTAACCCGCACACCTTTTAGAGGTTTAATTCCTCTTTAAACACTGTGCAAATTGTAGGTAAAATCAATTGTAAAGGTCTGAGGCCTGAGGTTCTCAGACAGCAGTGGGGTATATAAATAGAAAGCTTCTCGCAGCCATCTGTGTGAGGTTCAGTTTGCCATTTTGTAATGGGAAATAAATAACGTCAGAGCTGTTTATAACTTTCAAAGCCAACAATAAGAACTCTTTGACTCCAGTTGTTTACTTAACATTGGTTGTGACATTGGAGGCAAACACAAACATGCATGACATTGATACACACACCAAGGAATGTATGTGCGTGTGAATGTGTGAGTGTGCATGTGAATGTGTGAGTGTGCGTGTATGTGTGAGTGTGCGTGTATGTGTGAGTGTGTGTCTGTGTGAGTGTATGTGTCTGTGTGAGTGTGAGTGCGTGTATCTTAGTGTGTGTGTGAGTGTGTGACTGTGTATGTATATGTGTGTGAGTGTGTGTGCATGAGTGTGTATGTGTGAGTGTGTGTGCATGTGTATGTGTGTGTATGAACGTGTGTATGTGTGTGTGAGTGTGAGTGTGTGAGAGTGTGTGTGTGTGACTGTGTGTGAGTGTGTGAGTATAGGTGTGTGTGTATGTGTGTGTGTATGACTGTGTGAGTGTGTGTGAGTATAGGTGTGTGTGTATGTGTGTGTGTATGACTGTGTGAGTGTGTGTGAGTATAGGTGTGTGTGTATGTGTGTGTGTATGACTGTGTGAGTGTGTGTGAGTATAGGTGTGTGTGTATGTGTGTGTGTATGACTGTGTGAGTGTGTGAGTATAGGTGTGTGTGTATGTGTGTGTGTATGACTGTGTGAGTGTGTGTGAGTGTGTGAGTATAGGTGTGTGTGTATGTGTGTGAGATAGGGAGAGAGAAAATGACAAAATATTTTAAAAATGAATGTAGGAAATGAAGGGTCTGATTTTCCAGCACTTCCTGCTGGCGGGTGCTTCTGGTCCTGCAGAAGGTGACCCCCCACCCTCTCCCCATCTTTGTGGCGGGTTCCCCGATGGTGGGACAGCTGAGTTGTGCAAAATGCTGTGGACCAGACAATGAATAAGTCAATCCAAACAAACAACCAAGTTGTAATGGCAAAAATGACAGAAGAGATTGGTGTTGTTCCAGGCTTACCAAACACTGTACTGCACGGTGTCTGTGCTTACAGGTACTGTCATTTCCTGCTTTGCCAGGTTAACATGGCCCGATTGATGAGATCCTTGTGCATCCCATTCCCATACCCCTGTGCCCTTCCCCCCACATCACCCCCACTGCCCCACTGCCCCAGCTCCCCTGCCTTATCCAGACTGATCGGCAGAAATAGAAGGAAATTTGGAGATTGGCAGGTAGCAGACCTCAATTATGCCGTGATACCTGGCCAGGGGACAGGGAAGGAGAGGGTTAAAATGAGACCTTCTTTTCAAGTTCTTAATAGGGTGGAAGGCCAGAAACGGGACTTCAGTGATTAACACCTCTGCCTGTCAGCACCAGGGACCAGAGTTCAATTCCTGGCTTGGGTGACTGTCCGTGTGGAGTTTGCACATCCTCCCTGTGTCTGCATGGGTTTCCTCCGAGTGCTCCAGTTTCCTCCCACAGCCTGAAAGATGTGCAGGTTAGGTGGATTGACCATGCTAAATTGCCCCTTTGTGTTAGGGGGACTAGCTAGGGTAGGGTAATACATGGGGTTATGGGGATAGGGCTTGGGTGGGATTATGGTCAGTGCAGACTTGATGGGCTGAAAGGCCTCTTTTTGCACTGCAGGATTCTGTGACCTTATCAGCATTTTACGATCTATTGGTATAGTTGACCAAAATCCTCGAATTATTTATGAAGCAACTTAGAGGGAGCCCAGGTTTCGAGAGATGGTGTTGATGGACCAAAAGGCCTCTGTTGCCTGTACTGACTGCACAATTTTTATTAATTATAGCTTGACCTTGAACTAAGCTCAGAATCTGCTTGTTGTCAACATTTGGCTGCCCTGACTGTTTCGAGGCTTGTCAATAATTTACAGCAATGATCTGGAAGAGTGATTCTGTAATCGGTTACCCCAGTAGCTGGCCCCAATTTCTGGATGCACGGGGTGGGGGGGGGGGGGGGGGGAACCATCCCTGAGACAACATCACGTCATCCTACTGCAGGCAAACTTCAGCACCGTGATTTATCTCATGTTTCTAACCAGATTCAAGTACACTGCTGAGGTGGAGGTTGTGGATTAAAGTGGTTGTGAGGCAGGGCTGCCTGTGGAATAGTTAATTCCGTGTTTTGGCCCTTCGGGGAGGACGCTGCCACACAATTGATCCAATGGAATTAATTTATGGCCACCAAACGACCCGTTGCTGCAGAATTGACCCCTTGCCGCAGAATTCTTGCCACAGAATTGATTTATTGTCACAGGAGTGATCCAATTTCTGCAGGATGACAAACACACCTCCAGTGTGTCATCCAGAGCCATGATGGATGATGGCAACTTGCTCCATTGATGACTTTTTAATTGAGTGCTGATTGATGAGGAAGAACAGGTTTATATCTAATGAGTTGGACAAGTCAACTGCAAAATCTTAGCTACCCATCACTTGTAGATACAGGCAGGTTGCCCATAGGTTCCAAGGTATTGTATATTCCCCCTTTCAAGTTTATGCAATCTTCATATATCTTCAATTCTTTTGACTTACTTTCCTCCTTTTTGTTATTGCTGGGCTGGAAAACGCATGGACCAACACTCAGTGTGGGTCTGCTTTGTCAGAGAGACATTCCCAGGAATTCACTCCTGCTACCTTGCCTCCGCAGGCCCCCAGAAGCCTTTGTTTCGATCCAGCTGGAGAAACTAGGCCCCCGTGACATGATGCTGAATGAGTTCATTCGCAAGAAGAGCATCGCAGGGGCAGTCATGAAAAACCCTGTGAGTATCAACATACTATGTAAGGGATATAGGCCCATCGAGAGTAAAGGGGCAGAAAGCTGAGGGCAGGTGCAGGGGGGAGGGTGGAGTTAAAGCCTGCCGTCTCCCCATTCAACCTTATACTAATGAACCGAGTGCGGCATCCAGGGATTATGTGGGAGAGAGCAACAGATGGTTAGCTGGAAAGCACTAATGTTTAGGTGTTCCCAAGATGGTACAGGTTTCCAGTTGCCTCAGTGGCCGTAACTGCTTCTGATGATAACAAGCTGCAAACCAGAGAGGAGCGAACATCTGCCGAACCATCTGTTATCTTGTTCAATGTGCGTAGATTAGTCTTTGATTACATTTCAGTTAGTGAACATTATCCCCCAGATCTCAGCACAGCCAGAGAGAACCACAGGAGTTTAATACTTCAGAAAGAAGCCATTTGGCCAGCTGAGTTTTTGCTGGCTTTTGGCCAGAGCAATCTGGAACCAATCCCACCACCTCGCTGCTCCCTTTCCTGGTCTTTTGTTTCAAATATTTCTCCAATTTTCCCTTAAGCAGGTTTCTCTGCTCCTACCGCTCTCTGTGACAAAGCATTCTGACAACTGAAACAATGCGTATAATATTCAATACACCCCATTCACGCTATCCCAGACTTGCCCAGTCTAGACCACACTGCTCCTGCCACCTCATTTCTAACCTCTCCATCTCCGACCTCTTCTTCTTGCTGGCAGGTCTAATACATACAGAGCTCTGTCTTCAGCCAGCCTCCCATCCATTCACTCTGTCTAAACTTCCCGCTGCCTCGGCAAAGCAGCCAGCATAAATAAGGACCCCACGCACCCCAGACATTCTCTCTTCCACCTTCTTCCTTCGGGAAAAAGAGACAAAAGTCTAAGGTCATGTCCTCAAGAACAGCTTCTTCCCTGCTGCCATCAGACTTTTGAATGGACTTACCTTGCATTAAGTTGATCTTTCTCTACACCCTAGCTATGACTGTAAGACTACGTTCTGCACTCTCTTGTTCCCTTTATGAACGGTATGTTTTGTCTGTGTAGCACACAAGAAACAATTCTTTTCACTGTATGATAATAAATCAAATCAAATCAAATACTTAGGTGACCTGAGGGTTATTTGCAATGACATTAATACCCTCCCCCCCCACCCCCCAACCCATTCTCTGATGCTGGAAACCCACCACACTTCCCTTTCCAGGGAGACAGCATGACACTAAAGGAAAGTGAGAGGATTGAGCATCTCTCTCCCCCATACGAGCTATAGCAATAGATGTAAGACTACTGCTCAACCTTTAGCTCAGCTGTCCTTCAAGAACCCTTGAGTTCAGAATGGATAGAGTTAAGGTGCCATTCGATGGTTTTCTGAAGTTAGTCAGGGGAACAGACTTACACAGAGAATGAGTTGACAGGTGTAAAGTCTGTCATGGTGCAGGATGTGTATTGGGAACTGTATTTTGATTTATCTTTGTCACTCTTGTGAGATCATTGCATGTCTTTCCACATTGTATGGTATTTCAAGGACATTAGAATCAGTACAGCAAAGAATAGTGTGCCATTCAGCCCATCCATCCTGTCTCTCTCTCTCTCACTCCCCAGCTATAGTCTATTTACATATCAGTTATCCTGTAAGGTCCTGGCCTGTCTCTCAACCAATAGAACATCTGTGGGTGTCTTCGAACTTGGGAACGTTTCGTCCTGCTGCCCGTAATCGCCGCACCCTCCGCCACCCACCCTCTGCCACTCCCCACTCCCAAAGGAGAACTTGATGTCTCTCTCTCTCCAACAGCAGTAAACTGTCCCTGTCACTCACACTGCACACATACAATTGGAATCCATGGAGAAAAGATAGTGGGTTAGCAGAAAAGTCAGATGGATGGGCTGAAGGTATGCCATGCCAACCCAGTTGGTTCAGCAATAGTAACTGATTTTGCTGCCACAGCAGTCATTACAAGATGGCACAAAAATACGCTCAATGGAGGTTTAAGGAACCAGAGGGACAAATCTTACCCCCATCCTCCTTCTGACCTCCCTCGTCAGAGAGGCCACGTGGGTGAGGTGGTACTGACTGAGAAACCGAGGAGGAAGGGGATGTGGCAAGACCCATACAGAGTCATCGTATCCCTACAATGCAGAAGGAGTCTATTCTGCCCATCGTGCCTGCACCAACAACAATCCCACCCAAACCCTATCCCTATAACCCCACATATTTACCCTGCTAATCCTCCTGACATCCACCTAACACTAAGGAGCAATTTAGCATGGCCAATTAACCTAATGTGCACATTTTTGGACAGTGGGAGGAAACCAGAGCACCCAGTGGAAACCCACGCAGACACAGTGGGAATGTGCAAATGTCACACGCCGGAATCAAACCCGGATCCCTGGCACTGTAAGGCAGCAGTGCTAATCACTGTGCCACCATGCTGCCCATGGAATCATAGAGTCCCCACAATGTAGAAGGAGGCATTTGGCCCATTGAGTCGGCCTGATCCATCTTTTTATGTGCAGACTCCACAGTCAGTCACCCAAAACTGGTATATCGCCAGGACACCTTGAACAGCATATTAGAGAAAACACGGCATATGTGAGGGTTACAAGAACATGACTGCAATTTAAATGCTCGTCATTTCAAAATGTTGCTTCTTTTTACAGGAGGAAGTGGAGAAAATCAAAAGACAATTAATCGTTGCCTACTGCCACAAGTATACTTACCTCCTTTAAGCTTGTTTGCTGCAGCGACTGTGCTAATCTCCCTGATCTCCCGTGGTTCAGAAACTGTGTTAAGTTAAATCTGTTTCTTATTTTGAAAGAATGCATGTTTCCAGTCCTTATTTGGGTTGATATTTTCAAATGATTTCAAGGTGTACGGCACACAGTACTGTGTACAGCAAGACATCACAGGATGGTCCAAAAGAGAAAATGCTGGAAAATCTCAGCAGGTCTGGCAGCATCTGTAAGGAGAGAAAAGAGCTGACGTTTTGAGTCCAGGTGACCCTTTGTCAAAGGGTCATCTGGATGTGAAACATCAGCTCTTTTCTCTCCTAACAGATGCTGCCAGACCTGCTGAGATTTTCCAGCATTTTCTCTTTTGGTTTCAGATTCCAGCTTCTGCAGTAATTTGCTTTTATCACAGGATTGATCAATGGAAATGTTCCAGTTCGTCAATTCAGTTCAACGCTACCTAATAAAGAACGGTTTTCATCCCTGTCCACAACCCAAGTTTTAATTTAAAATTAACCAATGCACAATGTTCTTGGAATCCTATTTATTTTCTTCATTCTCCCGGGTATTTTTTTTCATTCGTGGGACATGGGCATCGCTGGCTGGCCAGCATTTATTGCCCATCCATTGTTGCTCGGGGGCAGTTGAGAGTCATCCACGTTGCTGTGGATTTGGAGTCACGTGTAGCCCAGACCGGGTAAGGACAGCAGATTTCCTTACCCAAAGCACATTAGTGAACCTGATGGGGTTTTCCGACAATGGTTTCATGGTCATTAGTAGATTTTAAATCCAGATACTTGTTATTAAATTCAAATTCCACCATCCGCTGGGATTCGGGGTCCCCAGAACATAAACTGAGTTTCTGGATTAATAGCCTAGCAATAATATCACTAGGCCATCGCCTTCCCATATATATCCATACATCATACATTCTTTAATGAAACACAGCATTTTTTTCCTATTTCTTCCCTTTCATTGTCCCTTTCCAGATGCCAGCGTTCTGCAGCCAGGGGTTTGACCAGGTGACCTGTTCCGTATCTACTTTTTGGCTGATTGAGGCTTACCAGAACAGCCTGAAGTGCACATTACCCCCACCCAGCCCACTTTGCTACTGAAATGCCCAGCTCCGTCTGAGTCGCTGACTCTGTATGTGTCGGGACTGAGAACTGAGTGATTCCATTTGTTGCAGTTGGCAACATGCTCATCTTTGTCAAGTGGATCTAGGTTCAGCTCACCATTTGGGTGGCTGCGGTAGACTGTGGTCCAGTACTGAGGGAGGATGCTCTGGCATTGTGGTATCAAAATGTGTTGACCTTCAGAAGGAATGGTAAATTAAATGTCTCCATCTGCCTGGTCCAATAGTTTAGTTTGATGTTAATTACTCTGTGGACCAGCGAGTACTTCTGATGTCTAGGTCAAAACTTACCCTTTATCTAATCTACTCTCACCAGTCACTTATGTCAATAGTCCCACCAGAAGTTCCCTAGTCTAACCACTGATTCAATTTCCTCTCCCTTGCTCCTTAATTAGACCGAATCCTGATAGTGAGCATCCTTGGCTTCCTGTTTGCCCATGAAAATTGAGTTACTAACTTAAATCCCACGATCACAAAGATGACGTCCATAGCGTCTGCATAAGGACATGTACCTGCATTCCTACCTCACCCCTGCTGCCATCAGACTTTCGAATGGACCTACCTTGCATTACGTTGATCTGTCCCTACACTCTATCCATGACTGTAACACTACATTCAGCACTCTCTCCTTCTCTTTGTACAGTATGCTCTGTCTGTGTAGCATGCAAGAAACAATACTTTTCACTCATGTGACAATAATCAATCAAATCAAATCAAACCAAAAGTCACCCCGTCAGTGTTAAAACTCTCATTCACACCTTGACAATTTCTGGGCTGCATTTCTTTCAGATCAAAACTGGACAAAGAAGAGTTGGATTTGTTTTATTTTTAGAGATGGTTGGACTCACAGAATGGGCACATCATTCGCCCCGTGCAATCTGCTTTCAAACTGGGAAAACAAATGGCTATCCAACTTAGTTGTTGATGTAAACAGTCGTCTAACTGAATCAATCATTTAAATGTTTAGCTCTCTCTGACATATTTCACTGCAAGATATTTCCATGCTGTTATGAAGAAATTTATTGCAGGCAACACTGACCATTGGAACCAAGATCTTTGATTTGATTACCTCAGGTTTAATGAGCGTGTGTCAAGATGCTCTCTACGAGGACAAATCATCGCACACTACAGTGGCCTGCTGCGTTTACTGCAAGACTTTCCCACCATCAAGAAAACATATTTTGTATTGGGCCAACCTCAAGAAAAAAAGGGAGAGCGAAATTCGGAGCTGGGTCTGATTTCTGATCCAAGGTTAGCCGCTCTTTAATGCTGTGTCTGTTTTTGTATCTCACATTGAAAACTAGCGCTGAAACACTGGTGAATATTTTGAGCAATCAGTTTATTTTGCCAACACCCTTCTCCTAAAGGCTGGGGGTCTGGTTCGCAAGTGGTCCTTTTTCACTTGTAGATTTCGGCACAGTAGCACAGTGGTTAGCACTGCTCCCTCACTGCGGGTTCGATTCCCAGCTTGGGTCACTGTCTGTGCAAAGTCTGCATGTTCTCCGTGTCTGCGTGGGTTTCCTCCGTGTGCTTTGGTTTCCTCCCACAATCTGAAAGACGTGCTGGTTAGATGCATTGGCCATGCTAAATTCTCCCTCAGTGTACTCGAACAGGTGCAAAAGTGTGAGGGGATTTTCACAGTGACCTACCATCTATTGGTGTCCTGAAAAATTTAGCCCGTAGAGTCTTCCTTTCTCAGTAAAATATACCTCTATTGGGGATTGTGAAATATCTCTTTAAAAATCTACCAGTGCTTCTCTATCATCTTACCTTTTAATCTATTTTCTTATTCCACTTTAGCAAACTCTATCTTCATAACTTTACAGTTGCCTTTAATTAATTGTATGATCGTTAGGGCCATGTTTCTCATCCTCAAACTGAATGTGAAATTCTGTAATGTTATGGTCACTGTTGCCTCGAGGATATTACTATGAGATCATTCATTAATCTTGTTATATTAAACATTACCAGTGCATTGCCAGCATTGCTCAGAAAGGGGTTATTCTAAGAAATAGTCGCAGATGTAGTCTTTAATCTCATCTATTATGAAAGGAATTGAACATAAAAATAAGAATGTTGTGCTTCCGTTATACAGAGCAGTGGTGAGAATGCATCTGAACACTCCATGCAATTCCTGACTAAGGAAGCATGTAAGTGTATTGGAGGTGGTTCAGAGGAGGTTTACTAGATTGGCATCTGGAGTGAGCAGGTTGTCTTATGAGGAGTTTAGAAGAGTGAGGGGTGACTTGATTGAAGTATATCCTGAATGGTCGTGACAAGAGTAGATGTGGAAAAAATATTTTCTCTTGTGGGTGAGTCCAGAACTAGGGGACACTGTTTTAAAATTAGGGATTGCCCTTTTAGGACACAGATGAGAAGATATATTTTCTCTTAGGGAGTTGTGTGACTTTGGCACTCTCTGTCTCAGCAGGCAGTGGAGGTTGGGGAGTGGGGTGGGGGGGAGGGATTCCCTTGCCTAATGAGGTTATCAGGGGTAGATGATAATGTAGAACTTGAATTGCAGCAGGCCTGTGTAAAATGCTATTTCAGAGAGTTGGTGCAATGGGCCAAATGGTCTCCTTCTGCACTGTGGTGGTTCTGTGGGATTCATAGGTGTTATTTAAATGTAAGTTGTTGTTTTCTAGTCTGGCAAATGAAGGGTCCCATTACACGAACGGGTATCCTGCACTGAGCAAGGCTGATCAATGGGATTTGTTGAATGGGACACTGTCAGTTTGTGTCTGCCAGTTATTTGTGTGATATCCTTTAGGTCAAATAATAGCTGAAACTCATTAAAATGTCAAGTTTCACTGAGAATGCCATTGAGATGCCCATTTCTAAATGATTTTTTGTCCATTTGGATGAACAAGTAGTTCTTGAAAATAACCTGACTGAATGTTTCATATTTCAATACTCTGACCTGATGAACCCAATGTGGTTACGGCCATGGTTTGAACTCGTGCTCCTTGATCTCTTTTGGCTTTTCCTACACTCAATGTCATCCAGCACCTCAAAGCTTCCATTGTTAACTATCCGGCTGTAACTAGAGCATTTCCAGTTGTTGTTTCATTTCACACCTTTATTATCAAAAGCTATAATGGAAAGGGATCCAGTTTCCAGATTAGATTGCATTTTTCTAGATGATACTTCACTCTCTTTACTTGCCTGCGTTTCCCTGATGGCCAGATGGAGCAGGCAAACTGTTCCCAACTTCTGTCATGGAGATTGAATTGTCATGGTGGGGGGGTGTGCCACATTTGTCTGTAGATTACCATCCCTGCGATTTCTCATCTTCTAGAATTTGAATCATAAAACCTTACAGTGCTGAAAGAGGCCCTTCGAGTCTGCACCGACCATAATCCCACCCAGGCCCTACCCCCATATCCCTACACATTTACCCGTTAATCCCTCTAACCTACGCATCCCAGGACACTAAGGGGCAATTTTAACATGGCCAATCAACCTAACCCACACACCTTTGGACTGTGGGAGGAAACCAGAGCACCCGGAGGAAACCCATGCTGACACGAGGAGAATGTGCAAACTCCACACAGACAGTGACCCAAGCTGGGAATCGAACCCAGGTCCCTGGAGCTGTGAAGCAGCAGTGCTAACCACTGTGCTACCGTGCCGCCCTGTATTTCCTGTATCCCCCAGCATGGAGAATCCATCATCACACAGATACAAGCAAGGACTCATTGTATGGGGAGCTGCGTCATTTCCCACCTCTTAGTCTTAAGCATCTTAATTTTCAGTGTAATGTTTGTTGCATTCAGAGCAAAACTGGACAATTAACAAATGTAATAACTGCTGAAAAAAAGAGACCTGAATTTTTCACTTGTTGGCATGCTAACTGATTGGGCCTGTATTGGGCACAAAGAGTGCTTCTGCCTGTGATCAGGCCCGGAGCACAATTTCCCATTGGTTGGCCTAATTAATAGGGGGGTGGGAAGAGGGCGGGTGTTAGGATTAGTGGCGGTGCAGGTGGACATTTCTAAGAGCTGCATCAGCGACTGCAATGTCATTCCATTAACATTTGCACCAAAGAAATGCTGCAAACTCTCTCATGCAGAATCAAGCAACCAGCAGCTTAACACACACCTCAACCCTCAAATATTCGCTGTTGTTTGATTTCAATGCAGACATTTTAACCCACTCTGGATTGGGAATGGTGAAAGATCGCAAATGCCGTCTGGCTGATTGGTTGGTGTGCTGAGTGTAAAAGCACATGGGCCACACCAAATTAGGGCCCATTGTAATGTTTAATGGGCTAAATTCCCCCTTCAATTGTCGACAGGCACACGTCCGACTCTTGCGTGTGCCCCGCTGACTGAAATCTCACGTGAGGGCACGATAAAGTCTGGGTGCAGGCCCAAAGCCTTTTCACGCAATTTCACGCATGTTCAAGCTGGGCCTGTGCTCCCCTCCCCTCCCCCGACACAGAAGGTCACTCCATGGTGGATGCAGTGGGCCTTTCAAACTTCCATTCACTCCGGCAGAACTGGAAGATCCTGCTGGTGGCAGGGCTGGAAAATTCCTGCCCAAATCTCAAAGAAATTGGCCATTCTTGCATCAGTCCAGATAAGTTGCAAGATGAAATGTAATAATGTAGGTAACATGAAGGCCGAATGTGGTCCATAGACGTTGGGGAACAGAAATCTCACATGGTATGATGCAGAGAATGAATTTGACGTGACTTTATATTGATTTAGTGTTTCTTTTTAATTCAGGAAACTCCATCAACGTCCTCGCAGTTTATTGTCTGCAGATGGGAGAACATTCCTTAATCTATGGTTCATTCCTCATTATTCTGAAGTGCTTATTATGTTTAAAACACTGGAGGAAAAGGTTTGATTTGTTTTCTTTTGAATAATGTTTCTCTTTCAAGCTGAGACTCATATTTTCATAATTATAAGTATGGCAACATATTCTTCATCTTCGTATCATAAATCCAGAGTTTCTGATTGTTTTAAATACTGTAGACCTCATAGCTTTTACCCTTTATTCTGCTTTCACTTTATTAACTTGGGCCATAACTCTGAGCTCCAGGATAGTCTGACTTGGGGTGGGGTGGGGGGTTCCCCAAAGGATGCACTAGGGAACCTCCCACCCTCTGAAGGGCCCCAGGTAAGGATTACATGTAATTGCCTTCCAGCGGGCAATTGTCCTACACTGGAAATCATCCAAAAATGTGTTTAAATTGTAAGCTTCAGATGGTTCCAACTGAGTAGCATCAATAATTACCCAGAAAAAACTGTAGCACAGGCACCTCCCCCCCACCACCGCCAGATGACTCCTTCAACCCCTGACTAATCCCCTAGGACACTCCCAAACCCTCAGGGGACCTCCCCTTCTCCCCCACCAGCTGTCTGACCATTATTCCAGCTGACTGTTAGTGCCCTCCCAACTGGCCAGCCTTAAATCCAGCCGTCAAACCCATCAGAGAGGGAGGATGGACAGTACAGTAGTTGGCATTGCTGCCTCATCGTGCCAGGGAGCTGGCTTCAATTCCTGCCTTGGGTCACTGTCTGTTTGTGGAGTTTGTACATTATTCCTGTGTCTCCATGGGTTTCCTGTGGGCGCTCCCCCGGTTTCCCCCCTCACTCCAAAGATGTGTGAGTTGAGCGGATTGGCCATGCTGAATCGACCCTAATGTCAGGGGGATTAGCAGGGCAAATATGTGGGGTTACAGGAATAGGTGGGTGGGATTGTAGTGGGTGCAGACTCAACAGGCTGCATGGTCTCCTTCTGTACTGGGGTGATTCTATGATTCAATGAAATCCTGCTCACTGTTATTAAGCAGTGTGACTGTGAAGAGGGTGTTGGGTAATAGGTTTGTTGGAAGAAGTGCCAATCAAGCACATTGATTTGTCCTGGATGATGTTCAGCTTCCTGACTGTTCTTGTAACTGGGTCAGTATTTCATTGCTGTTGAGAGACTTTGATGGGCCAGGAGTGAGCTACTTACCACTTAGTGCTCAACCTCTGCAGTGCTCTTGGAGCTATGGTTTTCTCGGAGCTATGGTGTTGATCAGGCTGGTCTAATTAAGCTTCAGCAGTGAACCCCATGGTATTGTAAGAAGTCTCACAGCACCAGGCCAAAGTCCAACAGGTTTATTTGGAACCATGAGCTTTCGGAGTGCTGCTCCTTCATCAGGTGAGTCACTCCAAAAGCTCATGATTCCAAATAAACCTGTTGGACTTTAACCTGGTGTCGTGAGACTTCTTACTGTGCCACCCCAGTCCAATGCCGACATTTCCACGTCATGGTTACCATATTGATGGTGCAAGGTCCAGTGTTGGTGCTATTGTTGAAGGTGAGTAGGAGGTCCTTGGGTTTTTCTTGGGAGTTGATCACAACCTGACATTTAGTGGTGCAAATGGTAGTTTTCGGTCATCAGCCCAGGCTGAGCTGTTGTCCAGGTCCTGTGTAGAGTTGGATAGGCTGCTTCATTATTGGAGAAATGGTGCGTGGGGCCTAAATGACATCTAACAGCTCCAATCCTGCCCACATGACGGAGGGAAGATCATTGATACTTGAACTGTAAAAATATCTGTCTGTGTGTCAGGCACTGCACCTCCATTATTATAATAATAATAATAATGCACTGCGGGTATCTCCACATCATGTCAGGTACTGGACAGTTTGACCTTGACTTCCCCGTTGACCCACCTTGTAATCTGTAAACCTGCTCCACAATTGCTGGAGTGCAGCTTTGACTCCGTCTATCCCAACAAGATCCCGATTGCTCTCCCATTCCTGTTCCTGCACAAATCCCACGCGCTCATTGACCTTCTTCTTCTCAGGCTCCAACCAACGGATATCAAGATATTTTCAAACTCCGTCACCCAAACTGGGCGAGCTGCAACTGTGTGACCTTGCATTCACCCTGCATTCCTCAGACATGGAAATACTGCTGTTTCTTGCTGCAGCCTCAGTGGCTATTCCTTCACCTAGCTTGTCTCTGGCTGTCTCTCTTTTTTAACCTCTTGTCATGAATTATAAAACGCCTGAAGTATCTTCTTCACTTCTTGCACATGTTGCAGCTCAAACACATTGCTGGATATATTCAGCTTAACCTGGTATTGTGAGACTTCTTAAAATTAGGCAGATACAGTAGCTGCAACCTTCTTGGATAAGTAGTCGTAGCAATGTAATATAATTACAGGTCAAAGTTATGTACAATGATGGAGGATAATTGACAATTGTGTCCAAATATAGCAATCTAAGATAATTAAGGGTCATCCATTGATTTTGGAAAACTGCCAAGATAAGCAGTCACCCCATATTCTTCCATAGATAGGTGCACAAAGCAGATATTACATTCATTCACTGTATGCTGAAGGTTTAAAATTTAATTCTTAGTGTCACAAGTAAGCTTACATTTGATTTGATTTATTATTGTCACATGTATTAGTACACAGTTAAAAGTATTGTTTCTTGCTCGCTATACAGACAAAGTATAACATACTTAGGGAAGGAAAGGGGAAAATGCCAAATGTAGTGTTACATTCATAGCTAGGATGTAGAGAAAGATCAACTTAGTGGATGGGAGGTTGCATTAACACTGCAATGAAGTTACTTGAAAATCCCCTAATCGCCACAGTGCTATTCAGGTACACTGAGGGAGAATTTAGTATGGCCAATGCATCTAACCAGCAAGTCTTTCAGACTGTGGGAGGAAATGGAGCACCTGAAGGAAACCCACACAGACACAGGGAGAATGTGAAGCTCCGCACAGGCAGTGATACAATCCAGGAATCGAACCTGGGTCCCTGGCTCTGTGAGGCAGCAGTGCTAACCAATGTGCCACTGTGCTGCCCTCCTTATTTTAGTGATTAAGAGAATATGATTTAGAGAATATCTTACCGTACCTTCATATTATTCACAATAATCCAAGAATTGTTTCAGTGAACTGTGTTTTTCAAAATCCATTTAATATTTCTTTTGACAATTTATTTTTGAAATTGGTAATTCAGATTTTTCACCTACATGATATGTCTAAAATCTAATTAAATTGTCCTTCTAAATCAAGGATCATTGGCTGGACATTACTGAGGTAAATATTAGGATAATTGAATTTAGGGGAGCCAGTGGTGTAATGGTACTGTCACTGGATTAGTAAATCAGAAACCCACGGTAATGCTCTGGGGATCTGAGTTCAAATCCCACCATGGCAGAAGGTGAAATTTGAATTCAGTAAAAATCTGGAATTAAAAGTCTAATGATAACCATGAAGTCATCATCCTAAAAACCCATCTGGTTCACTAATGTCCTTTAGGGAAGGAAACTTGCTGTCTTTATCTGGACTGGCCCAAAGATGGGCGGGTTAGGTTGATTGGCCATGATAAATTGCCCCTTAGTGTCAGGGGGAACTAGGGAGGGGTTATGGGGATAGGACCTGGGCGGGATTGTATTAAGTGCAGGATCGATAGGCTAAATGGCCTCCTTCTGCATTCTATGTTTCTATGTGATTCTATGTTTCTATGTGATTCTATGTTTCTATGGTTCTGTGTGACTCCAGAGCCAGAGCAATATGGTTGACTCTTAAAGTGTCTGCAGGGATGAACACTAAATGCTGGCCCAGCCAGTGATGCCCACATCCCACGAACAATAAAAATTGGTGTTTGGAGATTGTCGGCTATGAGATTGAAAACTGACCTGGTTTGATTTCTTTTGCCCCTAAGGTTTGTCAGAGAGCCTTGTACCAGACGCTGGAGATTGTGACAGCACTACATGACATTTTCTCATACTGGTGCTGCTTTGCACAGCTTGGGAATTCTCCCCCGATTGGTTCTCAGAAGGTGCAGCCACTGACAGCAGAGTGGGGAGGCCTCGAAGGCATTGGTAAGCCACCACAAGAGAGAACAGCAGAAGACCCACTGAGCTCAGAGTCTTTGTTAGGCGTGGCTTGGAAGACAGTCACTCAAAATGTTGGGTTTTTCCGTATTATGAGAAGGAAACATTCATAAAACACCTTTACAGCAGCAAAACACTCTGAGGTGCTTCAAAAAGGAATTATTGAAATAAAATATGGTGCTAAGCCAGAGCTATCTGTAAAGATTACCAGTATAACTTGGTAAAACACTGCCTTCCAAAGTAAGACAGTGGGTGAAGGAGCTTAGAAAGGAAAATCCACTGTTTGGGGCCTAGGTGACTGAAGATACAACTACCAAAGGTAAAGTGAAAGGGGTGAGGATGTACAAGAAGCCATAATCAAAGGAATCAGTGATTCAGGAGCAAAGCACTAGATGCCTGGAGGGTGTTACAGAAGGAGGGAGGAGCAAGGCTGTGAAAGAGTTAAAGTACCTGGGCGGGATTTTCAAAGTTGAATTGGCAATTGGACATCCAGATAAATTTCAGGCCTCAACCCTGCACCTGAATTTGTCACTCTTGTGATGCTATTTTAAATGTAACTGGGCTGAGGTAAGCATGCTGTCCAATTAGAGATACCAAGTGCCTCAAGAAGGTGGGAGCTGTCTGTCTGGCACCAATAGAAAGGTAGGTGGCAAAAATCTTGGGGACTGCTTCCTTGGTGAAAAGAGCAGACCACTTGTGAAAGGACCAAAATGATAAAAATGGTACAAAGTGGCCATGCACAGCATGTAGAGATAGAACACATTGCTCTGAGCTAGCTGACCCCTCAATTTGCACAAATAAATCACAGATGGAAACAAACTTCCTTTTGTCCTGTGGTGATTCTGACAGGCATGTGCTAACACGCACTGGACTGTTTGGCCTGGTCCAGAAAATGGATTGAAAATCCTATTCATTCCCATTAATTAACAGGAAGCAGGTTTCCCATTCCCTAGCCCTTACTGGCCCATTAAATATTGCAATAGTTCCGGAGGTGGCAGATTGAGTGATCCCAATAGATCACCATTTAACAGTCACTGGGCATGAGGGCTGAGATTGATCCTATCAGCCCTCACTGCCCAGAAACACCCATGTTTTGGACAATGATCCGAAGAGGCAGTTCAGGTTCATTTCCTTCTCCTTGACCGAGCAATGCTGCTGCCGGTCCCAGCAGTGGTACCAGTCTGTTAGCTGAGATGTGGCAGTCAACATTCTGGGACTTTTCTGGTTCTTATGGATCAGTATTACACTAGCCTTAACTGGAACATCAACTTAGGTTTAAAACTGGTGCTGAGGGGTTCCACATATCACAGACCTGTTACTTCAATGAAATAATGAAATAATGACATCATACCATATTTGAGGGCAGTGCGATCAGTGCAGTATTTAAGAGCAGTGCGATCGGTTCAGTATTTAAGGGAAGTGATATCGGTGCAGTATTACATTGACTGGGACTCACTTGGTGCTAGGGACGTGGATGGGGCAGAATTTGTAAGGAGCATCCAGGAGGGCTTCCTGACACAGTATGTTGATAGTCCAACTAGAGAAGGGGCCATACTGGACCGGTATTGGGGAATGAGCCCAGCCAGGTAGTCGATGTTTCTGTAGGGAGCAGATCGGGAACAGTGACCACAATTCAGTAAGCTTTAAGGTACTGATAGATAAAGAAAAGTGTAGTCCTCACGCTAAGGTGCTAAATTGAGGGAAGGCTAATTACAATATTAGGCAGGAACTGAAGAATGTAGACTGGGGGCAGATGTTTGAGGACAATTCAACATCTGGCACGTGGGAGGCTTTCTAGTATATGTTGATAGGGATTCAGGACTGGCGCATTCCTGTAAGGATGAAGGATAAGTATGGCAAGTTTTGGGAACCTTGGATAACAAGAGATATTGTCAGCCTAGTCAAAGAGGAAAAGGAAGCATTTGTCAAAGTTAGAAGGCTGGGAACGCACGAAGCAAGTGTGGAATACAAGGAAAGTAGAAAGAAACTTAAGCAAGGTGTAAGGAGGGCTAAAAGGGGTCATGAAAAAGCATTGGCCAGTAGGATAAAGGAAAATCCCAAGGCTTTTTATACATAAAAAAAAGCAAGAGGGTAGCCAGAGAGAGGGTTGGCCCACTCAAGGACAAGGGAGGGAATCTATGCATGGAGCCAGAGGAAATGGGCGAGATGTTAAGTGAGTAGTTTGTGTCAGTATTCTCCAAAGAGAAGGACGTGGAAGATGAGTCTGGGAAAGGGTGTGTAGATAGTTTGAGTATGTTGAGATCAAAAAGGATGTGGTATTGGGGTTCTTGAGAAACATTAAGGTAAATAAGTCCCCAGGACCTGATGGGATATACCCTAAAATACTGAGAGAGGCAAGGGAGGAAATTGCTGGGGCCATGAGAGAAATCTTTGCATCCTCACTGGCTACAGGGGAAGTCCCAGAGGACGGGAGAATAGACAATGTTGTTCCTTTATTTAAGAAGGGTAGCAAGAATAATCCAGGTAATTACAGGCTGGGGATCCTTACATCAGTGATAGGGAAATTATTGGAGAGGATTCTTCAAGAAAGACTTTATTCCCACTTGGAAATAAGTGGACATATGAGTGAGAAGCAACATGGTTTTGTGAAGGGGGGGTCATGTCTCACGAACTTGATCGAGTTTTTTGAGAAAGTGACAAAGATGATTGGTGAGGGTAGGGCAGTGGATGTTGTCTACATGGACTTCAGTGAGCCTTTTGACAAGGACCTTCATGGCAGACTGGTGCAGAAGGTGAAGTCACATGGGATCAGAGATGAGCTGGCAAGGTGGATACAAAACTGGTTCGGTCAAAGAAGACAGAGGGTAGCAGTGGAAGGGTATGTTTCTGAATGGAGGGCTGTGACAAGTGGTGTTCCTCAGGGATCAGTGCCAGGACCTTTGCTGTTTGTAATATATGTAAATGGTTTGGAGGAAAATGTAACTGGATTGATTAGTAAGTTTGTGGATGACACAAAGGTTGGTGGATTTGCGGATAGCGATGAGGACCATCAGAAAATACAGTAGGTATATAGATCAGTTGGAGACTTAGGTAGAGAAATGGCAAATGGAATTTAATCTGTAACAGTTGTGAGGTAATGCATTTTGGAAAGTCTAATACAGGTAGGAAATATACAGTAAATGGCAGAACCCTTAAGAGTATTGATAGGCAAAGGGATCTGGGTGTACAGATACACAGGTCACTGAAAGTGGCAATGCAGGTGGAGAAGGTAGTCAAGGAGGCATACGGCATGCTTGCCTTCATTGGCCGGGGTATTGAGTTTAAAAGTTGGCAAATCATGTTGCAGCTTTATAGAACCTTAGTTAGGCCACACTTGGAATATATTGTTCAATTCTGGTCACCACACTACCAGAAGGATGTGGAGGCTTTGGAGAGGGTACAGAGAAGATTTATCAGGATGTTGCCTGGTATGGAGGGCATCAGCTATGAGGAGAGGTTGGAGAAACTTGGTTTGTTCTCACTGAAGGTGACGGAGGTTGAGGGGAGACCTGGTAGAAGTCTACAAGAATATGAGAGGCATGGACAGAGTGCTTATCAAAAGCTTTTCCCCAGGGTGGCAGAATCAATTTCTATGGGGCACAGGTTTAAGGTGGGAGGGGCAAGGTTTAAACATAGAACATAGAACATTACAGCGCAGTACAGGCCCTTCGTCCCTCGATGTTGCACCGACCAGTGGAACCAATCTAATGACCCTCTAACCTAAACTATTCCAATGTTATCCATATGCCTATCCACAGACCATTTGAACGCCCTTAAAGTTGGCGAGTCCACAACTGCTGCAGGCAGGGCATTCCATGCCCTTACTACCCTCTGAGTAAAGAACCTACCTCTGACATCCGTCCTATAATTACCACCCCATAATTTAAAGCTATGTCCCCTTGCATTAGCCATCACCATCCGAGGTAAAAGGCTCTCACTGTCCACCCTATCCAATTCTTTGATCATCTTGTATGCCTCAATTAGGTCACCTCATAGCCTTCTTCTCTCCAATGAAAACAACCTCAAGTCCCTCAGCCTTTCCTCATAAGACCTTCCCACCATACCAGGCAACATCCTAGTAAATCTCCTCTGCACCCTTTCCAATGCCTCCACATCTTTCTTATAATGCGGCAACCAGAACTGTACGCAATACTCCAAGTGCAGCCGCACCAGAGTTTTGTACAGTTGTAACATGACCTCACGGCTCCGAAATTCAATCCCTCTACCAATAAAAGCTAACACACCGTACGCCTTCTTAACAACCTTATCAACCTGGGTGCCAACTTTCAGGGAGCTATGCACATGTACCCTGAGATCTCTCTGCTCGCCAACACTTCTAAGAGCCCTTCCATTAGCCCTATATTCTGTACTCCTGTTACTCTTACCAAAGTGAATCACCTCACACTTTTCTGTATTGAACTCCATCTGCCACCTCTCAGCCCAGCTCTGCAGCTTATCTATATCCCTCTGCAAACTGTAACATCCATCTTCACTGTCTACAACTCCTCCAACTTTGATGTCATCAGCAAATTTACTAATCCATCGTTCTACACCCTCATCTAGGTCATTTATAAAAATGACAAACAGCAGTGGCCCCAAAACAGATCCTTGAGGTACACCACTTGTAACTGAACTCCAGGTTGAATATTTCCCATCAACCACCACCCTCTGTCTTCTATCAGCTAGCCAATTCCTGATCCAAACTGCTAAATCATCCTCAATCCCATGCATCTGCATTTTCTGCAATAGCCTACCATGGGGAACCTTATCAAACGCTTTGCTAAAATCCATATACACCATGTCAACTGCCTTACCCTTATCCATCCCTTTGGTCAGCTTTTCAAAAAACTCGATAAGGTTTGTGAGGCACGACCTACCCTTCACTAAACCGTAGAAGGCAGATTTTTTACACAAAGAGTAGTGGGTGCCTGGAACTTGTTGTTGGGTGAGATAGTGGAAGTGACTTTTAAGGGGCGTCTTGACAAGTACATGAATAGGATGGAAATAGAGGGATATGGTCCCCGGAAGGGTAAGAGGTTTTAGTTAAATTGGGCAGCATGGTCAGTGCAGACTTGGAGGGCCGAAGACCTGTTCCTGTGCTGTAATTTTCTTTGTTCTTTGTTCTACATGTTACTGCTTCACATTGGGACAGCTTCAGAACTTCAGGAGATTCAGGCTCAGATAGATAACCTTCAAAATCCATGGGATCCTGCCACTGTAGCTAAGCTTCTCATTCTCAAAAGAGAGGTCATGTTCTTGCAGTTTGATGCTGCTGTTCGCCATTCAATCAGGTAACCAACATATTCTATAAAGAGTTATTTTGAATGGAAATGTTACTGCCGGTTTGTTACTGCAAATTGTGGAGTTCTGGCTCAGGAATTGGAAATACAAATCTCTCCTGTTTCATAGAGCCTTTCACATATTCAGCATCTCCCAAAGTGCTCAACAGACATTGAATTACTTTTGAAGTATACTCACAATGTCGTGCGGGTAATTCAATTTAAATTTAATATAATTTAAGTGTCAGATCCCCACTGGGATGTGTTCCTATGGTTACTCAGAGATGGGTATTTGGGAGAAGCACAATGATATTCAGCTGTGTGTGTTTGTGATGGAATGTGAGCTCTCCACTAACAACATTATCTCTTCAACTGTTTAATAAGTGCAATGCCCAAAAACAAATGATCCTTCGGATGTCTAGCTCTGTCCTACTGTCCTCGAGAAGCTTCAAGTGGGTGAAGGATACACCGGGTGATATTCTCTGGCCTCTCCGTGGTGTTTTTCTGGGCAATGGGAAACAGTGCGCCTTTTGCTGGCAGCGAGATCTTCTGCTCCCGCCGCCATTGTTGGAAATTCCCATTGAAGCCTTCCCACACCACTAGAAACCCGCAACAGGGAGCGTATCACCGGCAGGAGCAGGGAATCCCACCAGCATGAACGGCCAGAGAATTCTGCCATAGACTACCTTTTTGTCAAGAGGAATTCCTGCAATAAATCATTCCGCTTATAATGAATATTTTTTACATTTCACTTCCCTCTCTCGCTTGCTTAGCACATGCACTTACATCTACTCACACACTCACACCTATGGCAGTGTTCTTCTTACACAAACAGCAATGCGATAATGTCCCGATAATCTGTTTTTTTGTGAGTAGAGAGATGGAGGCCTCGGTTTGAATTCTCCTTTGGAAGCACCTGCAATAGTGCAGTGCTCTCTCAGTACTGCACTGGGGTGCCAGCCTTGAGGTTTCTGCTCAGGCCCTGAGGAGAGATGATGAGAGGAGACTAACATCCAGTATAACGCCAACATTGACCAGTTGACTCACATATTTGCACCTCCTCACACACTTACAGATATAGGCACGCCTGTCTAAGTAGGTCTCAGTGTAATTTATTATTTAATGAATATTGCATCACAATTAGCACAACTCACCTGAAATTAATGGTCACAGTGATATGAGACAGAATCAAAGAAGCTTGAATGGATATTATCCTGTTTTCAAAACAGATAGAATCTCACAACACCAGGTTAAAATCCAACAGGTTTATTTGGAAACACAAGCTTTTGGTGCGCTGCTCCTTCATCAGGTGGTGAGTCACTCTGAAAGCATGTGATTCCATATAAAGCTGTTGGACTTTAACCTGGTGTGGTGAGACTTCTTACGGTGCCCACCCCAGTCTAACACCGGCATCTCCACATCAAAATAGATGCAAGTTGTCTTGATCTGTCCCTCACTTTTATCTTTGAATCTGGTGCAGTGGTGTATGTGATAGTAAACTGATCATTTTTGTTTCTGGATGATTTATTGCTTCGGGAAGAGGGCCAGGCTGGAACATCAGCTGTTTCACCACAGGGACCCAAGCCAAATTCCAACTAAACCATCCTGAGAATTAACAGCCAGGCTACTGTAGACATTTTATTGTTTTACATCAATGGTAGAAGCACTTAATTAGCCATTCAGAATATTATTACACATCTGTCTGTTTGATAAATGGTGCCTGATTGTTCACTAGTTAGCAACATAATGAAAAAATTCGGTTAATACCCTGACTCACAGAAATAAACCTCAGGCATTTTATATACGCCACCTGAGCCCAGAGATTAATTTCTGGCCTTGAGCTCATTTTTTTAATCTATTATTATTTGTGCAATATATGTCATTTTTTTAAATTACATTTTTTTGGGTCAATTTTTCTACTGACAGCAACTTTTTGTCCTGTAGCAGATTTTCAGCGTTCTCCATGGCCTTTGATACTTATAATATTCATAATAAATGTTTTATACATTTGTCAGTGTGAGTTTTGCTGAATAAACCAACATTTATTAGCTATCCCTAATTGCCCTTGAGAAGGTGGTGGTGAGCCACCTTCTTAAATCGCTGCAGTCCCTGTGATGTAGGTACACCCACAGTGTTGTTAGGGAGGGAGTTCTAAGATTTTGACCCAGCGACTGTGAAGGAACAGCAATTATATTTCCAAGTCAGGATGGTGACTGGCTTGGAGGGGAACTTGCAGGTGGTGGTGTTCCTGGGTGTCCGCTGCCCTTGTCCTTCTAGATGGTAGTTGTTGTGGGTTTGGAAGGTGCTGTCTAAGGAACCTTGGTGAGTTCCTACAGTGCATCTTGTAGATGGCACACACTGCTGCTACTGTGTGCTGATGTGTGAGTGATTGTGGAAGGGATAATGAGCAAGCAGGCATTCTTTGACCTGGATTGTGACAAGCTTCTAGAGCTGTACTCATCCAGACAAATGGAGAGTATCACATCATAATCCTGACTTGTGTCTTGTAGATGTGAACAAGCTTTGGGGAATCAGGAGATGAGTTATTTGCCATAGTATTCCGAGCCTCTGATGTGTTCTTATAGCCTTGGTATTTATGTGGCTAGTCCAGTTTCTGATCAATGGTAATCCCAAAGATGTTGATAATGGGAGATTCAGTGATGATAATGCCATTGAATGTCAAGAGGCGATGGTTAGATTCTCTCTAGTTGGAGATGGTCATTGCCTGGCATTTATGACTTGCCACTTATCAATTCAAGCCTGGATATTGTCCATTTGGTTATGGGCTACTTTCATATCTGAGACGTTGCGAATGGTGCTGACCATTGTGTAATCATCAGCGAACATCCCCATTTCTGACCTTATGATGGAAGGAAAGTCATTGATGAAGCAGCTGAAGATGGTTTGGCTTTCGACACTACCCTGAGGAATTCCTGCAGTGATGTCCTGGAACTGAGATGACTGACCCCCAATCATCACAACTATCTTCCTTTGTGCCAGGAATGGATGCTTCCAGAGAGGTAACTTACAGTATGTCAGCAGGCAGTGATGTGTCCTATATACTTCTTAAGTGTAAATTCTCTGTCAGGCACATATATAATTGAATAATTCGCAATTCCATCTGTTATCTCATGAATATTGCCAGTAGTGTGACTCATCCAGTATCATCTAGGTCAGAATTATATAACCTGCAATATGGATGTTTTATCTGGTCTGATTTGAATGCTATTTGACTATTATGTTCACAGTGTGCCACAGTGTATTAAGCCTTCATTTTCATCAATTGTTCTGTCTCAGTGAAGGAATCTGAGGTGAAAGCAGTTATTGTATCTTCTGTGCTGATAATTCACATTCTGTCTTCTTGCCTTTTTACAGGGAAACGTTCCTTTCTGCTGGTAACGTGTCAGCTTTTCAAACAGTAACGGACAGTATGCGCCAAGCACTGCCCGCCATGAGTAACTCTGTGGTCAGCAGCCTGTATGGGTCATTACTCCCTGTGCCACAGCCACTGGATGCATGGAATGCCAGGGTTAGTATAAGTTGGGGGTCAACCACATCAATCCTGAACTGACTAAAATCAGTCAGAATATTATTTTCAACAGCTCCATATTTCCCGAGGTCTCCATTAGGTTTGCTATCAGTTATGGTGCAGTCTGCTCTTTTTGGTATAGGACACTTCACCTGGAGCTTGACACCTGATAATTCAGTCAATGCCAGTGTTTGTGCTGGACACAAGTCTCCCGTCATCCCCTTTCACCTCTCCTCTGAGTCACAGGTTTCTGGGTCCCACTCCAGGGCTTGAGCAGAAACAACAAGGCTGACACTCCGGTGTAGTCCTGAGGGAGCGCTGCACTATTATAGGGGATGTTAAACTGAGGCCTATCTGCCTAAAGGTCCCATTGCACGATGTTGAAGAAGATCAGAGGTGTAGTCCCAATAGTTAACCAATAAGCAGCATCACAAAACACAGATTATCTGGGCATTATCACATTGGTGTTTGTGGAAGATTGGTGTAGAAACAGCTACTGCAGTTCTTCTATTACTCTTCACAAGGACTGCATTGGCTGTAAAACGCTTTGAGCCATCCAGTGGTTGTGAGAAATGCTGTACAAAAGCAGGTCGGTCTGTCTGTAACCCTATCAGCTTATCCTTTTGTTCCTTTCTCTCTCATGTACTTATCTAAGTACCCCTAATGAGTGGGGTGAATTGTAAAATTCTACAAGAATTTCACACAATCACACAATTGTTACAGCACAGAAGGAGGCCATTCAGCCCATCCTATCTGCATTGACTCTAAAGGAGCAACTTATCTAGTGCAACTCCTCTGCTTTCTCTCTGTATCCCGGCACACCTTTTCAGTTAAGTTTAATTCCTTCTTGAATGCGTCATTTGAACTTGCCTCCACCACACTCTCAGACAGTGCATTCCACACCCTAACCAATCACTGCTTAAACAGTTTTTCCTCCAATCACTTTTGCTTCTTTTACTAATTATATTAAATCTGTGCCCTCACATTCTCAATCCTCGCAAGAATGGGAACAGTTTCTCCCTCTCGATTCTGTCCAGACCCCCTCATGATTTTGAACATCTCAATTGAGTCTTCTCTCATCCTTCTTTTCTGTAAGGAAAACAGTCACAACTTTTCCAATCTGTCTTCATAACTGAAGTTCTTCATCACTGGAACCATTATTGTGGATCTTTTCTGCAGCCTCTCTAATGTCTTCACACCCTTTCTGAAGTGTAGCACCCAGAATAGATAAACTAATCCAGCTGAGGCCAAACCAGTGTCTTGTACAGATTTAACATAAAGTGAAGCAATTTACTTGCACTTCTTTCAATTTAGTCTCCTGTATTTATTATTCCCAATGTGATCTTCTCTACACTGGGGAGACCAACTACAGACTTTTTTTAAATTCATTTACACGATGTTGGCTTCATTGGTTAGGCCAGTATTTATTGCCCAAGCTTAATTGCCATTGAGAAGGTGATGGTGACTTCCTTCTTGAATTGCTGAATTCAAGCAGCGCTAATAGGGAGAGGGTCCTAGGGTTTTCATTCCAGTCAGGCAACCACTTTGCAGAACATTTCTGCTCAGTCCATAAGCATAGAGTCACATATCCACAAGCATGTGACATGCATAGGCAGCTGGGATCAAATGAATCCCTTGAAGAGTATAGACAGTGTAGGAATAGAGTTGAGAGAAATCAGAAGGCAAAAAAGGGACATGAGATTGTTTTGGCAGATAAGGCAAAGAAGAATCCAAAGAACTTCTACAACTACATAAAGGGCAAAAGAGTAACTAGGGAGAGAGTAGGACCTCTTAAGGATCAACAAGGTCATCAATGTGCAGATCCACAAGAGATGGGTGAGATCCTAAATGAATATTTTTCATCAATATTCACTGTTGAGAGAAGCATGGATGTTAAGGAACTTGGGGAAATAAATAGTGATGTCTTGATGAGTGTACATATAACAGAGAAAGAGGTGTTGGAAGTCTTAAAGCGCACCAAGGTAGATAAATCGCCGGGATCTGATGAAGTGCATCCCAGGACACTGTGGGAGGCTAGGGAGGAAATTGCGGGTCCCCTTGCAGAGATATTTGAATCATCAACAGCCACAGATGTGGTGCCTGAAGATTAGAGAATGGCAGATTTTGTGCTTTGTTTAAGCAGGGCTGCAGGGAATAGCATGGGAACTACAGACTGGTGAGCTTCACATCTGTAGCGGGTAAATTGTTAGAAGATATTTTAAGAGACTGGATCTAGAGGCATTTAGAGATGCAAGGACTGCTTAGGGACTGCCAGCATGGCTTTGTGAGTGGAAAGACATGAATCACAAATGTGTTTGAGTTTTTTGAAGGTAGATGAGGGCAGTGCAATTGATGTTGTCTACATGGACTTTAGCAAGGCCTTTGACAAGGTACCACATGGTAGGTTGTTGCATAAGGTTAAAACTCATGGGATCCAGGGTGAGGTATCTAAATGGATACAAAATTGGCTTGATGACAGAAGACAGAGAAGGTGGTTGTAGAGGGTTGTTTTTCAAACTGGAGGCCATGCTGGGTCCACTGTTATTTGCCATTTATATGGATGATTTAGGTGAGAATTTAGTAGCCATGGTTAGTAAGTTTGCAGATGATACCAAGATTGGTGGTATAGGGGACAGTGAAGAAGCTTATCTAGGGTTGCAATGGGATCTTGATCAATTGGGCCAGTGGGTTGATGAATGGCAGATGGAGTTTAATTTAGATAAATGCAAAGTGATGCATTTTGGTCGATCGAACCAGGGTAGGGCTTACTCAGTTAATGGTAGGTCGCTGGGGAGAGTTATCGAACAAAGAGATCTAGGGGTAAATGTTCAAAGCTCCTTGAAAGTGTAGTTACAGATGGACAGCATGGTGAAGAAGGCAATCAGAATGATTGGTTCATTGGTCAGAACATTGAATACAGGGGTTGGGACATCTTGTTGAAGTTGTACAAGACATTGGTAAGACCACACTTGGTGTCTCATATTGAAATAAAACTGGAAAAAGACAGAAAGAGTCATTGGCCCAAAATGTTAACACTGCCTTCCTCTCTCCATAGATCTGCTGAATGTTTCAGACATTCTCTGGTTTTATTTCAGAGTTTCAGTATTTACAGCATTTTGCTTTTTATATTTCTTAACTGGACTTATTTACAGTTCAATTCTTCCGTCATTGACCCAATGTTTTCTCTTCTAGGCCTCTGCATTGTTTCCCTGGAGAACCTTCTTAGCAAGAGAAGGATTTGTCCCAGTGATGCTCGGCAACTTTCAAACCATTGAGTATAGTATGCAGGTAGAAGAATTAATTTGGTTGCATCTTCTCTGCTACAGAGAGCTCCTTAGCTGTCAGTTTTGGTTTTTATATATTGTATCTCAGAATGGTACATAACTGGGAATTTCAAAAATCGGGTGTTAAGATAAATGACAGCCTGTGCACTGAGTGACACTGATGTATGATAACATTACATAGATAAGAGCAGGAGGAGGCCATTTGGCCCTTTGAGCCTACCCTGCCATTCATCACGATCATTGCTGATCGTCCAACTCAATAGCCTAATCCTGTTTTCTCCCCATAACCTTTGATCCCATTTGCACCAAGTGCTATATCCAGCCGCCTCTTGAATACATTCAATGTTTTGACATCAATTACTTCCTATGGTAATGAATTCCACAGGCTCATCACTCTTTGGTTGAAGAAATGTCTTCTCATATCCGTCCTAAATAGTCTACCCTGAATCCTCATATTGTGGCCCCTGGTTCTGGGCACTCCCACCATCGGAACATCCTCCCTGCATCTACCCTATCTAGTCCTGGTAGAATTTTATAAGTCTTTATGAGATATCCCCTCATTTGTCTGAACTCCAGTGAAGCCTAGCCTAGTCAATCTCTCCTCTTATATCAGTCCCGCCATCCCCGGAAATTGATACTGAAAGTTATTGCCTTTGCAAGTGTGTCAAGTTGCAGCCAATCACCACAGAAACCAAAGGCCCAGAAGTGTGACACTGAAAGAGCCTGATGATCAGATTTGCTGCCGTTTCTCTCTGATCCAGATGTGTCTGTGCAAACTGAGTGATCGTGACCGACGTGTGGCCAATGCTGAACTACTTGCCGTCTCTCTTTTGATGGAGGATGTGATGGAGAATGGGAATGAAACTGTCCTGTTGACTGAACAGGGTGAGGAGCCACATGATGAGTCAGTGACCCAAGCGGAGCAGGTAAAACCTTCGCCAATTATTTAAATTGCATTCTTATCCTTGGCTAAATGATTGGTGACTTGGCTGGGGTGAATATTGGATGAATATTGGATGGGGTGAATATCTATGAGGATGTGTCTAGGGCGGTGGATAGAGGAGAGCCGGTGGATGTGGTCTTTCTTGATTTTCAGAAGGCGTTTGACAAGGTACCTCACAAAAGGTTATTGCAGAAGGTAAGGGGGCATGGAGTTGGGGGTAGGGTGTTAGCGTGGATAGAGGATTGGTTGTCAAATAGGAGGCAGAGAGTGGGGGTTAATGGGTGCTATTCGGATTGGCGGTTGGTGACTAGTGGAGTGCCCCAGGGGTCGGTGCTGGGGCCTCAGCTATTTACCATTTATATAGATGATCTGGAGGAGGGAACCGAGTGTATGGTGTCGAAATTTGCTGATGACACCAAGATTGGGGGAACGGCAAATTGCACAGAGGGTGTAGAGAGTCTGCAGAAGGATCTAGATAGGCTGGGCGAATGGGCCAGGAACTGGCAAATGGAATTTAATGTTGACAAGTGCGAGGTGGTCCACTTTGGTAGGAATAATGGTAGGAAGGACTATTACTTATGTGGCGAAAAACTGCAGCAGGCGATGGTGCAGAGGGACCTCGGGGTCCTTGTGCATGAGTCGCAAAAACCCAGCCTGCAGGTGCAGCAGGTGGTCAGGAAGGCTAATGGGATGCTGGCCTTCATAGTGAGGGGGATTGAATATAAAAGTAGGGAGGTCTTGCTGCAGCAGTATAGGGCATTGGTGAGGCCGCAGCTGGAGTACTGTGTGCAGTTTTGGTCGCCGCACTTACGCAAGGATATTTTGGCCTTGGAGGGAGTGCAGAGGAGGTTTACTAGGCTGATGCCGGAGTTGAGGGGGTTGAGCTATGCTCTGAGAGAAATGGCACAGACCTCTCTTTCTCAGGCCCCTTCTGCCAACTGTATTACTCTGGGCATCTTGAGCTAGAGAGTGACCCCTGTATTGAAATGGGACATGCAGGTGGCAATGCAGTCCAGGTTGTGCTTTCCCATTAAGAGTAACTAGTAGGTGAAGGGGAAACAGAAAAATAATTTCCTTGTGCACAGTATACCTGTGAGTAATTAGGGGAAATAGTGCATAGGACAGATGTGCATATAATTTGCAGTTTGATTTACTTATGCTTTGCTAGTCTGAAAGTGTATCTAAAGGTACACTTTATCTTTAAAACCGCACCAAAGACTGCTACATAAGATAAAGGTGCACAGTGTATTGGATAACATATTAGCATGGATAGAAGATTGGTTAACTAACAGAAAGCAAAGAGTGGGGGTAAATGGGTTTTTACTGGTTGATGATCAGTGACTAGTGATGTGCCTCAGGGATCAGTGTTGGGACCGCAATTGTTTATGATTTACAAAGATGATTTGGAGTTGGGGACCAAGTGTAGTGTGTCAAAATTCGCAGATGACACTAACGTGGGTGGCAGAGCAAAGTGTGCAGAGGACGCTGAAAGTCTGCAAAGAGATATATAAAATCTAAGTGAGTGGGCGAGGCTCTGGCAGATGGAGTACAATGTTGGTAAATGTGAAGTCATCCATTTTGTAGGAATAACAGCAAAATGGACTGTTATTTAAGTGGCAAAAAAGTGCAGCATGCTGCTGTGCAGAGGGACCTGGATGTCCTTCTGGAAGAATCTCGAGGAATTGGTTTGTAGGTGCAGCAGGTAATTAAGAAGGCAAATGGAATTTTGTCCTTCTTTGCTAGAGGGATGGAGTTTAAAAACAGGAAGATGATGTTGAAAAGAAAGATGGAGTAGTTATATAAGGTGCTGGTGAGGCCACATCTGGAGTACTGTGCACAGTTTTGGTCTTGAGAAAGGATATACTGGCACTGGAGGGGGTGCAGAGGAGATTCATTAGGTTGATTCTGGAGTTGAGAGGGTTGGCTTATGAGGAGAGATTGAGTAGACTGGGGCTATACTCACTGGAATTCAGAAGAATGAGGGAGATCTTATAGAAACATATAAGATTATGAAGGGAATAGATAAGATAGAAGCAGAGAAGTTGTTTCCACTGGCGGGTGAAACTAGAACTAGGGGGCATGGCCTCAAAATAAGGGGAAGCAGATTTAGGACTGAGTTGAGAAGGAACTTCTTCACACAAAGGGTTGTGAATCTGTGGAATTCCCTGCCCAGTGAAGCAGTTGAGGCTACCTCATTGAATGTTTTTCAGGCAAGGATAGATACATTTTTGAACAGTAAAGGAATTAAGGGTTATGGTAAGCGGGTGGGTAAGTGGAGCTGAGTCCACAAAAAGATCAGCATGATCTTATTGAATGGCAGAGCAGGCTTGAGGGGCCAGATGGCCTTCTCCAGCTCCTAATTCTTATGCTCTTATGTTCTTATTAAGTCATACTGATATGAGGGCAGATCATTCTGATTTCAAAGCACCTGTGCACCATTTTTATTCACTTGTATTTGATTGAAAATGATGACAAATTCAGAGGCATTGTTAGTTGGTGTTAACTCCAATATATTCTGCCTCAGAAATGGCAGACTGCTTCCCTTAAATGAGAATTTCCTGTTCTCGACGATTCTATCATGGGAACTATTGATTCGATGTCAGCTGCTTTAGCAGATTTTGTAGCTAAACAGCTCTGGTGTAGATTCCTGGAAGCAATTCACCCTGGCTGTCTTCTCAGTCCACAGAACCTCTACAATGCAGAAGAAGGCCATTTGGCCCATCAACTCTGCACCTACTGTCCAAAAGAGCATCTTAAGCTCATGACCCTGTGCATTTACTATGGCAACTCTACCTAACCTATACAACTTGGGACACTAAGGTGCATTTTAGCATGGCCAATCAACCTAACCTACACATCTTTAGAGTGTGGGAGGACACCAGAGCACCTAAAGGAAACCCACGCAGACATGGGGAGAATGTGCAAACTCCACACAGACAGTGACCCAAGGCTGGAATCGAACCCGGGTCCCTGGCACTGTGAGGCAATAGCGCTAACCACAGTGCCACCCTTAAGTCAAGAAAAGGCAGGGGGGTTGAAGGAAAGGGAGCATGAAATAAAGAAGTGGGAATGGTTGTGGTTTTTTTTATCTTACATGCAGCACTGTGATCCTTGTTGGTAATCTCGTCCCAAAGATTTGCACAAGTGCAAACAAATATGCAGAACGATGAGGGACAGCAGGCCACTCACGCAGCTAACATTTACAACAGCGTAACCTCATGATTTTCTATATTATGTAATTGGCAAGTAAACAACTAGTTTTAACATCTAACACTGCCCACCTCATGAGGACTCTGGATCCAGCTGAAGTTGTCTATGACAATATGTAATTTACTCAATTATAAGTGGCTTTCCTGGGCTGATGCTTGATTTCTCGATACTTTATGACTTTTGGTGTTTACCGTAGGAAGATGATGTTGAAAAGAAAGATGGGGAACAATCCTCAGTCAGCAACATGGTGCCCTCTTTGAAAACAAAAGAGCCTATATCAGCGCACATGGCTCTGAAATCTTTCCTAATATTATGGAAACAACTCGAGGTGTTTAAGGAGGAATGGGGCAGGCTAAAGCTGAACGTGGAGCAGATCAATTCTGTGACCCTCTACAAACAATTCTGCAAAGTTTACAGGTAAGAAAGATAAATGCGGAAGATGCACATCTTGTAATACATAATTCTCTGTCTTTGGTACACATTAGTTGTATAATGCTACAAATTATCCTCTATTCTCTGAGAAACTGCACTGAGTTTGCTGCATGCAATTATGTGCTAGCGGAATGAATATTAAACATGAAATTCTCTACCCATGAGATTGCAATTATAGTCAACTATTGGCTAAAAGCAGATTACTACAATTGTGGAATCTGAAACCAAAAGAGAAACTGCTGGAAGGGACATTTTCGCCAACTCCAGTGATGGGAGTGGTGTTGGGTATTGTGGGGGAGTGGACTAGGTTATCCTGAAGGGAATGGTCCCTGTGGAATGCCAGCAGAGGGAGTGAAGGGAAAATGTGTTTGGTGGTGGCACCACACTGGAGTTGGTGAAAATGGCAGAAGATTATACTTTGCATGCGAAGGCTGGTGGGGCAAAATATGAGAACAAGGGGAACTCTATCCTTCCTCTGGAGGGAGGGGAGGAGGTGAGGGTTGTGGTGCAGGAGATGGACTGTATGTTCTTGAGGGCCCTGTCGACAACTGTAGATGGGAGACCACGGTTGAGGACAAAGGAGCACATATTACAAGCACCACTTTGGAAAGTGGCATCATCGGGACAAATGTGACAGAGGCGAAGGAGCTGAGAGCAGGCCTTACAGGATGTAGGGTGTGAAGAGCTGTAGTCCAGATAGCTGTGGACATTTGTAGATAGTCTGTTGTTAGATATGGATATCTACCAATAATCTACCATTCCTCCACTATATCTAACACCTCTCCAATCACTCATGGCACCTTCCCATGCAATTGCAGAAGGTGTAACACCTACCCCTTTACCTCTTCCATGCTCACCACCCAAGGCCCAAAACACTCATTCCAGGTTAAGCAGTGTTTCACTTGCACCTCTTTCAATTTGGTCTATTGCATTCGCTGTTCCTAATGTGGTCTCCTCTATATCGGAGAGACCAAGTTTAGACTGGGTGATTTGCTTTGCTGAGCACCTTTGGTCTGTGCGCAATCAGGACCCTGACCTTCTGGTTGCTTGCCATTTTAACACACAATCCTGATCCCATGCCGCATGAAGGGTCCTCCTTCATCTCGGTGGGCCGCAAGATTGAAATTAGGCTTGTTCACCAAAAATAACCCTGTGAATAAGATTAAATACATTTAATACATGCTGAATGTTTCATAAAGAGTTATAGAAAATGCTTAGCCATTTATGTATTAATAGAACTCTGACCAAATAAAAACAAAATAAATATTTACACTTGGGAAGCAGAGTGAGCGCACGGTTCTGACAGTCAATGTTGTCAGCAATCAGTGTGCACCTCACTTCATTTGTCCTTGCTTTACAGTCATAGTGGTAGGAAAAAACTACACAGACAGAAGTCAGCAGAACGTGGCAATCCTGCCCATGGACGACAGTCAACACATAGAACATAGAACATTACAGTGCAGTACAGGCCCTTCGGCCCTCGATGTTGCGCTGACCAGTGGAACCAATTTAATGACCCTCTAACTTAAACTATTCCAATGCTATCCATATGCCTATCCACTGACCATTTGAACGCCCTTAAAGTTGGCGAGTCCACAACTGCTGCAGGCAGGGCATTCCACGACCTTACTACCCTCTGAGTAAAGAACCTACCTCTGACATCCGTCCTGTAATTATCATCCCTTAATTCAAAGCTATGTCCCCTCATGTTAGCCATCACCAGCTGAGGAAAAAGGCTCTCACTGTCCACCCTATCTAATCCTCTGATCATCTTATATGCCTCAATTAAGTCACCTCCTAACCTTCTCTCTAACGAAAACAGCCTCAAGTCCCTCAGCCTTTCCTCATAAGACTTTCCCACCATACCAAGCAACATCCTGGTAAACCTCCTCTGCACCCTTTCCAATGCTTCCACATTTTTCTTATAATGCGGCGACCAGAACTGTACGCAATACTCCAAGTGCAGCCGCACCAGAGTTTTGTACAGTTGTAACATGATCTCATATCTCCAAAACTCAACCCCTCTACCAATAAAAGCTAACATACTGTACGACTTCTTAACAACCTTATCAACCTGGGTGCCAATTTTCAGGGATCTATGCACAATGTCTTGTGGGCCGTATCTAGAACCCAGATGGGCTGCATTTTTCCCCCAGGCCGCAGGTTGCCCACCACTGCTGTAACATGATTCAGCTGAAAACCTATCTGGTCAATCACCCTCTGTCTGTTACAATGGGAAGCCCCGAGAGGGACTTGCCTCATGTGAATTTAGCACTCAGCATGAGAAAAGGTCCATTTGATTGTAGCAGCTCCCCAGTGATTGCCAGATTGAATATTTCCATCTATTACTTGGCAAATTTACCTTTCTTATTGTGAGAGTCTCTAGTACCTACAGAAACTACTTTGCAGATTCCAGCATAAGCCATTCCCTGTTGAACTTTTCCTCCACTCCCTAATAGTTTCTTACCTCCCTAATAGTTTCCTAACTCCCGAATGGCTTTCTAACTAAATCACTCTCTGCTAGTCTCTTTTCTCATTTTTGGGTGGCACAGTGGTTAGCTGCCTCACAATGCCAGGGTCCCAAGTTCAATTCTGGCCTCAGCCAGAATGTGCTGTGTGTGGAGTTTACACATTCTCCTTGTGTCTGCATGGGTTTCCTCCGGGTGCTCTGGTTTCCTCCCACAGTCCAAAGATGTGCGAGTTACGTTGATTGGCCATGCTAAATTGACCCTAGTATCAGGGGATTAGCAGGGTAAATGTGTGGTGTTACGGAATAGATCCTGGGTGGGATTGTGGTTGGGACAGTCTCAATGGGCTAAATGGCCTCCTTCTGTACCGTAGGGATTCTATGATTCTATTCCATGAAAATAGATAGTGGAGAAAAGCTGGAAAGAGCCTTTGAGCAGGTGCTGGGCCATCATTTACTGAAGGAGGAGTGGGGAGATGTACGGAGACAAAACATTATTATAATAACCAATCCCTAGCCTTTTGTGTTTGGAGACTCCACATCCATTTGCAGCTGGGTACAGTATGATAGCTGTAATTATCCGGTCGCTTAGCAGTATATTTATTTTTATCAACAATCAGATCTTAAGAACAACTTTTGCTTCTCTGAAGCAGAACAGGTTACCCTTTTAGAGTATCAAATGTCTCTGATATGGAGGACATTAGCTATGAGGAAAGATTGGAGAAACTTGGTTTATTCTCACCGGAATGATGGAGGTTCAGGGGCGACCTGATAGAAGCCTACAAGATCATGTTTAAAGGAGATGTACATGGCAAGTTTTTTACACAGAGGGTGGTGGGTGCCTGGAACTCGCTGCAGGGGGACGTAGTGGAAGCGGATACAATAGTGAGTTTTAAGGGGTGTCTGGACAAATACACAAATAGGATGGGAATAGAGGGATATGGTTCCCCAGAAGGATAGGGGGTTTTAGTTCAGTCGGCAGCATGGTCAGTGCAGGCTTGGAGGATTGAAGGGCCTGTTCCCTGTACTGTAATTTTTTTTGTTCTTTGTTCTTTGAAACTTGTTTGTTAACTGCTTCAAAAAAATTTCTTCCAAGAAAATCCATGAAACTGAGGACTTTGCCCTCCAAACCATAGAATCCCTATGGTGCAGAAGGAGGCCATTTGGCCTATCAAGTCTGCACCAACTCTCTGAAAGAGCATCTTACCCAACGACACTCCCCTCTCCCCCCACTGGCCTATCCCTGTAACCCCTTGCATTTACCGTGGTCAATCCACCTAACGTGCGCATCTTTGGACATTCTAGATTGGAAATCATGCACCCAGCTATGAATGTAATAGCCTGTCAGTTAGGCATGGAAGATGAGTATGAAAGGATGGTGATGGACAATCAGCCACTACTCCCACCAAAGGGGGCGTCAGATGTGGAAATAAAAACTCAGCAGGTATGTTGGACACATCTCAATTAAGGCAGAGTTTGGTTTAGGTTATTTTATTGGGCATTTTATTTCAAAGTGTTCCCCCATAAACAGCGAAACATTTCATGTAGTTCTTATGGCTTCCTATTTAATTCAGTTCCAGTTACCAGAATTATTATTGCTTGCTCTGTTGGCAGGAAGCCTTGCTCTCTCCACATTTTATTATTAGACCCAAACAGCTCCACTGTTATCATTTAATTCCTGGTCACGTATTTATTTAATTCCTTGGCTTTGATGCCAAGGGTAAGTTTGGATACCACAGGGGGTCAAATGGGCCATTTTAGCTAAATAAAGAGGGCAGAAATTTTCAAATGTTGCCATGCCCGACAAAGTCACCGAGGCTGATAGCGACAAAACTGAACCGTTCAACAGGCCACAGCGCTATAACTGACTGCAAGCAAGACTTATGGCCATTTTGATTGGCTGACCACTCTGTAGGCCGATCAGTGCCACTGGGGCTAGTGGCCATTGCTGGGACTCCAGACAAAGCCCAGCCTCTAATTGCCAATAGCCCAGGACACAAGTAAGTATGGGGGTCTCATGGTGGGAACAGGAGTGGGAGGGGCAGGGATCGCATTGAAAAGGGAGGGAACACTGGGCGGGTGGGGGAAAATACACTGGTTGGAGGTGTGGATTGGGAAAAGGGGCCCCATGAGGCAGGCTTCCTGCCTGAGGCCACAGCAGATTAATCTGCCAAGCATCCCCCCTGTTCCTGACCTCCTCCCACTGGCCAATAAAAATGCATTCAGGTGGGAAGCAGCCATTAATTGGCTACTCATGGACCTCAACTGGGGCAAGGGCAGCTGGGTGGTCCTTAGCTTCATCCACACCCGATAAAATTTCGGGCAGGTAAGCAGTGGAACAAGTATTTTGTGCTCCCACTACCTGCAAACCCACCAATGGGTAATTCTGCCTATAAATTGAAGTTGTGTAGATACAGCAGCAGGAGGTAATCAATTAGATAATTGATTAATTCATTAATTGACATCATAAGCAGTAAATAAAGCAGATGAGAACCTTGAACACAGAGCAAGAGAATGATCCAACTCTGTTAGAGTGGGAGAAACAAACTGGGTGAAAAGAAATAACTTGCATTAATGAGAAATTTTCATCACATCAGAATGTCCCAAAGCACTCTACAGAAAATCAAATACTTTTGAAAAAGAGATGTTGTTAGCGTAGAAAATGTTGGCAGTCAGTTGCCCCAAAGAATTTCCTATAAACAGCAATGTAGAATGTAAATAATCAGGTAAGTGTTGGCTAAGGGAAGAATGTTGGCTGTGACTCTAGGAGAACTCCCTCAGTTTTCTTGGTGTGGTGCTGTGGAATATTTTCAGCCGACCTGAGAAGGGAGATGGGGCCTTGATTTAACATCTCATTTGGAAGACAGCACCTGGATTGAGTGCTCAGGTCTCCGGAGTAAGATTTGATTGAATGGTAGGAGTGCTGGACAGCTTGGAAGAATTAGCTGAAATGATAGAGCCCTTGCTTAGTAAGTGAGAAGTAGTTGGATCGTATACCTACATTCTCCACTGTGAGTTTGGGGTGACATGGTTAGCACTGCTGCCTCACAGCACTAGGGACCTGGGTGTGATTCCCAGCTTGGGTCACTGTCTGTGCGGTCTGCACATTCTCCCTGTGTTTGTATGGGTTTCCTGTGGGTGCTCTGGTTTCCTCCCACAGTCTGAAAAATGTGCTGATTAAGTGCATTGGCCGTGCTGAATTCTCCCTTAGTGAACTTGAACAGGTGTTGGAGTGAGGTGACTCGGGGATTTTCACAGTAACTTCATTGCAGTGTTAACGTAAGCCCACTTGTGACACTAACAAACAAACTTAAACTTAAAAAAAATTCAAAGCTGACACCAACATGGACCTTGATCTTCTTGCAGTTCCTACAGTCCATTTTTCAACCACAATCATGATTTCGGACTCCTTCCTTTCATTAGCTTTTCATTCAGAAGCAGAACAAGAAACTTGGTCAATTAGTAAATGTGAGGATCTGGGGGGAGGGGGAGTGAAGAAAAGAGGTTACGTGAAGACTATTCATAGAATCAGACAGATATTGAAAGACTGAAAAATTGAAATGAGGAAAGTGACACCGATACAGAAAGCGATAGAGGGGGAGGGAGAATAAAAACACAGAGGCAGCCAGTGTTGTAGATGTCTCTGAGCAGCACCATTGGACTGGTAAATATGTATGTTGCATTATAATGAGCTTTCTTTCTGTTGTCGGTGTTTTCACAAGAACCCGAGACACAAGGTCAAACAAAAGTTGAAGCAAATGTGTTTTTTTAAACAGCTACATAAAATCCTTGAGAGTATGGAATGTTACCTGATCAATGAGCTGCAGAAGAAAATCGCAAAGGAGATCACACTTGTTATGTCGGAACGAGCCAGAGGAGAAACCACTTTGCCGATAGGTAATTAACGACCCATTCATTGATAATTCCTCACTTGTACCAGCTACTGTTTGGTCAAGAAAGTAGAATGAAGCCTTCATAATATAAATTGCACCTGACAAATAATTGGTTTTGAGCTTTTGGATATTAATTCATTCTGGGAGATATGTTATTCAGTTCAATTCAACTTTATTGTCATTGTATAGTGCACAAATACAAATACAACGAAATGTGAGCTTGCAGGCTCCTAAGATACAAAAAATAGCAAATGCAGTAGTCATTATAGAATAGTGCTAATAGCCATTCAGTGTATACATGCATATTGCACAATGCCCATTGCCTGGGAATATGTTAAAAGGTGGAGTTCAGCTGGAGCTCTGGGGAAGAAGTTATTATTGAGTCTGATCGTACGGCTTGAATGCATCTGTAGCGCCTCCTAAATCATAGGGGGGCAGTCAGTCTGTGGTTGGGGTGGGTGGGATCTCTAGTGATGCTTAGAGATCTCCATAGACAGTGTTTGTGATAAATCTCCTGGATGGCTGGTACCTGGGTGCTAATGATGTATTGGGCAGTTTTGACTACCCACTGCAAAACTTTTCGGTCAGAAATGGAGCAACTGCCGTACCACACTGTAATGCAGTTCGACAAGACGCTCTCTATTGTGCACTGGTAGAAGTTTGAAAGAAGCTGGGGGAACAGGTTGGCTCTCTTTAGCCTCCTCAGGAAGTCTGGGTGCTGCCGAGCCTATCATCATCTCACGTGAGAACACCATCCACCAGGTACACGGTACCTACTCTTGCAAATTGGCCAATGTTGTCTACCTGATACACTGCAGGAAAGGATGTCCCAACGCACAGTACATTGGCAAGACCATTGGTAAGATGCTACGGTAATGGATGAATGGACACTGCTTGACAATCACCAGGCAGGAGTGTTCCCTTCCTGTTGGGGAACACTTCAGCAGTCATTGGCATTCAGCCTCCAATCTTCGAATAAGCATTCTCCAAGGCAGCCATCAAAACACACGACAACACAGAGTCGCCGAGCAGAAACTGATAGCCAAGTTTTGCACACATGAGGACGGCCTCAACCGGGATCTTGGGTTCATGTCACACTATCTGTAACCCCCATGACTTGCCTGGACTAGCAAAATCTCACTAATTGTCCTGGCTGGAGACAATTCTCATCTCTTAACACTCTCTCTACTCATATTGTCTGCACCTGTGAAGACTTGATTACCTGTAAAGACTCGTATTCCAACCATTATCTTGTAATTGAGTCTGTGTCTATGTATGTCCTGTTTGTGAACTGAACTCTCCACTCACCTGATGAAGGGGCAGCACTCAGAAAGCTCATGCTACAGAATAAACCTGGTGTTGTGAGACTCCTTACTGTGCCTACCCCAGTCCGACACCAGTGTCTCCTCATCATCGAGCCGCCTTCACTAGGGAGGAGTTACAGGACTGTGAGAGGTCCCCTCTGATGTGGACACCCATGTTGTGAAGGAGGAAGAGCTGTAAAATTTCAGAATCTGCTAGACCTTCACTCACTGGTCCCACATTAAACAATTTTCCTTTCTAACCTATTGAATCATTAGGAAGAATCATAGAATCCCTACAGTGCAGAAGGAGACCATTCAGCCCATCGAGCTTGCACTGACCACAATCCCACCCAAGCCCTATCCCTGTAACCCACATATTTACGCTGCTAATCCCTTGACAGTGAGGGACAATTTAGCACACAAATGCACCTAACCCACACATCTTTGGAGTGGATTAAAACCACTCCAGCAACACTAGATAATAACAACAGCAGCAAATTGCTGATATGTGGTAACAAGGACCTTAAATTTGAAATCCACCCCCTCAGGAATAGAATCACTCTGGAGACTTTTATTTTGCTGCTTCCATCCTCAAATTTTACATTCAAAGGGACCACTCCATATTCTGTCCTCAAGGGCACCCACTCTGCTTTACCCCTACAAATGTCCACTCCTATAAGAGGTGTAACCTCCCCTTCCCCACCCTCCCCGTCCCCACACACAAAACTCTCCCCCCATTGCTGGGAGCCCATCTGCAGACTGTAAGCACAACTGAACTGTGTCCTCTCTGGCACTATGTTGACTAGGCTGCCACTGCTCGGGGAGAAAAGCCGCGGCTCAAATAAATATCAAGGCCATTTCCTCTGATTTTAATTCAGTGAGGTGTTGGTGCGGGGTCCAATAGAATGCAATAAGTGCAACGTTTTATATCTAATCAATGGCAGTGGGGGTGCTGTAGGTCTGTATGAAACAAGCTGAACGGCTGTATGTCAAGGGCCTCTCAAATGTTGAAGGAGTTGGAAATTGGAGATAAAAGCACCTCACTGAATTAAAATCAGAGGAAATGGCCTTGATATTTATTTGAGCGGTGGCATAATAACAACAACAACAACAACAACAACAACAACAACAACCATCATCACCACCACCACCACCTGCAGTGGGGCCAAGGTAGCACAGTGTGAGGTAGTCGAGGACAATCGGGGAGGCTGGGGTGGGATGGGGTGCTGTGTTCCTAAATTCAGCATAGGTTTAGGTCATCAAAGTGCTTCCTATCAGGAGATGGACAAGTACAGTGGAGCATTTACCCAAATCCTGTTTGTGGGATCTTGCTGTGTATATATTGGCTGCTACTTTTTCTACATTACAACAATCTAAAAAGCGCTTCATTGACTTTGATAGGCCGGGCCATCATGAGGCCATAGAAGGCGCTATATAAATTCTCCCATTCTAGTAGAATTAAATCTTTCTCATTTTCTGTGTTCGAGATTGGGCAGCACGGTGGCACAGTGGTTAGCACTGCTGCCTCACAACACCAGGGACCTGGGTTCGATTCCAGCTTGATTCATTGTCTGTGTGGAGTCTGCACGTTCTCCCCATGTCTGCGTGAGTTTCCTCTGGGTGCTCCAGTTTCCTCCCACAGTCTGAAGGACGTGCTGGTTAGGTGCATTGGCTGTGCTACATTCTCCCTCAGTGTACCCAAACAGGTGTCAGAGTGTGGCAACTGGGGGATTTTCACAGTAACTTCATTGCAGCGTTAATGTAAGTCTACTCGTGACAAATAAATAAAGTTATTCAATTTCAACAGATTTTCTTTAATTAACTGGCCTCAATATAATTCATTTAATCTGTGAACTCCTGCTGGCCTGACCATTCAATTCTGTTTGTACTTATTTAAATAAAGAACTCTAATCTAAGGTTAGATACCCATAAACTGAGCCAGCTTGCGTTCTTCAAGAGAGTCAATCAGTAAGCATCGTGCTTCTGCATAGGGTAGACCATTTAGGACGGAGATGAGACATTTCTTCACCCAAAGAGTGGTGAGCCTGTGGAATTCATTACCACTGGAAGTAGTTGATGCCAAAACATTGAATATATTCAAGAGGCACTTGGGGCAAACGGGATCAAAGGTTTTGAGGAGAAAGCAGGATTAGACTACTGAGTTGGATGATCATCCATGATCTTAATAAAAACGAAGCAGGCTCAAGGGCCGAATGACCATCTCCTGCTCCTGTCTTCTGTGTTTCTATGTTTCTATCCAAGTTCCTGAGTCTACTTCACCACCTCACTGGCCTTTCCTGTTAATGAACCCCACAACTCAGTTCTGCCTTATTTTTTACCATGCATGTAACCTGTTCCCCTAGAACCTCAACCTTTTAACACAGGGTTACTAGCTGATGGCTATTCATTTTCACTGAGGCAAAAAGGCAAAAGATTTTTATTTTTAGTATGATTCTGTGTTGGAATTGAAGGAGAACTGTTTGCAGCACCGAAAGTGTTTTAAACACTGATAAGAATCCGGATTCAGATGTTTCAGGAAGGGAGGCAAAAGAGGTGGTGGAGTGGCACTGTTGATCAGAGACAGTGTCATGGCTGCAGAGAAGGAGGATGCCGTGGAGGAACTATCTACGGAGTCTGTGGGTGGAAATCAGGAACAGCAAAGGGTCGATAACTTTGGGTGTTTTCTATAGGCCGCCCAATAGTGACAGGGAAGTTGAGGTGCAGATAGGGAAACAGATTCTAGAGAGATGTAATAATAACAGAGTTGTCGTGATGGGAGACTTTAATTTCCCAAACATCGATTGGAATATCCCTAAGGTAAGGGGTTTGGTTGGGGAAGGGTTTGTTCAGGAAGGTTTCCTGACACAGCACGTGGATAAGCCTACAAGAGGAGAGGCTGTACTTGACCTGGTGCTGGCTAATGAACCAGGACAGGTGTTGTCGGATCTCTCGGTAGGAGAGCATCTTGGGGATGGAGATCATAATTCTATCTCCTTCACGATAGCATTGGAAAGAGGTAGGATCAGGCAGGCCAGGAAGGTGTTTGTCTGGAGTAAGGGGTAATATGATGACATCAGGCAGATAATTGGACGAATAAACTGGAAGGAAGTGTTCTTGGGGAAAAGTACTGAAGGAAGGTGGTGGATTTTCAAGGAATGTTTGACTGGAGCTCTGCACGACAACGTTCCAATGAGACAAGGAGGTTTTGGTAGGTCACGGGAACCGTGGTGCACGAAGGTTGTGGTGAACCTAGTCAGGAAGAAAAGAAAGACGTGTAAAAGGTTCAGAGAGCTAAGAGATGTCAAGGACCTAGAGGAGTATAAGGCTTGTAGAAAGGAGCTTAAAAAGGAAACTAGGAGAGCCAGAAGGGGTCATGAGAAGGCCTTGGCGGGTAAAATTAAGGAGAATCCCAAGGCGTTCTACAAATATGTGAAGAGTAAAAGGATGAGAAGTGAAGGGATAGGACCTATAAAAGGTGAAGGGGGAAAAGTCTCTGTGGAACTGGAAGAAATGGCAGAGGTACTTAATGAATACTTTGCCTCAGTATTCACAGTGAAAAGTGATCTGGGAGGTTGTACTACAGGTTTGTGGGAGACTGAAAAGATTGAGTATGTGGACATTAAGAAAGAGGATGTGTTGGAACTTTTAAATTCTATCAAGATAGACAAGTCGCTGGGACTGGATGGCATGTACCCCAGGTTAGTGTGGGAGGTGAGGGAGGTGATTGCAGAGCCTCTGGCAATGATCTTTGCATCGTTGATGGAGACGGGAGAGGATCCGGAGGATTGGAGGATTGTGGATGTGGTTCCTATTTTCAAGAAAGGGAACAGGGATAGCCCGGGAAATTACCGACCGGTGAGTCTGACCTCAGTGGTTGGTAAGTTGATGGAGAGGATTCTGAGGAACAAGATTTATGAGCATTTAGAGAAGTTTAGAATGATCAGGAATAGTCAGCATGGCTTTGTCAAGGGCAGGTCGTGCCTTACGAGCCTAGTTGAGTTCTTTGAAAATGTGACTGAACACATTGATGAAGGAAGAGCGGTGGATGTGGTTTACATGGACTTCAGCAAGGCGTTTGATAAGTTCCCCCCCATACAAGACTTCTTGAGAAGGTGAGAGGGCGTGGGATCCAAGGGGCTTTGGCCTTGTGGATCCAGAACTGGCTTGCCTCCAGAAGGCAGAGAGTGGTTGTGGATGGGTCTTTTTCTGTGTGGAGGTCGGTCACCAGTGGAGTGCACCAGGGATCTGTTCTAGGACCCTTGCTGTTTGTCATTTTCATAAATGACCTGGATGAGGAAGTGGAGGGATGAGTTAGTAAGTTTGCTGACAATACGAAGGTTGGTGGTGTTGTGGATAGTCTGGAGGAATGTCAGAAGTTGCAGCGTGATATGGATAGGATGCAAGACTGGGCGGAGAAGTGGCAGATGGACTTCAACATGGATAAATGTGTAGTGGTCCATTTTGGCAGGACCAACAGGATGCAGGAGTACAATATCAAGGGTAGGAGTCTTAGCTGTGTTGAAAAGCAGAAGGATCTTGGGGTCCGGGTCCATAGGACTCATAAATCAGCCTCGCAGGTGGAGGATGTGGTCAAGAAGGCGTATGGTGTACTGGCCTTCATAAATCGAGGGATTGAGTTTAGGAGTCAGGAGGTAATGCTGCAACTTTATAAGACCCTTGTCAGACCCCACTTGGAGTACTGTGCGCAGTTCTGGTCGCCTCACTACGGGAAGGATGTGGAAGCTATTGAGAGGGTGCAAAGCAGATTTACAAGGATGTTGCCTGGATTGGGAGGCATGCCTTATGAAGATAGGTTGAGGGAGCTAGGTCTCTTCTCCCTGGAGAGACGAAGGTTGAGAGGTGACCTGACACAGGTTTATAAAATGTTGAGAGGAAAAGATAGGGTGGATTCTCAGAGGCTATTTCCCAGGGCTGAAATGGTTGCTACGAGAGGACACAGGTTTAAGGTGCTGGGAAGCAAGTACAGAGGAGATGTTAGGGGTAAGTTTTTCACTCAGAGGGTGGTGAGTGAGTGGAATTGGCTGCCGTTGGTGGTGGTAGAGGCGAACTTGCTGGGGTCTTTTAAAAGACTTCTGGATGAGTATGTGGGATTTAATGGCATTGGAAGTTACAGATAGTTCTTTGACTTGGTAGGTATAGACGTGATCGGCGCAACTTGTGGGCCGAAGGGCCTGTTTGTGCTGCAGTGTTCTATATTGTATGTAAGAAGGGAGGGGAATAAATGCAACTTACACTTGAAATTCCTTTCTCCCCTAGATGTTTGGAAACATTCAGTCATGACAGAAAACATCTCGATAGTGAGGCCTCAGATTGTTGAAAAATTTATTCAGAAATTGAAGGAGCGTTCACAAGAGACTGATGAAGAGGTACAGAACAAGTTCAATCTCTTAGCAACTCAAAATAATCCTGCAAATGTGTTATCGAATGTTTGATATTTGAATCAAATGTCAACAGTCGGACTCAATTAACACGATTGTTAATTGAATAATGGAGCTGTTGTGGGAGGTGGAGCTGTAGTGTTATTGCTGCTGGACTAGTCATCCCAGGTTAGTGCTCCGTCCCTGGGTTCAAATCCCCCTCCCCCATGGCAGATGGTGAAATTTGAATTCAATAAAACCTGGAATTAACATCTCAATGATGACCATAAATGCATTGTTGATTATTGTTATTAAAAAAAAAAACCCATCTGGTTCACCAACGTCCTTTAGGGAAGGAAATCTGCCATCCTTACTTCATCTTTCCAGATGACGCTTTTGAGTCAACCACAGCAACGTGGTTGACTCAAAAAAAATTGAAATTTTTTTTAATGCCTTTTCCTAGTTCTGTTCATTAGGCACTCGTTTTAGAATTCTGTAAATATTGCCTGTGCTCTTTTACATTTTTAATCTGTGGATATTCCAAAGGAAAAAGTAAATTTGAGTGTTTTTTGTTTTCTTTGGGCTTCAGTCATACTTTGATGGGTATTGGAAGAGCTCTAACTTGGGTGAATGGGAATCTGTCCTTAAAGCGTGGTCACTTAGAGTTACTCTTACCCTAGCGAGGGAATCTCATGGGATCAAATAGAGTGTCAACTTTATACCCACCTTCTGGACTCCTGAATAAACTCTCGTAGAATCATAGGATCCCGTTAGTGGCCATTCAGCCTGTCAAGCCTGCAGCAACTCTCTGACAGAATATCTTACCCAAGCCCCCTCCCCTGCCCTATCCCTTTAACCACACGCATTTGCCCTGACTAATCCACCTAACCTACACATCTTGGGCCACTAAGGGGCCAATCTCTCTAACCTGCACATCTCTGGACTGTGGGAGGAAACTGGGAGCACCCGGAGGAAACCCACGCAGATGCAGGAAGAATGTGCAAAGTCCACACAGTCACCCAAGGCTGGAATTGAATGCAGATCCATGAACTTATAGGCAAAAGTATATAAAACCAGCTTTCACGCAATTCCCGAAAATTTGCCAATGGCAGGTTGGATTTAAGCTTCCATCATTGTGGGCAGTCACACCAATGAGGCATTGCTGAAGGAAAGCCAGCCCATCCCTGCTGCCCCCATTCACTCAAATGCAGTCCCAGAAGAGAGCTGGAGATATCAGAACTGTGCAAGACTACAATGAGATACCAGCATGTCCCTCGCCTTCAGTGCTGCACTGCTGGTCAGGAGGGTACTTAGGTTTAAAAAGGTAACCTCCGACACGAGATGTTTAAATAGCCTCTCCTGCTGCCCCACTGCCAGCCAGTTCTGCAGCCTTTTGATCGCTGATTGAGGTTGGCAGCAGTAATTTTCCATCTAGCCTCGCGCGTCGCAAATAGAAATCCCACTGGGAGCCTGGCAAAAGTGTTTAAATTAGACAGTGCCTGGAAAATTCACTGGGGATGAGTGACAGCTGAAGGAAAGTGGATCAACACAAGTGGAACTGTGATCTTATTTCCTGTCTGTGGTTTGGGATGGTGGAGGAGGGCGATAGCAGTGAAAAATCCTGTAGCAGAAAGGAAGATTTACAATGATACATATACAAAGCATGGCCGTGATGTGTATTATAATGATTTGGTGATTTTGACAGATTACTTTCAGCAAAGATCATTTAAAAGACTGCCTTATGGCTCTGGCCTGTGACGTCATGGAAAGGGAACGCAGTAACTTTGAGACGTATTCCATGTGTTACGAAAATATACTCCGTAGGGAGCACCAGCTGCTTTACCAAAAGGAACAGGTATGGAACAACCTGAAATGAAGTCATTGAGCTGCCACAAGCACTTCCTTTAAGAATATTTTTTTAAATGTATTCTTTGACAGGATATGGGCATCACTGGCAAGGTCAGCATTTATTGCCCATCCCTGATTGCCCTTGAGAAGCTGGTGGTGAGCTGCCTCTTGAACCCCTGCAGTAGGTACACTCACAGTGCTGATAGGGAGGGATTTTGACCCAGCGGCAGTGAAATAAACACTGATATATTTCCTAGGCGGGATGGTGAATGGCTTGGAGGGGAACTTGCAGGTGGTGGTGGTGTTCCCAGGTATCTGCTGCCCCTGTCCTTCCAAGTGATTGAGGTGAGGGATTTGAAAGGTGCTGTCAAAGAGCTCTTGTTGAGATCCTGCAGTACATCTTGCAGGTGGTTCACACTGCTGCCACTGGGTGTTAGGTGGTGGAGGGCTGATGCCGAACTTCTTCAATGTAACAAGGTCACATTGATTTCTGTTCCCTTCTTTTTGAAAGGATACGTTAATAGCAGCGTAGACCGAGTGGTCAGATAAGAATATGATGACACGTAATGTCATGGTCCTGCCATGTGACCTCTTATCTCAACATAAGAAGTCATATGGCAAGACCATGACATTATTTATAGAAATATAGAAAATGAGAGTTGCCCTGTATCCCCAGACTGTGAGCCCTGGTTCTGGATACCTCCACCATTGGGAACATCCCCCCACCGCCCGCACACCCCCTCCCGGAATCTACCCTGCCTAGTCCTGTTAGAATTTTATCGGTTTCTGTGAAACCACCCTCATTCTTGTGAACTACAGCGAATAAGATCCCAATTGACTCAATCTCTCCTCACACATCAGCCCTGCCATCCCAGGAAGCAGCCTGGTAAACCTTCCCTGCACTCGCCCTAGAGCAAGAACTTTGACATTGAGACAAGACAATGGTTGTGTGACAGATGACCATTCCTGTGGATAAACACCCCTTACAGTGTTTTCTTGGTATGACAGATTATCTTTCTAAGTTCATCCCGCTTTATAGTGAGATCATTTTGTCAACTTCTCCGCCAAGATGTCAAATGGTGTTGGCAGGGGCATTGCAGTGGTCTTCAACAGACTCAACCAGGTACTCTCAGCCCCACCGATGCTACAATACTGCAATGTTTGAGCATCCGCACTTACATCAGCAAACACATTCCAGTTTGGTGCAGCCTACATCCAGAATGGCAGACCCCTGCATCAAGGACAACTTGAGAGAAAACAGGGAACTATAGACCAGTGAGCCTGAGGTCAGTACAGGGGAAATTACTAGAGTCTATTATCAAGGATTTCATAACTAAACATTTGGAAGGCAGTGGTATAATCTGACAAAGTCAACATGGCTTTACAAAAGGGAATTCATGCTTGAAAAATCGACTGGAATTCTTTCGAGGATGTAACCAGTGGATGTGGTTTATTTAGATTTTCAGAAGGCTTACCACAAGGTTAATAACAGACTATTATATAAAGTTAAAGCACATGGGATTGCAGGTAATGACTTAGAATTGAAAGCTGGTTAGCAAATAGGAAGCAAAGAGTTGGCATAAATGGGTCTTTTCTGATTGGCAGTCAGTGACTAGTGGGATTCCACAGGGATCTGTGCTAGGACCCCAACTGTTCACATTATATATTAATGATTTGGAAGAGGGAACTGAATGTATTACCTCCAAATTTGCAGATGATACAAAGCTGGGCAAGAGGGTGACCTGTGAGGAGGACACAGAGATGCTTCACCGTGACTTGGACAGGCTGAGTGTGTATGGCAGATGCAGTATAATGTGGATAAATGTGAGATTATCCACTTTGGTAGTAATAATAGGAGGACAAATTATTGCTTGAATGGGTGTAAATTGAGAGAGGTGGATATTCAAGAAACCTTTGTGTCCTTATGCATCAGTCACTGAAAGTAAGCGTGCAGGTACAGCAGTGAAGAAGGCAAATGGTATGTTGGCCTTCATAGCACGAGGATTTGTGTTTAGGAATAGGAATGTTTTGCTGCAATTGTATAGGGCTCGGGTGAGGCTACACCTGGGGTATTGTGTGCAGTTTTGGTGTCCTTATCTGAGGAAGGATGTGCTTGCTATAGAGGGAATACAGCGAAGCTTTACCAGGTTGATTCCTGGGATGGCAGACCTGTCATATGATGAGAAACTAAATTGATTAGGATTGTATTCACTGCAGTTTAGAAGACTGAGAGGGGATCCCATAAAAACTTAACATTCTTACAGAGTTAGACAGGGTAGATTCAGAAAGAATGTTCCCAATGGTGGGGGAATGTTCGCAAATAGGGGGTCATAGTTTGAATATAAGGGCTAAACCTTTTAGAACTGAGGTGAGGAGAAATTTCTTCATCCAGAGAGTGGCAAATGTGTGAAATTCACTACCACAGAATGTAGTTCAGGCCAAAACGTTGTGTGATTTCAAGAAATTAGATATAGCTCTTGGGGCTAAATGGATCAAAGGATACGGGAGGAAGAGGAGATCAAAATATTGAACTTGATGATCAGCCAAGGACCGAAAGACTGAATGGCCAACTCCTGCTTCTAGTTTCTTTGGTCTATACATAGTTTCCTATTGCATACACTCACATCCAATGCCACCGGATGTTCCAACTAAATGGGGAAGTTGTTGACTTCTTCATGTGAGAACATGATGACGTGGCTACACAAGAGGCCGTGTGGAGGGAGCGCTGGAGCTATCCCTGGAGTGTGGGCAGAACACAAGTGTTGAAGTAGCTGCAAAGTTAGTGAATAAAAGACTCTTTGTTGAGAGTCCTTGCTGCCAGTGATTCAGGAACGCATAACACGAATAAGTGGCAAACAGAAATTATGTGATAGCTTCATCAGCTTTGTCAATGTCAGGTGCAGGTGCTGCTGTTTCTCTGTTTTTGCACATGGAGTACAGTGTGTGTGTGTTTGTGTTCGCTGCATAGCTTTAGACACACACTGGCTCAGTGAAATGAAGGTATTAACATACAATATTTTCCCTGACTTTTCTCTGGTTGTCTGGGAAAACAGGTGTTTCTTCACTGTTTTGATAAACTAATAAATGTACTCATTGTCCTCTTGCGCCTAACACCACAGATATTTACAGCACAGAAGAAGGCTTTCAGATTCCAGCATCCGCAGTATTTTGCCTTTATTACAGAAGAAGGCTTGTTGTGTCTGTATTGTCTTTTGCAACATTGCAGTACGCTGCGTGACTGATTAATATAAAACTGCACCCACTGTAAAAACACCATTGGATCATCAATCTTAATGCAGCATTGTGATATGACTCACTTTTAAATAGCATGTGCTGTGATGGTGAAGTCCTTGTTTTGTTCAGGTTTAATTTGTAATCCAAGAATGAATGGATGTAGAGACAGCATGTGGATGGCACAGTAGCACAGTGGTGGGTGGCATAATGGCACAGTGGCTAGCACTGCCTCCAAGGACCTGGGTTTAATTCCTGGCTTGATCACTGTGCAGAGTCAGCACAGAGTCTCCAGGTGTCTGCATGGCTTTCCTCTGAGTGCTCCGGTTTCCTCCCACAGTCCAAAGATGTTCAAGTTAGGTGGATTGGCCATGCTAAATTACCCCTTGAGTCTCCAAAGTTGTCTAGCTGAGGGGGGGTTAGCCATGGGAAATGTGCGGGGTTACGGGGATAGGATGGAGGGGAGGGCCTGAGTGGGAAGCTGTCCTGGAGAGTCGGTGCAGACTCGATGGGCCAAATGGTCTCTTTCTGCACTGTAGGGATTATATTGCTGCTGTGGAAAGGAACAAGATTCTCAACAACACAACTCAGGATTTCACCTTCTATTTACAAAACTCCAGCTTGCAATCCTGGCTGCAGTAATCTGATTCAAACCAATTGTCCAATTTGAACATAAGAACATAAGAAATAGGAGCAGGAGTAGGCCATCTAGCCCTTCGAGCCTGCCCCGCCATTCAATAAGATCATGGCTGATCTGTTGTGGCTCAGTTCCACTTTCCCGCCCTCTCCCCATAACCCTTAATCCCCTCTCTTATCAAGAACCCATCAACCCGCTTCTTAAAAATATTTAGCGAGGCAGCCTCCACCACTTCAACGGGCAGAGAATTCCAGAGATTCACCACCCTTTGAGTGAAGAAGTTCCTCCTCAACTCCGTTCTAAACCGCCTCCCCTTTATCTTGAGGCTGTGCCCCCTAGTCCTACTGTCTTTTTTGAGCGGGAAGAGTCTCTCCACCTCTATCCTATCCATCCCATTCATCATCTTATACGTCTCAATGAGATCTCCCCTCATTCTTCTAAACTCTAACAAGTACAAGCCTAGTTTATTCAGCCTCTCCTCATAGCTCAATCCCCTCAACTCCGGTATCAGCCTAGTAAACCTCCTCTGCACTCCCTCCAGGGCCAAAATATCCTTGCGCAGGTGCGGCGCCCAAAACTGCACACAGTACTCCAGCTGCGGCCTCACCAATGCCCTATACAGCTGCAGCAAGACCTCCCTACTTTTATATTCAATCCCCCTCGCTATGAGGATTGGAGGATAGCGAATGTTGTCCCATTGTTTAAGAAGGGGAACAGAGACTTTGCCGGGAATTATAGACCGGTGAGTCTTACTTCTGTTGTGGGCAAGGTTTTAGAAAAAATTATTAGGGATAGGATTTATAGTTATTTGGAGTGTAATGAATTGATTAGAAATAGTCAGCATGGTTTTGTAGCAGGTAGGTCGTGCCTTACTAACCTTATTGAGTTTTTTGAGAAGGTGACCAAAGAGGTGGATGGGGGTAAGGCAGTTGACGTGGTATACATGGATTTTAGTAAGGCGTTCGATAAGGTTCACCATGGTAGGCTTCTGCAGAAAATGCAGATGTATGGGATTGTGGGTAATCTAGGAAGTTGGATCAGGAATTGGCTATCAGATAGGAGACAGAGGGTGGTGGTGGATGGTAAATATTCATCATGGAGTGCAGTTACGAGTGGTGTGCCTCAGGGATCTGTTTTGGGGCCACTGTTGTTTGTAATTTTTATTAATGATCTGGATGAGGGTATAGTTGGGTGGATTAGTAAATTTGCTGATGACACCAAAGTTGGAGGTGTGGTAGATTGTGAGGAAGGGTGTCATAGTCTGCAGGGAGACTTAGATAGGTTGCAGAGCTGGGCCGAGAGGTGGCGGATGGAATTTAATGCGGAGAAGTGTGAGGTAATTCACTTTGGTAGGAGCAACAGATGTGTCGAGTATAGGGCTAACGGGAGGACTTTGAATAGTGTGGATGAACAGAGGGATCTAGGTGTGTGTGTACATAGATCCCTGAAAGTTGGGAATCAAGTAGATAAGGTTGTCAAGAAGGCGTACGGTGTCTTGGCGTTTATTGGTAGGGGGATTGAATTTAGGAGTCGCAGTGTAATGTTGCAACTGTACACTACTCTAGTGCGGCCGCACTTGGAGTACTGTGTGCAGTTCTGGTCCCCGCATTACAAGAAGGATGTGGAGGCGTTGGAGAGGGTGCAGAGGAGGTTTACTAGGATGTTGCCTGGTATGGTGGGGAGGTCCTATGAGGAGAGACTGAGGGATCTAGGGTTGTTTTCGTTGGAAAGAAGGCGGCTAAGAGGGGATCTTATTGAAACATATAAGATGATTAGAGGTTTAGATAGGGTGGATAGTGATAGCCTTTTTCCTCGGATGGAGAAAGCTAGCACGAGGGGGCATGGCTTTAAATTAAGGGGGGGTAGCTACAGGACGGATGTCAGGGGTAGGTTCTTTACCCAGCGGGTGGTGAGGGATTGGAATGCCCTGCCTGCTGCAGTTGTAAATGCGTCTAGTTTGGGGGCGTTTAAGAGATCTCTGGATAGGTTTATGGACGAAAAGGGATTGGTATAGGCTAGTGGGTCATTGTTTTTGTAACTGGTCGGCGCAACATCGTGGGCCGAAGGGCCTGTTCTGCGCTGTAATGTTCTATGTTCTATGTTCTATGTTCTATGAAGGCCAGCATCCCATTCGCCTTCCTGACCACCTGCTGCACCTGCAAGCTGGGTTTTTGCGACTCATGCACAAGGACCCCGAGGTCCCTCTGCACCGTCGCCTGCTGCAGTTTTTCGCCACCTAAGTAATAGTCCTTCCTACCATTCTTGTTTAGGGAATGTCCCTGAATTACAAGCTCAAACTGATAGGAACTAAAAATGACCGCTTCCTAGATATTTTGGCCAAATGTTCATTCTGCTGACTGACAGTGGTTGCTGACTGAACAAAGAACAACACAGCACGGGAAACAGGCCCAAGGAGCCCGGGCCGCCATTTTAACATTGAGTCTCCTCTCCGCCCATGACCCTTGTCTATGCTTCTGGCATTCCACATTGAGGGAAGACTAATTTGTTACACCAATCAGCCTAAGAGCACATCTTTGGGAGCAAACCTGTGCCTCTCTCTCTGTCTTGTAGTGCTAAGTGTTTGATTGTGCCTTAGCCATGTTTGATTTTGGAAGGATTTCTGACTTGTGGCTTATTTATGAACTTGAGCGGTAACTACTGTAAACAGATCCAGGGTGCAGAAAACCGTCCTGGAGAATGGCAGCATGTACATGTTCTGAAAACTCTTTCTACATTAAGAGAGCAGGATTAAAGGGCCGAGTGACCTCCTCCTACTTTCTATATTAAGTAGGAGGAGGTCATTCAGCCCTTTGATCCTGCCCTGCTCTTCATTATGATCATGGCTCTTCTCCTTAATCTTTTTGCCAAAATGGGGAAATAGTTTCTTGCTTAAAAAAACTATTTATTACATAGAATTGCATTAAATTCATAATATAATGCTGAGGATGTTCATATTCCGTGCTTTATTTTGTTGTGACTTTTTTTAGGAAATGAAGGCAATGCAGAGATCCCAAACAGCATCTACAACACCAGACTGCCAGGTACATAAATCTCTTTTATACAAGCACGAGGCGATGGCCTAATGGTACTATTGCTAGTCAATTAATCTAGAAACTCAGCTAACATTCTGGGGACCTGTGTTCGAATCCTGCCATGGCAGATGGTAGAATTTAAATTCTATAAAAGTCTGGAATTAAGAATCTACAGATGACCATGAAACCATTCTCGATTGTTGGAAAAACCCATCCCTAGTTGCCCAAGGGCATTTGAGAGTTAACCATATTGCTGTGGCCTTGGAATTGCATGTAGGCCAGACCAGATAAGGTCAGTAGATTTCCTTCCCTAAAGGACATTAGTAAACCAGATGGGTTTTTCCAACAATTGACAATGGGTTTCATGGTCATCAGTAGATTCTCAATTCCAGATTATTTTTATTATGGAAGATTAAGGAGTGGTCATACTGAAGTGTTTGGAATGATTATAGTGAGTAGGTAGAGTGAGTAGAGAGAAACTATTTCCTCAGTAGGGAGTGTCTAAATAGGGAAATATTACTTAAAATTAGAGCTAGGCCAATCAGGGGTGAGATAAGGAAGTACTTCCTGTCTTTTTAGACAAGGGTATTGGGTGCTACAGACTTGCAATAGGCAGATGAAGTGAAGGTACAGACCATCCATGATCTAACAGAATAATCCAAAACAAGGGAGTGGATTTCTCTGCTCCCTGGATCTGCAGTGAGGATGAATCCAATCTACTCACTCATGGTCAAGATTATTCCCACTGAAGCCAAGCTGGCACACAGTCTTACTCACCGTAATGGGGATGGGGAATATTTTCCCAACAAGGAATAGAGCTACCAGCACCGGCCTTGTACAAAATTAAACTTCTTGCTGTCACAATGGGAGAGGGAAGAACTTTAATGAGTCGAATGACCTGTTCTCATCGCTGTTGCTTTTGTTCTTGATGCCAAAGTTACCACCTCTCTTGTGTTACTTCAATTCCTTCCACCTCCTCCCCCGCACCACCTCCCCCCCACCCCCCCCCCACCCCAACCCCCTCAGTTAGCTGATCTGAGCCATGAGATAATTATAGAGATCACAGCTCTCCGAGCCAAGCTGACCAACCTGGAGGAAGAAAATGCCAAACTGAAACACGAGATCAGGAGAGAAGTGAGACAGGAATATGATGCCTTGGTCAAAAGTTTGTTTGCATCCTGCTTTGCACTAAAGGTGTGTACGTAGCCAAGCAACAAGATTGAAATGTTCATCTATTTGCATGTTCCTACCTCAGTTACCACATCCAAAGAGACGTTGGATAAATTCCAAATTCAATAGAAGGAATTTGCTTTAGGGGACTGTTAATCGGAAAATAATCGCATCAAATCCTGCAGTAGGATCTGGACAGTAAAATTAGCTAAATGTGAGAAGTCATTACTACATTCTTCTGAAAAGGGAAGGCCCAAAATTATATATAACTTCTCGGAACCTCTCAAGACAGAGATGAGGAGCAATTTCTTCTGAGGGTAGTGAATCCGTGGAATTCTTAAGCTTATTTATTAGTCACAAGTAGGCTTACATTAACACTGCAATGAAGTTACTGTGAAAACCCCCTAGTCACCACACTCTGGCACCTGTTCAGGTACACAGAGGGAGGATTTAGCATGGCCAATGCACCCAACCAGCACGTCTTTCGGATGTGGGCGGAAACCGGAGCACCCAGAGGAAACCCACACAGACACAGGGAGAACATGTAGTTTCCACACAGATAGTAACCTAAGCCGGGAATCGAACCTGGGTCCCTGGTGCTGTGAGGCAGCAGTGCTAATCACTGCTCCTGTGCCATCCATTGGTCATTAAGTATGTTCAAGGCTGAGATAGACATTTTTAATCACTAAAGGAGTCAAGGGCGATGGAGATAAGGTGGGAAAGTGAAGTTGAGCATTATCACATCAGCTTAGTCATGGTCTCATTGAATGACAAAGCAGGCTTGATGGGCTGAATGGCCTAGCTTTGCTTCTATCTATTCTGGTCTTACATCATCATTTGACTCAGTTGGTCTATTCTAATGTTTATGCTTCACCCAAGCATTTTCCCACTCACCTTCATCTACCTATCAGTTTATGATAGAATATCCTTCCATTCCTTTCTGCTCCCAGCTGTACCTTGTGGCTTCCCATTAAGTACTGTGCCATTCACCTCAATTATCCTTGTGGTTATTCTGCCTTGATTATATCAGCTAACAATGAGACATCACTGGTCACCAGCTGGGAGTCTATTGAGCACACTCTTTTTGACTTAAAATTGGTGAGTTCAAGTGTAACTCCAGGACTTGGACACTCCAATGCAGTACTGAGTGAATGCTACACTGTCAAAGTATCCAAAAATATATCAATCTTTGTTTTGAATATATTGACAAGTGATATTTCCACTGCTCCAAAGATACACAACACTTTGAGCAAAGATATTTCTCCTCATCTCAGTCCTAATTGGCCGACACCTTATTCTAAGATTGTGAGCCCATATTCCAAACTCCCCAGGAAGGAAAACATTTTCTCAGCAACCCCTTTCAAGAAATTTGATATATTTCAATTACATCACCTCTCGTTCTTCTAAACTCCAGAGAATATAGGCCCAGTCCATTCAATCTCTTTTCATCAGGTTGTCCTGGTAACCAGTTTGGTGAAACTTTATTGCACTCCCTGTAAGGACAAGTTATGTCCTTCCTTGGGTAATGAGAGCAGTACTTGAGCTGTGGCATCACCAATGCTCTGTGTAATTGTAGCAAGACCTTTTTTTAACTCTTATCCTCTAATCTCTTTGTAACAAAAGCTGGGCAGCATGGTGGCACAGTGGTTGGCACTGCTGCCTCATAATGTTAGGGACCTGGGTTTGATTCCTGGCTTGGGTCACTGTCTGTGTGGAGTTTGCACATTCTCCCCATGTCTGCATGGGCTTGCTCTGGTCTCCTCCCACAATCCAAAGATGTGCAGGTTAGGCGAATTGACTACTAAATTTCCCCTTAATGTCAGGGAAATAGCTAGGGTCAATGCATGGGGATAGGGCCTGGGTGGGATTGTGATTGGTGCAGACTCGATGGGAAAAATGGCCTCCTCTGCACTGTAGGGATTCCATAATGCCTCCCTTACTGCTTGCTGTGGTTATGCATTAACTTTATAATGTACAAGTTATAATCCCCATAACATTGCATTTGAATACAAATATGTCCTAGTCTCTTGGCATTGAAAAAATATTTTGCTTCATTTTATTTTTCTATGAAAGTTACTAACTTTACTCTTCACCACCTTGTATTCCATCAGCCGTGTTCTTGTGTGAGTTAGGTTAATTGACCATGTTAAGTTGCCCCTTAATGTCAGGGGATTAGGAGAGCAAATATATGGGGTTGTGGGGATAGGGACCTGGGTGGGATTGTGGTCAGTGCAGGCTCAATGGGCCAAATGGCCTCCTTCTGCACTGTAGATTCTATGATATTTTGTGAAATTCTATGAATAATTCTCTTCGCAACTCCAAGGGATGGGAAATGGGACAGGAATGCAAACTAAGTTTTATATTTTGGATCCCGAACAATATTTTCACCAGCCTAGGATAGTAGGACTAGGGGGCACAGCCTCAAGATAAAGGGGGGCGGTTTAGAATGGAGTTGAGGAGGAACTTCTTCACTCAAAGGGTGGTGAATCTCTGGAATTCTCTGCCCGCTGAAGTGGTGGAGGCTACCTCGCTAAATATTTTTAAGACGCGGGTTGATGGGTTTTTGATAAGAGAGGGGATTAAGGGTTATGGGGAGAGGGCAGGAATGTGGAACTGAGCCATGACAGATCAGCCATGATCTTATTGAATGGCAGGGCAGGCTCGAAGGGCTAGATGGCCTACTCCTGCTTCTATTTCTTATGTTTTTAGTCTTAAGGCTGTTCACATCACAGAATACTACAGTGCAGAAGAGATCCTTCGGCCCATTGAGTCTGTATTGATGCATGAAGGGCCCTGAGCTGCCCACCTAATCCCACTTGCCAGCGCTTGGCCCATAGCCTTGAACGTTATGATGTGCCAAGTACTCATCCAGGTACTTTTTAAAGGATGTGAGGCATTCCACCACCACCACCCTCCCAGGCAACGCATTCCGGACTGTCACCACCCTCTGTTTTTCCTCAAATCCCCCCAAACCTCCCACTCCTCACTTTTAATTTGTTTCCCCTCATAACTCACCCTTCAACTAAGGGGAACAGCTGCTCCCCAGCCCAATGCCGATAACTCCACACCCTAGTTGAAAGGTCAGTCACGAGAGGACGCAAGTTAAAAGTGAGGGGGTGGGAGGTTTAGGGGAGATTTGAGGAAAAATGTTTTTACTCAGAGGGTGGCGACGGTCTGGAATGCGCTGCAGATAAGGAATGTCTTCCACTGCTGTGTTCATGAAGGTGCGAACCCAGTTATTTTGAAAAGGCTTGTTGGCAGGAATACCAATGGGAGAGTTCATCTACAGTGACTGATATGCGGCGAAATGTTTCCACTGTTGCTGTAACTGCCACTCTCGGCACATTCATAACAACAGGGAAAGCTGGATGAATATCACATCAACATGAACAAAACCGTCTGTGAATTGATCAGTGAAGTGAGAAAAAAAGGGGTGGAAAATATGATTATCCTCAAGAGGAAGATTGGCTCCACAAAAAGCGATGACACTTTACAAGAGAACTTGGCACGGGTAAGCAAGTCTGTTCACTCTCAGTTTTTTCAAAGAGTTTCTCCTCTGATAGTGTCCCCAGTCCAGAGATTAATCCTGGGCCAGCCTCAACTGGCTGAAAGCGTGTGAAACTTCAAGGTTTCATTCCATTTCTATTGCTTTGAATCTGAGCTTTTGTTGTACGAGAATAATAGAATTCACAGAAAGCATAGAATTTCTACAGTGCAGAAAGAGGCCATTCAGCCCATCAAGTCTGCACCGACTGTCCAAAACGGCATCTTACCCAGGCCCACACCCCTGCCCTATATCTGTAACTCCACGCATTTACCATGGCTAATCCACCTAATTTACGCATCTTTGGACACTATGGGACAATTTAGCAAGGCCAATCCACCTAACCTGCACATCTTTGGACTGTGGGAGGAAAGTGGAGCACTCAAATGACTCTCTCAGACACGGGAAGAACATACATACTCCGCACAGTCACCCAGTCGAACCTGGTCTCTGGTGCTGTGAGGCAGCAGTGCCAAGAGAAAAAAATCAATACAAATTCAAAAAATATTCAAACGAAGGAAATGTTCCTAAAGGAAAGAACTCCAAAGTTGTGTACACTTGTACGTATCTTTATCTATGCACTAGCCTTGTACAGTGCACTAATAACGCTTTCATTGTAGTCTTCACTTGTAGATTTTATTTTCAGAGGCCAGAATATCCTTCTGTTAAAATCCTGAAGAACTGTTTCCAAAGTATTTAAACTATTTAGCAATGTTAATGTTTTCCAAGATACTAATCTTTGAACGAGATCCTGTGATGTTGCTGAAATGGAACCTGTTGGGGGTACAGCAAAAGGGGCTGGGGGCCTCTCTGAGGGACGGTGAAAGATGGAGCATTTCTTCTGATGTGTGCTAGACCGATCCTTTCCTTTTGTTTTCCCAGCAAGATCAGCTGCAGTCCTTACGGGAAGAGAACAGTAAACTGGAGAGGTTGGTGTGTCAACTGAGGACTCTGAGCTGCTGGCGACGAACTGTAAAGCAGAAACAGCTCCAGAGATCCTGCGCTGCCTTGGAGAAGGTAAGTGACATTGCACTGACAGAGCATCATCTGCGTTAGCTTATAAGGACCAGCATCCCATCTAGACTGCTGATGATCTGACACCCATAAGGAATGTAATATTACTCCCAGCATTTCATTCATCTTCAGTCACTGGCTACTGTGAAACTTGAAGACTCCTTCACTGAAAGTGCTTTTTTTGAATAGTCACTATAGTTGTTTCTGCCTGAAAGCATGGTGGAAGCAAATTCAAAAGGGAGTGGGACATATACTCAAAAAGAAAATAATTGTAGAGGCAACGGGGAAAGAGCAGAGATATGGCACTAATTGGATAAAAGGCTAGGGTAGGGCAAATAACTTCCTTCTATGTTGTATCATTCTCTGATTTAAGAGTTTATTTCTACTGATTTTGATTACAACATGTGAATAATAATTTGTAAGAGCTCATAGATCAAGTGTGTAATGAAATGATTCCAATCACACCTGCATTTAGAAACTTGGGGTTAATTTTACATCGGCCCCCCCCCCCAGCCCCGGAGCCTGTATAATTCCTCGGATCACCTTCCCACTGGCCTCCTGCCTGCCCTAAACGCTCCATAATTTTGGGGTGGACGAGGCCTCAGTCCAGCCTGCCCCTGCTCCAGTTAAGGTTCTTAACTGGCCAATTAATAATCACTGAAAGGCTGTTTCCCACCCAGCCGCAATTTTCAGGATGGTGGGAGGAGTTTGGCAGAGAGGTAAACCCTGAAAGTGACCCTGCTCATACCTCAGGCGGATGTGGGGGGGGTTGGGAGGGGAGGTGCCTCGAACAGCAACCTCTTGACAACATTGATGGCCCTCGCCTCAGTAAGACCTGCCTCTCGTAGAAGCTCCTTTCCCCTCCCAGCTCTCCGCCTATAAATCCACCCCCAACCTTTACCCAATCTCTCCTCCCGTCCTAACCTCTCCACCCCCACACCCCTCCTACTCTGCCTTGAGACTCCAGGTGCCTGGAATATGCTGCCAGGGGTGGTGGTGCAGGCAGATACAAAAGGCTGTTTAAGGAGCTTTTACATAAGCACATGAATATGCAAGGAATAGAAGGATCTGGACCAAGGGCAGGCAGATGGGATTAGTCTAATTTGGCATCATGTTCAGCACAACATTGTGGGCCGAAGGGCCTGTTCCTGTGCTGTATTGTTTTATCTGATAAATCATGGCCTTAGAGTCATTACAGCACAGAATGAGGCAGTTCAGCCCATCGAGTCTCTGCTGGCCTTATTTACAGAAGGTTTTTTTTCAAAGCACTCATTGGGATCTAATCTGCGCCTTTGTTGCAATCACTCGATAGCTTGTGAAGGTCAAGGTAATGTTTTCTAAAAATAAATATTGAAAGCAAACTTTGAAGAATGGATACACGTGCATATATTTAGCTGTTAAGCTATGCTGCGATTGGATGTGTTTAAAAGGTTAACTTGGGCAACGGCGAGAACCCTTTCATAAAAGGTTGCACTTTGACCTTTGACTTTGTTTGCACTCACACCTGACCCAGTTGCCATTTTGAGCCTGATGTGGGCGGGGCCTGAAATTGGAGCTCTGAGAATTTGATATTTTGGGAGTTTTAGGTGCAAGTTGGGGGGAGTTTCGCACCCCTCCCCCATCCCCATTCAGTGAGATTGTCCAGGGTCATCCCTCCAATGTTCATATGACCTCACAGCTGGAGGATTAATCTGCATGAAGTAATGCGTTTCCATAGCAGCTGAAATGTTAACCATGTAGGAGTTGTTCCCTGATTCTGTGGATCATTCTAATGTGAGTTGATTTGATTCATTGTTGTCGCATGTATTGTAAACAGTGAAAAGTATTGTTTCTTGCATGCTATGCAGACAAAATATATGGTTCATAGTGGACATGACGGAGAAGGAAGCAAGAGAGTACAGCGTGTAGTGTTACAGTCATAACTAAAGTATGGAAAAAGATCAGCTTAATATGCAATAGGTCCATTCAAAAATCTGATGGCAGGAGGGAAGAAGCTGTTCTTGAGTCGGTTGGTACATATCATCAGACTTTTGTATCTTTTTGCTGATGGAAGAAGATGGAAAGTACATCCAGGGTGCGTGGGGTCCTTGGAAAAGCAACCAGCATAATCAAGGACCCCACGTACCCTGGATGTACTTTCCATCTCGGAAAAGCAACCGGCATAATCGAGGGAGCAGGAAGGGTAGGCGGAGGCTGGTTTGTGTGACGGACTGAGTTACGTTCTTTGTAGTTTCTTGAAGCCTTGGGTAGAGCAGGAGTCATACAAGCTGTGGTACAACCAGAAAGGATGCTTTCTATGGTGCATCTATAAATGGTGAGAGTCATAGCAGACATGCTGAATTTCCTTAGATTCCTGAGAAAATAGAGGCGTTGGTGGGCTTTCTTAACTGTAGTGTTGACATGGAGGGACCAGAACAGACTGTAAGTGATCTTAACACCTGGAAACATGAAGTTCTTGACAACTTCCACTTCATTCCCATTTATACAGACAGGGACATGCCCTCCACTTGCTGAAGTCGATGACTATCTCCTTTGTTTTAGTAATATTGAGGGAGAGATTATTGTCATCACACCAGCTCACCAGATGCTCTATCTGGCCTCCTGACTGATCACTGACTTGAAATTTAATCCAAGTGAGGGTAGGGAGATCAAATAAGGAACAAAAGAAGTGGGCAAGAATTGGCAATAATTTTTTAAAATTCTGTTCCTGATCACTGTAAATTCACAGACTGTAAAGTTTTTGTTCTCCTGCCACACCGAAATAAAAAGACAATTGAACAGCTAAAGCACTTCTCTCTTCCCCTTTTTAACTAAATTTTAAGAATGATCGCCATTGGAAGGAATTGTTTTCTTCTTTTTGATTCTTTATGTTAACAGGAAGTCATTAAAGTCAAGAAGGATTATCTCCGTATTAAAATGGTGGCAGAAGAAGAGGTGGTTCTTCTGCGCCAACAGCTCACAGCTCTGAGGAAGGCTCTGAGCAGATCACAATCTGAGAATGAGAAAATGGAGAGAGAGCTGGAAAAGGAGGTAATCGCAGAAACTCCCATACAATCGTCAAATCCCTGCAGAGCAGAAGGCGGCCATTTGGTCCATCTGCACTAACTCTCTGACAGAGCATCCCACCCATGCCCTATCCCCGTAACCCTATGTATTTACCTCACTAATCTCCCTAGCCTACCCATCACTATACTCAGTGAGAAGTCTTACAACACCACGTTAAACTCCAACAGGTTTACTTGGAATCAGGAGCTTTCAGAGTGCTGCTCCTTCACCACTCATCTGATGAAGGGGCAGTGCTCTGAAAACTTGGGATTCCAAATAAACCTGTTGGACTTTAACCTGGTGATGTGAGACATTTTACTGTGCCCACCCCAGTCCAATGCTGGTATCTCCACATCATCATTATACTCAGTCATTACAAATCTCCCATGTCTACAAAATACTCACCATTCTCGTTGGGCCGAAGGGCCTGTTTCCCGTGCTGGGTTGTTTGTTCTTTGTTCTATATCATCTATAACTCAGTAGGCCAGACTGCCAGCCTGAACAGTCACTGACACATCAAACAGTCCATGTCCATGGCTAATAGTGAACTGAATGCTGCAATGGCTTTGAATATTGCTGGTGAGATGAAAATCTCTGCCAATGACAGCGTTCTAGGTGCAATTTGACTATCATGTTTTCCTACATCAAGTAGTGACTACGCTTCAGGAGGACCTAATTGACTGGAAAGTACTTTGGAAGATTATAAGTGAAAGCCTTTTCCTTTGCATAAGTTGCAAAACATTACGAAACATAGGAATAAAAGCGGGGTAGTCCATTCGGCCCTTCAAACCTGCTCGGCCCTTCATTTTGATCATGGCTGATCATCAATATCCTGATTCCCCCTTTCCCCCATATCCTTTGATCCCTTTAGACCCAAGAACTATATCTAATTTCTGCTTGTAATCATACAGTGTTTTGGCCTCAACTACTTTCTGTGGTAATGAATCCTACACATTCACCACCCTCTGGGTGAAGAAATTTCTCTTCACCTCAGTCCCACGAACATACAAAATAGGAGCAGGAGTAGGCCATTTGGCCCTTCAAATCTGTTCTGCCATTCGATGAGATCATGGCTGATCTGATTGTAATCCAAATCCATTTCCCGCCTATCACTGATAACCTTTCACCCTCTTGTTAATCAAGCATCTACCTAACTCTGCCTTAAAAATATTCAAAGACTCTACTTCCACTGCCTTTTGAGGAAGAGAGTTCCAAAGATTCATGACCTGCAGAGAGAAAAAAATTCTCCTCATCTCCATCTTAAATGGGCGACCCCCAGTTTTTAAACAGTGATCTCTAGTTCTAGGTTCTCCGACAAGAGGAAAGCTCCTCTTCCCATCCACTCTGTCAATGCCCCTCAGGATCTTAAATGTTTCATTCAAATCACCTCTTACTCTTCTAACCTCCAGCAGATACAAGCCTGACCTCTCCAACCTTTCCTCAGATGACAACCCATCCATTCAAAAGAACAAAAACAGCCCGGGAAACAAGCCCTTTGGCCCAACGAGCCTGCGCCGCCATCCCAACACCACCAGTCCCCCCCTCCACCCATGACCCTTGTCTAATGTTTTATGGCCATCCACATTGAGGGAAACTAATTTAGGGACAATTTATTACTGCCAATCAGCCTAACAGCACATCTTTGGGGTGTGGGAGGAAACCGGAGCACCCGGAGAAAACCCACACAAGCATTCCTGGTATTAGTCTGGCAAACCTTCTCTGAACTGCATGCCCCTTGTTGTCTAACGAGGGGTTGTGCGTGGGCTGCTCTTGGATGTTTCGAGAGTGGCCTAGCACTTTGCGTCGTTTGTGTGTGCTTAAAACTGGACCAGCAGGTGGGCACCACGACAGCTCAGTGACTATCACTGCTAGCTGTGCAGATACATGGATTTGGGCCTGTGTCTGCGGGAGTTTGCGCATTCTCCCCGTGCTTGCGTGGGTTTCCTCCGGGTGCTCCGGTTTCCTCCCACACCCCAAAGATGTGCTATTAGGCTGATTGGTGTAACAAATTGTCCCTGAACTATTCTCCCCTGAATCTGGTTTCCAATGCGGGTACCATACGCATACACACGGGTCTAGGTAGGTGTAGGAAAATGCTTTGTTAAGATGGCGGCACGGGCTCGTTGGGCCGAAGGGCCTGTTTCCCATGCTGGGTTGTTCTTTGTTCTTTGTTAACATATTCACATCCTTCCTTAAATAAGGAGACCAGTACTTCAAAGAGTAAATTGTCTTGATAAGTAGGTAATGCTCACTCTTGCTGCCATGTGCCTGACACACTGAGTTTTTATTGACCACAGAAATGGCGGCTGAAGGAGCATGAGCACCGGGCTTCCCAAGAGCTGAAGAGTCGACAAGCACTGGACAGCATGAAGGCGTCTGACATGGAGCGGCTGCTGAATGACATGGAGGAGAAGGAGCTGAGGCTCCAAATCCTGAGCAATGAGTTTGAGAAGTCTTCCAAAAAGGCTCAAATTAACCACCAGAAGATTGACAAGGAGATCAAACAGGTACTGCATGGTGGAAGACCTGCTTCTGCACTCTATTGTTCTATACAGAAAGTGATAGCAGGCCCATTTAGAAGTGCAATGTTAGTACCTGTTAGTTTGATATCCTTCTGGAGCGAGTGAAACATACCCCCCTCAGAGCATTAGAAATAACCGGAAGTCAAAAGGTTGGACTGGTGACATTTTGTGGACCACATACGCTGCTGCAGAATGAGCAGGGTTTCAGAAAACCTTGAGTCAAATATCAACTTTTCTATTTTGTTGGAAAGAAAAGCAAAGTTCAGTGATTAACAGAGCACTGGATTCTCAAAAAGGGCCTGAATACAATTGCAAAACATGACTGACACGAGACTGAGCTCTGCTTTTGACCCCTTCTCCTAATTCTTTCCCTCTCCCTGTCCAGTCTCCTTGGACCCTGTCTGAAGTGTATTGAGGTGTTATAACTGTGCAGAAACTATAACGATGCACTAATGAATAAGTTACATTGGGATCATACTGACCTGTGTGAGCCGATGACCAGGTCAGAGAACAAAATTAGATCACTGATAACATGCACACCAGTCAATTCTCACCTGTTGTTCTGCTAGGGGTAGGAAATTTCTTTTAAAATCCAAGTATTTTCATGTTTAACAACTGTTTTTAATTTAAAAGGACAAGGCAGTGAATCTCAGGCAAAACAGTAACTTGGGGCTGTCTGAAGGGAAAGCTTTGGTAGCAACTGGTCCCTTAATAAGGATTGAGAAGTGAAATGAATGTAGAATCATAGGATTCTACAGTGCAGAAGGAGGCCATTTGGCCCATCAAGTCTGCACTGCCCACAATCCCATCCAGGCCCTATCCCCATCACCCCATGCATTTACCCTAGCTAGTCCCCCTGACACTGAGGGAGAATTTAGCATGACCAATCCACCTTATCTGCACATCAGGTCTCTCATTAGGTGGTCAGTACATAAAGCTGATCTTCCTCTATTAATAATCTGTAACACGAGTTTCAGATATTATCCATAAGAACATAAGGAATAGGAGCAGGAGTAGGCCATCTAGCCCTTCGAGCCTGCCCCGCCATTCAATAAGATCATGGCTGATCTGAAGTGTCTCAGTTATATCCGCATGGGGTATATCCACTCACACTGTTAGGGAGGCAGTTCCAGGATTTTTGACCCAATGACAGTGAAGGAACGATGATAAAGATTCAAATCAAGATAATGTGAGGCTTGGAGGGGAACCTGCAGTGGGTGGTTTTCCCCCATCTCTGCTGCCCTTGTCCTTCTAGGCGTTCGAAGTGGCAGATTTTTGCAGGTACTGTCAAAGGACCTGGAAGTATGGGAAAGGCAAATTCAATCAAGATACTCAACAGGGAATTGGGTGATTGTTTCTATTCAAGTAATGTTCAAGGCTCCAGGAAAAGGTGAGGGGATGGTGCTAAGTCATGATGCACATTTGGAGAGCCAGTGCAGACACCATAGGCCAAAATGGCCTCGTTCTGTGTCGAAACACAACCGCAAAGGCAATCGTACTGGCTCATCACACCAGTTGATCAGCCGATAAGATCAGGAAAGAGGCAGAAGGCCCAGTTTTTTTGCCTCTCACCATGTTACCAGCCCTGTTCTGCCAGTGAAATTGGGTTTGCACCAGCAAAAACGGTGCCAAGGGGGCAAGGCCTGAGGGGTGGGTTAGGGCCTGAAGGGGAAGGGGCCATCAGAGTGGGCAGAGCTCCATAGTAGGAAGCAGGAGAGGAAAGGAGGATGGGGGCAGCAATTGGCTGGAGTGGTGGAGGGGAGCGTTTGGGGGGGGTTAGGGACAGCGATCGGGTGTACACGGTGGGTGGGTGGAGGGGTTTGCGGGAGGAGAACCTATGGTCTGGGGGAGATCTGGATTACGGCCTCCAATAGGGCCAGAGACCATTGAAGAAGGTTCCCCCCCCCCCCCCCCCCCCGCCCAAATCCCATCCGTAGTCCAAGGAGTGAGACCTGGCTGTCTTCAAACTTACTGCTGGCCTCCCACCATCATAGCAGAAATTGCAGTGGAGGCTTACACCTCCCTCCCCAAGCAAATGAAAAATTGCAGTTGGATTTAGGCAGCATCATGTCCAATTTCATGCCCCCGCTCACCTGTCAATCTCCCCCCAGGGGGTGTAAAATTCTGCCCAATATTTCCATTCGATGACCTTTCAGGGTGACAGCGTCACTGATACAAGGACTTTTAACCAACTGATTACATGGAAGCAGCGAAATCGTCTTCAGTGTTTGACAATTAAATGTAAAGCGGGGACTGGATGTTACATTTTGTGGTGGGTGACAGCAGAATGGAAACTGAGCACTCTGCTTCCTCCCGCCCCCCCACAGTCTCAGCTCATCCACTAGTGAGAGAGACTAGAACGCGAGGGCACAACTCAGAGTGAGGGGACACTCCTTTAAAACTGAGATAAGGAGGAAGGTGAAGTTATGGAACTCATTGCCACAGAGGGCTGTGGAGGCCAGGTCATTGAGTGTCTTTAAGACAGCAATAGATAGATTCTTGATCAATAAGGGGATCAAGGGTTACGGGGAGAAGGCGGGAGAGTGGAGATGAGAATCATATCAGCCTTGATTGAATGGTGGAGCAGACTCTGGGCCAAATGGCCTAATTCTGCTCCTATATCTTTGGTCTTTTGGTCCGATCAAGTGTCAGGAGGCCAATTAGAGAAGCATAGGGGTAGCTGGCTCAGGGACCAATCAGGACTGTAGCCTGGGACTTCATGTGATAGAAAAGTAATGCCACAAAAGGGAAGTTGGTGAGGACCAGAACTGGTCCTGTTTTTTAATTGAAGAGCCAAAAGAAATTTAAAAATAACTTTAGAAACATACAGTCGCTGCCACCTTCCCCAACAGAATCTGGTGGTACAGGCAGTAAACATGGAGGCCTGGTGTTCCACCCTTCTGCCTCTTGGTTATTGCTGCCAGAAAACACTCCCACCTGACAATAGGAGTAACATACAGCCAGTATTAAAAACCGCAGGCGATTGGATTGTTAACAAGCTTAACTGGTCCATGAGCGATTGTAAAATAGTGAGCAGGCTGCTGACTTCTACACCGGCTCGCCTTCTGTCATTTGGGAAGCTGACGTGTTGACCTTGTAGCCCCCACCCAACATCCCCACACCCTATTTGAGATTGGCATGGGAAGGAGGCGGGGGGGGGGAGGGGCTGGGGGGAGACAGTAGCAAGCCCAACTTGTGGCTGTAAAGCCTGACCTATCATTCAGCAGGTTTGGAACAGTCTGATGGCTCCTCAATAGCTCTTCAAATCTGATGATACTGGCACAATTGCTCTGCTTCCACCTGTTAATTTTTATATCACTCACTCATTTTTTTCTTTCTTTCTTTCTCGTGATGCATCACTTACTCCTCTCTTTCAGAATGAGGAAATGAGTTTTATTGTATGTTTGGTTTGTTGACACAGACACCTGAAAAGGGGATTTGAAATTGAGTCATGGACCACTGTAATTGTTAAAACAAACACTTCTGCTGCTAGGGAAGTATTTGTAGGTTCTAACTCCAACAGTTAAATAATAAATTAAGGTTAACGCCCGAGTCCAATGCTGAGAGTGCTGTGTTAGCACGAGGTGTCCCTCATTCAGGTGAGAGTAACCTGGCAGCATTCAGTATTCAATCAACACCCTCCCAACAGATTAACTTATCATTTCTCTCATTAACTGCTTAAGATCTTCAGTACACACAATTGATGATGAACAGGATGTGAGGTTTGAAGCTTTAGGTCAACAGAACCCCAGATTTTGTATTTTGGTTTTGCCCAACTGAGTGTCAGGGACAGAAATCACTGGCGAGAAGCTGGGATTTATAATAGGTGCTGATAACAATGGCTTTGGCCTTTCCATTGCTGAGTTAAAAGAAAGTATTTTTCAGAATTCTAAATTTGTACAGCTGCTTAAGTACCTTTTTAATTTCCTACAATTTCAGCTTGAAAAAGAGAAACAGCAACAACTCATATTTATGTATTTCATGGCCTTTGGATATCCCAAAAAGTTGCCACCGGTAAACCACTTTGGAAGTGTAGCCACTGTTGTAATGTGGAAATGTGACAGCCAATTTACACATAGGAAGCTCCTATGAACAGCAATATTCTCGTGGCCACATGACTTTGTTTAGTGATGTTGGTCGAGAAGACTCCAGGTGGAGTTTCTTGCTCCTTTTCGAATAGTGCCACGGGATTTTTTGGTTTGATTTATTATTGTCACATATATTGGTAACAGTGAAAAGTATTCTTCCTTGCTCTATAGACAAAGCATAACCGTATGTACATAGAGTATGTTGGGAGGAAGTAAAGGAGAGGGTGCAGAATGTCATTGTTAGAGAGCTTGAAAGGGTTAGAATTAAGTTTTAAAAGCATAGTACAAGAGTAAAAGATAAAATTAAAGATTATGTGGGGGACAACTCACAAGAAGTGGCCATGTTCCAATATCATCTTGAATGTTGCATCCAATCAAAAGAACAAATGGGGGTCTCATTTTGTCGTTTCATCCAAATGAAGCCACTTCCAATTGTGTGGCACGTAAGTATCAGCCTAGAGTTTTTGTTCTGGATTCATAATGATCATTTTTCTCACCTTTGCTCCTTGCACTAATGGGCTTGCCCTGCATCTTGGTTATTCTGTAATCGGTCACATCTCCACTGCTCATCACTCAGTGCATCGATCTGAAGTTAGCAAATCTGTGTTGGCTTGAAGCCTCGTTTCTTTGGTGCAAGGTACTGTTTGAGAATCTTTCTGTCATTAGCGCTGCTCCACGATTTAACCTGTTTTCTGCCCCTTGGTTAGGTACGCTCTCAGCTGGTTCACGAGCGCACCTTGAAACTCGATGCCTTCCAGCGGGTCAGTGAATTGCAAAACCAGATGTATGACTTTGAGGCTGCTTTGTCTCAAAGGGAAAGTGCGGCAGGTAAAGGAAATGTATTGTCCAACTATTTTCATTTATAGAATGTTATATTTCTATGCTCGTTGCTTTAAACACTGAATTTCATATTTGCACGTCAGATATTTTAACCTGTAAATCTAGATGGTCAGTATCACTGTGATATCTGAATTGTAGGTGTGCTCCCCATACACACATTTACATCCATAAATAAATCATAGAATCCCACAGTGCAGAAGGAGGCCATTTGCCCTATCGAGCCTACACCGAAAACAATCCCACCCAGACCCTAGCCCTTAACCCCACATATTTATCCTGCTAATCTCCTGACACTAAGGGGCAATTGAGCATGGCCAATCAACCTAACCTGCACATCTTTGGACTGTGGGAGGAAACTGGAGCACCTGGAGGAAACCCACACAAACATGAGGAGAATGTGCAAACTCCACACAGACAGTGACCCAAGACTGGAATTGAACCCAAGTTGCTATAACCACTGTGTCACCATGCCAGAAGGATAGCGAGAGAATGGGTTTCAGAAACTTATCAGCCATGATTGAATGGCAGAACAGACTTGATAGACCAAGTCACCCTGCAGCCTCTTCATGGACTATCAGTTAAATGGTTATGGTGAGTGGGTGGGTGGGTGGAGCTGAGTCCACAAAAAGATCAGCCATGATCTTATTGAATGGCAGAGCAAGCTCAAGGGGCCAGATGGTCTGCTCCTGCTCCTAGTTCTTCTGCTCTTATGTTCTTCGCATTCTCCTCACAGCACATACTGCCACCCAGCTTAGTGTCATCTGCAAATTTGGGGATATCGCATTCAATTCCTTCATTCAAATCATTAATGTATATTGTGGACAGCTGAGTCTCAGCCATGAACATTGCGATACCCAACTAGTCACTGCCGGCCACTCTGAAAAAGACCCATTTATTCCCACTCTCTGCTTCCTGTCTGCCAACCAGTTCTCTGTCCCCATCAATACATTACCCCCCAATACCATGAGCTTTAATTTTGCTCACTAATCTTTTGTGTGGGATCTTGTCAAAAGCCTTTTGATAGTCCAGATACACAACATTCACTGGTTCACCCTTGTTCACTCTACTGGTCACATCCTATACACCAGAGATAAACAGTGGCAATGGGAAGAGAAGCCATTGATGCCGATTCTCTGGGTATGATTAGATAGGTAAGAGCAGGCAGGTGCTGTCCGACCCAGCTGGGTATTGGTGGAGAAATGGCTAGAGGAGAATGGTGTGATCAACTGTATCAAAGGGGTGCAACAGGTCAAGAAGGACAATATGGATAACTTGCCTTTGTCACAAACAAATAGGATTGCATGTGACAAGTGGGACAGATCCTTCAGCCTTCTAGCCACATGTTTCCCATGAGAGATGGTGCACTGTTTGCTAGCAGTGGGATTCTCTGGTTCTGCTGCTGTCAATGGGAATTCCCATTAATGTCACCCCACACCCGCAGGAAACCCGCAGCAGGGGTGCGCTGCTGGCAGGACCAGAGAATGCCACCAGCATGAACAGCTGGAGAATTCCAGCCATGTTATTTTCAGTACTTTGGCAATGGTAGAACCTGACTGATGGGATTCAGCATGAGGTTCTGGAAAAGGTGGATACAAGTCTAGAGGTGACAACACACACAGGGACTTGGAAGATGGAAGGGAGATTGGAGATAGGTGATAATTTGCAAGGACAGAGGATTAAGGATAATTTCTTCAGGATAACTGTGTGAATGGCAGATTTAGAGGAGAGAGGGACAGACCCAGTGGGTGAATTGTTAACAATGACAGTTAGCATTGCAACCGGAGAGGACAACTGGGTGGCCAGTAGTTCGGTGGGAGTAGGGTCGAGAGTGCAGGAACTGGGTCTCATGTACAAGATGAGCTCTGAGAAGGCACAATGGGAGGTAAGAGAGAAACCTGCAAAGGAATTAAGTTAAGGGCTTGGACAAGAGGGGGGTTTCAGAGGCAGTTTGGCTCAGTGAGCTAGGGGAGGGGAGCAAAGTCAATCCAAAGATTGGATGGTCTCAATCTTGGAAACAAACAAAACCATGAACTCATTGCACTTACTACCGAAGGCAGTGTGAAGAAGCCAGGGGAGAGGATGTGAGGACGGCTTGTAGTGAAGAACAGGTGAAGGTAATTATTACATTCTGGAAAGATAAGGGAAAAGTGAGCAGGAGTACAGGACCTGACATTGTGTCCGGCAAGATCAGGCCATGAATGATCATTTGCTGTTGCTGAGAGGTTTGATCTCATCTGCATGACTGGGGTGGGAACCATTTCTGGTTGCTCTTATCCACCTCCCTGTCTCAGGGAGAAGAATAGCTTTGTTATTTCTCCCTCCATAAACTGCCCTTCATTTCCTACCTGGACAGGAAGTTAACAACTGGACCTCTGGCCCTCTCCCAGTACCTTGAGGGATCTTGGCCAACAGGGTCGATACTGAATCTGTTGCCCCTGGGTGGGGGAGGACTTCCTAGAAAATGCAATCTGTTAGACCCTTTTGGAAAAGGAGCAATGTCCTAATGAAGTAGTTAAGACTCGTTCACAACAAAGTGGTTAGTTGCACACTCAGTCTCAGTTTTTTAATGCTTTTGCTGAATATGGCATTATTACTGAACTCTAACTGCTCAGGTCTAATGCCGCTGAGTGAATATTTGGTAACTACAGAGGGCAGTTAAAAGTCAACCACATCGATGGGAGACTGGAATTTTATATACCTCAAATCAAATAGAAATGGCAGAATTTTCCAACAATACAATGACTTTATTTTCACTTCTGCTGTGGTATGAGTTGAAATCCTCAGACTGTCAGGGTGGGATTTGAGCTCTGTCATATTGGCTCAAGCTTTCACGTTATCCACCTGGTAACACTGTCACGACACCATAAACCTTTTTGCAAAGCTCATAAAACATTCCTTTTGCCTCTCATTTCCTTTTTGGATTTCAGTGAAATCAATATGTAAATCATCAGTTAAATGACTTAAACACCAGTGAATGAAGAAATCCTGAGAGCAATAGACGGTGCAAAGGAGCCAACAGTGAAAGCAGAAGCTTCCTCCTAAAATAATGAGGAACATGAATACACAGCACACCTTCAGCACTCATTTCTAATACTTCATCCTTTTTACTAAAACCCATACAGGTACCATGAAGAAATCACCATCATCTTTGTGTCGCAGTGCAAGCAGTTTCAGAAGTATTTTACCAGGTATTTGATTTATTTATAAACGCCTTCTTTAATTGAATACATTTCCCCCATAAAGTGGCAATATATACTTAACTGTTTTGCCATCAATGTTCTGCTTTCCTCTTCTCCCTCCTGCAGCCAGAGCTGATGTGTAGGTGTCTACTCATTTTATCTTTCCCCCTTGTCAGTAAGCAGATTATTTTCCCTGACATCTACAATAAAAACTTTCATTTATCAGCACTTTCAATGAAGTGTCCCAAAATGCTTCATGAAGTTATACTAAATAATTGCACTTGATCAGAGGTGGATTTTAAGTCACTGAGTCATGCAAAGGCAAAGGGTCTTTATTATAATAAAGTCCCTCAAAGGCAGTGTTCTTTCCCAGCTTTGTAAGTTCATCCAGCCCTACAATCCTGAGATAGCCACACTCCCCCAATTCTGGCCGCTTGACTATTGCGGAATTCCCTCACTCCAGCACTGCGGACTATACCATCAGTTGCCTGGGTCTCAAGCTCCAAAAATCCCTCGATAAATATCAATGTCACTACCCCTCTCCCTTCCAAGACACTGCCTAAACACATCTTGACCAAGCTTTTGACACCTGTACTAACATCACCTTTTAGCATCAGACTTTGTTTGATAGTGCTTCTATAAAATGCTTTGGGATGCTTTATTACAATTTTGATAGTATTAGCCAGGAACTTTCAAAAGGTGATTTGGGGAGTCCGTGGGAAGGCTGGTGAGTGGGAGGCTTTCAAAAGTGTATTAACCGGGATTCAGGGTAAGCACACTCCTTTTAAAGTGAAAGGCTAGGCTGGTAGAAGCGGGAACCCTGGATGACTCAGGATAGTGCGACCCTGCTCGAGAAGGAGGAGGCGTATGACATGGATAGGCAGTGGGTATCAAGTGAATCCCACAAAGAGTATAGAGGGTGTCGGACTAGAGTTGAGAGAAATCAGGAGGGCAAAAAGGGGACATGAGACTGCTTTGGCAGATGAGGCAAAGGAGAATCCAAAAAGCTCCTTCAAATACATAAAGGGCAAAAGAGTAACCAGCGAGAGAGTAGGGCTCTTAAGGATCAACAAGGTCATCTATTTGCAGAGCTACAAGAGAGGGGTGAGATCCTAAATGACTATTTCTTGTTGGTATTTACTGTTGAGAAAAGCATGTATGTTAGGGAACTTGAAAATAAATAGTGATGTCTTGAGGAGTGTACACATAAGAGGTGGTGGTGCTAGATGTCTTAAAGTGCATGAAGGTAGATTAATCCCAGGACCTGATAAAGTGTATCCCATGACATTGTGGGAGGCTAGGGAGGAAATTGCAGGTCCCCAAGCCAAGATATTTGAATCATCGACAACCACAGGTGAGGTGCCTGAAGATTGGAGAGTGGCAAATGTTGTGCCTTTGTTTAAGAAGGGCTGCAGGGAAAGCCTGGAACTACAGGCTGGTGAACCCAACATCAATAGTGGGTAAGTTGTTAGATGGTATGCTGAATGACAAGCATTTAGAAGGCAAGGACTGATTAGGGGCAGTCAGCATGGCTTTGTGAGTGAAAAATCGTGTCTCACAAATTTGATTTTTTTTTTGAAGGGGTAACCAAGGTAGATGAGGGCAGTGCAGTTGACTACATAGACTTTAGCAAGGCTTTTGACAAGGTACTGCATGGTACGTTGTTGCAAAAGGTTAAATCTCACAGGATCCAGGGTGAGGTAGCCAATTGGATACAAAATTGGTTTGATGATAGAAGACAGATTGTCGAGGGCTGTTTTTCCAAACTGGAGGCCTGTGACTAGCGGTGTGCCTCAGGGATTGGTGCTGTAGTAATACAAGCTGCTGTTATGGTACAGCTCAACAAGCATTGATACCGACTGGTCCATTGGTCAAATTACTGTATTCATGTGCAACTTCAACCCTATCCTCACTCACAGGCCCAGACATAACCAGTAGAACAGCCTGGATAGCTTGGGTGATAACCCCGTTCTCCACCTCAGTCAGGCCCACCCCATCATTTAACCTGATGAGTTCAACAGTGGTGCTTCCACTGAATGAACGTAGATCTGGCAAAGTTCTAATTTAGCTGTATGGCTTGATGCCATTCCTGCTGTTGTTATTCACTGGGTATATTGGACGGTACTGAAACGCTCAATAATTGGAAGGCAGGCAGGTTGCTCCGAAACTGGTCACAAGCAATGAACCAGGTCAGGTTAGCAAGCAGTGACCAAAACGTAACCTGGGTTAATAGCCATATGGAAAGGGAAGACAGCTAAACAAAAAACCTAGACCATTGGATTGGTGATAGTTTTAGAAATTGTCAGCTAGCTCAGGGGTTGCGGAAGGAGACATTTGATATTCAACAAAATACCATTGTTAATGTGCAATAGATACCAAATAATGGTGAGAAAAAGGCAACTACAAGGCACCTGAGAATGTCACATATTTAGAAATCAATCAAAATGAAAGTGGACTTCCAGAACAAAAATGTTTAAAAAAGAACAGAAGCAACAAGAAAAGCATAAGAACATAAGAAATAGGAGCAGGAGTAGGCCATCTAGCCCTTTGAGCCTGTCCCGCCATTCAATAAGATCATGGCTGATCTGAAGTGGATCAGTTCCACTTTCTCCCCATAACCCTTAATACCCTTGTCTGTCAAAAACCTATCTACCCGTAACTTAAATATATTTAGCGAGGTAGCCTCCACTACTTCAACGGGCAGAGAATTCCAGAGATTCACCACCCTTTGAGTGAAGAAGTTCCTCCTCAACTCTGATCTAAACCGCCCCCCCTTATCTTGAGGCTGTGCCCTCTAGTCCTGTTGTCCTTTCTGAGCGGGAAGAATCTCTCTACCTCTACCCCATCCATCCCCTTCATTATCTGATACGTCTCTACGAGTACAGATCCAGTCTATTTAGTCTCTTTTCATAGTCTAACCCCCTCATCTCCAGTATCAGCCTAGTGAACCTCCTCTGCACTCCCTCCAAGGCCAAAATATCCTTGCGCAAGTGCAGTGACCAAAACTGCACACAGTACTCCAGCTGCGGCCTCACCAGTTGCAGCAAGACCTCCCTGCTTTTATATTCTACCCCCTCACTGTAAAGGCCAGCATTCCATTCGCCTTCTTGATCACCTGCTGCACCTGCAGACTGGGTTTTTGCGACTCATACACAATGACCCCCAGGTCCCTCTGCACCGTAGCATGCTGCAGCTTTTCACCCTTTAAATAGTAATCCCTCCTACTATTATTTCTGCCAAAGTGGATAACCTCACACTTGCTAACATTATACTCCATCTGCCAGGTCGTCACCCACTTGCTCAGCCTATCCAGATCCCTCTGCAGACTTTCCACACCCTCCACACAATTTGCTTTTCCACTCATCTTTGTGTCATCAGCAAATTTTGTCACCCTACACTCAGCCCCCTCCTCCAGATCATCTATATAAATGGTAAATAGCTGAGGCCCCAGCACCGATCCCTGCGGCACTCCACTAGTCACCAACCGCCAATCCAAATAGCACCCATTGATACCAACTCTCTGCCTCCTATTAGACAATCAATCTTCTATCCAAGCTAACACCTTACCCCCAACTCCATGCACCCTAACCTTCTGAAGCAACCTTTTGTGAGGTACCTTATCAAACGCCTTTTGAAAAATCGAGAAACACCACATCCACCAGTCTACCGCACTAGTCACATCCTCATAGAAATCCAACAAATCCGTCAAACACAACTTCCCCTTAACGAATCCGTGCTGCGTCTGCTCTTATCAAACCATTCCTTTCCAGGTGCCTCGCTATTTCTTTGATGACGGATTCAAGCATTTTTCCAACAATAGCCGTTAAACTAACCGGCCTATAATTCCCTGCCTTTTGTCTGCTACCTTTTTTAAACAGCGGCATAACATTAGCCGTTTTCCAATCTTCCGGCACTTCCCCGGAATCCAGCGCATTTTGGTAAATAATCACTAAGACGTCCACTATCACCTCTGCCATTTCCTTCAGAACCCTGGGATGCATTCCATCCGGTCCTGGGGACTTGTCCACCATCAGTCCCACTAGTCTATCGAGCACTACCTCTCTAGTGACAGTAATCGCATTCAGGCCCTCAACTCCTACCATCCTTCTATCTTTAATACCCGGCAAACTATTCGCGTCCTCCTCCATGAAGACCAAGGCAAAAAACTTATTTAAGTCCTCTGCCAGTTCCTCATCTCCCACCACTAAATCCCCCCTCTCATCCTCTAAGGGTCCAACATTCACTCTAGCCAGCCTCCTCCTCTTTATATATTTGTAAAAACTCTTACTGTCCTTTTTTATATTTAGTGCTAGTTTAGCTTCATAGTCTATCCTTCCTTTATCAACTTCTTAGTCATTCTTTGTTGATTTTTAAACCTTTCCCAATCTCCTAATCACCCACTACTTTCAGCCACTCTGAACACATCAGCTTTTAATTTTAATACTTTCCTTTATTTCCTTCGATAACCACGACTGGTTATCCCTTCTCCTACATTCCTTCTTTACCATCAAAATATATTTCTGCTGAGCACCAAGAAAGATCTCCTGAAAGAGCCTCCACTGTTCCTCAGCAGTCCGACCAACTAATCTGAGCCCCCACTCTACATTTGCCAATTCCTCTCTCATCCTATCGTATGCCCCTCTGTTCAAACAGAGGACACAGGTTCGGGACCCTATTTTCTCATCCTCCATCTGCATCAAAAACTCAACCATACAATGATCACTCGTCCCAAGAGGATCCCTCACAACATAGAACATAGAACATTACAGCGCAGAACAGGCCCTTCGGCCCACGATGTTGCGCCGACCAGTTACAAAACAATGACCCATTAACCTAAACCAATCCCTTTTCGTCCATAAACCTATCCACGGATCTCTTAAACGCCCCCAAACTAGGCGCATTTACAACTGTAGCAGGCAGGGCATTCCAATCCCTCACCACCCTCTGGGTAAAGAACCTACCCCTGACATCCATCCTATAACTACCACCCCTTAATTTAAAGCCATGCCCCCTCATGCTAGATTTCTCCATCAGAGGAAAAAGGCTATTACTATCCACCCTATCTAAACCTCTAATCATCTTATATGTTTCAATAAGATCCCCTCTTAGCCGCCTTTTTTCCAGCGAAAACAACCCCAAATCCCTCAGCCTCTCCTCATAGGACCTCCCCTCCATACCAGGCAACATTCTGGTAAACCTCCTCTGCACCCTCTCCAAAGCCTCCACATCCTTCCTGTAATGTGGGGACCAGAACTGCACACAGTACTCCAAGTGCGGCCGCACCAGAGTTGTGTACAGTTGCAACATGACGCTGCGACTCCTAAATTCAATCCCCCTGCCAATAAACGCCAAGACACCGTATGCCTTCTTAACAACCTTATCTACTTGACTCCCAACTTTCAGGGATCTATGTACACATACACCTAGATCCCTCTGCTCATCCACACTATTCAAAGTCCTCCCGTTAGCCCTATACTCGACACATCTGTTATTCCTACCAAAGTGAATTACCTCACACTTCTCCGCATTAAACCCCATCCGCCACCTCTCGGCCCAGCTCTGCAACCTGTCTAAGTCTTCCTGCAAACTATGACACTCTTCATCACTATCTACCACACTTTGGTGTCATCAGCAAATTTACTAATCCACCCAACTATACCCTCATCCAGATCATTAATAAAAATTACAAACAGCAGTGGCCCCAAAACAGATCCCTGAGGCACACCACTCGTAACCGAACTCCATGATGAATATTTACCATCAACCACCACCCTCTGTCTCCTATCCGCTAGCCAATTCCTGATCCAATTCCCTAGATCACCCCCAATTCCATACATCTGCATTTTCTGCAGAAGCCTACCATGGTGAACCTTATCAAACGCCTTACTAAAATCCATATACACCACGTCCACTGCCTTACCCCCATCCACCTCTTTGGTCACTTTCTCAAAAAACTCAATAAGGTTAGTAAGGCACGACCTACCCGCCACAAAACCATGCTGACTATCTCCAATCAATTCATTACTCTCCAAATAACTATAAATCCTATCCCGAATAATTTTTTCTAAAACCTTGCCCACAACAGAAGTGAGACTTACCGGTCTATAATTCCCGGGGAAGTCTCTGTTCCCCTTCTTAAACAATGGGACAACATTCGCTAACCTCCAATCTTCCGGTACTATAACCAGAGGCCAACGACGACCTGAAGATCAGAGCCAGAGGCTCAGCAATCACTTCTCTTGCCTCCCAGAGAATCCTGGGGTAAATCCCATCCGGACCAGGGGACTTATCTATTTTCAGACCCTCCAGAATATCTAGCACATCCTCCTTATCAACTGCAACACTGTCAATTCTACTCCCCTGCAACCCAGTGTCCTCCTCAGCTATATCCATGTCCCCCTGCGTGAACACCGAAGAGAAATATTGGTTCAATGCCTCTCCAATCTCCTCCGGTTCCACACATAACTTCCCTCTGCTGTCTATAACTGGCCCTAATCTTGCCCTAACCAACCTTCTGTTCTTGACATACCTATAGAACGCCTTAGGATTCTCCTTAACCCTATCAGCCAAAGTCTTCTCAGGTCCTCTTTTAGCCCTTCTTAGCTCACTCTTCAACTCCCTCCTAGCCAATCTAAAGTTTTCTAGTGCACTACCCGAGCCCTCACGTCTCATCCGAACATAAGCCTCCTTTTTCCTCTTAACCAACGAAAAAACTTTTTTGGTGCACCACGGTTCCCTAGCCCTACCAATTCCTCCTTGCCTGACAGGGACATACCTATCATGGACTCGCAGTAGCTGCTCCTTGAAAAAACTCCACATTTCAGACGTTCCCAGTCCCTGTAATCTCCTAGTCCAATCTATGCTTCCTAATTCTCTCCTCATAGCCTCATAATTACCCTTCCCCCAGCTAAAACCACTAGCCCGAGGTTCATGCCTATCCCTTTCCATCACTAAGGTGAACGTAACCGAATTGTGGTCACTATCACCAAAATGCACACCAACTTCCAAGTCTAGCACCTGGTCTGGCTCATTTCCCAGCACCAAATCCAATATAGCCTCACCTCCAGTTGGCCTATCTACATACTGAGTCAAAAAACCTTCCTGCACGCTTTGTACAAAAAAGACAAACACGCTTTGTACAACAAGATCCCTAATTCTTCCTGCCTTGTTACACAACACCAGATCTAAGGTAGCTCACTCCCTCATTGGTTCCGTCACACACCGTTCAAGGAAACTATCCCTACAGCATTCCAAGAACTCTTCCTCAAGCCCACCGCGTCTGACTTGGGTCAACCAATCAATATGCAGCATGAAATCCCCCATAATTATCGCCGCTCCATTTCTACACGCATCATTTATAGCCCGCCACCTCTAAATTGTTACTGGGGGGGCCTATAGACCACACCCACCAGCATCTTCCTCCCCTTACTGTTCCTTATCTCCACCCACAATGATTCTATGTTCTGCTCTTTGGAACCTATATCTTCCCTTACTACCGCCCTGATATTAGCCTTAATCAGCAGAGATACCCCATCCCCTTTTCCCTCCTCTATCCTTCCTGAACACTTGATACCCCTGGCCATTCAGCTCCCAGTCCCTGTCACCCTACAACCATGTTTCCGTAATGGCCACCAGATCATATCCATTTGTGCTGATCTGCGCCACCAGCTCATTCACTTAGCAAAGCGGGAATAAAATACTAAAATGAAACGCAGTGAAAAATTTTAAAGTGTGTCAATTTATAGAGAATTGTTGAAATGGAGCTGGGATAAGAGGAAAGGATTGTCAACTTGGAGATGGTCAGGTGTAGCATTGGGCTTCACAATAGAGTGTATGACACATTAAGGTATCTAGAATGACACGACGATACATAAAGAAACAAAGTGGGTGGGCAATTTCTTTACATAGTTCTGGAATTGTGCAATTCCATCCCAGGGCTAGGGATCGAATGCTGTGAGACCAGCATTTGCTCTTCATCTCCGATTATCACTGCAAAGGTACAGTAAGTAGTCTCAACACCAGGTTAAAGTCCAACAGGTTTATTTGGTAGCTCAAGCTTTCAGAACACCATTCCTTAAGCTCATTGAACTTTAACCTGGTGTTGAGACTGTTACTGTGCCTAGCCCAGTCCAACACCCACAACTCCCCATCATTGATAAGGTGGTGATGAGCCATCTTCTTGAACCACAGCAGTCCACATGGCATAGGAACACCCACAGTTAGCTAGTGAGTTCCAAGGTTTTGACCTAGAAACAGTGAAGGAAGTGATATAGTTTCAAGACAAGATGGTGGGGAGCTTGGAGGGAAACTTGTAGATGACAGTGCTCCTGTGTGTCTATCCCTCTAGGTTGAAGAGGCTGCCAATTTGGAAAGCACTGGTAAATGGGGTTTGGGGAATTGCTGTAATGTGTGGTCTGTTACGATGTTGTAACTTGCTTGTATTGTGGTGCTTTTCACTTGTTTAGGACTTCTGCATTGGTCTGCTGTGTATTGTATTACTTGTAATAATACAATTTAAAATTGTTACTACAACTGTGTGGTGCAAAAAAAAGGTTTGGCCTCAAGTCCATGACTGCTGCCTCATCATGTAAAATACTTGTACTTACACAGGCACTGGATCACTGACTCCCTTTCGAACCTATTCCTCAATAACAACTTCCAGAGATTATTATCAGCGCTGTTTTACAACTGATCCAAAGACCATTGATTCTAGTGGAACTATTACTGGCAGAGGAAGGAAGGTGCAAAGGCCACAAACAGTGAGTACTGGTTCTATGAGCAAACAACCTCTAAGTTCAAACAAACAGACTAGATCCTGCCCCTCATTCTCACTGGAAGTTGTTCTTTCCAATTTGAATTCTGTGCAAACTTGAAAACAATTTGAATTTAGCACCATGACCTTACAAGATGGAAATTTAGTGCTAAAATGAGACTTGAATTGAGCACCTTTGGATTAAGACTGAACTTAAAGATGGCAACTAATACTAAACAATAGGATGCACAGAACTTTCATGATGAGAAGTGGTTGAAGGTCAATCAAATTTAGCCAGAGGATGTACTATGCCTGTAATGGAATCAATGGCTAAGATCAAGTGTAGTATCGACATGCTGCACTTGGTTGAAGTCATTTGGTTACATTTCAGCTTCATTTGAAGCAATTTTTTAAAGCAGCATCTTGGCCTTTTGGCTAAGATGCAAATTAGATCAAGCCTTGGAGGAGGAGCTACACTTACTCCAATCAGCTTGGAACATGTAGATTTAACCCAAGAGAGGAGTTGAGAGCCCTGTTTTGTCAGCTTGGATTGGGAATGTCCCAACTTGTTGGGACTCTGAATTGGCTTTAATTTGACTTGATTGGATTGGAATAAAGTAAACAAAAAAATTTCAGTAGCAGGACATCACTGCAGAGGTTGCTCACAGTAATGTCCTAAGCCTAATCATCAACAACCTTCCATCATAATGTCAGAAGGACGTTTGTAGATGACTGCGCAATGTTCAGCATCATTCATGACTCCTCAGATACTGAAGCAGTCCATGTCCAAATGCAGCAAGACCTGGACACTATCCAGAGTTGAGCTGACAAGTGCCGAGTAACATTTGCACCACACAAGTGCCAGGCCATGGTCACCTCCAGTGAGAGTTTAACCATTGCCAGTGATTAATACTACTGCCTCAATGCCAGGAATCCAGGTTCAATTCCCAGCACAGGTCACCATCTGTGCAGTCACCATCTGTGCACATTCTCCCCATGTCTGTGTGGGTTTCCTCCTGGTGCTGCCGTTTCCTCCCACATTCCAAAAGATGTGCTGGTTAGGTGCATTGAACAAAATGTGGCAACTAGGGAAATTTCACATGCAAGCCTTATGACAAACAAACTTAAAATTACGATTGTTGAACTCCCCCACTATCTACAGCCTGGGGTCACCATTGATCAGAAACTGAACTAGCTATATAATTAATACAGCTACGAGAGCAGGTCAAAAGGCTCAATCCTGCAGCCACTATCTCATCTCATCTGACTCCCCAAAGCCTGTCCACCATCGATAAGGTAAAGTCAGGTGTGTGATGGAATACTCTACACCTGCCTGAGTACAGCTCCAACACAAGCTGACACCATCCAAAATTGAGCAGCTTGCTTAATGCTACACCTTCCACAAACATTCACTCCCTCCATCAGCAAACGTTGGTAGCCGTGTGTATCTTCTACAAGATGCACTGCAGGAACACAAGGTTCATTAGGCAGCACCTTCCAAACCCACAATCCAGGGCAGAAGTTACCCTCCAAGCTAATTACTATCACCATAAGAACATAAGAAATAGGAGCAGGATTAGGCCAACTAGCCCTTTTGAGCCTGCCCCACCATTCAATAAGATCATGGCTGATCTGTCGTGGCTCAGTTCCACATTCCCGCCCTCTCCCCATAACCCTTAATCCCCTCTCTTATCAAAAACCCATCAACCCACGTCTTGAAAATATTTAGCGAGGTAGCCTCCACCGCTTCAACAGGCAGAGAATTCCAGAGATTCACCACCCTTTGAGTGAAGAAGTTCCTCCTCAACTCCGTTCTAAACCGCTCCCCCTTTATCTTGAGGCTGTGCCCCCTAGTCCTACTATCCTTTCTGAGTGGGAAGAGTCTCTCCACCTCTATCCTATCCATCCCATTCATCATCTTATACGTCTCAATGAGATCTCCCCTCATCCTTCTAAACTCTAACGAGTACAAGCCTAATTTATTCAGCCTCTCCTCACAGCTCAACCCCCTCAACTCCGGCATCAGCCTAGTAAACCTCCTCTGCACTCCCTCCAAGGCCAAAATATCCTTGCGTAAGTACGGCACCCAAAACTGCACACAGTACTCCAGCTGCGGCCTCACCAATGCCCTATACAGCCGCAGCAAGACCTCCCTACTTTTATATTCAATCCCCGTCGCTATGAAGGCCAGCATCCCATTCGCCTTCCTGACCACCTGCTGCACCTGCAAGCTGGGTTTTTGCGACTCATGCACAAGGACCCCGAGGTCCCTCTGCACCGTCGCCTGCTGCAGTTTTTCTCCATGTAAGTAATAATCCTTCCTACCATTATTCCTACCAAAGTGGACCACCTCGCACTTGCCAACACTAAATTCCATTTGCCATTTCCTGGCCCATTCGCCCAGCCTATCTAGATCCTTCTGTAGACTCTCACCACCCTCTGCACAATTTGCCTTTGAAATACATTATTCCTTCACTGTTGGTGGGTCAAAATCCTAGAACTCCCTATCAGCACTGAGGGAGTACCTACACTGCAAATTGTACTTTCAAGGGCAACTCGGGTTGGACAATACTGCCCTAAAAAGGGATCAATCACAATCTGAATTTGACTGTACAAGCCCCAAGTCCATGACTGCTGCCTCAACTGCCTGGTTTCATTTTACTATTTATTGTGGCTTTAGAACTACAAAATAGTACGTTTATAATATCCTCACTTATCACCTCGAGATTGGAAGTTCTACATACTACATGTAGCTACGTCAAATTAGCAGACCCATAGCTGAGAAAAAAAGTGGATAATGGAACAGTTTCCATCTGTTGACAGATTCAATAACTCAACCCTCAAAACGTTACTGAGTCCACTTTTATTCATGAGACATGAACATCACTGGCTAAGCCAGCATTTATTGCCCATCCCTTGTTGCCCTTGGAGGGCAGTTGAGAGTCAACCACATTGCTGTGGCTCTGTAGTCATAATTAGGCCAGACCAGGTAAGGACTGATGATTTCCTCCCCTGAAGGGACATTAGATGTCTCTTTAGAACTCTATCAGATATTAGTGATTGGTTTACAATACGGAAGATATGATTTGCCTGCAAGTCAATTTTTAATCAGTGTAACCTAAGTAGGATCAATCCATTCATACAAAATCAAAACATGTAAGAAGCTTAGTATTCAGGTTGAAAAGTAATGATCATCCGAATAATGCAATGTTTGTGACATAAAAAAATACAAGGTCAATGGTAGCAGAGAATGGAAATGCATCATTTTGTGTGTACTAAATGCTTAAATATAAAGTTCAACCTAAACTACAAATTTAGTACTTAATTTGAGATCTGGTGGACTTAAAATAGATCCAATTAGAATTCTAAATTAGTCAACCTGGTTATAACCTTCCCTGCAGTTGGTATGCATTACTTACTAAAATTATATACAATGATTTTGCATTAGTAATTGGTTTACCCTAGCAGGAAGGTTCACCACAGCTATTTTTCTGTGTTTCTGAATAAATATTTGTAAAATCCATTCCAGACCTCAAATCAGTTATCTGCATGAATAAGCCGCAAGTGACCTAGACATTCCACAAAGTACAAATTATATTCCTTACTATCCGTCAGAGCAAAGTAGAAAATGCGTACTCCAGTAGGACCTCAAACATATGGAGGGGAGAGATATGTTTAAATAACATGATTAAATAAGTAGTCTAGGTAATCCTACCACACTGCATAAACACATTTAAAAGGGGGTCCAGGGCAACAAAAACCATTTTGCAACTGTTATCCATATCAAGGGCAAGTAGAACAGAGCAGGAAACTAGTCCATTGAGTGTGTACTGACTCAGATGAGCATCTACCCAGACTGCATCACCATAACCCCACTAATCCACCCCCCTCCCCCAACACCAAGGGACAATTTAGCATGCCCAATCCCCCTAACCTGCACATCTTTGGACTGTGGGAGGCAACCAGAGCACCCAGAGGAAACCCATGCAGACACAGGGAGAATGTGCAAACTTCAGAGAGACAGAGACAGTCACCCAGTGCCAGGATTGAACTTGGTTCCTGGCACTGAAGCAGCAGTGCTGACCACTGTGCCACCCCCTATAGACATATGAACATGCGCATTGACATATCATGCCAACTGGGAAGAAGCAATGTTAAACAACATTCTACACAAGTTTCAGCATGGTCTGACAAACTTGTATCTATTTTAAAAAAGGTTCCAAGCAGACTCCGTAACAAGGTGGTGGAAGCACTATTGCCAGAATTGGAGGAATCAACTCATCACCATCTTCTCAGAGACCTGCAAGACTTCAGACTAAATCAGAAATAATTGGGAGAATTGCCAGGGAAGCACATTGGACAGACAATCCAAAAATAAAAGCTTTTTTAAAATCAAGTTTTTCCAGTTTATGTTCACTGTAGGCTAGTCTTGCAGTCCATTTTTTTTTAAAAATGGAATGCTTGAACATGAACAATTTGACCAATTCCAGACAGTTATTCATTGTAGTAAACATTTATAATTCATCAAAAAATTTGTTGGCATTATTTGTGTGGGAGTTATGGCTTCCTCACCATTTTCTTATATGCCAGGCTGGTTTCCCCCCACACCCCCAAGCACCACAGAAAACTATTCAGCAGATGCCAAGTAGTCTCTCTCCAAAATCTGCATTTAAATTATGGATCTAATAAAAATGTGATGAGCTTGGATAGAACCACAATCGGCACAGACAAGCCATTAATATCTGCTGATTAACTGGAATGGAACTGATCTGCATGAGGCTGTAAGAGTTATAACAGTTTACAATTAACTTCTGAAGGAAACTAAAAAACCTTTCTCCTAGTGACACTCCTAACAATCCTTTTTTTCCTCCTCCACTTATCTTCCAACCCATGCTGGGATTTGGTTCCATGAGACAGGAGTGTTAGCATATTACAGAACTATTACACCCATACATGCATTTGTATTAAAAGCAAAGTTAATTCACTCTGCTGCATCTGACCAGAAACACAGGATACTTAATCCCAGCATTTTCAGCTAAAGTCAATAGAATTGCAATCTTGCTATGCAGGTCATTGTACACTGCATTTACCAATTGAGCCAGTTACTCTTTTGTGAGTGACTAAGCTTGACAATTGTTAAATAAGCAACTCCAGAAACACAAACAAGTAAAACATGAAATTTATTGGTTGGTATGGTTACACATTCTGTTCTCAATGAAATATTGTGGGGTGTAAAAACACTTCACAATGTTACAGGTAAAGCAGGCATCCAAAAAAGCTTCAGCTTTTACACATTACATCACACTTTGGCAAGTGAAGGCAGCAGAGTTCTGAACAAAGCACTTCAAAACAAAATTAACATCCTCTTTCTCATATCCCCCCTGCCCTCCAATTAGATTTTTGGCCATACTTCAAGTCAATGGCTTGCAAGGTATCCTTAAGGCACTTTAACCTGAATTCAATTCTCCATTGCACAGCTGAGATGTAGTGCAAATCCTGAGCACCTGAAACTAGAGGACAGAAATAGAATGTGCAGCTACGACTACAAAGTACTGTGTGGGTGCAATGAACAATTCAGTGCAATCAATTAAAGCAGCTGAACAACATGGATCACCAACAAGGCCCCTCGCAGCTGAATGCAGTTTAGTCTTTTGTTATATCCAAGTGAGTTGCCTAACATCATAAGACACTGCAGTTTAACTAAAGCTTTGCCAATTTAATGCAAAGGTGTGCATAGCTGCACAAAAGAACAAATTGACAGACAGTCCCTTTGGTTTCAGATGACCAACAAAACAAATGCAGGAATGAGACAAAGATAATGCATTATAAACAAGGTAGAGCACTTGAAGGCATTTGCTTGAATATTACAAGATCAGTTTGTTTTTTAAGCAGATTTTAATATTCTACAAGTCAGAAACAAACTGCCATTTTTAAGATGTACAATTTAACTAGCATTGCTTATCTGAAGCATTCAGAACGTACTCTGGTTACCCAAATATTGGTGGCCAATTGAGCAGCACTCCTACTACATAGAAATGACATTTGCTGCATGTTTCTAAGTAGTTATCATTAAGGGGAGGGTGGGGTTAGATTTGTGGTATTCTCAGTACTTCAGATTGCTCATCCTTGATTCTGGGAACCAGTTACTGTGCACTGGTTTCAAAGTGACAGGGCTAGGGCATGATTTTCAGCTTTTGATGCTGCTTTGCAAGTGAAACTACAGTTTGTGTACACAAAGGATGAGGGAGAAGTGGGGAGAGACAGTTATACCAGAATATATTTTGAATTTCAAAACAAAAACTCACTAGTCCCCACATGAAATATGTGGGTAATCCATTTGTCCATTTTCATATCACCTGCATCAGGTCAACAGTTTTTTGCACCACTCCTTCTCCCCTGTCTCCATCACCCCACCTCCCTGCCCCCACTTCTTCCAGTGCAGTAACTTTCCTGGTTACCATTCACATTTTAATTGTTTACATGTCCAAAGTGTGCAAGAGCACACCACACCAACCCCAAAGTAATTAGTGAAGTTACTGTACGCAAACTGATCAAAAGGTATCAAAGCAAATCAACCAACCCCAGAATTAAACAGCAATGTCGTACCACACATTAAAATTTAGAAATTTAGTCTGAAATGATTGTCTTCCAATCTTCACACATCAACAGAACTACTTCAAGCTAAGATGTTAAATTCTTCACATTAAGGTCATTGCAAGAGCTACCAACTTTAGTGACAACTGCTCAAAATAAAATTCTCCTGCGTATAATTTGTCCTTTTCTTCCACTTACACAAACCAATAGAATGTAGATATCGCAACAGCAGAAATCTTCAAAGTACCACAGCATGCAGTATTTCACAAGAGCCAATGGCCAGGGAGAATAGTGGAACCAAATGAAACATCCAAATCACCAATAGTGAATTTCAAATAAAAGTGGATAACATGCTTTCTAATTTACACCCCATTCGTGCATGGCATACAACCACACTCATACACTGTACCGAAAGTGGAGTGCGTAACTCTGGAGAATGTAAACTAAAAATGGCCAACGTCAGGATCTAGTGCAAATAATCCAATAAACAAATTCAGCTTGGGACATTCACAAAATCATTTACATACTGTACTACAGCTCTCAGCCTAGTTGGCAGCTCTAGATTACAAAATCAACCTTTTTAACACTGAAAAGTCTAAAGAGAAAATACTTTTGTGAATACAGAACTCTAGTTTGTTTGAAGGATGCCCCTGTTCCAAGGACAAAACATTAGCAGGAATAAGGCCACATTTATTTAAGGCATGGCTGTTTTCCCTCCCCCAAATAAATCCACATGCCCAGTACTAAATTAAGTCTGGATCAATTAAATGTTACAGGCCTGTTGAACAAATGATGGCAAGTCAAAACCAAATTTAAAAAAGTTATACCGTATTTACCATTAAGATATGGCTATTCTAAAGAGTGGTGTGTTATCTCCTGAAACTTAACATAGTGAACCAACAATGCAAGTCATTGTGGTCCAATAGTGAGGTGCTTAGAGTGTGTGGTAGTTCCTATCCTTAGTTTTGCAGAACTTCACAGCGAAAAAGATTACAGCTTGTAATCCAAGTACAAGTACAATCCCTCCAATGAAACTTGCTGCATCAAAAGTAGATTTCTTATGTGGTGGCAATAGCGTAGGAGTTGTCCCATTACTTGTACCTGTCGAAAATGGAACATACGCATCAGGATTAAAACAAATTCTGCATACTTGTAGAACTAAACGCAAAATTAAGCACAGGTTTATTCCGAGCATGGTCATTATGCACTCTCCTTTAGATGGTCCAAGAGAACAGGACCCACAAGTGGCCAAGTATCCCATCAACCAAAGAAACGCAAGCAGCCAATAGGTTCCTTGGAGAACAAGTAACAGAGCACATGCAAAAGATTCCACCACAGCACTAAAAACATATAGGGAATCAATGAGAATGACAGCTTCACAGGTCTCCCTTTTCAGACAGAAGCAGAAGCCCTCCTTTCAAAGGGCTGCTGTGGCATGGAATTTTCTTCCCCAGAAACTTGGCCAGGGCTAGGTATTTGAATTTACTTAAGGCAGAGGTAGGCCTGTTTCTGTTGGGCAAGGGAATCAAGGGTTTGAGGGTGGAGGAGAGAACAACAACGAGAGGAGCGTGCATCAGCCATGATCTTATTGAATAATGGAGCTGGCTTGAGGAATCAAATGGCCCCTCACCCCTGGTTCCTATATGCAATAATCCTTAGATTATCTTTGAGTTCCTGTTGTATTAATTGCTCCAGTACAAATATACAGGAACATTTACTGGAAATATTCCTTTACCTCCAAGAAAATTTAATTTAGAACATACAATATGCTTTCACATTTACCTGCTGTAGTAAGGCTGCTGGTATTGGGTGTCAGAGTAACCACAGTGCTAACCGGAGTGAAAGTAGCTGTGCAGGCAAGTCATAACAGAAGGTGGTTAATGGAATAAACATGATAAATATACACCATTTTATGGTCAATAGATTAAAATTTTGAAATCGGTCATAGAGAGACTGGATATTAACAGCTGGCCAGTTTTCTTCTTATGGCTGTGTATTGGAGCAGTAAAAGTTACACATAGCAACCTTTGTGTCGGGGTGGGGGAAGGTGGGAGCCTGTATTGGGTAACATCCGGAACTCAAACAAAGCAACTTGAACCTATTATCAATGCCTAGCATTTTAATACCAAACACAGGAGGAACTAACTGACCAATATATTAACTCGTTGAACAAGCTATTCTCCACTCCCTGGCTCTTCACCCACTAACTAGAAAATACAAAGTATGTACAGCATTTCAAAAGGGGATGGGATTTTTCAATTACACCAATATGAATACCAGATTTTGCTGCCAGTGGTACTACTTCTGCTAGAAATTTCTGAGGAGAGACATTACCACTTCTTATAGATGCCCAATTGTTTTTTTCATTCCACTGATTTAGTCTAATTACCACCAGATAGGTGTGCATCATGATTTATGTTGTAAGGTTAAACTATTTCGGATATTCATATAGATGGCTTGGATTTGGTTAACATGATATGCCTGTTCTCTCCAGCCAGGTAATTGTCCAGCATTATATAATCAGAGAAGGATCCCAGGCCCAGAATACAGGTCTGTCAAAAGAAATTAATGCAGATGTGAGAAATCAAATAAAAACAATGCTGGAAAATGCTCAGATCTGGTAGCATCCGCTCTAATAGAATCACTGTTTCCCTCTCTAAAGATGGTGCCAGAGCTGAGTGTTTTCAGCATGGGTTTTTATTACAGGTTCCAACAAGGCTAGCAGTTCCCACAAAAAAAGATCACCCGTATGAACACCTCTATAGAAACAAGGATCACAGTTAACCCACCAGATTCTCCCATTACCTGAAGTAAAGTTTGAAGAATTGGTAGATGAAGCAGGAGTTGAAGTTACAGTTGTGTGTGTAGTGACTGAAGGACAAAAACAGTAAGCAAAATATTTACAAGCAGCTGTTACAATTTGTACCAGTTAAGATTGCAACAGATATCATACTGCACAAGATGGCTATACAGAATTTAAAAGCTACAGTATCTTCAGACCGATGTTGGATCAGATACACACAAACTCATACAGTTCTCATTACCTGAAGTGGAGTTAGGAGTCAAAGGTATAGTTGTAGTTCCAGAGGCTGAAGAACAAGAACAGCAAGACAGTTATTTAAAATAGCAACTATAACTTGTACCAGGTAAGTCAACAGATCATATAATGTGGAAGTCATGTTTACATAGAATATAAAGCTACAGCAGCCCAGATTTAAGGGTTTTAAAAAAAAAACCATTTGCCACTCTGAAGGCAACTTGCATCAGCCTTTTTCCACTGAATTGACAAGATGGGGGTTAAACAGACTTGTACCTTTATCTAGCAAATTCCAAAAATGTCCAAAATGTGATTATGAATTTTTAAATGTTGCTTACTTTTTAATCTCAAGAATAAGTGACAAAAAGAAAGCAAGTCGGATGGTAAAAGGGTGAAGGAAGGACAATGTAGGAGAAAATTAATCTTATTTGGTAATGAAGCAAACTTTCAGAGGATGCAGGAAAATACATTGATCATTATTAGAATGGGAAAGTGGAAAGACATGTCACAAATGTAATTCAACATAGGTAATTGGGGAAAGAAAATGGAAATGCATTCTACAGAGAAAGTGCAGAAGATAAGCACTCAAAAATATGCAGCACTCCCTCCTACAGAGGTGAAAAGAGGAGGAACCTCAGTGGGTTAGGATATCTCCATAGAATCTCTGCAGTGCAAGTCTACCTCCCACACATTATCTCTGCAACCCCATACAATTGACATGCCTAATCTTCGTTTATCTACATATCTTGTGACAATTACACATGGGCAATCCACCCAGCCTTCTCATTTCTGGACTGTGGGAGGAAACCCAGACACTGGGAGAATGTGGAAACTCCACACAGACACCCAAGGCCAGAATCAAACCCAGGTCCCTGGCACTGTGAAGCAGCAGTGTTAAAACAGTACCACCGTGTCACCCAGATCTCCTGCATCAGTAATTCTACAACTTGGGAGCATTTCAGTTGCCATCTTTTATTGAAAATGTATTTATATAGTTTTTTCTTCAACCACAGTGCCTTAGAGAACAGCCTTGAGTCCCAATTCTACCCTATTGCATTAGCATTGGATCAAAACTAAAAAGTTCAAATTCCATTACAACTAATTGGCAATTGAATGGCTGAGTAGGGAGATTACACAATTACTCAATTTAACATTTTGCATTAAAAAATTTAAAAACTCACTGGAGGTAACCAGTTTTATTAACTAATTCGCACAGCAATCATACTACTACAATCCAAAAGACATGCTGATTAGGTGCATTGCCCATGCTAAATTCTCTCTCCGTGTACCTGCACTGACATTGGAGTGTGGTGACCAAGGGATTTTCAGTGAGCTTACTTGTGAAACTAGTAAGTGAGCTTTTAACTTTATTTGCACTTTGCACAAATGCTCAGTGCAAGAAATTTCTAGTGTCTGGTAGCAATGCCCACGTTGTCAAAGTGACATGCATACATGACTGCATGAAAAAATACCTGCCCTTCAAGCAAAATACCCAGATACTTGTATCCCAGAGCTGCATGCTGCTATTGTGTACAGATGTGACAGTGACCAACTTGCATGCCAAAGTCAAATAGCTCATTCTGGGCCCAGTTAATTTTTAAAAAAGAAATCACACAGCAAAGCAAGAAAATATTGGTTATAATACTCAACTAGAATTGGGTTACTGGATTTAAATCACCGAATAAAGTTTACCCATTTTCAGGAATCAGCTAAGTTTTCCAGATGGGAAATGCATACAAAGAGCTTTTGTACAGGATTATAGACATAAGGAAAACACTTTTGGATTAGCTAAACATACATGGACTAGAGGCCAAAGGTTTAAGGCTTTATTGTACAAAGAAGTTTTGCCTTTAATTTTAATGTTGTGTCAGCTCACACTGTTTTCAATTTTACTTTGTACTTCTATAAATCTATTTTTTCATTTTAGAAAAGGTAAAACAATTAGCAAATTGGGAGCAAGAGAAATCAAACCAGCATTATCATTCTGTAGAAAAACAGTAACCAAAATTGCCTCAAACTGCACAGCCATTAGAAAGTCTTGCATTTCATTATAAATGTACTGAATTGAATGTCTCTCTCACCTTCACAAACCGTCTCATTCCAAAATGTGCAATTTGCTTTTGGGTTCTCTGTTGCGTTGAAACATCCTCCACCCTCACCTGGAACACCATTAAGGGAGATCAGTTACAACTATCTACAGAATCAGCTGTTTAAGCACAGGTTCAATTCACGTGCTTTCCTTGACCTTACCAATAAAGTTGCAGGTTTGTAAGATCCAGACGAAGCTTTGGAGAGCTGCTGCAATGCGTTTTGCAGCTATAGTACAGTGGTGATGGAGAGTTAATATTAAGATATGAATAGGCACTAATCAAGGAGAATGGCGTTCAGTTTCTCCATCACATTCATCCTGTGTCTGGTTGGTGAGGGGAAGGCTTTTGGAGTTGTTGCCACCATTTGTGAATGGTTCAGTTAAGTTTTTAGTCAGTGGTGACACCCTAATGATGCAGCTTAAAGGTGATGGGACTTGGGGCACTGCCCTTAACAGCTACAACAGCGATATCCTGGGGCTGAGGTGAATGGCCTGCAACAACACAGCTGTCTTTTGTGCTAGGTATGACTTCAACCAGTGTGGGGTTCTCAGGCGGTTGCACACTCACATTAGAATTCAGCTCTTTTGTGCACGATTAAGCCAAGACACTAATGAGGCCTAGAGCTGAATGGTTCTAAAGTGACCCTATTCATATCTTAATATTAACTGTCCATCACCACAGCACTATAGCTGCAAAACGCATTGCAGCAGCTCTCCAAAGCTTCTTCCGGATCTTACAAATAATCAGTCTGATTCAGTTGGAAGGTAAAAGAGAGAAACTATTGTTCACACCAGCAAGAGAATCATTGCAATAGAAGATTAAATTGGAGCAACCAGATAATTAGCTTAAGTTTCAACTTTAGCAACTGAAGTTTTATGACAGCAAGCAAAATGCAGAACCAGTTTCCAAAGAACAACAATCTCCCTAAGGTCAGCATTATGAACCAGAAATAGCCGGTCTCGATGGGCCAAAGGGCCTCTTTCTGCACTGTAGGATTCTATGATTACACATTTTGCTGTTGTCTCAAATAAACCAAAACCTTTAAGGCAACTTGGGATTTCCTTCCTCTAAAAGGATGTATCCATTGTGATAGCTCTACTCTTGTCCATTTCCATTCTTGCCAAAATGACATCTTACTGTTCTTTCCCAAGCCACCCAATTGAACCTGGGACCTTGGTATCAAGAGGCAGAAGTGTAACCACTGTGCCACCAAACCATCCATTTCTTCCCATCTTGACTCCATTTTTTCTCCCTTGTCCAGACTCCTCCACCCACATTCATGATTCCTGATGCCCTGCATTATATCAGCATTTTCATTTCCCTGCCTAATTGCCTCTTTTTCACTATGGATGTCCAATCCTTCTCTACTTTTATTCCCCTCAAGGATATTCTGATGGCTCTCCGCTTATTCCTTCAACAGAAGCGCAAACTTTCTCCACCTGGTTGAATTTGTCACTCAATATCTCCTATAACTGGTCTCACTTTCTGGTGGACCATGGGAACACAGTAAAAAGTCTGACAACACCAGGTTTTAGTCCAACCGATTTATTTGATAGTCTAATTTGATAGTCTAATCTAGATAGGCTGGGCGAATGGGCCAGGAAATGGCAAATGGAATTTAATGTTGGCAAGTGTGAGGTGGTCCACTTTGGTAGGAAGAACTATTACTTACGTGGCGAAAAACTGCAGCAGGCGACGGTGCAGAGGGACCTCGGGGTCCTTGTGCATGAGTCGCAAAAACCCAGCCTGCAGGTGCAGCAGGTGGTCAGGAAGGCGAATGGGATGCTGGCCTTCATAGCGAGGGGGATTGAATATAAAAGTAGGGAGGTCTTGCTGCAGCTGTATAGGGCATTGGTGAGGCCGCAGCTGGAGTACTGTGTGCAGTTTTGGGCGCCGCACCTGCGCAAGGATATTTTGGCCTTGGAGGGAGTGCAGAGGAGGTTTACTAGGCTGATACCGGAGTTGAGGGGGTTGAGCTATGAGGAGAGGCTGAATAAACTAGGCTTGTACTCGTTAGAGTTTAGAAGAATGAGGGGAGATCTCATTGAGACGTATAAGATGATGAATGGGATGGATAGGATAGAGGTGGAGAGACTCTTCCCGCTCAAAAAAGACAGTAGGACTAGGGGGCACAGCCTCAAGATAAAGGGGGGGCGGTTTAGAACGGAGTTGAGGAGGAACTTCTTCACTCAAAGGGTGGTGAATCTCTGGAATTCTCTGCCCGTTGAAGTGGTGGAGGCTGCCTCGCTAAATATTTTTAAGAAGCGGGTTGATGGGTTTTTGATAAGAGAGGGGATTAAGGGTTATGGGGAGAGGGCGGGAAAGTGGAACTGAGCCACGACAGATCAGCCATGATCTTATTGAATGGCGGGGCAGGCTCGAAGGGCCAGGTGGCCTACTCCTGCTCCTATTTCTTATGTTCTTAAACTCAAGCTTTCGAGGGGATTCCCTCTCCGTCAGGTGAATGGAGAGTTCTGGCCTCAGACAGAGCATATAAAGCACATGGGAACCACCAGAGGTTCCAGTTTTGCCCATCTTTTGGTGAGTTATGTGGAACATTTCTTGTTCCAGTCTTACTTGGGCCTACTCCCACAACTCTTTCACCATTACAATTACAGTATCAGTGCTGCTTCATGTTCTTGGCTAGACCTGGAAAAACATCAATTTTGCTTCCAATTTTCATCCTCTTACCTTCACATGGTCCATCTCTGACACTTCCCTTCCTTGACCCCACTCTCCATTTTCAGTGATAGACTGATCACCAGTATTCAATACAAACCCCCCAAACTAAAGTTGCTAACGCCCTTTCTGCACCTTTGTTGCATCTGTTCTGATGACACCAAATTCAAAGAAGTGCTTCTGACATGTCTGCCTTTTTCTTTAACCAAGGATCCCCCTCCAGTGATTGACAGGACACTAAACCTGGTTCGATCCATTTCCCAACCTCTGCCCTCACACCCTTCTTTCCCTCCCAGAAAGATGACAGGTATGTCCGCACTTCCCATCCCACCAGCCTCTGCATTCAAAGGATCATCCTCCACCATTTTCAGCATGTCACCACCAAACACCTTTCTCCTCCCCTGTCCCCTCCCCGTTAGCATTCTGCAGGGACCACTTCTCCTGTGACACCCTGGTCACCCCCATCCTCATCCCCTTTCCATAGCACCTTCCCTCGCAATCACAAAGTGCAACACTTATCTCCTCCCAGTGAAGACCCCCAAATGGCCCTTTCAGGTGAAACAGTGTTTCACTCATCTCCTTCAATTTGGTTCACCGTATCGGCTGCTCCCAATGTGTTGCTCCTCTACATTGGGATGAATAAATGCAAACTGGGTGGCTACTCTGCGGAAAACTTCTCACTCAGCCTCCAAGCATGACCCGAACTTCCCTGTCACTTTCTTTCTCAACTTGGGCTTCACTGGATCACTGCAGGAAGGCCAAGGATAAACGTGTGGGCATGAGAGCAAGATGCTAAAACTGCAGAAGCAACATCTCATCCTCAGATTAGTCATGTTACAGTTCTCATGACTCGGAATGCAACAACTTTTGACTGACTTTTCTTCCCCATCTTGAACCTTAAAAAGTATACAAAACAAATTTTGACCCAACATAATGCAAACTCCTCACCCCCAGCTACCTGAGCACTGACCTTTTACTCTGCCATTAAAAAATTCTGATATTTTACCAATTGTGCATCTACTAATCTTCTACAATCCTCACACTGCCATTAATACTTCCTCTACCCTGTGACCAACACATCTTTGTTGTCATCTCTATTCCCCACTAATCATTGACCTAGTCCTCAATACTTAATCCATCACATTTCTCCCTCTTTTTAGCTAAGTCATACAGACTCAAAACATTAACGCTATTTTCTCTCTCCACAGATGCTGCCAGATCTTTTGAGTTTCCAGCATTTTCTGTTTTTGTTTCAGATTCCAGTATTCGCAGCATTTTGCTTTTATTCCATTAGCCCTAATCCTCTGAACGTTGTGATCAAAGGAGATGCAGAGGAGACAACGTGGCCAAAATAAGCAAACAAGATGTGTTTTACGTAAAATAGCCAGCAAGTCATCTGTCAAGTGATGTGGCATTGGCATTTTAATAAGTTGCTGGAATGCAGATCAACAGCCTATGCAGGTTGTTCAAACAGGCTGCAGAACACTTTGCGATAAGCAGAATGGAGCAATCACAATTCAGAGGGGGCAACCTTTTGAAAAATTGCAAGTTATATTGGCACACCTAAAGATGAGACTTCATGATAATGGTAAAGTACTCTGGATGCTCACCATCGCAGACAGCTACTCGAAAGTAGATCAGGATTTCCCCATAAATTTAAATTACATACAATTAATTTCCATCTGATCATATTTTAAAGGATATGACAAGAGGTACTCTGGTGTTACTTCTCATGCTTATTTTAAAATCATGACTTATAGCACACAAAAGGTGCAGGTCTACCTTATGTGTGTTAGTTCTGTTCAAGATGTGGCAATGCCATCACTGGACTGGGATGAGCACACTAAGAAGTCTCACAATACCAGGTTAAAGTCCAACAGATTTATTTGGAATCACAAGATTGAGTGGTAACTTACCTGAAGGAGGAGCAGCGCTCAAAGCTTGTGACTCCCTGTTGGACTTTAACCTGGTGTTGGTTCAAGTAATCCATAATCAATCCCAATGCCCACATCACCATGGTCCCATGCTGTATATGTCCACTGACTCTGGCTACACATCCCACTGCCTCGTCAAAGTAACCAACACAACTAAGGACCCTACATACCCCAGACCTTTCACCTTCTTCTGGCGGGAAAAAGATACAAAAGTCTGAGGTCACGTACCAACTGACTCGAGAACAGCTTCTTCCCTGCTGCTGTTAGGCTTTTGAATGGACTTACTTTACATTAAGTTGATCTTTCTCTACACCCTAGTTATGACTGTAACACTACATTCTGCATTCTCATTTCCTTCTCTACGAACAGTATGTTTTGCCCATATAGTACACAAACAATACTTTTCACTACATACTAATACATGTGACAATAATAAATCAAAATGTTTATTATACTTCACAATTTCTAAAAAATTACTCAATCTAGAACTAAAAATTTTAACTACAGGCTGGATGTAGTTGTACTTAAGCTCTGAAAAAAAGTTGAAAATTCTCCAAAATGGTTGCCCAATGTTGCAAAGGCAGTGCATTCCAGAGAAACTATAGAAGTCGGGTTCATTACTTTCACGTATCACAAGAGAACATCCAAATCAAATCTTTCTTACCCAACTTTCAACGAGATTATGAAGCTTGTGCTTTGCCTACAGATCTGAGTAAGTGGTGACAATGCACTTGCTTTAAGGTCATTGTTAATCTAAACAATGAAACAGTCACCTCTTCAGTTAACAAGATTCCTATAATCTGATTTGATGACTACTTGATTTTGCCTAGCTCCTTTCCTTTCCACCACAGGTTTACAGGACCTGCACCTTATCAAAAAAGATGTAGTTTGAATCAATGTTATCAGACACACTTTGTGTATCATGCATAAACTAATAAAAACAGGGTACAGCTACCACCAATAAAAGGCAATTGATCAAAGACCCAATATGTTAATGAGGAAAACTACCTGAGGAATACAAAAACTGAAAATATAATAATGAAGGTGTGGCTGTTAATATCTGAACTTGCAAATTCAGCAGGCTGCTAGGCGAGCGAATTCCCAGAGGAACATGTTGAGCTGCTCTATAGCTCAGATCAACTCCACCTTCTAGATGTTTGAATATTACAAAAGGACATAGAATAGGAATAGTGAAGAATAATTACAGGGAAGGAGCTGGAAGAGTGAATATTAGACTACAACTTCCACCCAGCAGCGTAAGACCTGTCCCACTGGAATTACAAGAGTTTAAAGCTTGCCCAGCTGTTCTGGGAAACTTTATTCAAATCTCTGCTGGCTGGAGCTGCTTGGAACCTGCAGTGGAAGAGTCCACGAAGGCCACAGCAGTGGAACAGCAGCAGAACAGCAGCAAACTCGGAAGCCGTAGCCTCTGTTTTACTGCACGGGCTGTGGAAAAGCAGGTAGGTTTAAACGGCCCAAAGTTATGCCTAAGTTAGAAGTGGTTTTATTTCTCTTACTCTGAGCAAAATTGGCAGAACTAAAGTTAGCTATTTAAATAACTTTGTAGGATGCAAATTGTGCAGGGTAAGTCAGCGCTTCTGGACAATTGCAGTGTAAAGCCTTACCTGGGAACTTCTGAGGGGGATTCTCCACAGCATCTTTGGGATACCCAGACAAATCCAATACTGGGGAGTCAGCAATTAGGAGCCTTTATGTTAGCCCTGAATTTACTTTAAGTCAATATTCCCTTGAGCCACAGAGATAGAATCATACTTTTCACCTTTTTTGCTCATTTAATGCTGTTAGCATGCATACAGAGCTCAGCACACCTGTTTGTGCCGTGATCATTTTAAGCTAAATTACTCAGAACTGTTTTATTTGTTCTAATGTAGTTGCTGGTGCAGAATATTGTGGGATTTTGCTTATTAAATGCACAAGTTAGTTGGATGTTGGTAGGTAAAGCAGCTTTGGCTTGCATCTCACCCAGAAGCGCAAAGATTACTGGAAAAGTGTTTCCCAGAAAGTATTCAAATCTTGAATAAACATAAGAACATAAAACATAGGAGCAGAAGTAGGCCATCTAGCCCCTCGAGCCTGCCCCGCCATTCAATAAGATCATGGCTGATCTGTCGTGTCTCAATTCCACATTCCCGCCCTCTCCCCGTAACCCTTAATCCCCTTGCCTATCAAAAACCTATCAACCTGCGTCTTAAATATATTTAGCGAGGATAAACTCGTGAATAAACTCAAGAGGAGAACATTTCTGACAAAAAGAAATGGGATAGTCACAAAGCATTTTAACAGGAACTGCATGCAATGAGCTTGGTAACATTAGATACACAAACAAACATCACTAAATTATTGCAAGATCTCATTTTAATTTACAGTTTCTATCTCCTCTTCCTGATAGAAAAGACTAGGTAGCAATCATGTTTGAAATGTCTTTGGTTAGAATACCCTGGAAGACCAGAATACACTGGAAGACCAGAAACACCACTTATTCAGGTCACCATACTGAAGAACTGATTTACATTACATTCCCTGAAATTACTAAATCTCCAAAATTCACTACTTTGTCCTTTCAAGGTGTTCCAGTAACTGTGCTGCCAAAGTAAAACAGAGCAAAAAATATCCAGACAACAGGCTAGCTGCCAAGGTTTGGAGCAATATCTATTAAAACAAAACTGATGAGTAGTTCTTTTTATAAGTAATACTTACAACACTAAAATTAAGGCATCTTATGAAATTATGGTTGCAATTAAATGAATCTCTCTTGTACCTATTTTTAAATCTGTATAATCACCAAACACTAACTAAATGGACTTTTTGAATTCAATGCAATTCTACTCAAGTGGTATGTTTTATTGCCAATGATAAAATAAACTTTAAGAGAATCCTTATTTCAAACAATTACCCACCAGCAGAACTTGTGGTGTTGCTCACTCTCAGAAGGTACATTTGTTAAACACAAGTGTTAGATCAAGTAACACTATTATTCCACTGCTAACACAGAACAACACTCAAGCTACCTCGCCCCCTCAATTCTGAAATTTAATCTAACTTTATCCATCTGATAGTCAAAGAATGCAGCATCACTGAACATATAGACATTGACAATGCAAACAAGACAAAAGACCAGCACCAAGATTGTAAAGTATACAAAAATGAGGGACCCAAAGAATTTAGACCCCTATCAGCAACAAGAGAGTCAAATTTAAACAAAGATCAACGGACCCATCAAATTTCATCCTTAGCATTCACTCTAACATTTCCGAAGTATTCTACTGTAACTGTCGATACTTTTAAATGTTTGTTCTGCATTCTATTATAATCAAATAATTAAACATTTGGAAAATAAATAGTTCCCAATATCTTTCACATTTTCTTTTCACCCATATTCTTAGCATTACCTTTATAGGAATTCTAGGATTGAAGGAAGCCAGTCTATTGTGCTTGTACCAACTCCATATTAGTTCTCCTTTAAACACAAGAGCTTTTTACTCCAATTTTATTTCACTACCCTTTGTTCTATATCTTCTTATTCATCTTCATAGCATCTGAATGAATCTTGATATACTACAGAAAACAGAGGCTGGAAATCTGAAATGGAAATATAGGAAATCCTCAACAGGTCATGCAGCACCTATGGAGAGTGAGTCAATGTTTCACATCAACCTCTCAGGGTTCTGACAATGGGTCACATGATCTGAAACGTCAACTCCATTTCTATCTCCATGGAGAACACCCTTAACCACATCTCCAGACTGCAGCCTTTGAGATTCTCCAAATTTGAACAGTCTGATACAGAAATGCATTGCAAATTGTTTCTTAAAATTTAATAGTGTCCAGTCTGCCTCAAATGCATCTGGTCAGAAATTATCCAATTACTGTAGCAGTTGTACTCCAGAATACTTTAGGATTTAAAAAAGTCTCAACTGTCATCTCATTTTAGCAGCTTAAATTTGGAGCGCAATTTATATAAAGCAAAATAAAAGGGACTCCAGATGGGATCTAGTTATCAAAACGCAAAACTAGAAAGAACTCTCCTAACTTCGAAAAGGGTTCTTCAACTATAATAGGACATAGTAAAATTGTTTACCTGTACAGACCATCCAGGCGCAGGTCAGGTTGACATTCGTGTGGTTCACAGAAATGCAATTAGCACAATCGTGAAAATCGCTGCACTTCTCTAGAAGTAGTACAATAAACAGAGTCAAACGTTGTACACAATGGTTGCTAAAGTTGAATGAATAAAAATTATGGAAAGCCATCAACTATATTACTTCAGCACTGAACACTAAGTCAACATCATCAATATTGGAAATAAAATGTGAAGTTATGTTCAAAGTATTTTAAACAGAGGAAAAAATACTTCAATTGGTACTGGAACCTCCAAGATGCTAAAAGAATCTCTGCTCCTCAGAAGGTGGTGTGCAGTATGAGCATTGCTGCCAAGATACAAGTCAAATGTGAAATAAGAGAGTACTGTAAGTTTACCTACCCAGTGCCAAAATTTGCTCAAGTCAGGAGACTATCCTGGCATAGGAAACTTATAAAAAAGCTTAAATTTAAATGGTAACTACACATTTTATAGCACTCTAATATGATTAGATAACATGGTGCCTTTGGTACACAAGTTCCCCAGGAATCAAGATCACTGTTTGGGAAACTCAGTCTGCTTGTTTGTCCAGGGGTTTGAAAAGGGCTGCTTTGAAATTGTTACCTTTGTGATGAATGAATCCTAAATCAGAACATCAGGATCTGCTGGTATGCAAAACTTGAGGCACAAACAACAGAAAGGTTATGTGGCTTCCAAGGTATTGCATTACACACTTTGCAGCCCATTGTGACAAAAAGCCTGGAATCGCCTGCCACAGACAGATGGGTTTATTTCTTCACAAAAATATTAGGAAGAAGCCTTCTTTCTTGTTACTAACTCAATGATATCAAGCAGTTGTGGCATCTATCGTCTTTTATCTGTGCCCCAGAAAATGTGCACGCTTTCCTTTGAACTTCTGCATCTAATTTAACAGAAATACTGCTCATACCCTTGATATTATTCCATGGGATGGGATGGGGAGCCAGAGAATTTCCACTGCAGATGTTGACTGGTAGAATGTTGCTTATTTAAGCACGATGACAGTTCTACCTTCAGCACTGAAACTGTGCCAACTCTTAAAAGCAATGTAAGCAAGCTGTTTCCTGAGCAACAGGACTCCACCCCAGTACACAAAGTAAACCTCTGCTGAAATAAGCACTCTATATGGGTTTAGAACTATTCAGCATATTATTACAGTACACTTTACAACAGATAATCAGACATGAGTATTTGATACTCCTCCATCCCCTGCTGAGATTGGCCAGGAAGCCTATAGATGATTCCCAGAACAGAAAAAGGCACTCCATATTTAAAAAAAAATCACCTAACCACCTTTCAGTTGAATGGGCCACAAATAGGCAGGTAGAGTGTGGAGATGTAAACAAGGTCAATAATAGTTACTTAAACAGAAAACTTAAAGAATGGTAAAGCTTAGATCACCACCACTAACTTAAAAATTACATATTAAAATCCATGCATTTAAACAAACTGAACTCAGAACTAATAGCACAAATAAGTTCAACTCAAATGTTAATTATAATACTGATTTAGAAAAGGGTCTTTCAGTATGGTCACTCCATCTAGAATCTGCAGTATTTTAAATCCTGGCTATCACCCAATGACCACTCCCTAACATAAGGCACAGTGGTTAGCACTGCTGCCTCACAGCACCAGGGACCTGGGTTCAATTCCAACCTCAGGTCACTGTCTATGTGCAGTTTGCACATTCTCCCCGTGTCTGCATGGGTTTCTTCCAGGTGCTCCAGTTTCCTCCAACAATCCAAAGATGAAGGTTAGGTTGATTACTCATGCTAACTGCCCCTTAGTGTCAGGAGGATTAGCAGGGTAAATAAGTGGGGCGTTAGAGAAATAGGGCCTGGGTGGGACAGTACTCGGTGCAGACACGAGGGACCAAATGGCTTCCTTCTGCACTACAGGGATTCTACGAAAGTCTAATTCATATTCAATACGCAGGATACGAATCTGGTATGACCGGTATTTACTGCCCAATATTAATTGCCCACAAGGTGGTGGTGAGCCATCACCTCAAACCCTGCAGTCCAGATGTTGCTTCAAGGAAGTCCCAGGATTTTGACCTGGAAAAAACACGATATCTCCTCTTTTGTCCACCTGAGAAGTGGAGGATTTTGGAACTTTAATTCATCATCTTTTGAGGATGGAGGAGAAACAAGAGGCCGCGGGGAGGGGGAGCCACCATCTTACACTCAGGGCGGGAATGAGTACCCGGGGGGGGAGGGACTCACCACCTCCCCTCCCCTCCCCCCACGGGACAGGAGCCGCTCACCGCGGCGCCATAACCGAGACCCCGGACCCAATGTCTCCCGCGGCCTCCCGCAGGCCGGGTCCGGGAGGCGAGGCCCGCTGTGGTAGTTAAAGCCTGTGAGGACAGAGGGGAAGGAGAGGATGGGCCCCGCGACCGGCTGACCCTGACCCCGACCCCGGGGCCCCGCTCTCCCTCCCCGCGTGAACACACCTGTCGAAACCGCGAACAGCCTCCCGCTCCAGCACAGCAGGACGCCGAGAGCACCGCACACTAGCGGCCAGCGCATGGTGAGGACGGCGGGAGACAGAGATTCCGAGTGCAGATCCGGATCCGGGGCTGAGACTGACGCTGAGCCGCTACCGACACCGCCCGGCCGCTCGTGACGGCCCGGGGGGAGGGGCAGCCGAGCCCGGATTGGCTGAACCCAGCCGGATGCTGACTGCTGATTGGCTGAACCCAGCTCCATACTGCCTCGATTGGCTGAACCAGATACTGCGCCGCGATTGGTTGAAATCAGCCCGCTATTGCCGCCAGACTGGCTGAGGTTCAGCAGAGTTCGGCTACCTGATTGGTCCTCCCACCCTCACCGGGGGGGGGGGGGGAAATCCGCTTCATCATGCCCAGTGATTGGTTGAGCCGCGCCTGGGTCCTGCCCGGGATTGGCTGAGCCGCTTGCTGCCTGTCTATTGGATAGCGGCAGCTGCTCCTGAGCAACGGCACCGCCCCTAATCCAGGGAAAGGTTCCACGTTGGAAACATCTGCCGCAGGCTGGTATCTGCATGGTCTGTGTTATAGAGGCTGGTATCAGCATGGCCTGTGCCACACAGGCTGGTGTCCAGAGTTGATGAATGATAAATTGAATTTAATGCAGGGAAGTGTGAAAAGATTCATTTGGATAGGAACGACAAAGGGTTAAAATGGGATTAAAATAGAGAGGTTCTTGGCGGCTGGCACAGATACAATGGGCTGAAGGGCTATTTTTAAATGGTGCAAATCTCTGTGGCTGGAATCATGACGAAAATATACCATGTATTGACTCACGTGAGAAAACTGCAGCTTGCTGGCCTCACAGCTGGCCTTTCTCACCCAATCGAACAACACACTTTAAGGTGAGAATTAGACAGTCCCTGGAGGGGTGAGGCCTATAGACCCTGTCAAAGCCAGCAATTTTGAAATTGGGTCTCTCTGGCCTAACTAAAAGGCTCCCTTCCCTCACCCCCATCCCCAGAAATAAGCATTGGGGTGATCTGAGTCCCATGCTCCTTCTAGCATAAGGGCACATGCTCCCCCTCACAGGTGTTGAGTCAGTCCCTCTCCTCATCATTGGCATTACGCCCACCCTCCTTCATAGGCTGAGGCCCAACCCATTCTCCAGGCTCAGTGACAACACAAAAGAAACCTCGTTTTTCAGAGAGTCCGCCCTTTGATATTATTGTCACATGTATTGGGATACAGTGAAAAATATTGTTTCTTGCACACTATACAGACAAAGCATACTGTTCATAGAGTACATTGAGAAGGAAAGGAGAGAGTGCAGAATATAGAGTTACAGTCATAGACGGGGAAGACATTAGACTGTAGAGAAAGATCAACTTAATATGAGGTAGGTCCATTCAAAAGTCTGATGGCAACAGGGAAGAAGCTGCACTTGCAATTGGTTTAGGACTGCGCAGACATAAAAAATGGATGACTTGAACTTTATTGTTAGTCTGTGTCAAGGTAATTTGCTATTTTTTATGCAGGAAAGATTCAGAGAATTGTCTGAATGGCGGGGCAGGCTTGAAGGGCTAGATGGCCTACTCCTGCTCCTATTTCTTATGTTCTTACATTCTTATGTTCTCAGGAATGAGGAATGCCAATTATGTAGAAAGAATGAAGAAGTGCTTCAGTTTCAAAGAAGGCACATGTGACTCAAAATGTTAACTCTGCTCTATTTCCACAGGTTCTGCCAGACCTGCTGACTATTTCCTATTTTTATTTCCAATTTCCAGTATCTGCAGTATTTTGCTTTTATGTTATTGAAGAAGATGGGACTGTCCTTGAAGAGAAGAGAAAGCTGAGAGGAGATTTGATTAGGGGTATTCAAAATCATGAAAAAAGTCAGGTCAGAGTAGATGGAGAGGAATTATTCCCATTGATGGAAGCATTGAGAACCATCGGGCATAGAATCACAGAATTTTACAGCACAAAAGGAGAACATTTGGCTCATCGTGAATGCACTGGCTCTCCAATTAAGCGTTATAGCTTAGTGCCATTCCCCTGCTTTTTCCCTGTACCCTATTCAAATAGTTATCTAAATGGCCTCTTGAATGCCCCAATCGAACCTGTCTCCACCACATTTTCAGGCAGTGCATTCCAAACCTCAACCACCTGCTGTGTGAAAAGCTTTTTCTTCACATCACATTTGCTTACTGTGCAAATCACTTTAAGTCTGTGCTCAATCTTTTTAAGGTGAGAAGGGGGGGCTGTTTCTCTCTTAAAAACTCTGTCCAGCCCCCTCATTATTTTGAACATTGCTGTCAAATGTCCTCTGAGCCGTCTTCTGTTCAGGGAGAACACTTCCAACCTCTCCATTCTACCCTCATAACTCAAGTTTCTCATCTCTGGAATCTTGCTTGTAAACCTCTCCCGCACTCTCTCCAACGCGCTTAAGGTAATTGACAAAAGAAATAACAGTGTCATGGGGAATATTGTTTTCTTGCGATATGCGCTTAGGTGTGGCAGGCTCTGCTTGAGAGTGTGGTGGCTGCAGGGTCAGTCGAGGCTTTTAAAAGGATCATTATCTCAAAAGGAAATAATTACAGGCCCAAGGGAAATGCCTTGGGAGTGGCACTAAATGAATTGCTCCTTCAGAAGGCCAGCATAGGCATGATACACTGAATGGCTTCCCGTTGCCTTGAATACATTCAATGATTCTTTCGCCGTGTATATCTATTGCAATGGGATAGTGGCATCAGCTGTTTTATTCTGTAATGTCCTGGTCAAAAGTGACATTTTTTTCTTATCTAACTTCCTGCAGTTGTGGTGCAAGGCAAAGACGACAACAACAAAAAAAAACAAACTTAAATAAAGTAATATTTGCCTCATGTTATGATGCCCGCAAAGACCTGTCATGTTCAAAGAAAACAATCAGAAACCCTGTGATCAACTGAAAGAAATTATGCCACAAGATGTCATGTTTTTAAATAAGGACAAACTTTACCATATGTAAATCAAAACTAACCAAAATACCACCTATTTAACACTGTATCAGAGAATTAGTTACACTTATCAAAAAGCACAATAACACATAGACTTTAGACTAAAATCCTTAACCCAACTTCCCTTTTCACCTCTGATTCTCCCAGAAAGCCTTTGGTTACTTATCAGATTTTTAAGGGTTATCCACTTTCTTGAGACAAACTCCAATCCTTTCTGCGACTGTTTTGTAAAGTCTGGGACTTTTCAGTTTGAGCCAGAGGTTCCTGTGCAGTGGCTCCATTCTCCTACTCCACAACTATTTCAGTTGGATTTACAGAGGGGAAATCATGTTTGACAAATCTATTGGAATTCTTTCTGGATGTAACTAGTAGAGTTGACCGCGGAGAACCATTGGATGTGGTTTATTTAGACTTTCAGAAGGCTTCCGACCAGGTATTGCATAACAGATTACGATGTAAAGTTAAAGCATGTGGGATTGCAGGTAATAACATAAAGAACATAACTAGGAGCAGGAGCAGGCCATCTGGTCCCTCGAACCTGCGCCGCCATTCAATAAGATCATAGCTGATCTTTTCGTGGACTGAGCTCCATTTACCTACCCGCTCATCATAAACTTTAATTCCTTTACTGTTCAAAAATTTATCTTTGCATTAAAAATATTCAATGAGGTAACCTCAACTGCATCACTGGGCAGGGAATTCCACAGATTCACAACCCTTTATATGAAAAAGTTCCTCCTAAATCTGCTCCCCCTTATTTTGAGGCCATGCCCCTTAGTTCTAGTTTCATCTGCCAGTGGAAACAACCTCCCTTATCTTCTCAATTCCAATGAATATAGCCCCAGTCTATTCAGTCTCTCCTCATGAGGTAGATAGGTTTTTGGTAGGCAAGGGAATTAAGGGTTATGGGGAGAAAGCGGGAAATTGTAACTGAGTTACTACAGATCAGCCATGATCTTATTGAATGGCGGGGCAGGCTCGAAGGGCTAGATGGCCTACTCGTGCTCCTATTTCTTATGTTCTTATGCCAGTATTTGTATCTCCACACTGTGTGGAGAAGAATTTCCTGATACCAGTTCTAAAATTTCTATTCAATAGTTAAACCTGTACCCTTTGTTCCTGCAATTTAATTTAAAAGAATGTTCTGGTTTTACCTTTGGCATCACATCAACAACCTTCTGTAAATCTAAAAGGCTCAGATACCTTTCTCTCCAGGTTAAGGCAGCCAAATTTCTAATATCTTTCTTCCCTAGGGGTCAACACTATGGATCTTTTTGATATTACCTGCTGACCTTGAATGTCTCCCTAGCATCTCGATTACCAGGACCAGACATTATTCAAGTTGTAGTCACCAAAGCGGCATATATATATATTGTTGCCACCTTCTTGACTTATATTCCATTCTTTAGGCTATTTATATCAACTTTCCATTGCTTGCCGCTTGCATTGATTGGAGGTGTTTAGTGTAGAGCCATTTGTCTCTTTCAGCTTCATTCTATGTCAACACTGTTGATAGAGAACCTAGACATACTGGCAAATGAGTAAATTGAAACCAATACATAGCTGCTAAGCATTGCAGTTAAATGAAGGATTGAGTTGATGAGTGTGTAGAAATGACTGGAGAGAGGTTGGTTGAGTTCCGGGGGTGATAATAAATTCAGTAGTCACTATGGCCAAATACAATTGACAAAGTAAGCAGGATCGTAAGTAAAGTAATCGGCAAATAATGCTGAAGCTGTAATTGGTAGTTGGTGAGGCTGGAGCTTTCATCTCTTGTCTCCGAAGCTCATAGAATCATACAGTGCAGAAGAGACCCTTCAGCCATCGAGTCTGCTCCAACACATGAGAAATATTTGACCTTCCACCTAATCCCATCTACCAGCACTTGGCCCATAGCCTTGTATGTTATGACTTACAAGTGCACTCCAGATACTTTTTAAAGGATGTGAGGCAACCCACGTCTACCACCCTCCCAGGCAGCACTTTCCAGACTCAAGGGTTCCAAGCTGTAGTGGTCATCCAGAGACTGGTGTCAGCTGTTTAGATTGGAAGAGAAAGCTGTTCCTGACAAAGAAACAGGTTCCGAAAGCTTGTGGGATTACTATCAAATAAACTTGTTGGACTCTAACTGGTGTTGTGGGACTTCTTACTGTGTTTACCCCAGTCCAATACCGGCATCTCCACATCATTATACAACCTCACCATAACATTCCAACTCTGATACTCCATACTTTGGTTGATAAAGGCCTATGTACCAAAAGCACTCTTTACGACCCTATCTACCTGTGATGCCACTTTTAGGGAAGAGTCTAAGGGAAGAGTCATTCCTGGTTACCCTGCAGCAGATGCCCAGCCCTGTGATCACTGTTGCTCTGAAGTCTGGACAGATGAACCTTTTGCAGGTACTGTAGAAAATCTGGAAAATGAAATGCTCATATAGGCTTCAGGTTTTGTTGTATTTGCATTTGTTGGCCTCTAGAAACTCCTCTTCCTCAATTGAAGCACTCTCCCCTCTGAGTGGGAGGGTCACGTATTCAGGGCCGGTTACATCTCAGCTAATGTTTAAGTACAATGATGGAGCGCTGCATTGTCAATGATGTCATCTTTCAGGTAAGACCCTAAACCCAAGGCCACATCTGTCTGCTCTGTTAGACACTACAAACACCTCTGCCCTATTTGAAGGTGACCAAAGGAACACCCTTGTGCGTTGGCCAGTTTTGTTTATCTGTGAACCAAAAACCAAACAGCCTCATTGCTATTAGGCATTGATGTGTGAAAATGAACTGTTGTACTTGCCAATACAAAGTGATTATGCTTCCAAAATAATTAATTGGCTCTAAGGTACTTTGTGTCATCCTAAAGGTGTGGAAGAGATTGTAGGAATACAAGAAACCATTGAAAAGTTACAGCGCAGACAGAGGCCATTCAGCCCATTGTGCTTGTGCTGGCTGAAAAAACCTAGTTTGCTCATTTTAATCCTATTTTCCAGCATCTGGTCCATAATCTTGCAGGTTCCAGCACAGATCCAGATCCAGGTACCTTTTAAATGAGTTGAGCATTTCAACTTCAACCACCAGTTCAGGCAGTAAATTCCAGATGCGCATCACCTTCTGGATGAAACATATTTTCTGAATATCCCCTCTAATCACCTTAAAACATTTCCCAATCCATCATGGCCAACTCCTAATGTCATCAGCATCTCTTATTTAGATTCAGAACCCTAGTCAGAATCAACTACGTCACTCTCCAGCATGATGAAGAATTCTATTATGTTATGGTCACTCATCTCCAAGGGAGCTTGCATGACTAGATTACGAATTATTCCCTTCTCATTGCACAATACCCAGTCTAGGATTGCCTGTTCTCTAGTTGGTTCCTCAACAAATTGGTTCAGGAAACTATCCCATATACACACCAGGAATTCCTCCTCTATGATATTGTGTTTAATTTGATTTGCCCAATCTATATGCAGAGTAAAATCACCCATAATTACAGATGTTCCTTTATCGCACGTGTTTCTAATTTCCTGTTTAGTGCCATTCCCAACATCATCATTACAGTCTATATACAACCCCCATTGGCCCCTTAGTATTTCTCAGCTCTGCCCATAGTCATTCCACATTGTTGGAGCTAATATATCTTTCTTCACTATTGTGTTAATTTCTTCTTTAACAGCAATGTAATTCCATTGCCTTTTCATTTTTGTCTAACCTTCCTAAATACTGAATACCCCTGAATGTTCAGTTGCCATCCCTGGTCACCCTGCAGCCATGTCTCTGTAATCCCATCTTTAATTATGAGGTTCTATATATTGGCCCAAACTTTCATGTCAAAGTAACAGAGACACAAATGGCACTTGCTGCTGTCTATGTGCAAGTTAAGGCAACTGCAGGCAAGGACAGCCAAGCAGAAGTACAATAATTGCTGTCTCAATTGCATTGTTCTGTTTTTAACTTTGTGAAATTGACATCTTGCTCTCCCCCTCTCCACTGAAATATATTGAATTAGGTGAATTTATGCAGTCAATACAACTACATCCACCACAGAAAGTTGTGCCCATTTCTGTCTAAAGATGCTTTTAAATACATGTTAATTACTGACTGTTAATCACCTTGAAAATTAACTATTTCAGATGTGTAGTTTCATTCAACTGTTAATTGTTGTTGGAGACTTAAGAATGTAAAATGTAATTTTTTCTTATTTTCCATTGTCGTTTTTTTCTCTCTCTCCATTCAGTCTTTCTTTCTCTCTATTTTTCTTTCCATAACAGTCACACCATTGAATTCAAACTTGCTTCTCAGGTGTTCCACTGTTAATTTCATGATCTCCTAATGTTTGGTTAAAAGCATATACACCTTTCTCTCCATTCACTCAATTTCTCCCACTCCATCATTATCATCTTATATTTCTGTGGTAACTTTAACCCACAATAAAACTAGTCAAATATATTGTCAAAAGGACAATCTTCATTATATAGTAAAATAACAAAGTGTGGGATTTTCCAGCTACATTGCCCCAGAACCAGAAAATCCCACCCGAGGTCAAAAACCTTTGCATGGTCCACTGCACCCCCCCGCCCCCGCTTGCTACGATTCCTGTGATGGGCGGGATGAGAAATTCCCCCTAGTTTCAAGTTTATTTGTTAGCGTCACAAATAGGCTTACATTAACACTGCAATGAAACTAAAGTTTGCAAATGGCAATAACTCAGCAAAACAGTAAGAACTATGAAAACAGGAGCAGCTAGTACACAGGTCTTGCTCGCAGAACACTATTGCAGACCTCAAAACCCACACTGCCGAAGACATCACGTGCGCATGTGCAAACCCACTGAAAAGCATTGGTAATACGTTTACATAGACAGATGCTGTTGCAACACCTCTCCCTCCTCAAATCTTAATTCCCCCATCAGGACAGATATACAGTAATGTCTCAACTATACACCAGTCTTTCAGGAGCTCTGCGATTGCGTTGCAATGTACACAATACTACTGGTGATTCATCAACCACTAGGGTATCTTGTGTAAGTTGATTTGGATCTGTAGGCATAGAAAAAGGTTGAGAACCTATGCCTGAAAATTCCTCATCCACTCCCACAGTAGAATCTTGTGCAACAGGAACCACTTCCTCATGAATGTGCACAACAGCATTACCTTCTGCCACATTAACTGAAATTGCTGGTGAATCAAACTTTTGCTGACTGAGTCTTAACACAAACTCATACGATCTTGGCATCTGCAAACCACTCTTCCATTGTGCACTTTCACTACCCTAGATAACTGGATCACTTTGGTTTAGGATTATTCCTGATAGTCATTTCTGGTTGCTACCAAAGTTCCTGACATAAACTCAGTCACCCATGTTGAACTGTCCCTCCTTCGCATGGTTTAGGGCACAGCATCAGGGACCTGGGTTCAATTCCAGCCTCAACTCACTGTGTGGAGTTTGCATTCTTCCCATGTCTGTATGGGTTTCCTCTGGATGCTCCGGTTTCCTCCCACAATCCAAATGCGTGATGATTAGATGGATTGGCCACACTAAATTCACCCCTGTGTCAGGGGGATTAGCAGGATAAATAGGTGGGGTTATGGGAAAGAGGCCTGGGATTGAGATTGGTGCAGTCTCGATGGGCCAAATGGCCTCCTTTACACTTTAGGGACTTTATGTCCCTCCTTCCACTTCTCTTGTCTCCTGTCCACTCTTGCTCTGAGATCTGGATGAAGCAGAATTTTGCATAAATTCTTTAAGCAAATCACTTGTAAATATGGTGCCTGTAGAAGTGCTCAGGCTGCAGCAAGATAGAAAAGAGCAGAAAGGGTTAAACAGGCAGCCTGGCCGTAGTATCAAAACTCACTGCAGGTAGACACGTGACAAATTACAAATAACTACCTCCCAGGACTATGCTAGACAGTCACCCCTCAGGTGATACTCTTCAGAGATTACAGCAACAATAAAGAATCAATCAATATCACTTACCATGACGCCACAATGTTTAGAGAAAACATAAGTTCCATTACAACTCCCCAAAACTAATCAAATATTGGGGAGATGGTGACAATTTATATACACAGTTGAAATTTGCATTCCAGAAGGAAACTGCTTTGGTATTATGACAAGATGGACAGGACATATGGAAAGTAACGATTAAAGATAAAGCACACAGGACAATGGAGCAGTCCAATGTAATGAAAACAGAACTTCAACAAGTTTAAGGTCACAAGATAATGGCCTAATCAAAACTTCACATGTAACACATTAGAACATGAAAATGTATATAAATGTGTAAAAATCTATGATTAGCAGAATAGCTTGGGAACAAGTTGGAGTTACAGCTGTGTTGCCTCATGCATAGTGAATAAAGCTGTTTTTGTTAAAGCTCTATATGGTCTCGTGGACTGTTCATTCAATTCCTCCAACAATGCCATTACCTGAAACAGGAGAATCTGACTTAGACTTGACATAACTTCTCTATTGGAACAGAAGCTGTAACGATATTCATAATATGTGCTTCTAACCACCTAGAGTGGGCATCTATGATGATCAAAACTGTGATTCATGAAAGATCCTGCAAAGTCCACATGATGTCAGGACCATGATTGATCAGGCCACTCCCTAGGGATGAAGTGATGCTGGTGGCACCATCTTCTGGTTCATATGACATGCAGAACACCTTATTCTCCAAGTCCTGATCCATACGCGGACATAAGATGTGGCTAGACTTTTCATTTGAAAAGCACCTAGATGAGACCCACGAATTTTATCCAGGACTTGCGAATGGCCAGAGGACCACTGTTGACCCCCACAGAATGCAGCCATCGCATACGCTTAACTCATAAGGTTTCAACTCACCATCTCCTCCAACAGTAGGCCAGCCCTGCATCAGAAACCTCTTGACTTGAGATAGAATAGGATCTCTGCCCGTCCACTGCTTAATCTGTTTAACATTCACTGGAGAATGTGCAAGTCTCTCAAATAAGTAAATTATCTCGGGAGGGAACAATATCTTGGTAAAGGGAAACAACTCAGTACTTTTGCATGTACATTGTGTACAGGGCAGGGAAAGTTAATGTTGTACTGCTAAGCTGACCATGTAAGGGCCCAATGCTGTATTCTCACTGAGGCCACGGGAGGCATATATTTTGACTCACTGAAAAGACTCATCAACAGCTTGTGGTCAGTACATGTGGTGACTGTATGACCACAGAGGTATTGATGGAATCTTTTTACAGCAGTAGCTAGATCTTTCTCTCAGCCTTTGTCAGTACACGTGATGCCAAACCAATGGGTTTTTCTTAACCCATCCTCCATTAAATGCAGGAGTACCTCCCCCACACCAGACAGCGAAGCATCGCAAGACAGAACAAATTCCCTATCTTGATCAGAACAAATCAGAAGAGTAACTGATTGCAACAGCACTTTCATGTCCTTGAAAACTTTTTGTGCTGACTCCCACTTCCATTTGGTTTCTTTGTGAAATCGTATATACAGTGGCATCACAGTTGAAAGGTCTGGCAAAAACCTTCCTTACTAGTTTACCAGGCCCAAAAATGACCTGACCTCTGACACATTCCTTGGATCCGGTGCTTCCTTAATACCTGGAACTTTCCCTTAGGAGATAAGCCTTGTGCAGTGAGCTTATAACATGGAAACTCCACACTTTGTATCTGGAAAATGCACTTGCTCCACTTCAGAATCAGTCCTGCCTCTGAAAACGTTTTTAAAACTCAATCCAGATGGCTGAGATGCTCCTCCTTAGTCTTCCCTTTAAGCAAAATGTCATCCAAGTCAGCTGCAACCTGAGGAATGCAACAGGTTGTCTATCATTCTTTGAAAAATCGCCAGACTGGATGATAGGCAAAAAACACAAAAAGATTGTACTTAACAGACCTTATTGCTCATAAATTGTTACATACTGCTTAGAGTCCTCCTCTAGCAAGAACTGTTGATAGAAATGGCTCACGTCAAGTTTGAACAACATCTTTGCCTTCAGAAAGATCTTCCACTCTTGGCAATCAGCAAGCATCTCATTTAGAAACCAGATTAATGACGAGCTTATAATCTCTACATATATTCACCATACCATCATTTTTGAGAACAGAAGTGATTGAAGCAGTACAATGAGAGAACTGAATAGATTCAATGATTCCCAGCCTTTGATAGAATCACTACAGCGCAGAAGGAGGCCATTTGGCCCATTGAGTCTGGACCGACTACAATCCCATCCAGCCCTATCCCCACAATTCCATGCATTTACCCTATCTAGCCCCCCTGACACTCAGGAGCAATTTAGTATGGCCAATACATCTAACCCTTTGACACATTCAATGATTGCACGTCTTTGGACTGCGGGGGGAAACCGGGCACCCGAAGGAAACCTATGCAGACACAGGGAGAATGTGCTAACTCCATGCAAACAGTGACCCAAGCCAGGAATCGAACCTAGGTCCCTGGCGCTGTGATGCAGCAGTTCTAACCATCGAGCCACCTGTCACTTTGCAGCCATTGCAACCCCTCCTCCACTTTGTTCTCATGGCTTTGAACACTGTCCTGGGCTTGAACACGTGAGGGGCAGGCTGAGGATCTGTGAATAACTTTGCTGTAGCAGCATGCAGCGTACCCAGTTCATCATTGAAGACTTCAGGATACTTGCTAACCACATCCTCGGTCATCCACTTCTGTTTGATGTCACCCCAGTACAATAGAATTTTGCTGAGCCAGTCGTGCTCTAGCAAACTAGGTCTTTCTCTTTTACCAGAAGGAGGCATGCCCTTGCTTCTTGTCTGTTTACGGAATATACAATTCCAAAGCCATGAGCAATGGTATGGAGTCTTCAGTGTATGTTCAAAGTTAGATCTCTGCCAGAATAAGGATTAGTGCTCTGTTGAAATCCCAAGTTGACTTGTAGGTCTCTTCACTAATTACGGATGTGGAGAATCCTGTGTCCACCTCCATCTTAACTTGTTTACCATTGACCACTACTGTAGTAAAAATAAACTCTGCTCGTGCCTCATTCACATTAAAACTGCCATAAGCTTGCTCCTCTGCTTGTTCCGAGTTGTCTACAACATTCATAGCTGATTGAGGCTTCTTCAAATTTGCATTTTCTTGTTCAGCTTTCATGTGGCTTTTCGCATCCCTTTTTCTTTGTTAAGTAACACTTCTTGCTGCCTCAGTGACAAACAGCATCCATAAATTTGCAATGATTTGCATAAAAAAGTGGTCCTCCACACCTAAAATACTCCACTGCTTTCACCTTTTTGCTTGCAACCTCATTCTTCACTTCATGCAATGCCCCGGCCTGGGCACCGACATTAACGTTCTGAATATCTTTAACTTCTGAGATGGACTCAGATTCCTCATCAACTTGTAGGTCTTTGTCCCACACACACTCAGCAGAATCGAGAGTTGTTTCACCTCACCTGCTTTCCATTTGCTAAAACGTGTTACTTCTCCATGTATTCAATCCAGTCCTCACTTCTCTCAAAGTCACTGATGGCCCTGAATATAGCCACGGTGCTGCTAACTTGATATTCTGTCGAACAGAACTCATGATCCTGCTGGTCCTCAGCTGCTGCGCATGATGCAAACTAGCTGTTCACTGTCCACTGTGTTGCCATGCCGAACATTGGAAAACTTTTCCTTCTCACTGTTTCCTCCTCATTGACAATAGATGTAGTAACTTGAACCCACAATAAAGGTCTTCGAATGTGTCGTCAAGAGGACAATCTTCTTAACATAATATACCAAATTTTACAAATGGCAACAACTCAGCAAATAGTAAGAACTATCAAAACAAGAGCAACTATTACATAGGTCTTTCTTGCAGAATTCACTTTTGTAGATGCCACATGTGAACCCGTTAAAAAACAAAGTAATACAACTACATAAGCAGATGCTACTACAGTATTCCGTAAAAATTTCAAAAACTTACCACACAGAAAATGTTAAAGCCCCAAAGAGCAAGAACAACCCTAATTAAAATCAGAATGGCTACAACACAGGAGTTTGGCCTGAAATTTTAGAGAAAACAGGTCTAATTTGTATAATCTCTCCTCATAATTAAACTCTTGAAGTCCAGGTATCATTCTGCACTCCATCCAAAGCCAACACATCTGTTAGGGTGGCATGGAAGCACAGTGGTTAGCACTGCTGCTTCACAGTGCCAGGGGTCTGGGTTTGATTCCTGGCTTGGGTCACTGTGAGTTTGCATGTTTTCCCCATGTCTGTGTGGGTTTCCTCACAGCAACTTCATTGCAGTGTTAATGTAAGCCTTACTTGTGACTAATAAATAAACTTCTTTTTCTAAGATGTGGTGCCCAGATCTCCAAGTGGAGTCTAACCAGGGTTTTGTATAACTGCAGCAAAACTTCTGTATCCTTATATTCCAGTCCCCAAGATATAAAGGTCAGCATTTCATTAGTCTTCTTGATTATTTTCTGCATCTCTTTGTGGCATTTTAAAGATCTATGCACCTGAACCCCCAGATCTCTTTGGAAATTCACTGTATTTAACTTCATACCATCCATGAAGGTCCTCTGGTCTATCCTTTTTCAGTTTAAAATGAATCACCCCACACTTGCTTAGATTGAAATCCATCAGTCACAGTTTTTTTGCATTCTCTCTAATCCCTTCACATCCTTCTTAGAGTCTGGTGCCCAGAACTAGATGCCATATGCCAGTTGAGACTGAACCAGTGTTTGATACATATCTGAGATAATTTCCTTGCTTTTACCTTGATAAATCCCAGGATGCTGAATGCATTATCAACCACTCTATCAAAATGTTCAACACCTTCAATTACTAGGGAGCACAGGTTTAAGGTGCGAGGCACAAGGTTTAAAGGAGATATATGAGGCAGAATTTTTTTTTTTTTTTACACAGAGAGTAGTGGGTGCCTGGAAATCACTGCCGGGGGGAGGTAGTGGAAGCAGATACGATAGTGACTTTTAAGGGTCGTCTTGACAGATACATGAATAGGATGGGAATGGAGGGATATGGTCCCAGAAGGATAGGGGGTTTTAGTTAAGTCGGACAGCATGGTCAGTGCAGGCTTGGAGGGCTGTAGGGCCTGTTCCTGTACTGTAATTTTCTTTGTTCACATATGCCCCCAGATATAGGCTCCTGTATCCCCTCCAGAATTGTATTCTTTATTTTATATTTCTCTCTTTGCTGTTGCTGTCAAAATGAATCACTTCATACTTCTTGGCAATAAATTTCATCTGCCACTTTCTCCATCCATCCCACCAATCTGTCCTTTTGAAGTTCTATGCTATTCTCTTTAAAGTTCACTCCATTTGTTTCATCCTCAAACTTTGAAATTGAGCCCAGTACACCACAGTCTAGATCGTTAACATATACCAGGAAGAGGAGGGGTCCTAACACTGACTCCTGAGGGATTCCACTATAAACCATCAGTCTGAAAATCCAGCATTAACCACTGTGTATCTGTATCCTATGACTCAACCAGTTTCACATCCATGTTGCTCACTGTCCCTTTTGTTCCATGGGCTCTAACTTTGCACACAAGTCTATTGTACAACACTATATCAAAGGCTTTTTGGAGTTAATGTGCATTTCACTAACAGCATTACTCTAAACCCTTTTTGTGTCCTCATCAAAACCTTTATGATATAATGATCACTGTACCCTAAATGTTCTCTTACTGGCATTTATCCATATGGTCCATTTTCCAATTCCTAACAATTCCCAAGAACTAAATCCAACAGTGCCACCTTTTTATTGGACTAGAAACTATTGCGGTAGAAAATTCTCCTGAACATACTCCAGAAAATCTTGCACTCCCTCTGCTCTCACATAACTCTGATTTGTGTCTATATTTGGATAATTAAAATCTCCTTAATAAATACATTTAATGCTTGCTCTTCTCTAATTTCCTTGCAAATCTGTTCCTTTCCACCTTGTTATCACACAAAACATACTGTTGGTGGCCTATAGACTACTCCAAGTAATTTAATTGCATCTTTGTGTTCCTTAGCTTGAGCTAAATAGATTCTGTCCTTATCCCCTCAGGAACATCCTTTCTCCCCAGCATTACAATGCTCTCTTTAATCAATACTGCCACCCTCCCACTTTCCATTAGACTTTCTCCTATAAATATTCTTTTTGTGCCCGGGGCAATTACAACAGCAACTGCATTTATATAACACCTTTCAAATGTTACAAAATGTTTCCAGGTGCTTCACTGAGAAATAAACAGAGAAACAGCAGCAAGATCCAGTTCTGACTGCATTTTAATCTATATTTCCACTCCAGGGCAGCAAGGTAGCACAGTGGTTAGCCCTACTGCCTCACAGTGTCAGGGACATGGGTTAATTTCCAGCCTCAGATCACTGTTTGTGTGAAGGTTGCACATTCTCCCTGTGTCTGTGTGGCTTTCCTGGGATGCTCTGGTTTCCTCCCACATCCAAAGATGTGCAGAATAGGAGGATTGACCATGCCAAATTGCCTCCTAGTGTCAGGGAAACTAACTGGGGTAAGTACAAGGGGATTCAGGAAAGGGCCTGGGTGGGATTGTTGTCAGCGCAGATTTGATGAGCCAAATGACGTCCTTTTCACTATAGGCATTCTATGATGGTGGCACAATGGTTAGCATTGCTGCCTCACAATGCCTGGGTTCTATTCCTGACTTGGGTCACTGTCTGTGTAGAGTCTGCATGTTCTCCCCATGTCTGCATGGGTTTTCTCCAGGTGCTCTGGTTTCCTCCCACAATCCAAAAGATGTGCTGGTTAATTTTATTGGCCATGCTAAATTCTCCCTCAGTGTACCCGAAAAGGCACCGGAGTGTGGTGACTAGGGATTTTCACAGTAGCTACATTGCAGTGTTAACGTAAGCATACTTGTGACACTAATAAATAAACTTTAAACTTAATGACTTTTAGACGAAGTACAAAGAAAGGAATTAACTCTACCATCCCACCAAATGATGGACGGGAAAGGCAGATAATGATCAGATAATCAACTCAAATAGATTTAATTAGAGACTCTGTACCACTATCTGTGATTCTGGTCAACTGTAAAATATGTCAATGCAACAATCAGCTTTGAAGATAGATGTGCACCATAGGGCTTTGGGCTATTGATTAGAGAGTTTTAATAAGGACCAATCAATATTTAATTATGAAAGCTATTGAAGAGCTGCTTTGATGATTTGTGTTTCTGATCTTGCCTTTAGGGTCAATACAAGGATAAGTCAGTACTATGCAATAGTAACATACAGCTCCAACAGTCAAGGGACACAATGATAAACTTCCCAATGGACAATCAACTGGGAAGCATACCAGTGTATTAACACCTTATTGGAACTGCACGACAGTATTTGATTTACAAGTAAAACTCCGAGGCCATTACAGCTTCTTGACAGTTCATTTATAGAAATATTACATTTCATTTCATACACTCAAGTTTGTGTTGAATATAAAAGTGAACAAAGGTCTATGTTTTTTTAAAATATAAATTGGTGCCATTTGGAAATTCTAATGCAGAAATAATTAGATTTTTCCAATCCGTCAGGCTTGTTAAAACAATGACCCTAAAACAATCGATGCTTAACTCATTCAGCTGAATGTCAGCTCTCTGCTGCCTTATTGGAAAAGTTAGCCCGTTTGCTTTAAATCTGTTAATACCGCAGATAAAATAGTGAAGAGAAATTTTGTGTGACACGTTACAACTGACGTTGCCACCTTGCATATCCTACAGAGAGCAGGCAACATGTCATCAGAACTAGTCAGTGAGCATCTGTTCAGCAATTTCCCAGGGTACAGTCCTGCCGTGTGCAGATCCCCACTGGGAGTGCAGGAAAAATTTGTTAATATTATCAAAAAGATCAATGGTTCTAATACCAACCCCTCAGGAACAACACAGTGCATTCCTTTCCAGTCTGAAAAACAGATGTTCACCATCTCTCTTTGCTTTCTATCTCTTGGCCAACTGTGTGTCCATGTTACCATTGGCCCTTTGATCTTATAGGTTCAATTGTGCTAACAAATCTATTACATAGTAATTTATCAAAGAACTTTTGAATGTTATATACACAACATGACACATACTATCCCTATATCATACAATCCATACAATCACAACAGTACAGAAGCAGGCTTTTCAACCCATCAAGTCTGTACCAACGACAATCCCACCTAGGCCTTATTCCCATAAACCTCATTTACCTTGCTAATCCCTCTCATACTAGGGTCAATTTTAGCATGGCTAATCAACCTAACCTGCACATCTTTGGGGTGCGGGAGGAAATCCAAGCATCCGGAGGAAACCCACGCAGACACAGGGAGAACAAGCAACCTCCACACAGACAGCGATCCGAGGCTGGAATTGAACCCGGGTCACTGAGAGGCAGCAGTGCTAGTCACTGTGCTCCCATGCTGCCTGTATATACCCTCTCCCTGCTGCTAATTCCACCATTGCTTACCCTAGCAGTTTTGGATGTATCCAATCTGCATTAGGTGACTTCCCTACATTAGGTGCTCTCAACCATTTACGTAGCAACCATTTTAAAAAATCCTTTCTAATTTCTCTGTTACGGCCTCCTTTACTGCTTTGTTGGCAGCATCCTTTTCTTTAGTGAATATAAATGTAAAATATTCATTGGCAGATGTAACACTGCTATTTAAAAAAGGAGGGAGAAAGAAAAATTAAACTACAGACAGTTAGCCTGACTTTAGTCATCAGGAAAATATTGGAATCCATTATTAAGGAAGCAGCTGAGAATGTCAGTGGATGAGAAGGAAGTGGATAATGGCTAGAAGTCTCCAAGCTCACCTGTGACTGGGATTCTCCAGTTCCACTGCAGTGAATGGTGATTGGCTGAGTGCCAAATTCTCCGTTCTCACAGGCAGTGGTGGTAGGCATATGACATCAGGGAATTCCAGCTAATGTAGGGAATTGCAAGCTCATTCACTTTGGTACAAAGAATAGAAAAACAGAATATTTTTAAATGGTGAGAAATTATTGAATTATGGTGTTCAGAGGGATTTAAGTACCTTGGTACATGAAAATCAAAGTTAACAGGCAGGCATAGCAAGCAATTAAGAAGGCGAACTGAAGGCACATTATGGCTATGCAGGGTTTTGGTGACACCATTGCTGGAGAACTGTGTTCAGTTTTCCTATCTATAGCCTTCACATATAATGGAGGATATACACTTGCCTTAGCGGTGGTGCAACAAAGGTTTAGTAGATTGTTGCCCAGGGTGGCAATATTGTCTTGTAAGGAGAGATTGAAGACAATAGGCCTAAACTCTTTGGAATTTAGAAAAACAAGGAGTGATCTCCCTGGTCCTTATAGATTCTGAGAGAGTTGGACAGAGTGGATGCCAAAAGGCTGCTTCCCCTGCTGGAGAGTTTGGAACTAACAGAACATTGTTTCAGCATAAGCATTGGCTTTAGGATGGAGATGGGAAATTTCTAAACTCAGAGGGCTGGGAATCTTTGGAGTTTGTAATCCATAAGGGCTGTGATTGCTCAGTCACTGGGTATAGTCAAAGATAATACATTCTTAGACTCTAAAGGAACCAAAGGATATGAAGATCAGGTGGGAATGTGTTGAGTTTGCAATCAGCCATGATCCTGTTAAATACAGAAATATGCACAAGACACTGTATGGCCTAACTCCTGTTCCGATTTCTTACCGTCATTGTATTTAGCAGTTGAACAATGTCCTCTATCTTCATTACATGATGTCCCTTTTTTGATCTCAATCAACCCCATCCTTCTTTGGAATATCACATTACAACTTAGGTGTACATTAAGGAGGGCTTACTTTTATGCTACCCATTAACCTTAAGAGGCATGGTGGCACTGTGGTTAACACTGCTACCTCACAGTGCCAGGGACCTGGATTCAACTCCAGCTTCAGGCTATTGTTTGCACGTTCTCCCTGTGTCTGCATTGGGTTTTCTTCCAAGGTACAAAGATGTAGGGATTAGGTGGATTGGCCATGCTAAATTGACCCTTGGAAGAATAGTAGGGTAAATATGTGGGGATTATGGGGAGAGGACTTGGATGGGATTGTTGCCGGTTTGATTTGATTTGATTTATTATTGTCACAAGTATTAGTATACAGTGAAAAGTATTGTTACCTGCGCGATATATAGAGAAAGCATACCGGTCATGGAGAAGGAAACGAGAGAGTGCAGAATGTTGTGTTACAGTCATAGCTAGGGTATAGAGAAAGATCAACTTAATGCGAGGTAAATCCATTCAAAAGTCTGATGGCAGCAGGGAAGAAGCTGTTCGAGTCGGTTGGTACTTGACCTCCGACTTTTGTATCTTTTTCCTGACAGAAGGCGGTAGAGAGAATGTCTGGGGTGCATGGGGTCCTTAATTATGCTGGCTGCTTTGCCAAGACAGTGGGAAGTGTAGACAGAGTCAATGGATGGGAGACTGGTTTAAGTGATGGATTGGGCTACATTCATGACCTTTTGTAGTTTCTTGCAGTCTTGGGCAGAGCAGGGGCCATACCAAGCTGTGATACAACCAGAAAAATGTTTTCTATGGTGCATCTGTAAAAATAGGTGAGAGTTGTAGCTGACATGCCAAATTTCCTTAGTCTTTTGAGAAAGTAGAGACATTGGTGAGCTTTCTTAACTATAGTGTCAGCATGGGGGACCATGATTTTGATTTGTTTGATGTATTTTTGTCACATGTATTAACATACAGTGAAAAGTATTGTTTCTTGAGTGCTATATGGACAAAACATACTATTCATAGAGGAGAAAATGAGAGAGTGCAGAATGTAGTATTACAGTCATAGCTAGGGTGTAAAGATCAACTTAATGTAAGGTAAGTTCATTCAAAAGTCTGACAGCAGCAGGGAAGAAGCTGCTCGAGTCGGTTGTTACATGACCTCAGACTCTTGTATCCTTTTCCCGAAGGAAGAAGGTGGAAGAGAGAATGTCCAAGGTACATGGGGTCCTTAATTGTGCTGGCTGCTTTGCCGAGGCAGTGGGAAGTATAGACAGAGTCAATGGATGGGAGGCTGATTTGTCTGATGGATTGGGCTATATTCATGACTTTTTGTAGTTCCTTGCAGTCTTGGGCAGAGCAGAAGTCATACCAAGCTGTGATGCAACCAGAAAGAATGCTTTCTATGGTGCATCTATAAAAGTTGGTGAGAGTCGTAGCTGACATGCCAAATTTCCTTAGTCTTCTGAGAAAGTAGAGGCATTGGTGAGCTTTCTTAACTGTAGGTTGGCATGGGAGAACCAGGACAGGTTGTTGGTGATTTGGACACCTAAAAGCTTGAAGCTTTCGACCATTTCTACATGATCTCTCTTGATGTAGACCTCCTGAAGTCGATAACAATCTCCTTTGTTATGTTGACATCGAGGGAGAGATTATTGTCATCGAACCAGTTCACCAGATTTCTATCTCATTCTTGTACTCTGTCTCATCATTGAGATCAGACACACAAACGGTGGTGTTGTCAGCAAACTTGAAAATCGAACTGGAGGGGAATTTGGCCACAGTCACAAGTGTATAAGGTATGGCCCCAGTGGGCTGAATGGACTCCTTCTGCAGTGTAGGGATTCAATGATTCTCTAAGGAGGACTGACAGCAGCTTGAACTGACTATTTTCATCTGGTTGTGGTGCCCTTTTATTTTCTTCTTCTGTTCCCTGTACTTTCTGTAGTTAGATTGGTTTTGTACTGGATTGACTGAGATATGCCATTTTCAATCTCTATATTTTTACCCAGAGATCTCCAGTCTCAGATCCTTTCCCATCTGTCAGGTGGGAACGCATCTAGTCTGACCAGGTTTTTTCCAATGTTACTGCATTAGTTTTCAAATCACAGTGTCTGGGACTTTTATAGATCATCATATTTCTGTCCATTTGACACCAGGCTTGTGTGTGTTAGTGTCCTAGAATGTCAGTGTTATGCTGTAAACTGATAAAAATCCTTTGCAGTGAGAGCACTGGATTCCTTTGGGCAGCTGACTGTCTTTTTAAATGTTGAAGCAGAGGAATTCGCCCCCACCCACCGCAGGGGTATGTCAATATTTGCTTACATGGAGAAGTTTGAAAAGTAGCACACTGGTGTGACATTTCCAGTTGCTACATCCCTGCAGCATGTAGTAATTAATAAATATTCATTAATAAATGCCAATCGCTGAGCAGATTTGTATTATATCCTCGCTACAATATTGAGAAATGGGTCAAGCCTGGTCAAACTCATTTCATTCCACACTTCAACAGTGGGCACAAATTGCCCAGGAATCTGATAAAAGGGCAATATTTTAACACACTGCACCTTGTCTCACCAAAATAAAAATCATACAGAGTGAAGAAAGAAGTGAATATGATTTTTGAAACTTTGATCCTAGCCTGCAGACACACACAAATAGACACAGAGAGAGACACACATGCAGAGAGATACACACAAATAGACACAGACACAGAGAGACAGACACACACGCGCGCGCGCGCATACAGACATGCGTGCGCGCATACAGACACACACACACACTTCTTGCTGCATTTGGTTTAAAGCTCTGAATCACAGTTGACTATATCTGGATCAATAACTCAAGCTTGGAGAAACCTATGTTCATTAAGCCAGTTGAAGGGCCACCCATCACTCAGCAAAATAAACAGCATCATAAAAAGAATTTCAAAGAACAACACAGCACAGGTGCAGGCCACCAAGCCTGCGCCAATAAATTTCAATCCCTCTGTTTGCTCCCCAATCAAGTGTCTATCAAGACAAACCCTGAACATTGCTAACGCGCCTGCTTCCACCACCTCCATTGGCTGTGTATTCCAGGCATCCATCACCCTCTGTGTGAAAAACTTCTCCCACATGTCTCCTCTAAACTTACCACCTCTCACCTTAAACCTGTGCCCCCTTGTAGTTGACCATTCCACCCTGGGAAAAAGCTGCTGAGTATCCACCCAATCTATGCCTCTTGAAATTCTGTAGATTTCTATCAGGTCGATTCTCACTTCTGTCAATTTCCTGGGACTATAACATTGAGTTTAATGAGCTCATCATTAGTGTTGAACTGTCCAGCAATTTGTGTTGTGAACCCCATGCATTGTGAATGGTCACAAATTGCTAAACAATTTACATCATTTTGAAGTTAGCCATGCAAAAGTAACAACTTCCCCATGAGTTTCAAAATAGTTCAGTATTTGTGCATTAATTACCAATTAAACTCAATACAAAACCTGGGCTAGTACTTAACAGCCTAAGCAGCCTTTTAATGATGAGATTTCTGTTCCTGCAAAATCACTTTTAAGCTGTCCAGCCATGAAAAGGAAAAATTGAAATATGGGAATCTCATTCTTGTGGGGAGTAAATTGTTCTGAGATGTTCAAAATGTTAAATATATAACTTTTTTCTGACTCTTCCCTTTTTCCCTCTCTCTTAATCAAATCCATCTCACTTTATGAATCGAATTCATCTTGCTTCCTTCCCTGCCATCTCAATCAGTAAATCATAGAATCCCTACAGTGCAGAAGGAGGCCATTTGGCCCATTGTGTCTGCACCAAACACAATTCCACCCAGGCCCTATTCCTCTGACACCACACATTTACCCTGCTAATCCCTGACACTAAGGAACAACTTTAGCATGGTCAATCCACTTAATCCACACATCTTTGGACTGTGGAGGAAACTGGAGCACTTGGAGGAAACCCACGCAGACACAGGAGAACATGCAAATTCCACACAGACAGTGACCGAGGCTGGAACTGAACTCAGGTCCCTGGCGATGTGACGCAGCAGTGCTAACCACTGTGCCGCCGTGCCACCCATTCTTCCACTAAATGTATATGCCGACTTGTAGTAGTGACTGTACTTCAAAAGTGCCTCAGTATCTATAAAGCACTTTAAGAGGTTTTTAAATATTCTTCCATGGGATGTGGGCATCGCTAATTGGGCCAACACTTATTGCTAGGTCAATTCTGAGGGCATTTAAGAGCCAACCACATTTATGTGGGTTTGGACTCACATGTAGGCCAGACCAGCTAAGAGCAGCAGATTTACTTCCCTAAAGGACATTAGTGAACTAGATAGGGTGTTTGAACAAAGAAAATTACAGCACAGGCCTTTTGGCTCTCCAAGCCTGCACCAATCATGCTGCCTGACTGAATTAAAACCGCTTTATCCTTCCAGGGACCATATCCCTCTATCCCCTCCTATGCATGTATCTGCTTCCACTACCTCCTCTGGCAGCGAGTTCCAGGCACCCACCACCCTCTGTGTAAAAACTTCCCTCATACATCTCCTTTAAATCTTGCCCCTTACACCTTAAATCTATGCCCACTAGGAATTGACTCTTCCACCCTGGGAAAAAGCTTCTGACTAAGGTGCGGCCTAACTAAGGTTCTACAAAGCAGCAACATGACTTGCCAATTTTTAAATTCAATGCTTCAGCTGATGAATGCAAACATGCCATATGCCTTCTTGACTGCCTTCTCCATCTGCATTGCCACTTTCAGTGACTTGTGTACCTATACATCCAGATCCTTCTGCCTAGCAATATTCTTAAGTGTTCTGCCATTTACTGTAGATTTCCCACCTGTATTAAACCTTCCAAAATGCATTACCTCACATTTGTCCAGAGTAAACTCCATCTGCCATCTCTCCGTCCAAGTCTCCAACTGATCTATATCCTGCTCTATCCTCTGACGGTCCTTATCACTATCCGCAAATCTGCCAACCTTTGTGTCGTCCGCAAACTTACTAATCAAACTAGTTACATTTTCCTCCAAATCATTTATATATATTACAAACAGCGAAAGGTCCCAGCACTGATTCCTGAGGAACATCACTTGTCACAGCCCTCCATTCAGAAACGCACCCTTCCACTGCTATCCTCTGCTATCTTAAGACAATCGATAGATTTAGTTCCAGGGTTTTACTCTGTTCAAGCTTCACCATCTGAGGTGTGTCCCCAGACCATAACCCTGGGTCACTGGATTACTAGTCCAGTGACAATACTACTATGCCACCACCTCACCAGGATATCTGAGATGAGAGGTATAATTTAACGGTATTATAATCTATAATGGGGGTGGCAAGGTAGCACAGTGGTTAGCACTGCTACTTCACAGCTCCAGGGACCTGGGTTTGATTCCCGGCTCGGGTCACTGTCTGTGTGGAGTTTGCACGTTCTTCTCGTGTCTGCGTGGGTTTCCTCCAGGTGCTCCGGTTTCCTCCCACAGTCCAAAGATGTGTGGGTTAGGTTGATTGGCCATGTTAAAATTGCCCCTTAGTGTCCAAAGATCCTTAGGTTAGAGGGATTAGTGGGTAATAATATGTAGAGATATGGGGGTAGGGCCTGGGTGGGATTGTGGTCGGTGCAGCTCAATGGGCCGAAAGGCCTCTCTCTTCCTGCACTGTAGGGTTGTATGATTCTATGATTCTAACATCTGAGTAATTCCAGCAATATCTTTCAGTATTAGTACATCACAAATTATCCTCCAACATGAGGCAGTGTCAGTCTTGTTATCTAAATAACATGCCCATAAAATAAAAGGAACTTTTATAAAATGAATGCAATATTTGCACCAAATTCCCCTCTGAGTTTCGTCTTGCTGCACAACTTCTGTAGTCAGGGCAGCAGACTGCTGATTGGCTATTCAGACTGTGGGAGAAAACGGGAGCACCCGGAGGAAATACAAGCAGACACGGGGAGAACATACAGACTCCACACAGACAGTGACCCAGCCGGGAATCGAACTCGGATCCCTGGCGCTGTGAGGCAGCATTGTCAATCGACAGGAATCTTGGTGTGCGGGTGGAAATTTAAAACAGACCTGAGTTCATGCTCATTAAACTAACGGAAAGAAGACTGTCAGACTACAAGAATTAGTCTGTGAATATCAACAACACTAAATTGCAGTCTAGACTTGGGACAATTAATTGCTTTCTATTGACACAGTTTGTGAATGAGGGTCCACAAACCCCCCTTTATTAACATTGGAAGTTTCCACTGTCATTAATATCTGATTTATCAACTCAACTAAAGTCTAGAAGTATGGAGTATTGGAGACTCGGATTGTTTGTGTGCTGCAAGACAACATTTTATTGTGAGAATAATAAATATTGTGCAGGAAACTAGAATGTTATTTTCACCAAGCAGAAAGTGCAGTGACGCTCAGGGGAAATATATGCCGCAGTCTTCAATTTTACATTCTACTGTCGGTCTCTCATTAAATGTGGGAACCTGTTCCAATTCTTCAAGAACCTCTGTGCCTGCTACCACGTGTCTGGTGAAAGAAAGATAAAAAGCCTGGTCAGGAGAGATTTAATTCTGAAGAAAAGGAAACTGGATGGATGGGTACCTTTTTTAAATGCTGTTTGTGGGGTGTGAGCATTGCCTATTATCCATCCATAAATGCCTTGAGAAGGTGTTGATAAACTGCTTTCTTGAATCATTGATGTCCATGGAGTGTGGGTACACCCACAGTGCTGTTAGAGAATGTCCTAGGGACTGTGACCCAGGCACAGTGAAGGAACAGTGATACAGTTCTTAGTCAGGACTGTGTGACTTGGGGGAAACTTGCACTTGGTGGAGTTCCCATGTATTTGCTGCCCTTATTCTTTTTAGCAAAAGAGGATGTAGTTTGGGAAAAGGCTGTCAACGCTGTACAGAAGACCTCCCTGATCTGGCAAGAGTGATCTGGGTAAATTAGCTTAAGGGATAGGTCTGTGGAGATAAGTGCAGGCATTTAAGGAGATATTTCATAACACTCAGCAAAGGTATATTGCATTGAGAAAGAAAAGCTCTAAGAAAAGGATGCAGCAATTGTAACTAATTAAGGAAGCTAAAATTGGAAAAAAAGTATTACACAATACTGTAAAAATTAATGGCAGGTTAGAAAATTGGACAGAATATAAAAAATAGCAGAGAATGACTAAAAGATTAATAAGGAGGGAGAAATTAGAGCACAAAAAAAAGGCAGCTAGAAATATAAAACAGATAATCAGAGTTTCTACAGGTATTTTAGAAGGAAAAGCATAGTTAAAGTGAGTGTTGTCCTTGAAAAAATGAGATTGTTAAACTAAATTAACGTTTATTTATTTGTCACAAGTAGGTTTACATTAACACTGCAATAAAGTTACTGTGAAAATCCTCTAGTCACCACACTCAGGTGCCTGTTTGGGTACACTGAGGGAGAATTTAGCACCAATGCACCTAACCAGCACATCTTTGGACTGTGGGAGAAATCCGGAACACCAGGAGGAAACCCATGCAGACATGGGGAGAACGTGCAGATTCCATGGTAAAATTTTTAAAAAGAAAGGAAATAGTGGATGAATTAAATAGAAATTTTTCATCTGTCTTCACTGTAGAGGATACAAAAGCATCCCAGAAGTAACTATGAATCAAGCGGTCAAAGGGAGGGAGGAACTTAAAACAATTACAATCACCAGGCAAAGGATACTGGGAAAATCATTACAGTTAAAAATGACAAGTTCACAGGTCCTGAAGGACTTCATTCCAGGGTCTACTGGAAGGGTTGGGCAATAAATACTGTCCTCACCCGTACAAGAAAAAGAGGTTATAGCAAGCACTTAGAGAAATGCAATCAGGCAGGGGGTACATGGGTTTTTCGAAAGAGAAATCAAGATTGGTTAATTTATTAGAGTTCTTTGAGGAAGTGACTAGCAACTTGGATAAAGGCGAACCAGTAGATGTTGTCTACTTAGATTTCTAGAAGACATCCAACAAGCTGCATGCAATAAGAAGTAACTTACTAGCATGGATAAAGAAACAGCTAACTGCAAGCAGAGAGTGGGTATAAATGGGTCATTTTCAGGTCAGTAAGATGTAGTGAGTGGAGTGCCACAGAGATCAACGTTTGTAATATTTGTAATCCATATTAATGATTTGAATGAAGGGACCAAATGTATAGCTGCTGAATTTACTGGCCCTGTATCCATTGGAGTTTAGAGGAATGAGAGGTGATCTTATTGAAGAAAAAAGATCCTGAGGAGGTTGTGAGTGAATGCTGACAGGATGTTTCTCCTTGTTGTGACAGGCCAGAACGAGGAGACACAGTTTAAAAATAAGGGGTCTCCCATTCGACAGAGATGAGGAGTATTGTGTTTCTCTCAGAGTCATGAGTCTGTGGCACTCTCTTCCCTAGAGAGTGTCAAAGGCAGGGTTGCTGGATTATTTTTAAGGCAGAGGTTGATAGATTCCTGATTAGCAAAGAAAACAAAAGGTATTGGGATAATCAGGAGTGTGCAGCTCAGGCTGCAATCAGATCCACCATGATTTTACTAAGCAGGCTCAAGGAGCCAAATGGCCTACTCTTGCTCCTAATTCATATGATTGTATGTAAATTCATTTGCATAATGTGAAGCAACACAGATTTAACTCCATTTCCCAGGGAATGGACAGGCTCAGGGGTTTGATACATGTGCTGGGTTCTTCAATCTGATCACCAGATTTCTCTCCCAGTATGTTTAACAATATTCAGACAAAAATAAGGAGAAAGCTTTAAGTACCAACCCAAAAGCTACAAAATTGGTATCCATCCACTGACATGGCTGTAACGTGATGTAGAACTGGCTTCCGTTAGTATGCCGTCCCCTGTTAGCCATTCCAAGAACTCCCCTCTTGCAGTGGGAGATTGCAAAGTTCTCATCTAACAATAGAAAACACATCCTATGCAGTAGTAACCATTGTAAATATAAACGTTATCTAGTGATAGCAAGTATTCTTAGATTAAACTGTGAGAGCCTATCCGAGTCCCCTCGCTATATTTTAATTTGGATCTGAACATTTCATCCCACCATTATTTATTTCATGGACCATTTCATTCAATGCATATTTAAAACCTTAAGATAAATCATTCACAGAATTAAACTGCACTCAAATCATTATCATGGAAATAACTTACGATGCCATCTGAACTATTTCATTGGATTATTGCCTGCCAGTCATGCCCACCTATTGATCACCATAACAATTTGGTAATACTGACTGCTGACCTTTACTAGGATTCATCATATTGAATTTGTGCACAGTGGATGTCACTGTATTTTCTGTAACAATGCCTTCCCACAAGATTGACATTATATTTACTGAACATTAATCTAAATTGCTGTACTGAAGTAACACCCTGAAAAGCTCCCATGGTCTGGTTGGAGAAAAAGTATATTGTTTCTAATTAATTTATTTGGTGAAACAAATATATTCCCTATTTCTTGTTGAACCACCAAATTGGATTCATGAGGGAATATTTTATTACAGAGTCCTTCCTTTCTGGTGAATGAGCGTTGGGGAAAAGCTCTTTACAGCTCAGGCTGCTGTACTCTGGTACATAGAGTCATAGGGTCATAGAGGTTTACAGCTTGGAAACAGGCCCTTTGGCCCAACTTGTCTGTGCTGCCCTTTTTTTTTAACCCCCTAAACTAATCCCAACTGCCTGCATCTGGCCCATATCCCTCTATACCCATCTTACTCATGTAATTGTCTAAATGCTTTTTAAGAGACAAAACTGTACCCGCCTCTACTACTACCTCTGGCAGCTCGGTCCAGACACTCGCCAGCCTCTGCATGAAAAAAATTGCCCCTCTGGACACTTTTGTATCTCTCCCCTCTCATCTTAAACCTATGTCCTCTAGTTTTAGACTCCCCTACCTTTGGGAAAAGATATTGACTATCTAGCTGATCTATGCCCCTCATTATTTTTTAGATCTCTTTAAGATCCTCCCGCAGCCTTCTACGCTCCAGAGAGAAAGGTCCCAGTTTATCCAGACTCTCTTTATAACTCAAACCATCAAGTCCCGGTAGCATCCTAGTAAATCTTTTCTGCATTCTTTCTAGTTTAATAAAATCTTTTCTATAATAGGATAACCAGAACTGTACACAATATTCCAAATGTGGCCTTAACACATGTATGTTTAAATATCCTAAAGCCACTTTGACAAGGTAGATGTATAAGATACATGGCTGAAGGGCTAGAATAGGTTGCAGGGGTCAGAAAGTTGGGGTAGTAGATGAAGTTGGGGGATAGTGAGGGTTGGGAGTTTTGGGGGAGGTAGTTGGGGGGGGGTCAGGAGGGTGAGGATGGGAGGTCAACCAGGGGTTAGAATTGGTTTTAACCCTTCTAACCTTTCCTGGGTAACTTACTAATCAATTAAGTGAGTCAAAACCATCCAAACATTCCAATTTAAATCAGAGTCTGAGAGGGTTCTAGATGCAGGATAATTGCCCAATGGAAGCAAAATACAGTAAAAAAGTTATGCTTATTTACTAGTTACAAGTAAGGCTTATATTAACACTGCAATGAAGTTACTGTGAAATTCCCCTGGTCGCCACGGTCTGGCACCTGTTCCTGTCAATACATCTCACCGGAACGTCTTTCAGAATGGGGGAGGAAACCGAAGCACCCAGAGGAAACCCATGCAAACATGTGGAGAATGTGCAGGCTCCACACAGACAGTAACCCAAGCCGGGAATCGAACCCAGTCCCTGGCGCTGTGAAGCAGCAGTGCTAACCACTGTGTCACAGTGCCATCCCAGTTGAAACTTCCTGCGCAATTCCCATGTAGTTTGCATGTGAGAATTTCCAAGGAGTCCCCCTATGCATTCTCCATTGTGTGTCCAACTGGAAACCGGAAGATCTGAGCTCTGGGCCGACACCTAATGATTACTTGCAATCCTGAGTGACTATCACTCTGTTAAATGTCAGGGCTTTAACCACCGCTCGAGAAACCATGGCAAGTGGGCACTGGGAAGCTAGTTCCAAATATTGGGTTGACAAGCAAATCTGGGAGGTTTGGGTTGGAATGGCGGCGGGGTTGCGTGAGGAATGATGGGCAGGTGAGGTTCCCAACCATTTTCTTAGCTCGAGGACACAGGGAATATTCACAAGTTGGATTTCACTTTCTGAGGGACGTGCTATCTATCACCAAGCAGCCAGACTCCAAACATCCTCAGTTACAGATTCCGTGTTGGACTTAAACCTGGTGTTGTCAGACTTCTTACTGTTTCAAACACCAACAAGGCACATCCTCATTAGCAAGATCAGGAATGTACATAATTACACAATCCTTTCCATCATGCTCTGTTATAGTTTTCTGTGATAAAACTTGGGATTTTTTTTACCTTCAAATGTTTCTCCATAAATTGATGTGCCACCATCTCCTCTACCTTTAATAATATCTATAGTTTTAGGAACAAAAATACCAGAATGAAAATCGTCATTTATAAATTAGACAAGGTTTTACCAATTTTATCCCCAAAGTGATTAGTTGCTTTTGAATTTGTGTAGTCCTGGAATTAATTTTACTCAAGCCTATTAAGTCATAGAGTCATAGAGGTTTATTGCATGGAAACAGACCCTTCGATCCAACTTGTACATGCTGCCCAGTTTTTACCACTAAGCTAGCCCCAAATGCCCGTGATTAGTCCATATCCCTCTATTCCCATTGTACCCATGTAACGGTCTAAATGCTGTTTAAAAGACAAAATTGTACCCGCCTCTACTATTATCTTTGGCAGCTTGTTCCAGACACTCACCACCCTCTGTGTGAAAAAATTGCCCCTCTGCACACTTTTGTATCTCTTCCCTCTCACCTTAAATCTATGCTGTCTTGTTTTAGACTCCCCTACTTTTGGGCAAAGAAATTGACTATCTAGCTGATCTATGCCCCTCAGTATTTCATAGACATTTATAAGATCACCCCTCAACCTTCTACGCTCCAGAGAAAGAAGTCCCAGTCTATCCAGCCTCTCCTTATAACTCAAACCATCAAGTCCCGGTAGCATCCTTGTAAATCTTTTCTGTATTTTTTCTAGTTTAATAATATCCTTTTTATAATAGGGTGACCAGAACTGTATACAGTATTCCAAGTGTGGCCTTATCAATGTCTTAAAAAACTTCAACAAGGTGTCCCAACTCCTGTATTCAATGTTCTGACCAATGAAATCAAACCACTCTGTCTACCTGTGACTCCACTTTCAAGGAGCTATGAACACACACCCCTAGATCTCTTTGTTCTATAACTCTCCTCAACACCCTGCCATTACCTGAGTTTGTCCTAGTTCAATCTACCAAAATGCATCACTTGCAGTTATCTAAATAAACCTCCATCTGCCACCCATCAGCCCACTGGCCCAATTGATCAAGATCCTGTTGCAATCCTAGATAACCTTCTTCACTCAAAACATCTTCCAACAACTTCCTCACTACAGATGTGAGGGTCACCAGCCTGTCGTTCTCAGGCTTTTCCTTGCAGCCCTTTTTAAACAAAGGAACAACATTTGCCACCCTCCAATCTTTAGGCACTTCACCTGTGACTATTGATGATTCAAATATCTCGGCTAGCGGACCCACAATTTCCTCCCTCACCTCCCACAGTGTCCTGGGATACATTTCATCATGTCCTGGGGATTTATCTACCTTGATGCGCTTTAAGACTTCCAGCACCTCCTTCTCTGTTATATGTATACTCCTCATGACATCAATTGATCAATCTTACTAACTATGCCTACTAAATTCTCATCCAAATCATTAATATAAATGACAAATAACAGTGGACACTGCACTGATCCCTGAGGCATACCGCTGGTCACAAGCCTCCAGTTTGAAAAAGCAACCCTCTACAATCACCCTCTGTCTTCTGTTGTCAAGCCAATTTTGTATGAAATTGGCTACCTCACTATGAATCCCGTCAGATTTAACCTTATGCAAAAACCTACCATAATTTTAAAATAATAATGGTATTATTATAAATTATTAATATTAATTATTATACGATAATATACTATAAAATATTATTATCAATATTAATAGATTATTAATCCAGAAACTCAGCTAATGTTCTGGGGACCCGAGTTTGAATCCTGTCATGGCAGATGGTAGAATTTGAATTCCATTAAAAAAATCTCGAAATAAGAATCTACTGATGACCATTGTCGATTGTTGGAAAAACCCATCTAGTTCACTAACATCCTTTTTCTAAAGGAAATCTGCCCTCCTTACCCACTCTGGCCTACACGTGACTCCCGATCCATAGTAATATGGTTGACTTTCAACTGCCCTCTAAACAATGGCAACGAGGCCTGGGCAATTAATGCCAGCCAGCCAGCGAGGCCCATATTCCACGAATGAATAAAAAAAATCTTGTTATTAAATTAGCTTTCAGTCTCACCTCCTCCTTGGATCCATGTGTTCCTCACCAGTCTGTGAAACATGCTTCCTTTATAAAACAGCCTTATGTCTGAAGGTGAGAAGCTTTCCTCTCCTGTGCACAGTGCCTCAAAATTCTTGCAAGTCTTTGGACAAACATCTGTAAAAAGCTTTCAGTGTATTATTGATTAATGTCAGTATTTTGTAGGCTGAATTTATCATTCCAATGATAAGTAAGCCTCCCTCTCTCTGAGAGAGAAACAATACCTCAAGATGTCCTGAAGCACTTAACAGCCATTGAAGCATTTTCGAGGTGTAGTCACTGTTGGCACGGTGGCACAGTGGTTAGCACTGCTGCCTCACAGGGACCCAGGTTCGATTCCTGGCTTGGGTCACTGTCTGTGCAGAGTCTGCACATTCTCCCTGTATCTGCATGGGTTTCCTCTCACAGTGCAAAGACGTGCTGGTTAGGTGCATTGGCCATGCTAAATTCTTCCTCAGTGTACCCGAACAGGTGTTGGAATGTGGTGACTAGGGGATTTTCACAGTAACTTCATTGCATTGTTAATGCAAGCCTACTTGTGACATTAATAAATAAATTTAAAACTGTTGCAATGTAGGAAATGCAGCAGCTAATTTGTCTAAAACCCTACAACCAGCATTGTGATAATGACTGAATAAATGACCCTCATCTGATTAGTTCTCATTTGAATGATGGAACTTCTGACAGTGCAGTGCTCCCTCGGTACTGCACTCATGTGCAAGTATTGGAATTTGCTGAAACTTCAGGAATAGAACTTGAATCCCTGACTTAGAGGTGAGAGCACTACCGTTGAACCACAGCCGTATATATTTGAATGTGACGATCAGCCATGATCAAAATGAATGGTGGAGCAGGCTCGAAGGGCCGAATAGCCTATTCCTGCTTCTAGTTGCTATGCTTCTATGATCTGAGTTAGCGCAATTTTTTGAATGGAACTACCTCACATTAAGTTGACCTTTCTCTACACTCTAGCTATGACTGTAACATTACATTCTGCACCCTCTCATTTCCTTCTCTATGAACGGTATGCTTTGTGTAGCACGCAAGAAATACTTTTCACAGGAGACTAATACATGTAACAATAATAAATCACAATGTTGAGTGCAATACATTTGGGCCTAGCATTTCTGTCTTAGTACAAGGAACTAAAAGCAGCCACGGTTCCCTATATAATCGTGAGCCTTACTGAAAATGTATGTCCATATACATGCAACTTGGATGAGGGTAGGGTCAGACTTAATGGCAGTGGTTCCAGGTTGAGCAGCCTTCCAACACTCTACACAATCTCACATATGAAGACTGGATATTTGTTTGGGATATTGGTGCCTTCATTTCCTGTAAGACTATGTTTACAAAATCAATGAGGACCAAAACGAAACTTCAAAGACACAGGATTTGGAGTACCCAGAACTAAAAATTCAAATCCTAGAACTCTTGTTAAAAAAAAGGATAAAGAGAGGTGGGGACAACTTCTGACTTGGATGTGACTAGTAATCCTGGTACAAAGGGCTATCTTCTCCTTTCAGATGTTGATGACCCAGTCATGGAGACAGGAAGGTAGCTGGCCAAGACTGAGATATATGACCTCATATGGGGGAAATGAAGGAGAAATTAGATTGGGGGAAGGATGGAAACAGGATTTGAGTGCAAGGAGCAAGGAAGTCTTATTGCAGCTGCACAGGGTCTGGCTGAGGCCTCACTTGGAGTACTACATGCAGTTCTGCTCTCCTTACCTAAGGAAGGATATACTTCCCATTGAAGGAGGTTCACCTGACTGATTCCTGGGATGGTAGGATTTTTGTATAAGGAGAAATTGGGTCGATTAGGCCTGTATTCATTGGAATTGAGAAGAATGAGAAGGGATCTTAGAATCACAGAGCAGAAGCGATCCTTTGGCACACCAAGTCTGAAACGGCACATGGGAAACACTTGACCTATCTACCTAAGCACATCTACCAGCTCTTGGCCCATAGCCTTGAATATTATGGTGTGCCAAGCACTCATCCAAGCACTTTTTTAAAGGATGTGAGACAACCCCATGTCTACGACCATCCTAGACAGCACCTAGATCGTAACCACTGTCTGGGTAATAACGTATTTCCTCACATGCCCCCTACACCTCCAGCCACTCACCTTGGACCGGAGTCACCTCACGATTGACCCTTCAACTAAGGGGAACAGCTGTTCCTTATCCACTCTGTCCATGCCCCTCATAATTTTGTGTACCTCGATCAGGCCCCCTCAGTCTTCTCTACTCCAACGAAAACAACCCGAGACTATCCAATCTCTCTTCATAACTTAAATGTTCCATCCCAGGCAGCATCCTAGTGAATCTCCTCTGCACTCCCTCCAGTGCAATCACATCCTTCCAATAATGTGACGACCAGAAATGCACACAGTACTCCAGCTGTGGCCTCACCAAAGTTCTATACAACTCCAATATGACCTCCCTACTTTTGTAATCTAAGCCTTGATTGAGAAAGGCAAGTATCACATTTGCCTTTTTCACCACTCAATTAACATGCCCTTCCGCTTTAGGGACCTGTGGACAAACATGCCAAGAATCCTTTGTTCCACATGATGTTTCCTTTGTCTTTGTGGTAAAAGATGTGGGGAGGGGGTGGTTGCGGGGGGATTACAGTCTCAGGATATTGGGCCATTTAGGACTGAGATGAGGAGCTTCCTCTTCACTCACAGGGCGGTGAACCTGTGGAATTCTCCACCACAGAAGGCTGCGGTGGCCAAGCCACAGAATATATTTAAGAAGGAAGTAAATAGATTTCTGGACTCTCGAGGCATCAAGGGTAGGCAGAGACATAAGAATGTAGCATTGAGATATGATTATGTGGAATGGCAGAGCAGGTTCGAGGGGCTGAATGGCTTACTCCTGCTTTCTATAATTATAGAAACCTTTCACTATTCTCCTTACCTCAAACAATAACCTCCCAATAGGTTTCTCACCAATGGAAATGTCCATGAAAATAAAGGTGTGCTGCAGAAAACAAAGACAACCTGTCAAAACATCAAACTGGTCCAATGATCCTTTATTGAAGAAGGTAACAAAGAATCTGGCAAGGAGCCAGATGGCCTGCTAGAAAACATAATGTGTTCTCGAAGGAACCAACCATCAACAACATGGAAGGTTAATCTAAAATAACGCGTCAAAGTGATTGCTGCCAGATCAGCACAACTTAGTTTTCAAATTGTGTTGTAAACTGGAATAGGAAAGCTATTTCCTTGAAGTGATTTTAACAGCATGCTCAACAGTAGGATTCAGTATAACACACCATAGATAGAACTGTGGAAAGTTTATCGTTTGATAGATTACACAGCTCTGAGGGAAAGGATAGACGACTGATGTACAGGCAATTGGTTTTTGACCAAAAATAAACTTCAAAGACACAGGATTTGGAATACCCAGAACTAAAAATTCAAATCCTAGAACTCTTGTAAAAAAAAAGGATAAAGAGAGGTGGGGACAACTTCTGACTTGGATGTGACTAATAATCCTGGTACAAAGGGCTATCTTCTCCTTTCAGATGTTGATGACCCAGTCATGGAGACAGGAAGGTGGCTGGCCAAGGCTGAGATATATGATCTTAGTTTTGGAATCATAGATGTTAAGAGCGTGGAAACAGGCACTTCGGCCCAACTTGTCCATGCTCCTCTTTTTTTAAACCACTAAGCAAGCCCCAATTACCCACATTTGGCTCATATCCCTCGATACTATATTACCCATGTAACTGTCTAAATGCTTTTTAAAAGACAAAATTGTACCCACGGTACGGTGACACAGTGGTTAGCACCGCTGCCTCACAGCGCCAGGGACATGGGTTTGATTCCCAGCTTGGGTCACTGTCTGTGTGGAGTTTGCATGTTCTCCCCGTGTCTGTGCGGGTTTCCTCCAGGTGTTCTGGTTTCCTCCCACAGTTCAAAGATGTCCAAACCTGGATTGGCTACACTAAATTGCCCCTTAGTGTCAGGAACTAGCTAGAATAAGTGCAAGGGATTTTGGGGATAGGGCCTGGGTGGGATTATGGTTGGTGTGATTGTGGCAGACTCAATGGGCCAAATGGCTTCCTTCTGCACTTAGTATTCTATGATTCTAGTTAGCACAATGGTGAGTGCAATACATTTGGGCCTAGCATTTATTGCCCATCCCTAATAACACCAACACTAATGCAATTGTTCAAACTGTAGACCTGCACCTTTTTTTGGAATTTATTTTGACAGTCTGGATATTTTTAACATTTGTGAGGTTGCCACAGGATGATCAGTGGAACCTTGCAGCTCCAGCATGTTTCTGAGACCCTCTCTGAAGGAGCGACCCTTTCAGGTTTGAGCTGTGGATGAGATGCTCCTTAGTTTTAGGGGGACTAGCAAAGGTAAATGCACGGGGTTATTGGGATAGGGCCTAGGTGAGACTGTGGTCAGTGCAGACACGATAGGCTGAATGGCCTCCTTCTGCACTGTAGGGATTCTGTGAAAAATTTTGTCGGCATCAATTTTGACTGCAGCCAGTTCAATGTGTGGGTGAGGGTAACGTTACCATGAATATGAGTGAGTGGGAAGTTTACTTGACATTGTAAGGAAATACTGACACTTACCTTAACGCCCTTCAGATACTCAAAATAAAAATCTTCGGCTATTGCTTCGTACAGTGCTTTAGGTCTGAAATCCGTATAGTCAAACTCATCCTCCGCCCATTTCAGGAAATCTTTCTCATCACCAAGAAGTTGGCCGTTAACAAAGCACATGACATTGGAGGAGAAGCCCCACATATTTCCTTTAAATGTCTGTGGAAACAGAATAGCTGTTGTCTTCAACTTCTACAGACGTTATGCACACTTTGTTAAAGGGGCACCATATTCATGAACAATTTTTGGTTAAATTTTTAATTCATTTAGAGATACACAATGATGCAGTCCGTACTTGTAACTTCATTAAGACACATTTCTCTTTTCATTGGAGCATCAAGTCTTTCGAATGAAGTAATTTATTATCCCTGCAGAGCACAGACACATATAGCAGAAAAGGAGACCATTCAGCCTGTTGCACAGTGCCACTGTTGAGGGGGTCACTTACTTGGATAGCAACAAGAATCAGTCCATTCTATTTAATGCACTTCTGCTCTCGCTCCTTTCCTGCCCTTCCATAATCAGGATAGGGTTCCCTTTAGAACATAGAAAATAGAACAGTACAGCACAGTACAGGCCCTTCAGCCCTCAATGTTGCGCTGAGCTATGTCCGAACCCAAGATCGAGCTATCCCACTCCCTATCATTCTGGTGTGCTCCATGTGCCAATCCACTAACCGCTTGAAAGTTCCTAAAGTGTCAGATTCCACTATCACAGCAGGCAGTGCATTCCACACCCCAACCACTCTCTGAGTGAAGAATCTACCTTGGACGTCCTTCTTATATCTTCCACCATGAACCTTAAAGTTATGCCCCCTAGTAACAGCTACATCCACCCGAGGAAATAGTCTCTGCATGTCAACTCTATCTATCCCCCTCATCCTCCTATAAACCTCTATTAAGTCGCCTCTCATTCTCCTCCGTTCTAAAGAGAAAAGCCCTAGCTCCCACAACTTTTCCTCATAAGACTTACCCTCCAAACCAGGCAGCATCCTGGTAAATCTCCTCTGCACTCTCTCCAATGCTTCCACATCCTTCTTATAGTGAGGTGACCAGAACTGAACACAAACTGAACTCAAATCCCCTGTTAATAAATGTAACACACTATAAGCCTTCTTCACGGCTCTATCCACTTGAGTGGCAATCTTCAGAGATCTGTGGATATGAACCCCAGGATCTCTCCGGTCCTCCACATTCCTCAGAACCCTGCCGTTGACCCTGTAATCTACATTCAAGTTGTCCGACCAAAATGAATCATCTCGCACTTATCAGGGTTAAACTCCATCTGCCACTTTTCGGCCCAGCTCTGCCTCCTATCAATGTCTCTTTGCAACCTGCAAGAGCCCTCCACCTCATCCACTACTCCACCAATCTTGGTGTCATCAGCAAATTTACTAACCCACCCTTCAGCCCCCTCTTCTAAGTCATTGATAAAAATCACAAATAGCAAAGGACCCAGCACTGATCCCTGTGGTACACTGCTGGTAACTGGCCTCCAGTTTGAAATTTTTCCCTCCACCATGACCCTCTGTCTTCTATGAGACAGCCAAATCCAATCAGCCAAATTTCCTTCTATCCCACGTCTCCTTACTTTCTTCATGAGCCTACCATGGGGAACCTTATCAGGCTCAAGTGGATAGAAACGTGAAGAAGGCTTATAGTGTGTTAACATTTATTAACAGGGGATTTGAGTTTAAGAGTCATGGGTTTATGCCTTACTAAAATCCATGTATATGACATCAACAGCTCTACCTTCGTCTACACACTTAGTTATCTCCTCAAAGAATTCAATCAAATTTGTGAGGCAGGACTTCCCCCTCATGAAACCATGCTGACTATCCTGGATTAAGCTGCAGCTTTCCAAATGGTCATAAATCCTCTCCATTAACTTACCGACCATCGAAGTAAGACTAACTGGCTTATAATTACCAGGGTCATTCCTATTTCCTTTCTTGAAGAGAGGACAACATTTGTCACTCTCCAGTCCTCTGATACAATCCCCGTGGGCAGTGAGGACCCAAAAATCAAGGATTAAGGCTCCGCAATCTCATCCCTTGCCCCCCAAAGTATCCTAGGATATACTTCATCTGGTCCAGGGGACTTCTCGACCTTCAGGTTTTTCAAAATTGCTAATACATCTTCCCTCAGAACATCAACCTCCTCCATCCTATCAGCCTGTATCACAATCTCATCCTCAAAAACATGGCCCCTCTCCTTAGTGAAACTTAAGAAAAGTATTCATTCAACACCTCACGCCCACTACTATCCTTGACTGGCCCTAAACTCGCCTTGGTTATTCTTTTATTTCTCACATAAGAGTAAAAAACCTTGGGGTTTTCCTTTATCCAAACCACCAAGGACTTTTCATGCCCTCTCCTAGCTCTCCTAAGCCCTTTATTTTAACTCATTCCTGGCTACCTTGTAACTCTCAAGTGACCCAAGTGAACGTTGTCTTTTCATCCTTACATATACTTCCTTTTTCCTCTTGACAAGGCATTTAATCTCCTTTGCGAACCCTGGTTCCCTCACTCGGCCATTTCCTCCCTGCCTGAAAGGGACATACCTATCAAGGACACGCAGTATTTGTTCCTTGAACAAGTTCCACTTTTCATTTGTGCCCATACTTGACAGTTTCTGTTCCCATCTTATGCTCCCTAATTCTTGCCTAATCGCATCGTAATTATCTCTACCCCAATTATAAACCTTGCCCTCTCATGTGACCCTATCCCTCTCCATTGCAATAATGAAGGACACCAAATTGTAGTCACTATATCCAAAGTGCTCTCCCACAAACAAATCTAACACTTGGTTCGGTTAATTACCCAGTACCAAGTCCAATGTGGCCCCACCACTTGTCAGTTTATCCAAATATTGTGCCAGGAAACCCTCCTGCACACACTGTACAAAAAGTGTCCCATCTGAACTATTTGACCTATAAAGGTTCCCATCAATATTTGGGAAGTTAAAGTCATCCATGATAACTACCCTGTGACCTCCACACCTATCCATAATCTGCTTTGCCATTTCCTCCTTCACATCTCTATTACTATTTGGGGGCCTACAGAAAACTCCTTCTGTCTTCATTTTTCACTTCACTAGCCCCCGAATTCAACAGATCATTCTCTGCCATTTTTGCATGATGCTAGCACTAAAAACATCTTCCCTTTCCAGTTTTCTGAAGGAACAGTTCCCTCTGCAATACCCTTGGCCACCCCTCAGTTACTGCCAACACCACTTCCCTTCCTATGGCACATCTCCATGCAATCATAAAAGAGCCAACGCCTGCCCTTTAAACTCCTCCCTTCCCACCATCCAAGGCCTGAGCATTCCTTCCAAATGAAATGATGACTTTCCCCCACTTCTTTCAAACTAGTCTGCTGTATTCGCCACTCACAATGTGGGCATCTCCTCTACACTGGGGAGACCAAGAATAGATGGGACGAACACTTTCACCTTCTTTCAGTCCTCAAGCCTGATCCTGAGCTCCCCAGTCATCTACCCTTTTAATTTTCCACCTTGCTCCCTCTCTGATCTTTCTGTCGCAGTGTTCAAATGAAACCCAAGGCCAGCTTGAGGGACAGCTCCTTATTTTTTAACCAACCACTGAAACTCAGTTCAATAATTTTAGATCTTAACCTCTCTCCCCCATTTTGTTCCATGTTTCTTTGCTAGTTTTGTTTTAATTTTCTTTTGTTTCTCTCTTGTTCCCTTCACTTTGCATTTGGATGACAGATATCCTGTCGTTCACATCTCCATCAGACACATTTTTTATCTCTTTACTTGTTTCACTTTCATTCTCTAAGGCCTTGCACTATGACAGCTTCACCAGGATTTACCAGGCCCACTAGCCCCTGGTAGCAATCCCGATAGCCCATTGAATTGGGCATCAGGCTTAAAAAAGGATCATCAAATCCAATGCAGGATTCTATGTGCAGGAGGCCATCCTGCCCATTGAGTCTGCATCAACAACAATTCCATCTTAGGCCCTACCCTCACAACCCCACACATTTACCCCACTATTCCTTCTAACCTACACATCCCAGGACAATAACGGTCAATTTAGAATGGCCAATCAACCTAACCTGCACACCTTTGGACTGTGGGAGGAAACCCACACAGCCAAGGGGAGAATGTGCAAACTCCACACAGATAGTGACCCAAGCTGGGATTCGAACCCAGGTCCTTGGACCTGGGAGGCAGCAATGCTAACCACTTGCAGATCAGAGCTGCACCATCTCCCTTACCTTGCTATCTATCCTTCCAAACAATCTGATACCTCTGGACATTTAACTTCCAGTCGTGACCACCCTGCAACCATGTCTCTGTAATGGCCACTAAATCATACCCAGTCGTGATGATTTGTGCCATCAACTCGTTTACCTTGAATGTTTTGAATGCTACGAGCATTTAGGTAAAGTGCTGTTATGCTAGTTTTTATACCTTCTTTTTGAATCCTATAACACTTTCTGAATTCTCCTTTCTCTTAACTTTTTTCATAATTAGCCATGTAGTTGAAACCTTCTCTCCACATGCTAATCTGCTGGTCCCAGATCGGTTCAGGTGAAGACAGTGATACAGGTCCCTCCTGTTCCAATACTGATCCCATGTCACATGAAATGGAACCCTTCTTTCCCGCACCATTCCTGTAACTACATGTTACTTCCCTAAGTTTCTCAACCCTATACCAATTTGCATGTGGCTCAGGATTATAAACCTTGAGAAACTGTTCTTTAATTTAGTTCCTAGTGCCTGATAATCCCCAAACAGGTCCTCTTTCCTACTCTTTCCTATGTGGTTTATCCCACCATGGACCACAACAACTGGATCCTCCCCCTTTCCACTCCAAAATACTTTCAAGCCTCTCAGAGATATCCCTCATCCTGGCACCAGGCAGGCAACATACCATGCAGGACTCACGATCCAGCTTACAAAGGATGCTATTAATTCCCCTAATTATAGAGTCCACTACAACTACCACTTGTCTTTTTGCTCCCCCCTCTTGAGTGTCCTCCTGTACCACAGCGCAGTGATCAGCTAGCTCATTCTCCCTACAACCCTCTTCCTCATCCACACAGGGAGCAAGTACCCTGTACCTGTTGGACAGGGTCAAGAGTTGAGGTTCCTCAGTTCCTGAATTCAGGATACCTCTATCTGCATCACTTGCAGTCACACCCTGCTATCCCTGACCACTGACCGAATTAGAAGTATGTAACCTACTGGGTGTGAGCGCTTTCTGAAACAAAATGTCCGGATGTGCCACAGTGTCTGAAGCTCAGACTTCAGCTGATTAACTCTGAGTCAAAGTGCTTTGAGCAACCAACACTTGCTGCAGATGTGGTCACTCGCAATGGGATCTGCCAACTCCCACATCATACAGCTATAGCACATCACCTGTCCAGCCATCTCTACTTAGCTAATTCATTTATTAAATAGTTTGGCAGTGATCTTTTTCAAATTTGGTACAGATCTTCTACCAGCTAATCAGGCTACAGCTTTCCTGGGACGAGACTTTTCACGGGTTTTTTCAGTTAGAATGTACCCTCACAGTGGAATCACCGAGGAAAGTTAGTTTTATACTCACTGTGCTGCTCTGCTTCATCCTCTGACTGTGCCTGGAGACTAGGCTGTGGATCGCTGAGCTAAGTTGGTTTTATACTCACTGCTGCTCTGCTCCATCCTCTGACTGAGCCTGGAGACTAGGCCATGGATCCCTGAGCTAAGTTAGTTCTATACTCACATATATATGTTTATAAACATTTTGCCTTTTATTGGCAGGTTGGATCCTTTTGGAGATTTCACTTCCTCTTTTCTAACCACAATGTTTACAAAGCCCCTGAGACAAAAAAGACACAAATACCTTCTTGGCCTCATCCAAGTATGCATGCCAGGCAAATTCTAGTAGTGGGCGTATTACTATATCGGCCAGTTGGGAAGGATATGTCTGCTTCAGCACCTGCATAAAAATGAGAAAATTTAAACATTTTTTTCAGTGTTTCTTCCCACAATGAGGAGGGGGGATATTCTGTTTTTATGTTTCAATTTACCTAAGCGCAAAGCATTAGGGGGAAGAGTTTTAGATTTGCACAACCTCTTTATGTGAAATATGCTTCTTGAGATCGCCATTATACTCTGCCTAGCTCCAATTTTAAAATATTCTGGACTGTGAGAACACCCTGGGGGTTTCATGGGGAAATCACTGATTGACCTCCCTGTAGGATCCATTGAATATGCGCTCCCTGGGGATGCGTAATTAACTCACCAGGTGATGCTCGGTTACCGAGCCTGTATAAAGCAAAACCCTGTGCGGGTCCATTATTGTATTCTCCTGGTTGGGACCTGTTTGTGTTCACCACCGGCTAGCAACTTTACTAGTGCATTGAAGCACTTTTCCTTTACAGCTGACTTCTGGAGTTATTATATGGACTCCTCCCCCAGAAGTCTCCCAGTTGTCCATTATCGAGTATTGCACACTGGTACCTTCCAAGATCCAATACTACATGCTGAGGGATGCAATAACTCTTGGGGCAGCCACTGTAATGATGCAATGGGGAAAGGGCACTTTAGTACACCAGGAGACTGTAAAACTCCTTGGGTTGTATGTATGACCGGTAATGTATCTTGTAAATATAACCTGTAATTGTAAGTGAAATGAGAAATATAAGCATTGGAAGGAATTGATTTGGTTTGCACCTTATGTAATGTCAGCTTTGAACAGTCATGTATTGTGCTTTTATCAATTTATGAACGAAGTACACTTTTTTAGAAAAAATAGTTTTTTTTCTCTATCTTCATCTTCTTAACCTTGTGATCTTGTCAGAGACTAACAGTTTTTAAAAAGATATTTGAATTCCCAGATATTAATTAAAATAATTACTTCACATATAGTGGCACAGAGGTTAGCACTGCTGCCTCACAGTTCCAGGGACCTGGGTTCAATTCTGGCCTTGGATGACTGCCTATGTAGAGTTTGCATGTTCTCCCTGTGTCTGTGTGGGTTTCCTCCAGGTGCTCCGGTTGCCTCCCACAGTCCAAAGATGTACGGGTGGGTGGATTGGCCATGCTAAATTGCCCCTTAGTGTCCCAAGATGTGTAGATTAGGCAGATTAGCCATGACAAATGAGTGGGGTTACAGGGATAGGGAAGGGACGGGGGTGTAAAATACTGTCAGAGAGTCAGTGCAGGCTCAATGGGATGAATGGCCTCCTTCTGCACTGTAGGAATTCTATCGTTTCAGATTTTAAACAATAACTTCTGTTTTAAACAAAATAAGTGGTACTCAATTAACACCGTATTTCATAAACACCTATACTTCACATCTGAAAACCTTAACAGCACCCTCCTTGTTCTATTGTTATTCCAAGAGTGCCCATATACCATACTGGATCTTGAAGGTTCCTTTACTTCTCCTCAGAACAAACCAAGGTGTGCCATAGCTCTCAGGAATTCACTTTGATTCTTCTCCATGTTCTGGCTACTCTCCAAGGTATGAGGTTTCTTGGGGTCTTTCCTCACACATCTAGCTAGGCAATCCTCCAGCCCTCTCCTTAAGTACCTCATGACTGTGGACACCCCAGCTGAAGTATGAGCTTCACTGTTTTCTTGTTCAGCGACTACAAATCAAAATTCACAGTGTTTCTCTGATAGCTCTCTGCCACAGGTCTACTGCTCCTGGCAGATTCTGCCTCTGTTTATCTCAAAGCTGTGTTTGAGCCTCAACTCTAACTGCTCATTTCTGTGAGAAACCCTGACCTCATCAAGGGTAGGCTACCCTTTAAAGTGCAATTACTTTAGGTTTGTTTACCAGTTTCTCACCAGGTATCTTCATTAATCTTACATTTAAAACTTCCCATATCCCCCAAACTAATAGGTTTATTTCTGAAAATATGAATGGTGAAATTAAGTATTTTTATGCTCTATGGAATTACAAGCTGTGCGACTTATTCTCATAATCTAACTCCTTTAGTTCAGTATCATTCTGGTGAACCTATGCTGTACCCCCTCCAAGCTCAATATCTCCTGAGGTGTGATGCCCAGAATTGAATGTGATACACAATTTGGGATCTGACCGGAGCTTTATAGAAAGAAAATAACTTCTAAACCTTTGTAATTTGCCACTGAGATAGAGATTAATATTTCATTAGCCTTTCTAGTTATTTTGTGTACCTATCCACTAACTTATAGAATTTTATACACACAGACTCTTAAATCTGTTTTTCCACAGCTCCTAGATTCACACCATTTAGAAAATACTCTAATCTATCCATTCTAGGTCCAAATTCTATGACCTCATATTTCTCCATGTTAAAGTATAAGAGCTAGGAGCAGGAATAGGCCATCTGACCCCTCGAGCCTGCCAGTAAGACCATGGCTGATCTTTTCATGGATGCAGCTCCACTTATCTGCCCACTCACCGTAACCCTTAATTCAACTCCACTCGCCAATTTTGTCCATCAATATCCCTTTGCAGCTTTCCACTCCCAGCTACACTAATGACTTTGCCACCTAGCTCAGCAAATTTGATTACATGAATCATTATTCCTTTGTCTAAGTCACATGTGGAACAGTTTTTATGCAGCTAGTTATTCACATCTGAATTGAGTGCCTAAAAATGTGGCACAGGTCAATTCAATCTTGTCTTTCAGAAAACAATTGGATAATTACCTGAAGAGAAGAAAAAAGTAAAGGATTGGGGTTAAAGGAAGGGGAGTGGGATTAGGTGAGTTGCTCTTGAAAAGAGCCAGCACTATTATGAAGGGCCAAATGGCCTTTTCGAGATGTAACCATTCTCTGGTTCTATGATTTAGAAATATGATAAAAAACTAAGGCCTCAGTAGGGAAGGCCCCTTAGGGAAACCACTATTCACATCTTGCCAGCTTGAGTATATATCCATTATGCCTCCTTTGTCTTCTAACTCATACTCAATTCCTCACCTATTTCAAAGATATCTCTAATCCCATTTACTTGCATTAATTGTTGACAGTTTCTTGTGTGGTATGTTATCTGATGCCTTCTGGAAACCCATATAAATAATGTCCTGACTTTAATCACCTGCTCAAAAATTTAAATTAAGTTTTTTTTAGCATGATGCACCCTTGATAAATCTAAGTTAATTATATCCAATCAGCTCATGTCCAAATGCTCACTAATTTTATTCCAAACAAAAGCTTCTTGTAAGCTAACCAACAGAAAGTAGGACCCAGAGCCACATGCTAGTCAGAGTAGGAATGTAGGATAGCTAAGATGAATATGTGGCTTCCTGGGATATTGGAACTGGTTGCGGGGGAGGTGGGACCAGTACAAATTGGACAGTCTGCACCTGGGCAGGACTGGAATCAATGTTCTAGGTGGAGTGTTTGTTAGTGCTTTTGGGGAGTGTTTAAACTAATGTGGCAGGGGGATAGGAACCGATGCAGGGAGTCAGACTTTTTTCCCTGAGCATAGGAGGCTTAGGGGTTATCTTAGGGATCTATAAAATAATAAGGGGCATAGATAGATAAGGTAGATAGTCAACATCTTTTCCCTTAGGTTGGGGAGTTTAAAACTAGAGGCCATAAGTTTAAGGTGAGAGGGGGAGATATAAAAGGGTTCAAAGGGGCAATTTTTTCACACACAGATTGGTGAGTATCTGGAATGAGCTGCCAGAGGTAGTAGTAGGGGTGGGTACAGTTTTGCCTTTTAAAAAGCATTTAGATACTTACATGGGTAAGATGGGTATAGAGGGATATGGGTTAAATGTGGGCAATTGGGACCACCTTAGAGGTAAATAAGAACATAAGAACATAAGAAATAGGAGCAGGAGTAGGCCAACTAGCCCTTCGAGCCTGCCCCGCCATTCAATAAGATCATGGCTGATCTGTCGTGGCTCAGTTCCACTTTCCCGCCCTCTCCCCATAACCCTTAATCCCCTCTCTTATCAAAAACCCATCAACCCGCGTCTTAAAAATATTTAGCGAGGCAGCCTCCACCACTTCAACGGGCAGAGAATTCCAGAGATTCACCACCCTTTGAGTGAAGAAGTTCCTCCTCAACTCCGTTCTAAACCGCCCCCCCTTTATCTTGAGGCTGTGCCCCCTAGTCCTACTATCCTTTCTGAGCGGGAAGAGTCTCTCCACCTCTATCCTATCCATCCCATTCATCATCTTATACGTCTCAATGAGATCTCCCCTCATTCTTCTAAACTCTAACGAGTACAAGCCTAATTTATTCAGCCTCTCCTCATAGCTCAACCCCCTCAACTCCGGCATCAGCCTAGTAAACCTCCTCTGCACTCCCTCCAAGGCCAAAATATCCTTGCATAAGTACGGCGCCCAAAACTGCACACAGTACTCCAGCTGTGGCCTCACCAATGCCCTATACAGCCGCAGCAAGACCTCCCTACTTTTATATTCAATCCCCCTCGCTATGAAGGCCAGCATCCCATTCGCCTTCGTGACCACCTGCTGCACCTGCAAGCTGGGTTTTTGCGACTCATGCACAAGGACCCCGAGGTCCCTCTGCACCGTTGCCTGCTGCAGTTTTTCTCCACGTAAGTAATAATCCTTCCTACCATTATTCCTACCAAAGTGGACCACCTCGCACTTGCTAACATTAAATTCCATTTGCCATTTCCTGGCCCATTCGCCCAGCCTATCTAGATCCTTCTGTAGACTCTCACCACCCTCCGCACAATTTGCCTTTCCACCAATTTTGGTGTCATCAGCAAATTTTGACACCCTACACTCGGTTCCCTCCTCCAGATCATCTATATAAATGGTAAATAGCTGAGGACCCAGCACCGACCCCTGGGGCACTCCACTAGTCACCATCCGCCAATCCGAATAGTACCCATTGACCCCCACTCTCTGCCTCCTATTTGACAACCATGGACAAGTTGGACTCAAGAGCCCGTTTCCATGCTGTAAACCTCTATGACTCGATGTTTCCCCTTTAGGCTAAGGGGTATCTGGCCCCTTTAAGGGATAACCTTCAATCCGATCAAGAACTAGGGTGGAGGATCACCCAAGTGGAGCACAGGCTTTTGCCTCAGTTCAATCCAGGCAGTAGACTGGCAGCATTGAAGTTGCGCTGCTCTGAGAGGCACAGATCAGCTAGATAGTCAATATCTTTTCCCAAAGGTAGGGGAGTTTAAAACTAGAAGGCATAAGTTTAAGGTGAGAGGGGAGAGATGCAAAAGGGTCCAGAGGGGCAACTTTTTCACACAGACGGTGGTGAGTGTCTGGAACAAGTTGTTAGAGGTAGTAGTAGAGGCAGGTACAATTTTGTCTTTTAGAAAGTGATTAGACAGTTATATGGGTAACATGGGTATCGAGGGATATGGGCCAAATGGGGGCAATTGAGACTGGCTTAGTGGTTAAAAAAAAGGCAGCATGGACAAATTGGGCAGAAGGGCCTGTTTCCATGCTGTAAACCTCTATGACTCTAAGTACTGTTAATTACCCAAGCAGAGGAATTCCTTGTCAGCCTGCAATAGATGAGAGTGTTCCCACTGAAACAAAGGGGATTGAAGTGGCAGTATCCAAGGAGAGATCTGGTGCAGTGGGATCGACAGAATATACCCCAACACAAGCACTCCAAGTGGCGAAGTTGGCGAAGCTGGAGACACCAGAGAGACTGATGGACTGATTAACTGGGTTAATTGTGAACTTTACTGTGGGACTGCATAAGCTAACTGTCATTCAATGCATAAATTAATTTAGAGGGGGAGGGATGTGGTGTTTGGCCCCTTTAAGGAGAGATCTCCCAACCTGGGAATCCAATCAGGAAGCAGGGCAGAAAAATTACCCTCGTACAGCATGGATTTTGCCTCAGTTTGACCAAAGAGGCAAAGTGGCAGTGTCGCAGCTGGAATACTCTGTAAATAGCATGTTGTGTCAATAAACATTCACTTTTTGTACCTAACTGATGGAGGCAAGTCATTACAGGGTGGTAGATTCAAAACCGAAATGAGGAGGAATTGCTTTACTCAAAGTATTGTGAATCTGTGGAATTCTGTGTCCTAGAGAGTAGTGAACGCCGGAGCACTGAACACATTTCAGAAAGGGATGGATAGGTTTTTAATTAGTTGGGGAAAGAAGGGTTATGGGGAGCAAGTAGGCAGGAAGGTGAAGATGAGACTGAGATGAAGAGCCATGATTTTACTGAGTAGCTTGAGGGATTGATTTGTCTGCTCCTGCTCCTAATTCTTATATTAATAGTTCAATCCAAATAGAACAAATCAGCGAATAAATAAAAAATAAAACCACCAAAACCCTCTGAAATCACCTTTGATGTTAATACCACTGTGTGAAATCTTGAATCTTGGAGCAGCCCCACCACTTCGAGGTAAAAGAATGGGTCCATGCTGGGTTACTGTCTATGAACAAGTAGGTAGCTTTCCGCAGGTGGTCAAAAATAAATAGAGGGGAACTTTGAGCGAGGTTTACACAAAGATGATTGAACGGTTAACATTTCAGGCAGGAGGCCTCATACTAGGGAGGTTACAACACAAATATATATCATACCCCACCACAAAACATTCACAATTCATCGTTTGTGATGTCAGAGCCAATACACTTTGAATCAGAGGCTTGGCCCAGTATCAGTTTCCACATATCAAAGCAAGAAGAGAGGGAGCTGGGAAACCTCAGCAGCATCCAGAGGCAGTGACACTGTCAGACCGGCTGAGCTTTTCCAGAATCCTCAGTTCTTGTTTCGGATTCCAGCATCTGCAAGATTTTGCTTAACACATTGGGTACACCAGACAATGACACTGAAACTTTTCACAACTCTGGCAGGGTTTTTCAAACACAATTTTAAGTACAAGGTAACAGATGTGAAAATGTACGACGCAAGTCTGGTTAGTCAAAAAGTGACCCAGAAATGTTTTTCATTTTTCATTTCTCTTACAGCAGGAGCAGATGAAGCAATTGTGATGCCATTGTATAATGTGCTACGATTGCTGATTAGCAGAACATTATATAATGTTCACATGACACGGTCAGGAAGAAGCGAAGGCCTAGTGGTAATTACCCCAAGATTATTAATCCAGAAACTCAGGTAATGTTCTGGGGACTTGGGTTCAAATCCTGCCATGGCAGATGGTGGAATTTGAATTCAACTTAAAAAAATCTGGAATTAAGAATCTACTGTTGACCATGAAACCATTGTTGATTGTCGGAAAAACCCATCCAATTCACTAATGTCCTTTAGGGAAAGAAATCTGCCATCCTTACCTGTCTGGTTCACATCTGACTCCAGAGCCACAGCAATGCGGTTGACTCTCAACTGCCCTCCAAGGACAACTGGGGATGGGCAATAAATGCTGGTCCAGCCAGTGACACCCATGTCCCATGAATGAATTTTAAAAATTGAAGATTGTGGAAGACATGCTGTTGATCTCACAATCAACCCTTTTATAAGTTCATAAAATATAGGAGCAGAATGAGGCCATGTGGCCCATCGAGTCCACTCCGCCATTTAATCATGGTTGATATGTGCCTCATCCCCATTTTCCTGCCTTTCCCCCATAACCCTCCAACCCATTACCAATTGAAAATCTTTCTAACTCCTCCTTAAATTTACTCACTGTCCCAGCATCCACCGCACTTTGGGGTAGCTAATTCCACAGATTCATAACCCTTTGGGAGAAGTAGTTTCTCCTCAACTCTGTTTTAAATTTGCTACCTATTATCCTAAAACTATTACTTCTCGTCCTAGAATGCCCCACAGCAGAAGCATCCTCTCCACGTCTACTTTGTCCATAACTTTTATCATCTTGTACTTCTCAATTTGATCTTCCCTCATTCTTCTAAATTCCAGAGAGCATAGGCCCAAACTGTTCAATCTCTCTTCATACAACAAACCCCTCATCTCTCGAATCAATCTAGTGAATCTCCTCTGAACTGCCTCCAATGTGAGTACATCTTTCCTCAAGTGCACCAAAACTGTGCACAATAACTCCAGGTATTTTAAAAAAATGTATTTATTAAAGATTTTCATTTTACCATCACTCCAAATATGCATACAGACGAGACCAGTAAAATCATTACAATTGGTTTAGGTATCAATAACAATTCATTGTAATCAGCACCTCCCTTTGCAGAGATAATGAAAGGATATTGCAAAGAGTGAGGGTTATCAGGATAAAGCCAGAAGCACATGGCACAATGACACAGCCTCACCCACAGGATAACAAGGACCGTGCTACACAGCATAAGGGAGCCCCTGTGGAGTCAAATACAAACAATCAGGACTTAAAATAATGCGGAGTCTAAGTACCTGGGCTCACACTCAGGACACCAGGATACTATCTCCCAGAAGAACCTAAACTTCAAGAAGCAGAGCTGTCCAGAAGTCCCCAAAAGGAGACATCTCAGGGGAGGACAACCTACTCCTTCGTCTAATATATTCTTCACAGGATCCAGGACAAATAATCAAAGTAGCCACTGCCCTAACTCAGCCATCCAAGGTAAACATAGAACAATGATACAATTAAAGGAAGGATTGACAGGTCAGGAGCATTCACACCGCCCCTGGGCTTCAAACAAAGAAAGCCTTTCCTATCTCCAGTTACAGCATAGGTGCCACTCAGGCTATTAACAGGATTCCACCCATTCTCCCTCCATCAAAGCAATGGAAGGAGTCAACGTCCAGACATCGCAATCGGGATATCTGGGGACTAGAATTGCCTCTTTCCAACAGGATGATATGTTCACTGTACATTCCAGAGGACAAACTACCAAGTGGCCACTGTTACAATGTGCACAACCAAGGAAAATATTGAAAACCAACCCAAGAAAGGCTAGACAAGCAAGGATTTCCTGCAGGCCCAGGCATGCAGCTATAAATATTTTCCCCAACTCCAGCTACACTGGAAGCACCAGCGACAATCAGACTCAGTCTTTTCCAGGATACATGATCTGTCTGTACCTTCACAGGAGACCAACAAAGATTCTTTAACCCGAAAATGGCAAAGATACAAAAGAAAATGAGACCATATTAGTTCTAAAGGGGGTCTTCCTCACCCACTGAGGACTTAAGGTCATACCCACCACCTCTATACCAAAATTGCTTCCCATAAATCTGCTGTGGTGATTCATAGGGAACAGCAAATCAAACTTCATTCCTCTCGCGAGACCAGACAAAGCTTTCAGTTTTAAATCAATCTTTATTCAAGCCAAAGCAGTGAAGTCTGCCTCCCACAAGATGGCGTACAGACTTCCTGAGTGATACATAGCATGAGCAATTATACTTTTGGTTGTCTTACAAGTAATTTGTAATTGTAATTGTAACCAATCACAAGTATACATTCGTTCTGAAGTCACTGATATCCAATTATAATTAATAGTTCTAATTACTTTATTTATGTCAAGTGAATATAATAAACCAGTTACAGTCTAATTATAATAGATGCTTGTCCAACGATAATATACAATTATCAATGAAACACTTCAACATGGCTACACCGTCCAAACAGCCACACCTGCTGTTATGGCTGCCACCTTCTTGCTTATCAAAGTTCCCATTGTCTTGTCCCTCGTTCAGCTTGTTTGTGCAGCCCATCTGGAACTGGGGAATCTGCACAAAACCCAAGGAAATTCACAGGGGAGCTCTACTGTATTCTATGATTTTAACCCCTTCAGCACTACTCATACTATCCATAATTAAAATTAATGACACCATATAATGTAATCTCAATTATTTATAAAGAATTACTGGGAACTCAACATAGAACATAGAACATAGAACATTACAGCGCGGAACAGGCCCTTCGGCCCACAATGTTGCGCCGACCAGTCTTATTTTCAAAAAAAAAACATTGACCCACTAATCTAAACCAATCCCTTTTCGTCCATAAACCTATCCACCAATCTCTTAAACGCCCCCAAACTAGGCGCATTTACAACTGCAGCAGGCAGGGCATTCCAGTCCCTCACCACCCTCTGGGTAAAGAACCTGCCCCTGACATCCGTCCTATAACTACCCCCCCTTAATTTAAAGCCATGCCCCCTCGTGCTAGCTTTCTCCATCCGAGGAAACAGGCTATCACCATCCACCCTATCTAAACCTCTAATCATCTTATATGTTTCTATAAGATCCCCTCTTAGCCGCCTTCTTTCCAGTGAAAACAACCCCAAATCCCTCAGTCTCTCCTCATAGGACCTCCCCTGCATACCAGGCAACATCCTGGTAAACCTCCTCTGCACCCTCTCCAAAGCCTCCACATCCTTCCTGTAATGTGGGGACCAGAACTGCACACAGTACTCCAAGTGCGGCCGCACCAGAGTTGTGTACAGTTACAACATGACGCTGCGACTCCTAAATTCAATCCCCCTACCAATAAATGCCAAGACACCGTACGCCTTCTTAACAACCTTATCTACTTGATTCCCAACTTTCAGGGATCTATGTACACATACACCTAGATCCCTCTGCTCCTCCACTCTATTCAAAGTCCTCCCGTTAGCCCTATACTCAACACATCTGTTATTCCTACCGAAATGGATTACCTCACACTTCTCCGCATTAAACTCCATCCGCCACCTCGCGGCCCAGCTCTGCAACCTGTCCAAGTCACCCTGCAAACTTCGACACCCTTCCTCACAATCTACCACACCTCCGACTTTGGTGTCATCAGCAAACTTACTAATCCACCCAACTATACCCTCATCCAGATCATTAATAAAGATTACAAACAGCAGTGGCCCCAAAACAGATCCCTGAGGCACACCACTCGTAACCGAACTCCATGATGAATAATTACCATCAACCACCACCCTCTGTCTCCTATCTGCTAACCAATTCCTGATCCAAGTACCTAAATTACCACCAATCCCATACATCTGCATTTTCTGCAGAAGCATACCATGGTGAACCTTATCAAACGCCTTACTAAAATCCATATATACCACGTCTACTGCCTTACCCCTATCCACCTCTTTGGTCACCTTCTCAAAGAACTAGGAGCAACTTTTTTTACATAGAGACTAATACGTATGTGGAATGAGCTACCAGAGCAAGTGGTTGAGGTAGGGATATTGACAATATTTAAAAGGTATTCAGACAGATACACGGATAGGAAAGTTTTAGAGGGATCTGGGCCAAATGCAGGCAAATGGGGTTAGCTTAGATGGGCAGTTTTGTTGGCATGGACCAAAGTGCTTGGACAAAGGGCCTGCCTCTGTGCTGTAGGTTCTGTGATTATAAGTGTCAGGGGAGGTTCATAAGAATGATCCCTGGAATGAAAAGCTTGTCATATGGGGAATGATTGAGGACTCTGGGTCTGTACTTGTTGGAGTTTAGAAGGGCAAGGGGGGGATCTTGTTGAAACTTACAGGATCCTGCGAGGCCTGGATAGAATGGACATGGACAGGATGTTTTCACTAGTAGGAAAAACTAGAACCAAAGGGCGCTACCTCAGACTAAAGGGACGATCCTTTAAAACAGAGATGAGAAGGAATTTCTTCAGCCAGAGAGTGGTGAATCTGTGGAACTTTTTGCCACAAAAGGCTGTGGAGGCCAGGTCATTGAGTGTCTTTAAGACAGAGATAGATAGATTCTAGACAAATAAGGGGATCATGGGTTATGGGGAAAAGGCAGGAGAATGGGAATGAGAAAAATATCAGCCATGATTGAATGGCGGAGCAGACTCGATGGGCCGAGTGGCCTAATTCTGCTTCTATATCTTATGGTCTTATAGGATTACAACACAAAAAATGGATATATAATCACACAACCCTCATACTATATGACCAACAGAGCATGATCCCCAACAGAATGAAGGAGACCCATTATCAGTCCACAAGCAGAGGAAATATCTCCATATTACAAAGAGTAAGCCCGTGGGATTTGAATTTGACACAGGGCCAGAAGCAGAGTGGGCAGACCCCCTTACATACCCCATCCTCCCGATACTCCATGGAAAGACCGAGATTGAATGTAAATGGTAACACATTTTAAACTAAGGTCTCCCTTGTTCCACCATCAGAGCACCTACCGGTGGATGAATTCCATTATAAATATATGGATATCCCTGACTTTCAAAGAGTACCAAGATAACAGGCAACACCTGCCTCAGTGCTCCTATATCAAACACCCTTTCCAAATAAAAGACAACATCACAAAATCAGGGTTATAATCTCAAGGGGGGTAGTTCAGGATTAATGATACATTGCAGAATGACATAGCTATCCGCGGAGCTTGAAAAGCCAAAGTCTTGGCAGGATTATTGAGCAATATCAAGAATCCATCCATCATTTCACTGAGGCCTCTGGACCTCTTTTGTGTCATTGTTCTGAAGCCCCAGCAGAGAAAGACCTAGGCCCCGCAGATGATAAAGTCGCATTACCTCCGGCCTCCTCTAGCCCTTCCCGATAAATATCGAGGTCAAGATAACAGAAGACCAGCAGTCAGGAAATCAGGATTACAAAGGCATGGCAGCCTGTTCTCAAATTTGGGAGTTTGGATGCACGGACATTCCTTCTCCAGCCCCATCTTCCCAAATTAACCCGGATATCCAACACACCATGTAACAAGATGTCCAAGGACTGAAGGTGAGCTTCCACTGAGGAAACTGCCCTCTCGAGTGACAGGACTCTTTCCTCTGCTTCATGCATTTTCATTTGGATATCTTGTAGTCATCAATGTGATCACCAATGAGTTGAGCCAGGGAGCCAAGGCCATTATCCACAACTTTACCCACAATGCCAGCCATCGTCACAATGCCTACAACATCACCAGAGTGTGACTCCGCTCACCAGCTAAACCATTACTACATTCAAGGCACCACCCACGCTGTGTCCCACTGCCCTGATCAAACAAGGATTTTCTTAATTTCGCTTGGCTCTCCATCAATCCAAACTTAACCAGGATCTTCCCGGAACATAGTGTGGAGCATACACTTCAGGATTAAAGAATGTGCATCAGGATAAATAGAAGGATTACAAAATTATTAACAGTAGAGTTTACAGAATTGCAGCTATTCCTATACTAACATCACGTGACCTTTATAATACACTTTTAAAATTCTGACCAATGAACTCAACAGAAATCTTTTGACAATTGAGACAAGGGAGCCTGAATATTGAAGCTTTAAGGTCTTTCTCATAATCTTAAAAGATAGTGCTGACCAAGAGGTAGAGGCCTCATACAGTGAGGCAATATGGCAGAGCTCAGGAATAGGGAGGGTACACTCACAATGTTTGGGGTTTACTATAAGCTACCCAACAGCCAACGGGAGATCGAGGAACAGATATGTAGGCAGATTTTGGCAAGGTGTTGCGGTGGAAGATTTTAACTTCCCCTATATTGACTGGGACTCACTTAGTGCTTGGTGCATGGATGGGGCAGAATTTGTAAGGAGCATCCAGGAGGGTTTTTTGAAACAGTATGTAGATAGTCCAACTAGGGAAGGGCCATACTGGACCCGATACTGGGGAATGAGCCCAGCCAGTTGGTCAATGTTTCAGTAGGGGAGCAGTTTGGGAACATAACCACAATTCAGTAAGCTTTAAGGTACTGCTAGATAAAGGTAAGTGTAGTCCTCAAGCTAAATTGCTAAACTTGGGGAACACTAATTACAACAATATTAGACATGAACTGAAGAATGTAGATCGGGGGGAGATGTTTGAGGGCAAATCAACATCTGGTAAGTGGGAGCTTTCAAGTATAAGTTGATAGGGATTCAGGACTGGCACATTCCTGTAAGGATAAAGGATAAGTAAGGCAAGCTTTGGGAACTTTGGATAAAGAGAGATATCGTGTGCATAGTCAAAGAGAAAAAGGAAGGCTTTGACAAGGCTAGGAGGCTGGGAATATACGAAGCAAGTGTGTAGTACAAGGAAAATAGAAAGAAACTTAAGTAAGGAGGGCTAAAAGGGCTCTTGAAAAGTCATTGGCCAGCTGGATTAAGGAAAATCCCAAGACTTTTTATACAATAAATAAAGAGCGAGGGTAGCAAGGGAGAGAGTTGGCCCACTCAAGGACAGGGGAGGGAATCTATGTGTGAAGCCAGATGAAATGGGCGAGGTATCAAATGAGAACTTTGCGTCAGTATTCACCAAAGAGAAAGGCTTGAATACTGATGAGTCTGGGAAAAGGTGCGGAGATTGTTTGCATCATATTGAGGTTAAAAAGGAATTGGGGTTCTTGAGAAACATTAAGGCAGACAAGTCCCCAGGGCCTGATGGGATATACCCCAGAATACTGAGAGAGGCAAGGGATGAAACTGCTGGGGCCTTGAGAGAAATCTTTATATCCTCACTGGCTACAGGGGAGGTCCCAGAGGAGTGGAAAATAGACAATGTTGTTCTTTTGTTTAAGAAGAGTAGCAATAATAATCCAGGTGATTACAGGCTGGTGAGCCTAATGTCAGTGGTAGGGAAATTATTGGAAAGAATTCTTCAAGACAGGATTTATTCCCACTTGGAAATAAGTGGATGCACTGGCGAGAGATAAGATGGTTTTATGAAGGGGATTCACTAACTTGATTGAGTTTTTTGAGGAAGTGACGAAGATGATTGATGAGGGTAGGCCAGTGGATGTTGTCTACATGGACTTCATTGCAGACTGGTGCAGAAGGTGAAGTCACATAGGATCAGAGATGAGCTGGCAAAGTGGATATAAAACTGGCTCCGTCAAAGAAGACAAGAGGGTAGCAGTGGAAGGGTGCATTTCTGAATGGAGGGCTGTGACAAGTGGTGATCCTCAGGGATCAGTGCTGGATCTTTGCTGTTTGTAGTATATATAAATGGTTTGGAGGAAAATGTAACTGGTTTGATTAGTAAGTTTGCGAACGACACAAAGGTTGGTGGATTTGCAGATAGTGATGAAGACTTTCAAAGGACACAGCAGGATATAGATCGGTTGGAGAATTGGGTGGAGAGATGGCAGGTGGAGTTTAATTTGGACATAAGTGAGGTAATGCATTTTGGAAGGTCTAATACTGTTAGGAAATATACAGCAAATGGAGTATTGATAGGCAGAGGGATCTGGGTGTATAGGTACACAGGGTCACTGAAAGTGGCAAGGCTGGTGGAGAAGGTAGTCAAGAAGGCATACGGCATACTTGCCTTCATTGGCTGGGGCAATGAGTTTAAAAATTGGCAAGTCATATTGCAGCTTCATTGAACCCCAGTTAGGCTGCACTTGGAATATATTGTTCAATTCTGGTCACCACACTACCAGGAGGATGTGGAGTCTTTGGAGCGGGTACAGAAAAGATTTACCAGGATATTGCCTGGCTATGAGTAGAGGTTGGAGAAACATGGTTTGTTCTCACTGGAACAATGGACGTTGAGGGACGACCTGATAGAAGTCCATAAGATTATGAGGGGCATGGACAGAATGGATAGTCAGAAGCTTTTTCCCAGAGTGAAAGAATCAATTACAAGGGGAGTAGGTTTAAGGTGCGAGGGATAAGGTTTAAAGGAGATGTATGAGGCAAGTTGTTTTACACCGAGATTGGTGGGTGCCTGGAACTCGCTGCCGGGGCAGGTAGTGGAAATAGATATGATAGTGTCTTTTAAGGCACGTCTTGACAAATACATGAATAGGGTGGGAGTAGAGGGATATGATCCACAGTAGGGTAGGGGGTTTTAATACAGTCGGGCAGCATGGTCAGTGCAGGTTTTGAGGGCCAAAGGGCCTGTTCCTGTGCTGTAATTTTCTTGCTCTTTGTTCTTTGTATTGCTAAGCCAAGTTGGGGAAGACAGGATACCTAAAAAGAACTTAAGATGTTATCTTTATCTAGACACCAACAACAAAAAGCGCATAAGTTTGAGTAGCACAAACAAAAGGGGAGGACAGCACAGCAAAGGCTGAACCATCCGGAGCAGAAATCCAGGAGTAAGAACTATAGTGGGAGCGGCCCGGGCAAAGCAGGAAATAATTCAGTCCTAGCACAAAGGATGTTGGCTGGGACAGAAACATTCAAAATATTGCAAGATATCAAGATAAAGCAAGTTAATTAGGGAAGAATTAATTGTCAGTGTTCTGGAAAAGAGCAGCCAAGTTAAACGATGAGCTAATGACCTGACCACGTCCCTTTTAGTTTCAATGTCATAATTCATCGCCATCCCTAATATCACCCAACCTCTGCAGAAATTCTCAGTAATGCCTTTGGCATCTCAGAGTTAACAGTTATGATAGTCTCCTGACCAGATTCCTGTTCTCGAGGAACTTCAGCACAACTAAACTGTCAAGAAAATAAAAGCAAAACATTGAGGATGCTGGAGATCTGAATTAAAAACAACAAGCAATGGAAATACTCAGAGATCTGGCAGCATTTGTGGAGACAGAAACAGTGTTAACATTTCAAGAACTTTAAGAACTGTTCTAAAGAGGAGTCTTATTCAGCTTGTAACATTAACTGTTTCTCTCTGCCAGACCTGCTGGCTATTTCCTACATTTCCTGCTGTTATTTCTGTTGTCTGTATTGTATCCCACACTAAGTACTATCCACCCTTCTGTAATGTAACATACCTCAATCCCAATGCCCCAAAATTAAGATTTATGTTTTAATCTCTTCATGGGGGTCTCACTCCAATTCTGTAATCTTCTCCAGGCTGACAGCCTTCTCACTCCACGTTCCTCCAATTCTGGCCTCTTGCATACTCCATGTTCTTCACTATGCCATGCCTTCCTTTAGGAACTTCTTAAAAATGTATCTTTTTGATTACATTTTGAGCCTAATTGACTCTTGTCAGACCACACCTCTGTGAAGATCTTTCAGACTTTTTCCTATATTAAAGATGTTAATTGAATCACAGAATCCTATCTGCAACGATGCATGAAATGCCCTGACCTGCCCATCTTATCCCATTTGCCAGCACTCAGCCTTGAATTTTATGGCATGCCAAGTACTCATCCAGGTACTTTTTAAAGGATGTGAGGCAACCCGTCTCCACAACCCTCCCAGCCAGTGCATTCCAGACCATCACCACCCTGAGTAAAAAAGTTTCTCAAATTCCCCCCAAACCTCCCACTCCTCACTTTTAAATTGTGTCTTCTCGTAACTGACCGTTCAACTAAGTGGAACAGCCCCTCCCTATCCACCCTGTCAATGCCCCTCATAATCAGGTCTATCAGGCTGCCCCTCAGCCTTTTCTCCTCCAGAAAAAATAACCCAAGCCTACCCAACCTCTTTTTATAACTTAAATGTTCCATCCCAGGCAATACTCTGGTGAATCTCCTCTGCACCCCCTCCAGGTGCTCATGTCCTTCCTACAATGTGGCAACCAGAACTGCACACAGTACTCCAGCTGTGGTCTCACCAAAGTTCTATACAACTCCATCATGACTTCTCTGCTTTTGTAATCTATACCCCGATTGATAAAGGCGAGTGTGCCTCTGCCTTTTTCACCATCTCATTTACCTACCTTTCAGCCTTCAGAGATCTATGGACAAATACGCCAAGGTCCCTTTGTTCTTCAGAACTTCCCAGTGTCAAACCTTTCATAGGATATTTCCTTGTTAAATTACTCCTTCCAAAGTGCATCACTTCACATTTTTCAGAATTAAATTCCATCTGCCACTTATCCACCCATTTGACCATCTCGACTATATCTTCCTGTAACCCAAGACACTCAACTTCACTGTTAACCACCTGGCCAATCTTTGTCTCATTGGCAAACTTGCTGATCCTACCCCCTCACGTAGTCATCTGTCCTTTATATAAATGATGAACAATAGGCGGCACATCATGGATCCCTGTGGTATGCCATTGGTCACTGGCCTCCAGTCACTAAAGCAGCCACCTGTCACCATCTCTGTCTCCTACTGTTAATGATGTGGATGTGCTGGCGTTGGACTGGGGTAAACACACTAAAAAGACTGACAACACCAGGTTTTAGTCCAACCGATTTATTTGATAGAAAGCTTGTGCGTTTACTATCAAATAAATCCGTTGGACTAAAACCTGATGTTGTCAGTCTTTTTACTGTCCTACTGTTAAACCAATTATCAGATCACCCTGTATCCTATGTGCATTAGCCTTTTTAATAAATCTCCCATGTGGGACTTTGTCAAAAGCTTTGCTGAAATCCATGTAAACTACATCAACCGCACTACCCTCCACACACTTGGTTACATGTTAAAAAAAATTCAATCAAATGGATTTTAGTATAGTTTTTTAGAATTGTTCTTACTCCAGCCTTTTCTGCCAATATTTCCATCCTGGTTAATACTATCATTGCAACCTTTCCTTTATTCAATTGTTCCTCGCACTTGGGAGGTACTTGGGCTCAAGGTGTTGAATGGAGTTGAAATATTTTGGATAGTTCGGTAGTGTCTCTAACCAAGGATATCGTCATATGGCAGTGATCAAATATTAGCTTTGGTTAGGTGCATTGACTTGAATGGGCGCCAGTGTGGCGACTAGATGAATTTCACAGTAACTTTGTTTTTGTTAAAGCCAGTTAATTTTCTCTTGATGTTCTCGCACTTCAAAAATGAAACAAACATGTCTCAAATAACCATTCTGACAAGGGATAATTGTCCCTTTTAGATGGGACATTAATGTTAGTAAATACTTTGCTTTGTATGCTTAGCCAATTGTCCATTTTCCTGCTAAAACAATGACATTTCTTTTTTTTTATTAGAAAGTGTTAAATTTAAGAACTGCCACATGATACCTACCAGTCAACTACGCCCTACTGAAGTCTATCTGGAAATCTTAGATTATTTTGTTGACTGAAGATTGGCCACATTCCTGAAGCTGGATGTCATTGAAAAGTTCATTGTGTTAGAAGTTCTGCTGCTGCAGTGTAAGTTCTTTGCTCATGTGAAGAGTGCCAGGGTCAATATCCAGGACCTCAAGGTGGATTTCCATTCAATATAGTGAAAGCAAACAGAACATGGCCTTATCGTCACCTGAAGAGGCCTTTTCCAATCAGACCCCTTAATGTGGCTGGTTTGATATTGACTTTTATCTCATTAGGAAATCAATTCAGTCTGTCCTTGTGGGAAGGTCTTGCAAAGTTTTTAAATTGTTTAATCAAGGGAATATTTTCCATTGAAGTAGTTCCCTCTCTGCTTTCTGTCAGTGTAACATCACTGTCTCAACAGCTTTCAGCAGATCATAAAAATAAATCTCTTGTATTCATTAATTTTTTATTATGCTATCGGATGACAGATGGCAGCCTGGTGAAGCATAAAGTGTAAGCGCAAAGCTCAAGGTCGTTTGTGAACAGCAGGAGGGCCTGGATGTGGAATTAGTTTGAAACTTACTGTCAGCTATTTACTATTCATTACAAACCATACATATTAAAACAAATTCCGATGTGTTCACTTAGCATAAAGTCAGACAGGTTGAGCATTTAAAACATGGCACTTCTGATTGCAGATAGATTGAACACTCAAATAATAGAGTGGGGTTTGAACCCACAACTTGGACTTATAGGCTATCGCTGAGTGAAGGGAGTCAGGGTGATAATCATTTTTACTATTCATAGCTGCTCAAAACTGGACATCCTTGAGGCACTGTGCACCATCAGAAGAAGCAGGATTGTATTCAGCCACAATCTGTAACTTCACAACCTGATATATGCCTTATTACCATCAAGCCAGAGGAACCAATCCAGATGCAGAGAGCAGCAACAGCTTTATCTAAACATGAGATGCCAAGTGATGAAGCTACAAGCCAGGATTACATACATGCCAAGTAGCCAGCAGCATGGTGCAGATAAAGCTAACTGATCCCAACAACCAGAACAGCAAAGCTCCACAGTCCCTCCAGATCCAATCATGAATGGACAAGTAGAGAACTAACATTCCCAATGATGGTGGAGCTCAATTCACTAGTGCAAAAGAAATAGCTGAAGGATTTGCAGCCATCTTCAACCAGAAGTATTGAGTGATCCATCCCAATCTTCAAATTTACATTAGTTTTCAGGCAATTCAATTACTTTAAGCAAGATTTATTGCTTCTGGTAAGGTGTGAGAAGTATGAATAGCAATAGTAGTAAGGCTTATTAATAGCAGTAAGGGTAATTGGTATTGGTAAGATTTATTAGCAAGGTCAACTAATGAATAAGACAGCACTGCTTCTACCTCTGGGTGTACATCCTGTGCGATGTGGGAATGCCAGGATGCTTCCTGTGTTCTAGATAACCATTTGTGCAAGAAATGCTGTCAGTTGCAGCAGCTTGAACTTGGGGTTTCAGAACTTGAGCAGCAGTTATTTTCACTGTAGCACATTCGTGAGGTTCAGAATTTTGGAGGAGGGAATGGGTGACTATCTTACAGTCATAAAGGAACAGGCAGGTAATGTTCAAATCCCCTGGGTGCATCAAACTCTGCAATCAGTATTCATATCTGAAAACTGATAAGGGTGATGGTTCATCTGGAGAATGTAGTCAGAACCAAGTCTATGGCACCACAGGTGGCTCAGCTGCTCTGGGGTAGGGTGGGATGGGGCAGAGATTCAAGGAAGACTGGAAGAGCAGTAGTGGGAGATTTGATAGGGGAATTGATAGGTGTTTCCATGGCCACAGACACAAACCTAGGATGATGTGTTGCCTCCCTGGTGCCAGAGTCAAAGATATCATTGAATGGATACAGAGCAAGAATGAACATCCAGCGGTTGTGGGTCCACATTGGTACAAATGACATGGGCAGAAAGCAAGATGTGGTCTTACAGTCAGAATTTGGGGAGCTAGGCAGGAAATTAGCAAATAAGAGCTCAAAAATAGCAATCTCTGGATAACTCTCAGTACAGTAAGAAGTCTCACAATACCAGGTTAAAGTCCAACCAGTTTATTTGATAGTAAACCCACAAGCTTTCGGAAACGCTGTTCCTTCATCAGGTGGGTGGAAAGTTCTGATCAGAGAATGATCGGAACTTTCTGATTCTGAACAGAAAATTCTGATCAGAACTTTCCACACACCTGACGAAGGAACAACGTTTCCAAAAGCTTGTGAGTTTACTATCAAATAAACTGGTTGGATTTTAACCTGGTGTTGTGAGATTTCTTACTGTGTTTACCCCAGTCCAATGCCGGCATCTCCACATCATGACTCTCAGTACCACATGCAAATGAATGCAGAAATAGGAGGAGAAAGCTGATTAATGTATGGCTGGAAGATTGGTGCAGGAGGGAAGGTTTTAGATTCCTGGGACATTGGGACTGGCTCTGCGGGAAGATGGGACCTGTACAAACTAGACAGGTTGCACATAAATAGAGCCAGGACTGAATTCCTTGTGGGTCATTTTGCTAGTGTTATTGGGCAGTGTTTAATTCGGTATGTGTGTGGGAATTAGGAGATAATATCAGAAAGGAATACCAAGGGGCACAGAATAATGGGAGGGATGGACAGCACTGCAATAGTAAGTTAATAGGTGGGGTCTGAGTAAGAGAGAAAGTAATGAAGTCCAAATCAGGGTTAATGTGGAAGTTATGAATATACTAAGTGCAGTAAATAAGATTGGGGAGTTACAGGCACAGATGGCCTTGTGGAAATACAATAATGTGGCTATAACTGAGATCTGGTTCAAAGGAGGGCAGGAGTTGGTGTTAAATAGTTCTGAACACAAAGTGGTCAGGGAAGATCGGAAAGTAAGAAAGGAGCGAGGGGTGGTGCTACTGATTAAGAGTATTGCAGCGCTGACAGCAAGAACGTCCCAGAGGGTTTAAGGACGGAATCTGTTTGGCTAAAGCCAAGGAACAAAAAGGTGCAATTACATTGCAGTCTATGGGCAACCAACTAGTGGGAAAGATGTAGAAGAACAGATTTACAAGGAAATTACAGAGAGGTGCAAAAATTATGGGGGAGTTTAATTATATATAGGGATACCTGTAGAGTAAAGGGCAGGGAGGGGAAAGAATTCCTAGAGTGTTTTCAGGAACATTTTCTGCAGCAGTATGTTTGTAGTCCAATGAGAAAGGAGGCACAATGAGACCTGATTGTTGGGAAGGCGGTGGATCAAGTGACAGAGGGAGAACATTTCGCCAACAGTGATCATTATATCATAAGGTTTAGCCTGACTACAGAAAGGGAAAAAATGCAGAGTAGGAATAATTAACTGGGGAAAAGCCAACTTCAAAAGGGGTAAGAATGGAGTGGTTGAATAAATTGGGAGTCAAAGGTTAGTGGTAAAAAACACAATGGCTGAACAACAGGCTACCTTTAAAGAAGAGCTAGTTCGGACAGAGTCAAGGTATGTTTGAAAAGTAGGGTGTTTTGCTCAATTTAGGTGAATTCAATTAGTGGCATGCAGCCTAATTTCTGGACCTCAAATTAACCCTGTAAACTGACAGAGACATAACCATCAGGTAAAGACTCAGACATCACTGGGATTTTCCAGCCTGGTCTTGGTGGGATCTGCCTTGGAAAGATTCAGTGACCCAGCCAAAAATGCACTGATTTTCCAGAGGACCGGACAATCCAGTGGAGATGGGCCCAGAAAATACCACCTGCTGAATTAACAAATAATCCCAAAAGATAAAATATATTTATCAATTAGCTAAAGGAGCAAACAAATCAAAAAGTATACTTATCAATAATACACTACACACTGCATTACTTCAAATGGATGGTCAGTCCAGAAGTGGATAGGTGAGCTGTACTCTTCTCGCCGATCAGAATTCTACCTCTGTTACCCAGGATGCCTTTATTTGAAGAGCATAAGCAAAGCGGCTCCCAGAATCCTACTTTATATCAAATTCTAGCATTTACAAAAATTATTTCACAGGATGTGGGCATTGCAGGTTAGGCCACCATTTTTACTGCCCATCCCCAAATCCTCTTCAAAAGGTGGTGGTAAACCCAGCAACCACAGGACCGTCAGTTTAAATTTGGTGATGGAAAACTTCTAGAAACAATAATTTGGGATTAAACTATAGTTACATAGACAAATGCAGATTAATGAAAGAAAGTCAGCATGGATTTCTTCAGGGAAAGTCAAGTTTAACTAATTGCTGGAGTTATTCGAAGAGGTAACGTAGACAGTTTATGACAGCAATGTTGATGTGGTATTTATAAACTTTACTGCTTCATCAATTCTCCTTGTTATTCCCTCAAAAAATTTGATTAAGTTAGTAAGACACGATCTTCCCTTGACAAAACTCTGATCCATCCATGCCTTTCTAGGTGAAAGTTTATCGTGTCTCTCAGAATTAACTCTGCTAATTTGCCCACCATTGTGTCATAGTGCCACACAAGTCGGGAAGTATGATGGAATATTCTCCACTTGCCTGGATGACTACAGCTCCAACAAAAATCAAGAAGCTCATCATCATCTAAGGTAAAGCTGCCCTCTTGATTGGCACCCCATTCACCCATCACCTTAAACATTTAATCTCTCCACCACCAGTGCACAGTAGCAGCAGTGTATATTATCAACAAGATGTACAGTTGGGATTCATCAAGACTCTGTCAAAAGTATCTTCCAAACTCACAACCTCTACCACCCAGAAGGACAAGGGCAACATTCGCATTGGAACAACACCACCGGTAAGCTCCCTTCCAAGCCACACACCATCCTGACTCGGAAGTATATTTCCATTCCTTCACTGTCACTGTCACTGGAACTCCATTCCTAAGAGCCTGGTGGATGTACCTATACTACATGGACTTCAGTGGGTCAAGAAGGTAAATCACCCTTACATTCTCAAGAGCAAATAGGGATGGGCAATAAATGTTGCCTAAGCCAGCAATGCTCACATCCCAATAAGTGTGTGTTTTATATTGGCAATTTTAGAAAATAGCTTGACATTTTTATGGTTTAAATTGTTACCCTTCAACTAAAGTAAAACGAGAGAACATCCTGCAAGGCGTTGTTCATTCTGCTGTCAGGAATCTCTGTATTCACTGGTTACATGTCCTTTAAAACAAACAATCTTCTAAGTAACATAAGAATTAGGATCAGGAGTAGGCCATCTGGTCCCTTGAGCCTGCTCTGCCATTCAATAAGATCATGGCTGATCTTTTCATGGACTCCGCTCCACTTACCTGCCCGTTCATCATAACCCTTAATTCCTTTACTGTTCAAAAATGTATCTATCATTCCCTTAAAAACATTCAATGAGGTAGCCTCAACTGCTTCACTAGGCAGCGACTTCCACAGATTCACAACCCTTTGTGTGAAGAAGTTCCTCCTCAACTCAATCCTAAATTTGTTTCCCCTTATTTTGAGTCTATGCCCCCTAGTTCTAGTTTCACCCACCAGTGGAAACAACTTCCCTGCTTCTAATCTATTCCCTTCATAATCTTATACATTTCTATAAGATCTCCTCTCATTCTTCAGAATTCCAATGAGTATACCCCAGTCTACTCAGTCTCCCCTCATAAGCCAACCCTCTCAACTCTGGAATCAACCTAGTGAATCTCCTCTGCACCACCTCCAATGCCAGTATATCCTTTCTCAAGTAAGGAGACCAAAACTGTACACAGTACTCCAGGTGTGGCCTCACCAGCACCTTATACAGCTGCAACATAACCTCGCTGTTTTTAAACTCCATCCCTCTACAATAAAGGATAAAGTTCCGTTTGCCTTCTTAATAACCTGCTGCACTTGCAAACCAACTTCTTGAGATTCCTACACAAGGACACACAGGTCCCTTTGCACAGCAGCACGCTGCAATTTTTCACTATTTAAATAATAGTCCATTTTGCTGTTATTCCTACCAAAATGGATGAGCTCACATTTACCAACATTGTACTCCATCTGCCAGACCCTCGCCCACTCACTTAGACTATCTACATCCCTTTGTAGACTTTTAGCATCCTCTGAACACTTTGCTCTTCTACCCATCATAGTGTCATCTGTGAATTTTGACACACTACACTTGGTCCCCAACTCCAAATTGTAAACAATTGCGGTCCCAACACTGATCCCTGAGGCACACCATTAGTCACTGATTGCCAACCATTTACCCCCACCCTTTGCTTTCTGTTAGTTAACCAATCCTCTATCCATGTTATTACCCAAATCAATGCTAATACATTACTCCATCCATACTAATACATAACAGAAAGGAAGTGAAAATATTTTCATCACCTGTGCTGTACATTTTACTTGACAAAATGCTGGATCAGTAATGCAGCCGACTACTTTGAGCTGTAAACTTGGAGACAGAGCCATGCTGAAGGGAGTGAGTGTAAACAGACGTGCAGTTTCCATGGAAAAGGTCAAAGTTCTGTGCAGAGAAACCCTCCTGTCTGAGGAACAGGGGAAGCTGGTTTCAAATATCCAGTAGAGCTGATGTTTCAGGAAGTCAGAGCTCCTGTAGCAAGGGATATTCAACACAAAAGGCCTGCAAACTATTGAGGACCAAAAGGAAAGACCAGTTAAAAAAAATCAACTTGGGATATTTTACAGTAATGGAAGTAACAATTGGGTACTCTTCATTCCAGATGACCTACTGAATGGAGGTCAGTCACCAGTGGAGTGCCCCAGGGATCTGTTCTAGGACCCTTGCTGTTTGTCATTTTCATAAATGACCTGGATGAGGAAGTGGAGGGATGGGTAAGTAAGTTCGCTGATGACACGAAGGTCAGTGGTGTTGTGGATGGTCTGGAAGGATGTCAAAAGTTGCAGCAGGACATAAATAGGATGCAGGACTGGGCAGAGAAGTGGCAGATGGACTTCAACGCGGATAAATGCGTAGTCGTCCATTTTGGCAGAACCAACGGGATGAACGAGTACACTATCAAGGGCAGGAGTCTTAGTAGTGTTGAAGAGCAGAAGGATCTTGGGGTCCGGGTCCACTGGACTCTTAAATCGGCCTCGCAGGTGGAAGAGGTGGTCAAGAAGGCGTATGGTGTACTGGCCTTCATTAATCGAGGGATTGAGTTTAGGAGTCGGGAGGTAATGCTGCAACTTTATAAGACCCTTGTCAGGCCTCATTTGGAGTACTGTGCGCAGTTCTGGTCGCCTCACTATAGGAAAGACGTAGAAGCTATTGAAAGGGTACAGAGGAGATTTACAAGGATGTTGCCTGGACTGGGAGGCATACCTTATGAAGTTAGGTTGAGGGAGCTGGGTCTCTTTTCCCTGGAGAGACGAAGGTTGAGAGGCGACCTGATAGAGGTTTATAAAATGTTGAGAGGAATGGATAGGGTGGATTCTCAGAGGCTATTTCCCCGGGTTGAAATGGTCGCTACGAGAGGACACAGATTTAAGGTGCGGGGAGGAAAGTACAGAAGTGATGTCAGGGGTAAGTTTTTCACTCAGAGGGTGGTGAGTGAGTGGAATCGGCTGCCATCAGTGGTGGTGGAGGCGAACTCGCTGGGGTCTTTTAAAAGACTTCTGGATGAGTATATGGGGTTTTATGGGATTGGGGGTTATAGATAGGTGTTGATGTGATTGGCGCAACTCGTGGGCCGAAGGGCCTGTTTGTGCTGTAGTGTTCTATGTTCTATTATTCAGTGCTGAAAACACAAACATGTGAATGTTGAAGAAAGGAGAATAACGTTTGGCTGGAATCCCCTCCATAGCCAAGCAATCTTCCATACGTGTTGCCCTGACTCACAAATGTAGAACAAGATGTTAAGTTGTTGATTTTTTACAGTGCTGGAGATGACTGAAGTTTGCACTGTAATCTCAGTAATTTAGATAGTGACTTCTCTCTGCCCTTTCCCCGTCCCTCTCTCATTTTGTCTAATAATTGATCACTTACCTTTCAAGGTTTACAGATCTTGCTTCCACTACCATTTCTGTTTGGCATTCCATGTCAAAAACAAAACACTAACTGAAGAATATTTCCCTTCCTTCTTCCAATAAGGTCCATGAAGCAAATTGTTTTAATGGAATTTAGAAGGACTTACAAGGATTTACTTCTGATATTCCAGTGACTTGGCATCCTTGTCCTACTCTACTGGCTTAATTTGGAGCAATTTTCTGGATTTTCATTTCCAACTATTTACTTTCTTTCCCCCGCATAAAGTCAAATCCCAGACACCATGTTTAACGGCTGAAAATCCCAACATTTTTCAGACCTTTGATGTGAGTGAATCAGTCCTGTGGCTTTTCCCTGCACTGACTCCAGCAATAGGAAGTCTTGTTTCTTAGCAACCAGAATGGGAGACCACCCAAGATGAAAGCTGGCCAGAACATTATACATTGTCCTCCACTGGAACTTTGCTCAGTAGATGGAATAATTAAGTATAAGTCAGAAGAAATCATGATTTATTGCACAACATACCCTCCAATCCATTTGTTTATGTTTTCCGTTCAATTCTTTGAACTTAGAATTGTTGAAATGATCTGACTCCGAGGTCAGGATTTTCCAGTCGCATTCCCCCCAAGACTGGAAAATCGCACCCGACGTCAACTGACCATTGCATGGCCCTGTCCCACCCGCTACAATTTCCATCATGGACGGGGCAGGAGAATTCCACCCCATTAGTCTTTTGTATATCTGCATCCTACATCAACCTTAATAATAGTGCATGTGCTATGACTTCCATTATTTGTATCTGGTTTCTGTTATCTGTGTGAATCAGCTCAATGGAGCTGGCATGGCTTTTTCATACCAACTCATTCCTGAAGAAGTTACATATGTTAAATCAAACGCTCTGCCTCTAAGCACTGAACATCCACAATCTTGCCAAAGCTTGACAGAGTCAGGATCCCATTTAGCTGGCTGTTTTTCTCTCAATCTTGCTGTTATCCTGTTTCAATATGGTTAGTCCATGATAGAGACAATTAAGCATCAACATACTTTATGATTTAATTGCACCCTAGCAAAGAGTTTATGCACATATGGATAGGACAAAAAGAGGATATACGTCCAATAAAAAAATACCATTTGCAATAACTTTTCTTCAATTTTAACTTTGCTTGTAAGATTTTTATTCTCAATAAATAAAGTTTATCTCAAAGTGATTTGATATAATGTAAATATAGATGATTGCAGAATACTGCCTTTTTAGTTGTAGGGACTAAGTTTGAAGTTCATTCTGCACTGATGGGGTGAAAGTAATTTACAGTTGTGCTTCCACAATTCCAAATATCTGCATGAGTATTTTGCAAATAGTGGCAGTAAAATAGCTTATTCCATTTTAATTATGGTAATCTTATAGAGAAAAAGAATACCCAGAGCTAATCTGTATTTTTGGGGCTCAGCTTTGCCCCTCTGTCTTCTTCAGGTCCAGTTACTTGTCTATCGTTCATCATCTGGAATGAGGCAACGTTTCCTGGTTTCAGTTAGTGCTGGCATGTAAGTTGTCTGGACAAGATGCTCAGCAGCACAGCAGGTGGTGGGGAAATGGGGAGAAATAGAGTTTGTCCCTCAATTTCCCCCACTTATTTCGCGAAGAGCTGCATGCCACTTGACACCATCTCATCTGGGAGTCTGACAGACACTGAGTTTGCATTACACATCTTGGAATGATTGCACTGTGGCAACTGATGTATACTCTATTAAAACTCTTATTTTTAAAAAATTATGTGCATTATGTTTTTTGCACAAAACATTGAATTTGGAGATGGATTCGTCACCAATGAAAGCAAAGGAACTGGAAAGGAAAAAAATCTTCAATTTCATTTAATACTGTCCTTTGCAATTTTGTTGTTGCTGAATGCTTTTAGTCCAAGATGTTGAGCTCAGATTACTGGAAGCTGAAAATGTGTGTGCAAAACACCACTATATAATTACAATCGTAAAAATATTCTACAAGTTTTGAGTTAGTATAAAATATCTATTTTCCACAATTGGGATGTGGCAATTAGAACTTTTAACTTCTTACATATTACTACTAATAATTTGAAGCTCATCACATGCATAAGTAAAAACAAAGTGTGTTCAAAGCCTAAAGCAAAAAAGTGAATTTGTCAAGTATGACATCTTTTTAAAAAGTGAAATAATAAAAGGTGTAATTTTAATTACCTCCACAACTACATCTGATCTGAACCTTAAAAAGAGGGAGGGAGAACACATGAGGTACTGAATCACAAAATCTATCTTAAAACTTGAAAGGAAAAGATTTTTAACTTAATGTTATTCCTGAGCTTGCAACTGAATCATTTTTTTTTAAATGTTTAGCTTTTATAATAGAAGTTAGGCACATTATTGTAGAACAAGTACTTTGCATTCTGCGATCCATGAATCATTTAGACATGATTTTAAACTATAAGCATAGATGAGAATTCTAATGTTTAAAAACGGCAAAATCACACTGACATTGTTAATTTAAATTAAAATACTACAAAGGATTGTAGTAAAGCAGCAATTAGGAGGGGAATAGCAAAGAGCTTTTCTTTTGCTGTCAAACTTTCAAGTTTAATCTTGGTTATGAAAAAGGCACATGAGAACACGGATAGATTTAAGCTGAACCCCTTCAGAATTAATTGGATGTTTGAGCATTTGTGTATTGATCTGACAAAAATTGAAAGAACATTTTTCAACAAAGAAAACTATCTAAAAAGTTGCTAAATGTGGATACTAACCAATGATTTTCAACCTACAGTTTAGGTATATGCAAATCATTTCACTACCTTCTCCCCCCAACCCACTTTATTTTGACCTGGGGATGTTGTGGGGAAAGAAAATATTACATAATACTTTGCTGGATTTGTCAAAACCTCTGCAGAGAAAGGAAAGCTTCAAAGTAAAAGCAAAGAGGAGAAAACAATCTGGAATAAATCATCAATTAAATGCATTCTTAAAATAGGCAGAGAGAGATGCTTTTTAAATGTAACTTCTGAAGACTATAAGAAACTCAGATTATGGGATAACTTCTTTGAAATATAATTGGTAGAAGGTATACGCTTTTCAGTGAAGAGTTTCAATTATATTTATTAATTATCCTAGCTCTGAGTGACTAAGTTAGTGGTATAGAGGTAAGAGACACCATCCGCTTGCAGTTGGAAAGTTTGGTCTGCAATTTGCTCTCCTTGCATCTGCTGTGAAGCTCGGTTCACAGGGATTGTTTGAGTTGATGGTTCAGGAGCATGGGCAGATCGATTCCGTTGGAGGTGCTGAGTTGCTTCCTGGTTCAAATGAACTGGCTGAGTGGACTCCTGCCCAAGATTAATAGGCTGTGATGTGCCTTGTGCTATCTGTAGTTGCTGGGCTTGGTCCTGGAGGTGTTCCATTGCCTCTTTAGTCAATGTGATCACATGCATCTGCTCCGGCTGTCCGGGACACTGCTGATTTTCCACCATGCCAATGGCCTGGATGTGGTCTGTTTGGCCAGGCTGAGCTACCAGAGTTAAATTCTGCACGTGCTCACCTTGCTGAGTCAACAGAGCCAAATTCGAAGCCTGGTCTTCGGGGAGATTCTGTGACCCCTCCGCCGAAATAATGCTGATGCTCTGTGCGTGGTTGGGCATGAAATTAATGTTATGAACGTCATTTGTCACCACCAGCTGTATCTGTTGTTCACCTGCAGTAGGAAGCTGGTACTGCTGCAACTGCAAGATAGTCTTCACCTCCTCTGTACCCCCATCAGCTGGAACATTAATAATCTCATGGGTTTTCCTCTCTTTGCCGTGAATCTTCATATGGGACCTAAGGTTGTCAGCACGAGTGAATCGCTGATTACAGGTTGGACATACAAAAGGTTTGTTTCCAGTGTGCATTGCATCGTGACGTCTTTTTGCGCTTGGATCAGCAAAAGATTTTCCACAGATTGTACAGGTAAAGGGCTTTTCTCCCCTAAAATTAAATAAATATGAGACACTATTTTCCACATATAAAATTTGAAAAGTAACATTATTTCCTTCCCAATCAAGTAGCACATGTTCAGACCAGCTGGAAGGATAAAGAACTGGTAATAACCCAGGGAATTAGGGTCAACATTCTTTTTGAGATATATATTAATATCTTGGACTTGGATATACAGAGCATAATTTTAAAGTCTGAAGATGATGCAAAACTCAGAAAACTAGTAAACACTGAGAACGACAGTAGCAGGCTTCAACAAGATGCAGAATGATGAAATGGGAAGACACATGGTAGATAAAATATAATGCAAGCAAGTGTAAATGGCATATCCTAGGAGAATGAGCAGAGGCAATATAAACTGCATTGTGTAATTTCAAAGCTGGTGCAGGAACAGAGAACTATAGGTGAAAATGCAGAAATGTTTAAAATGACAGGATAAGTTGAGAAAGTGATTAAAAATAGCACAAGGGATCGTTTGGTTTTATAAACAGAGACATAGAGGATAAAATCAAGGAAGTTAAAGCTATATTGGTAAATCATTAATTACAGCTCAGATGGAGTGGCTTGTCCAATAATGGGCAGCACACACTAGGAAGGATGTCAAGGCTTTGCAGGAATTGCAGTGGAGATTTATCAGAATGATACCAGTGATATAGGACTTCAGTTACATGGAGAGATTAGAGAAGTTACGTTTGTTCTATTTAGAATAGGTGAGGTTAGAAAGAAATTCAATGCAGGTGCTCAAAAACAAATGAGGGTTTCAATACAGTAAATAAGAAAGCATTTCCAGTGGTTACTGGAGGACATCAATTTAATGCAACTGGCAAAAGAATCAGAGGATTTATTTTTAAGCAGAGAATTATGATTATCTGGAATGAACTATCTGAAATGATGTTGGTCACAGATTCAATAACTTATAAATATATAGCACCTTTAATGCAGAAAAACATCACTAGGTGCTTCATAGCTGTATTATTTGACACCAATTCGCAGAAGCAAATACTAGAGAGGATAAACAAAACCTCAGTTAAAGTGGTAGGTTCATAGAATCATAGAAACCCTACAGTACAGAAAGAGGCCATTCAGCCCATTGAGTCTGCACCGACCACAATCCCATCCAGGCACTACTCTCACATCCCTACATATTTTACCCACTAATCCCTCTAAGCTATGCATCTCAGGACACTAAGGGGCAATTTTTAGTATGGCCAATCAATCTAACCTGCATATCTTTGGACTGTGAGAGGAAATCGGAGCACCCGGAGGAAACTCACGCAGACATGAGGAGAATGTGCAAACTCCATATACACAGTGACCCAAGCCGGGAATCGAACCCAGGTCCCTGGAGCTGTGAAGCAGCAGTGCTAACCACTGTGCTACCGTGCCATCTTAGGTTCTAAGGAGAATGTTTAAGGAAGAGAGATAGAGAGGCAGAGGGAGGAAATTCTGGAGCACAGAGCTTGGGTAGCTGAGGACACAGCCATCAAAGATGAATGATTAACATCGGGAATGTTCAAGAGGTCAGAATTAGAGGAGCGCAGATACTGGATGTAATAGGACTGGAGGAGATTACAGTTAAAGATGAAGGAAAAACTGGAGAGATTTGAAAATAAGGATTAATTTTAAAATCAAAGCATCGCATAACAAGGTGCTTTGGCTTAGTGAGTGCAGGGGTGATGCAGGGATATAATTTATTGCAAGTTAGGACATGGGGAGCAGAGATTTGGATGATTTGAAGTTCACAGAGGGTTGAGTGTGGTTGAATGTGAGTGAGGTTGGACAGGAGTGTATTGAAATAGTCACATCTAGAGGTGACAAGGGCATGGGTACGTGCTTTCAGCAGCACATCAGCTGATTCAGGCACACAGTGGGTGATTCAATAATAATACCCAGAAGTGAATTGGATAAATAGTTGAAATGAAAAAAAAACTGCAGGGCCAGGGGAAAGAGCCTGGGAATGGGATTAGTTTAATACTCTCTCAAAGAGCAGGCACAATGGGCTGAACTGAGTCTTTCTGTACTGGATAATTCTGTGAGATCTAAGTTTATTGATGAAACTAAGATAGAAAGTATGGTAAAAGTGCATGCAGGATTAGGAAGTTGCAAAGGGATACAGACATATTAAATGAATGAGTAAAACTGTGGCAAATGGAATTCAATGAGGCTGGGTGTGAGGATATCGCTTTGGATCAAAGAAAAACAAATGGTGAGTAACCAGGTACCAGAGATGCAGAGAGATTTTGGGATCTGGATGCACATCACCATTGCTAACATGGTTAAATAATGACGACAGGCACTTAAAATTGGCCTGTGTTCCCTCAGACAGAGAAGACTGAGCGGATACAAAGAAACTATACATTCAGCTTGGAAATCAAGAGCAGGGGGGCATAATTTTAAAGTTCAAAGAAGGCTATTCAAGTGGAGATGTCGGCGTGGTTCTGGGGTAGGCACAGTAAGTAGTCTCACAACACCAGCTTAAAGTCCAACAGGTTTATTTGGTAGCACGAGCTTTCAGAGCGCCGCCCCTTCATCAGGTGAGTGCCTACCTGATGAAGGGGCAGCATTCCGAAAGCTCGTGCTACCAAATAAACCTGTTGGAATTTAACCTGGTGGTGTCAGACAACTTACTGTCCCTCCAAAAAGACAATGTTAGAACAATCAGAGCTTTTGAAATTGAGCTAAGATTTTCGTAAGGTAAGGGTACTGAGTTCTAGAACAGAGAAATGGAGTTCAAGTGCAGATGAGGTTTGAATAAATTTAATGGTGGGGAATACTCAAGGGCTGAAGGGCTTTTCCTATTCCTTATCTCCCACCAAAAACAGATTAACTTTCTCCACTGCTGATTGTGGGATCATTCTGTTCACCAACTGACTATCATGTTTCTCTACATTACAACAGTGACTGGGCTTCAAAGGGATTCCTGGACAGTAAAGCAATTCAGGATGTCCCAAGATTGTGAAAGGTGTTATAGAAGAAAATTCTTCCTTTTATAAATCAAGTATTTCTTTCTTCAACAGATGAAGTCAAAATACACCTCCAGTAATGTTTAAGTAGAGATAATAAATGTTTAAGTACAGACAACGGATTAGTCCACCAGAATTATATTATTTTATATTCAAATTAACACAAGCAATGTTAACATTGTGAAACACAAAATTACATACCTGTGGATTCTTATGTGGGTCTGCAGGGTATTCTTTGCAGTAAAACATTTACCGCAAATCTCACATGTAAATGGTTTCTCACCTGAAAAATCAATGGTAAGTGAGGGTTATTACCATAGTTGGCTACCATGACTATTTATCTTTTTCTGACAGAAGTTGCCCTGAAATGTTAACCCACGTTTAATGCTGAAAGACCTCTGATGCATTTCCAACATCTGCATCTGTTGGTGTTAGCGGCAGGAAAAGGCACTGTTCCACCACAGTATTAGCATCAAGCACATCTGGTTTCATAAATCTTTTGTTGTTCCTTAGTCGCCAAATCCTAAACGACTGTCTTTGCTCACCTATACACCCATTTCCTTCAAGTGCTATTGTCATCCCCATCCTCAAGAAAAACACCTTGAATACTCTCACCTCCTCAACCATCAATCACACATTTTTCGCTCAAAGATATTTTGTTTAAACCTTCCTCATAGGATCAAAACTGCCCAAGTAAAAGTCAGTGATGACATCTCCTCTGACTTGCAGTCATGTTGTGCCATTTCCACTTGTTCTCCTTGGCCTCCCTGCCATTGTTTGATACTCAACCACTCCTTCCATCTCCATATCTGTTGTATTTCTATTGAAAGCACGCTTGTTTTGTTCCACCTATTTGTCCTAACTGGGCTTCAGCAATAGTGCAAACTCACATCTCCTCACACTCATCTTTTGAGTGCTTCAAGACTCCACTTTGGACCCTTTCTTTTCATTATTTACTTGCCACCTCAGAGAAATTAGCCACTGGTACATGCTCACTTTTCAAATCTATATTATCAACAACCAGAGCTCTCTCCAAGTTCAGCCTGAATTCCGTAACCACCTCTGTCTGTATGACAAATCATAACTCAGGCAGAATCTTCTCCAAACTGTGGTGAAACAAAAGCCAGCTTTCTTTGCCTCAGGCAAAAACTCTGTCCCATTTCATTCAACTCTGTCCCCAGACCTGTCCAGGTAGACTAAACAGTACAATCCTGTTGTCCTACTTTTTCGAGTTTGTTTCAAACTTTGTATCCTATTTTTCACTGGCTTCTCACATGTTCACATTTTATCAAAAATGATTTACTGCACCATCCCCGTTTTTCGAAGCGCAAATTACCTGTGTGTGTTCTCAGATGTTTCTTCAACTGAGCAGCATCCATGAATTTACGATGACAGTGCACACATTCGGGCATAGATTGACCTAGCAAAACATAGAATAGAATCATTGCAGGTGTATAGCATAGAGAGGCACCACTTGGCTCATCATGTCTGCCTGGCTGAAAAATAAGCCACCCAGCTTCATCCTATTTTCTAGCATTCGCTTTGTAGCCCTGTAGATTATGGCACTTGAGGAGCATATCCTTTTAAATACTTTGAGGGTTTCAATCTTTATTATCCTTTCAGGCAGTGAGTCCCCAGACTCTTACTACCCTCTGGATGAAAAACCTTTTCTTCACATCCCCGCCAATCTTTCTACAATTCATTTTAAATGTAAGCTCCCGGGATACTGATCTCTCTGCTAAAGTAAGTAGGTTCTTCCCATTCACTCTATCTAGGTACCTCACAATTTTGTACACTTCAATCAAATCTCTCCTCAGCGTCCTCTGTTCCAAGCAGCCTATCCAATCTTTCCTAAAAGTTGCTATTTTCCAGTCCTGGCCACATCCTTGCAAATCTTCTCTATACCCTCTCTATTGTAATTACATCCTTTCTTCAATGACGTGATCAGAACTGTGCACAGTACTCAAGTTATGGCCTAACTAATGATTAATACAGTTCCAACGTAACTTCCCTGCTCTTCTGTTCTACACTCCTGCTGATAAATGAAAGGTCCCCATAAGCCTTCTTAACTACCCTGTTGACCTGTCCTGCTACCCTTAGGGATCTGTGGACATTCACTCCAAGGTAGGCCTAGGGGGCACAGCCTCAAGATAAAGGGGGGGGCGGTTTAGAACGGAGTTGAGGAGGAACTTCTTCACTCAAAAGATGGTGAATCTCTGGAATTCTCTGCCCGTTGAGGTGGTGGAGGCTACCTCACTAAATATTTTTAAGACGTGGGTTGATGGGTTTTTGATAAGTGAGGGGATTAAGGGTTATGGGGAGAGGGTGGGAATGTGGAACTGAGCCACATCAGATCAGCCATGATCTTATTGAATGGCGGGGCAGGCTCGAAGGGCTAGATGGCCTACTCCTGCTCCTATTTCTTATGTTCTTATGTCCCTCACTTCCTCAGCACCTCTCATTACCCTGCTATTTATTGTGAAATCCTTTGCCTTGTTTGACTCCCCCAAATACATTACCTCACATTTCTACCACAATATATTATGAGAAAATATTTAACATTACAACATCAATACATCTTCTGAAAATTATGTTTGCATATTTAGTGTTTTTGAGCCCAGCTGAAAATAATTTAATTGTTTGTCACATTTGGTACATATAAAGGGTAGGGCAGAAATAACTGTGGACACTGCCAACCTATGAATGATGTGGAGTTGCTGGGGTAAGCACATCAGTAGTCTCACAACACCAGGTTAATGTTCAACAGGTTTATTTGGTAGCACGAGCTTTGGGAGCGTTGCCCCTTCATCAGGTGACTCAAATCCAAAATCCTGGATCTCCCTTCCTAACAGCACTGTGGGTATACCTACACTTCAGGGACTGGGGCAGTTCAAGAACAACTAGGGATGGGCAATAAATGCAGGTCTAGCCAGCGAAGCCCACATCCCATAAATGAATAAAAGGGAGTTAGATAATTACCTGAAGAGAAAAGGTCTGTAGGATTGCAGGGAAAAGGTAAGAGAGAAGGAACTAGTTGAGTTGTTCTAGCAGAAAGCTGGCACAGGCAAGGCCAGCTAAATGGTCCCCTTCTGTGTTCTAACCATTCCAAGATTACATGCAATGACTTATCTCCCTAAACTTTAATGCAGCTATTAACTCAAATGATTAAATGTGTTGCGAATTCATATACTGATTCACCAACAGTAATTTCTATCTTGTAACAAGCATCTCATCAAGGACTGTAAAATACATAAAGCAATGATTAGTGTTGCAGACATTGTAAATCTGGCACAGGAATGCACTGAAATTGGACGTAACAGTCCTTTCACAAATCAGCATTTCTTATGGCTCTAATATGGCCATTTCTTACAAGTATTATGTTTTATGCAACACAGCTGCTGAGATCTCTATAATAACCACAGGGGTTCTGCTAAGTCCTGGGGTTAACCCAGGTCAGTAACCAGCACACTGATTTAAAATAGCCAGCAAATGAGAAGAAATTTTCTTAGTGATATTTTCTGAACAACACCATCATTTGATATTATGATATGGGGAATGGCGAAGAGAAAGAAAACTGCCTTGCAAAATAAGCAAAACCCAACACCAAGAATACTGCAGTATTGAATAATAAATGAATTTAAAGGAAGTTAATATGTGAATTGACAAGGTTCATGCTTGGCTCCCTTCTGAAGAGTAACAAGGGATCAAACTTAGTTGATCTTTACATGAAGAATCCTCACCTTTATTTCAGAATCTTCCATATCCTTGCCACTCCCTATATCTGTAACCTGCTTCAGTCCTCACAACCCTCTGAGAGTTCTGTACTTCTCCAAATCTAGCTTTTTGCACATACTCTGTTTTCATTGCTCCAACACCACCTTCAACTCTCTGGACTTAAATTGTGTATTCCCTCTTTCTCCTTTCTCTTCTTTACTCTGCTCTACTTTAAGATGCACATTAATGTTGCCCAGCTTTTGATCATCGATCTTAATAGCTGTATCTGGCTCCTTTCTCTGTTAGATTTTGTTTAGTATGGTTCCCTTGCTGTGTGAAATTTTATAATACTTGCATTTATATAGCACCTTTCATGATCCCAGGATATCCCACAGGATGTTACTATGAATGTTACAATGGGGCGGCACAGTGGTTAGCACTGCTGCCTCACGGCGCGAGGGACCCAGGTTTGATTCTCAGCTTGGGTCACTGTCTGTGTGGAGTTTGCACATTCTCCCCATGTCTGCACGAGTTTCCTCTGGGTGCTCCAGTTTCCTCCCACAGTCCGAAAGACGCGCTGGTTAGGTGCACTGCCCTGAACAGGCACTGGAATGTGGTGACTAGGGGAATTTCAAAGTAATTTCATTGCAGTGTTAAGGTAAGCCTTACTTGTGACAATAATAAATAAACTTTTTTTTAAAACTTGAATGAAATAGCTTTTTTTAAGCGTGGTGCAGGAAACATGGTCGTTATTTGCACACAACAAGCTCCCACAAACAGCAATGTGATAATGACCTGGCTGAGGGAGAAATAAAGGTCATGACACCTGGGATAAGACTGTTTTTCAAAATATTGAACCGTGAAATATTTCAGGACCACTTGGAAAGGCAGACAAGGTCCCAGGTTAATAACTGATCTGAATTTCTCACCTCCAACAGTGCCACATTCCCTCATACTGCACCACAGCATCATTCTAGATTCTGGTGCTCAAGGCTCTGGAATAGGACTTGACCAAATGCCCTTTTGACTCAAAGGTGGTAGAGCTACCAACTGGGTCATAGTTGACACTATGTCAAAGGCACTACATAAATACAAGATGTTGCCATTCAGAAGAAAATACTTGGGATACTCCCGAAGGAGATATCCACTTCAGAACTGATCAAAGACACAAGAGCAACATTTCAGCAATTTATACTGGTTATAATACGACATTTTTGATAAAAACTTGCAGCGCATTTTTATTTTCGAAATCTAACAAGCCGGGGGTACACGTTACAAACTGCACACTATACCTGTATGGATTCTGTAGTGGCTCTTCAGTTGTCTCCTCTGAGTAAAAAACTTTCCACACTGGTCACAGTTAAAAGCTTTCTTTCCTTAAAATAAAAATTACATTTTTAGCGAAGGTTGTCTGGTAATTATGTATTTAAAAAAACTGCAAATTGAATAGAAGTATGAATGCAGCAATAGTACATAATAATACACTATCATTATATATTGACAATATCTAAAAGTAAATAGAAAGATGTTGAATGTTTAGCAGACATCCTAGGCACCGCAGGAACTAGGAATCTTGTGTTTGTTCCAACTGCTTTGTTGAAAAAAATTAAACCAAATAAACAAACTGAGAGACAAACTAAAAGGGGGCAGCCCCTTAAATGGGAACCGCCTGAAACAAAAAGAACTCACAAATGTAACTTAAACCAAAAGGTGACTAAAAGGATCGATAAGGCATCCTAGTGCCTGCAGTGCCCAATGTGCACGGAAGGCCTTGATGGTGCCCATGGACAATGCATGCTCCCTCTCCAGGGATACTCAGCCATGAATGTAGCCACGGTAGAGGGTCAGGCAGTCAGGTCAGGCAAGCCCTCAATCATATGCTATCAGGATCTGTTAATGGGAAGTTTGGCCAGGCTCAGGAGCAGGTTCATACAGATGTCTGCCTATTGTTGATAATTGCTTCAAATTGCACAGGCCTGTGTCTGAAAACCTGTCTGACTTCACAGTGCCACAGAAAGCTGCTATTTTTGAACATTGTAAAACATTTGTCCACATTGTGATTGCAAGAATTCAGTACACAGTATTAATTTATATCACTCTCTCACTGAGAAGCAGGCCAGGCAATCTTCTTTGACCAGTGATGATCTATAACTGGTGCAATGACATAGGCCACAGGCATAGGAGAGGGTTGGGGGGGAGGGTGGGATAGCATTTGACAAAGTCATCTTCACATGAAGTAGTCTCGCAACACCAGGTTAAAGTCCAACAAGTTTATTTGGTAGCATGAGCTTTTGGAGCATTGCCCCTTCATCAGGTGAGTGAAGAGTTCAGTTCACAAACAGGACATATATAGACACAAACTCAATTACAAGATAATGGTTGGAATAGAGTCGCAACAGGTAATCAAGTCTTTACAGATGCAGACAATGTGAGTGGAGAGAGGCTTAAGCACAATTTAAAGAGATGTGAATTATCTCCAGCCAGGACAGTTAGTGAGATTTTGCAAGCCCAGGCAAGTTGTGGGCCTTACAGATAGTGTGACATGAACCCAAGATCCCACTTGAGGCCATCCTTATGTGTTCGGAACTTGGCTATCAGTTTCTCTTCAACGATTCTGTGCTGTCGTGTATGGTGCAGGCCGCCTCGGAGAACACTTACCCGAAGATCAGAGGCTGAATGCCCGTGACTGCTGAAGTGTTCCCCAACAGGAAGAGAACACTCCTGCCTGATGATTGTTGAGCAGTGCTCATTCATTTGTTGTCGTAATGTCTGCAATGTCTTGCCAATGTACCATGCGTCGGAAAATCCTTTCCTGCAGTGTATCAGGTAGACAATATTGGCCACTAGAGTATGTACCGTGTACCTGGTGAATAGTACTCTCAAGTGAGATGATGGCATCCGTGTCGATGATCCAGCATGTCTTTCAGGATTGTGTGGTGTCGTGGTCACTGTTCTCCTGAAGGCTGGGTACACTGCTGCGGACAACTGTCTATCTGAGGTTGTGGGGCTGTTTGAAGACAAGTAGTGGAGGTGTGGGCGGGATGTTCGTCTTCATCGATGACATGTTGAAGGCTCCGGAGAAGATGTCGTAGCTTCTCCGCTTCGGGGAAGTACTGGATGATGAAGGGACAATCTTCACATGAAGGTTTCCTCACCCCAAATCAGCAAACATCTTCTGTACGAATGATTCAGGAAACTCAATGTTGAGGCTGATGAAAAGTCACACACCTGAAATGTTTAACTCTGTTCCCGTCTTTGTTCCTCTCTTTCTGCTTTCATTTTATGTTTCCAGCATCTGCAACCTTTTGCTTTTGTATCACTGCTCCTTACTCTAGATTTTTCAATGCTTGATTTGAGATCACTCTCATAGGTAGATGACAACACCAGTGCTTTGCAGTGTCTCCCTGCTATTAGGTACATGTGTGTTAACATCCCCAGAGCTGATCAGCAGATGCACTGTCCATTATTTATTTTTAAATGACTGGAATTATCCTTGATTTTCCTTCACAGTTTATTAAGTGAAAGTGAATTAAGTCAGATCTTGTTCTAGATTTAAACTACTGAGCAATTTTACTGAACAATGAATGAAATAATTTATAAAATGATCACACAAGTCCCATCAGCACTTTGGTATAATTACCAAAATGTAATGATTTTCGTAACTGCTTTCATTTTCAACCATTTTATCTATAAAAATGAAAGTCAATCTCAAAAAGTCATTTATTCAAGAAGTGCATTTTCCCCTCTTGCAAGCTTAGTACTTCAGTGGGCGCGACAGCTTCCAGTTTTTAGGAGTCTAAGCCACCAACAACCTGTCCTGGTTCCACCATGCCGACACTATAGTTAAAAAAACCCACCAACACCTCTACTTCCTCAGAAGACTAAGGAAATTTGGCATGTCAGCTACAATTCTCACCAATTTTTACAGACTCATCATAGAAAGCATTCTCTCTGGTTGTATCACAGCTTAGTATGGCTCCTGCTCTGCCCAAGACCACAAGGAACGACAGAAGATCATGAATGTAGCCCAATCCATCACACAAACCAGCCTCCCATCCACTGACCCTGTCTACACTTCCCACTGCCTTGGACAAGCAGCCAGCATAATCAAGGACCCCACGCACCCCAGACATACTCTCTTCCACCTTCTTCCATCGGGAAAAAGATACAAAAGTCTGAAGTCACAGACCAACCGACTCAAGAACAGCTTCTTCCCTGCTACCATCAGACTTTTGAATGGGCCTGCCTTGCATTAAGTTGATCTTTCTCTACTTCCTACCTATAACACTACATCCTGCACTCTCTCCTTTCCTTTTCTACGAACAGTATGCTCTGTCTGCATGGCATGGAAGAAACAATACTTTTCATCGTATACTAATACATGAGACAGCAATAAATCAAATCAAATGAAGTAGATGGTGGACAGAAGCAACACATATGCTGCTCTAGCTGAGTCAGTACAAATTTTGAAACCATAGGCATTGTCTCTGAACGAACAGAATAAGCTATCAAGACAAAACAATTTCACTTTTCTTATACATGTAATACGTGAGTATCAATAAACCCCACTATTTACTTATAGCAATGATCAAGATAAAGTCGCTGTGATCCAAATGACCACTGGTTGCTCTCCCCCTCAAAGGGGAATAGTGGTGATTTAACCCAAGGATCACCACACATCAGACTAGAGGCAAGGTGGGCCTTCAGCTGGTGCGGAAATTGAAGTCACACTGTTGGCATTGCAAGACATCACAAACTGGTCATCCACTCATCTGAGCTAAACTGACCCCTAACACAAAAGCATAAAATCTCACAAAACCATAGAGGCAAGGCTGTAGCAGCTGAATGTCCTGGTGAAGCCAATTGCATAGCGTGGGCCAGCAGGCATGTATGCCAAGGAATGGCTGAGGGAGCAGCCAAAAGATTGGCTGCCTTTGGGCCGACAGTGCGGACAGCCTGCGTTGTGGGCAGCCCCTGCTGGCAGCAAAAGCCTACGGCACCTGGTATTCCCAGGCAGTCTCCCATCCAAGTACTAACAAGGCCTGAGTCTGCTTAGCTTCCGAGATCGGGCATTTTCAGACTAGTATGGCCGTAGGCGCTCACTGCCCTCATTTCCAGCCAATTCAGTCTGACAAATCAGCTACTTCTTTGTGACCGTTTCAAATTTTTTTCTTCTCTCCTTCTTGTGCGCTCTTTCCCTCTAACTGCTTTTCATGCCTTGGACACCTAGCTGTCTTCCACCTCAGCCACCACCCAAAGTGCAAAGCTGTAGCAGCTGAATGCCCTGGCAAAGCCAATTGTGTAGCGTGGAGCAGCAGCTTGGTGTGCCAAGGAATGGTAAGCAGGCTGAGGGTGCAGCCAAAAGATCGGCAGCTTCTGGGCCAAAGGTGTGGAGAGTGGATGGTGTGAGCAGCCTTGATTTGACTTTATTTGATTTGATCAAATTGCTTCTTTTAACATTCAGAATTTGAAATTTTAGAAGTCAGCGTGTGAAGTTAAAGCTTTTCTTGTTTGTCAGAAATAAAAGAACAGTAAAAAAAAAAGCAAATTTGGAATATGCACAGAAAACTAATCCTTTGGCCACAAGAAAAGGACAATGATCTGAAATTGGGACAAACACAATGAAAGTAGGATAGTAAAAGCAGAAATGTCTGGAATGGAATCTTGCAGCTTTACAAAGTTGGTGGTGTTGTGGATAGTTTGGAGGGATGTCAGAAGTTGCAACGAGACACAGATAGGGTGCAAGACTGGGTGGAGAAGTGCCAGATGGACTTCAACCAGATAAGTGTGTGGCGGTTCATTTTGGCAGGTCAAATGGGATGAAGTAACATAATATTAAAGGCAAGATTCTCAGCAGTGTGGAAGATCAGAAGGATCTTGGGGTCCGGGTTCATAGGACTCTCAAATCGGCTTTGCAGGTAGAGAATGTGGTTAAGAAGGAGTATGGTGTACTGGCCTTCATCAATCAAGGAATTGAGTTTAGGAGTCAGGAGATAATGCTGCAGCTGTATAAGGCCCTGGTCAGACTCCACTTGGAGTACTGTGCTCAGTTCTGGTCGCCTCATTACAGGAAGGATGTGGAAGCTATTGAAAGGGTGCAGAGGAGATTTACAAGGATGTTGCCTGGATTGGGTGGCATGCCTTACGAGGATAGGTTGAGAGAGCTTAGTCTTTTCTCCTTAGAGAGACGAAGGATGAGAGGTGACCTGATAGAGGTGCATAAGATGTTGAGAGGTATTGATCGAGTAGATTCTCAGAGGCTTTTTCCCAGGAAAATGGCTGCCACAAGAGGTCACAGGTTTAGGGTGCTGGGGAGTAGGTACAGAGGAGATGTCAGGGTAAGTTTTTCACTCAGAGGGTGGTGGGTGCATGGAATCGGCTGCCGGCAGTGGTAGTGGAGGTGGATTCGATAGGGTCTTTTAAGAGACTTGTAGATGAGTACATGGGGTTTAGTAAGATAGAGGGTTATAGGTAAGCCAATAGGTTGAGATAGGTTTGGCACAACTTGTGGGCCAAAGGGCCTGTTTGTTATGTTCTAATAATAATAAAATACAAAATAGAATATTCACCAAATAAATCAAGGAGCACTAATTCAAATTGTGGGCTATGGAATGCAATTTTGTAAGAAAATACATATACTCAGGATGAAAAGCAACTTAAAACAAGATAATTATTGTGAATTATTAGAGAAGAACTCTGAACAAGCTGACTCACTATTATAACACAAGATATATTTATCTATTGAGCCATCAAACAAGCATCAAAGTGGAATCTGTTACCAAATAAACACATTCTCCAGTCTCTTGTGTCATTGAAATATGATGTTCGGATTGCTGAAATCGCAATGAAGGAAAATAACTACCAGGGTTACTGGGATAGAATAGGGAAATATGACTAACTAGATTGCTCTATTGAGAGCTGGCATGAACTCAATAGGCTGAATGGCCTCCCTCATGTTGTAATGATTCTACAAGTACTCTGTTCGAACTTAGTTCTGTCTCTCGTGAGCGATCATTGATATAAATCACTTCCATGTGGTGCACCGTGTTGGTTTACTGATTATCTATTGTTGGTAATGATTCCTTTGTTATTCAAGTTATGATTAAAAAAACAAGGTGCAGTTTAAATACCTGTGTGCAGACTCATGTGCTCCAACAGGGAGTGTTTGGTGGTCAATGCCTTTTCGCAGACTGTGCAGTGATAAGGACGCTCCCCAGTGTGCATTCTTTCGTGAACCTGTAGTGTGTGCTTCTGTGAAAATCCTTTACCACATTCAAAACACTTAAAAGGACGCTCACCTGTCATGGAAAACAGTTTAAAATTAACATTTAAATGCCAAAATTTGCATCCAATCCTGTGACAACAGAACTAAGTGAAGCTATTTTCCCTCTTTTTCCTTAAAAGTGTTAACTTAGATACATAGGAACAGGAGTGAACCATTCAGCCCCTGAAGCCTATTTGCCATTCTATTAGATCATGGCTCATCTTTAATCTCAATTTTCGCTACGTGTTAAACACTATAGGGGAATGTCCTGTTCTGTATTTTAAAGTACAAGTTGTCTACAAAAATGTTAGTCAATGTTACTTTAAGTTTATCTGTTGCAGTAAAAGTTGTGAAACTTGAAATCTTGTTACGTGATCCTTTAAGATATTTACTGGAAATTCAGATTTATTTCCATAAATCATGGGTCTCCATAGAGCTCATGGGAATTCAAAGGATAATCTGAATGGCAAACTCATTCCTTCCCCTGTCCATATTTCTCTTTTCTTTGGCAATTTTAACTTATTCAAATGTATTAACTCCATGATTTGAAATCTAAGAAAAAGAAGAAAAGACAGTAAGGAGAATAAGAAAAGTGACAGGCAGAGAAAATAAAGAGCCAGAGTTAGATAAGGACCGAGCAAAAAAAAGTAGGAAAGGGAAAAGAAATGTTAAAAGTGCCCATCTTAATGTTTTATACCTGAATTTTCAGAGCATTTGAAACAAAATGGATGAATAGTTGCACAGATAGATGTAAAGGTATATGATATAGTTGGCATTATGGGGACATAGCTCAAATGTGAGCAAGGATGAGGGCTATTCAGTGTTTAGGAAGGACAGACAGAAAGGAAAAGGTGGTGGAATTGCATTGCTGATTAAAGATAATACTGATACGATATTGAGGAAAGATATTAGCATAGATGATATGGAGTCCATATGGATCAAGTTCAGAAACAACAAGGGGCAAAAAACATTGGTGGGGGTGGTATACCAAACTGTGTGGAAATGTTGGGAAAAGCATTACACAGGAAATCAGAGATGCATGTGTTAAAGGAACATCTGTAATTATGGATGATTTTACTCTGCATATAGATTGGGAGAGTCAAATCAGTCACAGTACAATAGAGGAGGAATTTCTGGAGTGTATATGGGATGGTTTTCTGTAGCAATACATTGAGGAACCAACAAGGGAACAGACCATCTTGGACTGGGTATTGTGCAATGAGAAAAGATTAGTTGGCAACTTTGTTGTGAGACAACTCTTGGGGACGAGTGACTATAATTTGGTAGAATTCTTTGTCAAGGTGGATAATGATGTAGTTGATTCTGAGACCAGGGTCCTGAATCTCAATAAAGATAACTATGATGGTATGAGGCATGAATTGGTCATGATGAACTGGGAAACATTACTGAAAGGAAAGCCAGTGGACAAGCAATGGTGGCATTTAAAGAACGAATAGGTGAACGCCAGAAGTTGTTTATTCCTCTTCGGCGCAAGAGTGGTTAGAGAATTGTGGCCAAACCATGGCTTACAAGGGAAATTAGAGATAGTATTAGATTCAAGGAAGAAGCATATAAATTGGCAACAAAACCAATAGGCTTGAGGATTGGGAGCAATTTAAAATTCAGCGAAGGAGAACCAAGAGATTGATCAAGAAGGAAAAATAGAGTATGAAAATAAGCTAAGGGGAACATAAAAACTGAACATAAAAGTTTCTATAGATGTATAAAGAGAAAAAGATTGACAAAAATTTGTCAAATGTAGGCCCTTTGAGTCAGAAATAGGAGAACTTATAACGGGGAATAAGGAAATGACCAAGGAATTAAATTTGTACTTTGCTTCAGTCTTCACAAAGGAAGATATGAATAATGTACCAGAAGTTCTGAAAGAAACAAGTTTTAGTGAGAAGCTGAAGGAAATCAGCATTAGTAGACAAATGGTCTTAGGGAAATTGATAGGATTGAAGGTGGATAAATCTCCAGGACCTGATAATCTTCATCCCAGAGTACTTAAAGAAGTGGCCCTGGAAATAGTAGATAGTAAATTCTTTGGACTCTGTATTGGTTCCTACAGATTGGAGGTTAGCTAATATAAGCCCACTATTCAAAAAGGGAAATAGAGAGAAAACAGGGAACTATCGACCACTGAGCCTAATGTTAGTACTGGGGAAGCTGCTAGAATCTTTTATCAAGGATTTCATAACTGAGCATCTGGAAGGCAGTGGTAGAATCAGACAAAGTCAGCATGGAGTCACAAAAGGGAAGTCATACTTGACAAATCTATAGGAATTTTATTGGATAGTTAGGAGCTTTTTCCCAGGGTGGAAGAGTCAATTACTAGAGGGCACAGGTTTAAGGTGCAAGGGGCAAGGGCTAAAGGAGACGTACGAGGCAAGTATTTTACACGGTGAATGGTGGGTACCTGGAACTTGCTGCCCGGGGAGCTTTAAAGGAAATTGATGGGATTGAAGCAGTGGAAACAGGTACAATCATGACTTTTAAGGTGTATCTTGACAAATACATGAATAGGATGGGTATGGAGGGATATGGTCCCCGGAAAGGTAGGGGGTTTTAGTTCAGTCTGGCAGCATGGTTGGTGCGGGCTTGGAGAGCCGAAGGGCTTGTTCCTGTGCTGTAATTTTCTTTGTTTTTGTTCTTTGAGGATGTAACGAATAGAGCTTACTGAGAAGAACCAGTGGATGTGGTTTATTTAGGTTTTCAGAAGGCTTTTGAAAAGGTCTCACATAAAACAGTAAAACGTAAAGTTAAAGTACTTGGGATTGCAGATAACGTATTGAGATGGACAGAAAGCTAGTTAGCAGACAGGAAGCAAAGAGTTGGCATAAATGGGTCTTTTTCTGATTGGCAGTCAGTGACTAGTGGGGTTCCACAAAGGCTCTGTGATAGGACTCCAACTGTTCACATTATATAGAATCACAGAATCCCTACAGTGCAGAAGGAAGCTATTCGGCCCATTGAGTTTTCCCTGTCCCCATAACCCTATACATTTATTCTGGCAAGTCCCCCTGATACTAAAGGGCAATTTAGCATGGCCAATCCACTTAACCTGCACATCTTTGGACTGTAGGAGGAAACTGGAACACCCAGAGGAAACCCACGCAGACATGGGGAAATATGCAAACTCCAACCAGACAATAACCCAAGCCAGGAATCGAACCCTCTGGCACTGTGATGCAGCAGTGCTAACCACTATGCCACCTTTTATTAATGATTTGGAAGAAGGAACTGAATGTATTATCTCCAAATTTGCAAATAATACAAAGTTGGGTGGGAGGTTGAGCTGTGAGGTGGATGCAGAAATGCTTCAGCGGGATTTGGACAGTCTGAGTGTGTGAGCATCTGCATGGTAGATACAGTATAATGTGGATAAATGAGGTTATCACTTCGGTAGCAATAATAGGAAGACAGTTTATTACTTGGGTGTAAATTGCGAGAGATGATTACTCAGCGAGACCTTGGTGTCCTGGTGCATCAGTTGCTGAAAGTAAGCACACAGATACAGCAAGCAATAAAGAAGGCAAATGGTATGTTACTTTCATACCGAGAGGCTTTGAGTATATGGATAGGGATGTTTTGCTGCAATTTTATAGGGTGTTGGTGAGGCCATGCCTGGAGTATTGTGTGCAGTTTTGGTGTCCTTATCTGGGGAAGGATGTGCTTGCTATTGAGGGAGTACAGCGAAGGTTTACCAGGCTGATTTCTGGGATGGCAAATCTGTCATACGTAGAGAGACTAAGTTAGTTAGGATTATATTCACTGGAGTTTCGAAGAGTGAGCAGATCTCACAGAAACTTATAAATTCTAACAGGTTTACATAGAACATAGAACATTACAGCGCAGAACAGGCCCTTCGGCCCACGATGTTGCGCCGACCAGTTACAAAAACAATGACCCACTAGCCTATACCAATCCCTTTTCGTCCATAAACCTATCCAGAGATCTCTTAAACGCCCCCAAACTAGACGCATTTACAACTGCAGCAGGCAGGGCATTCCAATCCCTCACCACCCGCTGGGTAAAGAACCTACCCCTGACATCCGTCCTGTAGCTACCCCCCCTTAATTTAAAGCCATGCCCCCTCGTGCTAGCTTTCTCCATCCGAGGAAAAAGGCTATCACTATCCACCCTATCTAAACCTCTAATCATCTTATATGTTTCAATAAGATCCCCTCTTAGCCGCCTTCTTTCCAACGAAAACAACCCTAGATCCCTCAGTCTCTCCTCATAGGACCTCCCCACCATACCAGGCAACATCCTAGTAAACCTCCTCTGCACCCTCTCCAACGTCTCCACATCCTTCTTGTAATGCGGGGACCAGAACTGCACACAGTACTCCAAGTGCGGCCGCACTAGAGTAGTGTACAGTTGCAACATTACACTGCGACTCCTAAATTCAATCCCCCTACCAATAAACGCCAAGACACCGTACGTTTAGACAGGGTAGATTTGGAAAGGATGTTCCCAATGATGGGGGAGTCCATAACTAGGGGGTCATAATTTGAGGATAAAGGATAAACTTTTTAGGACTGAGGTGAGGAGAAATGTCTTCATCCAGAGGGCGGTGAGTGTGTGGAATTCACTACCATAGAATGTGGCCAAAACGTTATCTGATTTCAAGAAGAAATTAGACATAGCTCTTGGGGCTACAGGCATAAAAGGATATGCGTGGAAGGGGAGATCAAGCGATTGAATTTGATGATCAGTCATGATCAAAATGAATGGCAGAGCAGGCTTGAATGGCAGAATAGCTTCTAATTTCTATGTTTCTTTGATCAGCAGTAAGCCCTTGCTTAAAGTTGCCTTGTCTTTTAAAATCATTTATTCTTGAGCCCGTTTTTCTAATTTGTGCTGTTTTATCCATTTTCACATTCTTTCTGTGCATCATTGGCTCTGGAGTTGTGCATCATTACACCCATCACACATTGTCACAGTCATTGGCAGAGCAATAAAACAGGGCTGTGTTGGGAAGTTTGTCTGCAACCTCAGGTATTGGAGCTTCCCAGAACTGCCCTGCTCCACACCCACTCATTGACTCACTCTGTCCCCAATCAGCATTGCACTCTGATCCCACCTGACGCCTTGCTCCAGTCTTGCTTGACATCATACGTTAGCCCTATTTGGTACTGCGCTGCTGTTCTACTTGCCCACCCCACTTACTATCTCACTCCTACCACGTGCTACCACTTTGCCACTGCCCTCTCGCTGCCTCGCCCCTGACCCGCTCGCTGCCTTGCCCCTGCCCCACTCGCTGCCTCACTCTTGCCCTAGTCACTCCTGCGCTGCTCACTGCCTTGCTCCTACCTACTTACAGCTCAATGATATGCCATTCGTCACTCTACCCCAAATGGCGATTTGATTTATTATTTCCACATCCAGGTAACAGAGACTAAGGAGAGGCTCAATGTGGTTTGGGAAGAGACAGTGGGGATCAACGAAGAGACTCACTGGGGAACACATCTCCATTTATTTACTAATTAGCTTGTGAAAATCTGATTAGGATCATGGAAAAAATTCACTTAAAACTGAAAGAATTCACTTAAGACTGGTTAGCTTAAAGTCACACTTTTAAAGAACATGACAAGAACTATCACCAAGGGATTTCAGGCAGGCTGAGTGGGCAAAAATTGGCAGAGAATGATGTGGGAAATGGGAATTTGTTCACTTTGACCAGAAGAGTAGAAAAGCAGTATGCTACTTGCGTGGAGAGAGACTGGAGAACTGGATAGTACAGAGGGATCTGGGTGTCCTCATACCTAAATCATGTAAAGTTAGCATGCAGGTTCAGAAGTAATTAGGCAGACAAATGAAATACTGACATTTATTTCAAGAGGAATGGAATATAAAAATAGGGAAATTTTACTGCAGCTGTACAGGGTCTTGGTGAGACCACATCTGGAGTAGCGTGTGCAGTTCCAGTCTCCTTATTTTAAAATTATGCAATTGCATTGGTAGAGTTCTAAGAAACTTCACTCAACTCATTCCTGGGTTGTCGGGCATACCTTATGAAGAGAAGTTGAACAGGTGGGGCCTATACTCACTGGAGTTTAGATGAATGAGATGTGATCTTATTGAAACATGTAAGATCCTGACGGGATTTGAAAGGATAGAAACCGGGAGGATGTTTCGACTTGTGGGAGAGACTGTAACTAGGGGACACAGATTAAGAATATAATGGTTCCACCATTTAAAATGGCACTAAGGAAAATTATTTTCTCTCATTAGTCTGTGGAATTCTCTTCCCCAGAAAGCAGTGGAAGCTGGGTCATCGAACTTATTCAAGGTGGAATTTGACAGACAAGAGAGAGAAGGGTTTTGGAGGGAAGTCAGGATAGTGGAGTTTGAGGCCACCACCTGATCAGCCATGATGTTACCAAATGGCAGAGTAAGCTCAAAGGATGAATGGCCCGCTCCTACTCATAAGTCACATGTTCCTATGACATTAAGTGAAGAATTACTATAGCTTCTCCCATACATTGATCTCAGTATTGCATTATATCAGGTCAGATTTCAAACCATCTTTATATCCCTTTCTCTGGCTGTCAACATTCCTGCAGTCAAACTAAAAGCAACGTACTAAGGATGCTGAAGATCTGAAATAAAAACAGAGTGCTGGAAATGCGCAGCAGCAGATCTGGCAGCATCTGTAGTGAGAAAAACACTGTTAATTTTTCGAGGCCAATCTGACCATTTTTGAACTAAGTTGCGAGGAACAGTAATGTTGCACTGAGTTCTCTCTCCACGGATGCTGCCAGACCTGCTGAGCAGTTCCAGCGCTCTCTGTTTTTACTCCTATGGCTGGAGCTCAGCTCCATTTTGGAAGTTACATAACATATAGCTAATAATTGTGCTTCCTGACCGAAAATACATCCGAGAATGAGATAATTCAAATGTAACAACCGAAATAAGAAATAACTGAAAGTTAGCACTAAAAGAAACAAAATACAAGGTAATACACGCACTAATTGAATTTGAATGAGAAAAAAGTTTTTATTTGAAGTGTATTCTTTCAAGTAATGTGGGCATCACTGGCAAGGTCAGCATTTGTTGCCCATCCGTATTACCCCTCAACTGAGTGACTTGCTCGGCCATTGCAGAGAGTAGTTAAAAGTCAACCACATTACTGTGGCTCTGGGGTCACATGTAGGCCACACCAGGTAAGGAAGCAGATTCCTTTCCCTAAAGAACATTAGTGAACCATCTGGATTTTTAAAAATGACAATCGATGATGGTTTCATGTCACCATTACAAGACTAGTTTCATATTCCAGATTTATTCACTGAAATTCCACCAACTGCTGTGGTGGGACGCGATTATGAGGCCATCCATTTAAAACTAAATTACATTTTTATGACCTTAAATTCTGGATATGTGTGTGTGTGTGTTTCAATTTTTATGAAAACCAATCTACTCAACTTTGTTTAAAGCCCAAAATGCACAACAATGTGGTGTGTGAGGGGTGAGGGAACTTAGGCTTCAAAATATTGGAAGGGTTATGGAGATCAGTAACACAAGATAAGGGTTTGATAGTACTGTCCAAGGTTTTCAAAATCTAATGCTCCTTAAGCAGAGGAACAAATTGGAAAACAGAGTCATGAAGATATTTAGCACGGACACAGGCCCTTTGGCCCAACTCATCCATGTGACCAGGTTTCCTAAACTGAACTAGTCCCATTTGCCTGCGTTTGGCCCATATCCCTCTGAACCTTTAATATCCGTACACCATTTAATATCCGTACAAATGTCTTTTAAATGCTATAATTGTACCCGCCTCTACCACCTCTTCTGGCAATTCGTTCCAAAAACACACCACCCTCTGTGTGAAAAAGCTGCTCTCAGTTCCCTTTCAAATCTTTCCCCTCTCAGCTTAAACCTATGCCCTTTGTTTTGGACTTCTCTACCCTGAGAAAGATCTTGGCTATTCACCTGATCTATGGCCCTCATGATTTTATAAACCTCGAAACCTTCCTCTAATCCTCCTACTCTCCAGAGTAAAAAGTCCCAGCCCATCCAGTCTCTCTTTGTAATTCAAACCTTCCATTCCTGGTAACATCCTTGTAAATCTTTTTTGCACCCTTTCCAGTTTAATAACATCCTTCCGATAGCAGGGTGCCAAGATTTGCGTGCAGTACTTCAAATGTGGTCTCACCAATAGCTTATACAGTTGTAATATAACATCCCAACTCAATGTATTCAATGCTCTGACTAATGAAGGCAAGTGTGCCAAACACCTTCTTTACCACCTTGTCTACCTCTTACACCACTTTCAAGGAACTACGTACCTGCACCCCTAGGTCTCTCAGTTTGACAACACTTCCTGGGACCCTGCCATTAACTGTGTAAGTCCTGCCCTGATTTGTCTTACCAAAACGCAACACCTCACATTTATCTGAATTAAACTCCATGTGCCATTCCTCAGCCCACTGGCTCAGTTGATCAAGATCCCGTTGTAGCCTTAGATAATCTTCTTCACTATCCACTACACCACCAATTTTGTTGTCATCCGCAAACTTACTAACCATGCCTCCTATAGTCTCATCTAAATCATTTATACAAGTGACAAACAACAGTGGACTCAGTGGACTCCCTGTGGCATACTGCTAGTCACATGCCTCCAGTCTGAAAAACAACCCTCTACCATACCCTCTGTATCCAGTTGGTTAGTTCTCCATGAATCCCATGTGATTTAACCTTACTGACCAGTTTACCATGCAGTACCTTGTTGAAGGTCTTGCTAAAGAAACAAAGAAAATTACAGCACAGAAACAGGTCCTTTGGCCTTCCATCTTGCAGCGTCCATAGAACCATAGAAATTTACAGCTCAGAAACAGGCCTTTTGGCCCTTCTTGTCTGTGCCAAACCATTTTTTCCCGAGACCCACTGACCTACACTTGGACCATATCCCTCCACAGCCCTCTCATCCATGAACCCGTCCAAGTTTACCTTAAATGTTAAAAGTGACCCCGCATTTACCACTTTATCCGGCAGCTCATTCCACACTCCCACCACTCTCTGCATGAAGAATCCTCCCTAATATTCCCTTTAAACTTTTCTCCTTTCACCCTTAACCCATGCCCTCTGGTTTTTTTCTCCCCTAGCCTCAGTGGAAAAAGCCTGCTTGCATTCACTCTATCTATACCCATCAAAATCTTATACACCTCTACCAAATCTCCCTTCATTCTTCTACACTCCAGGCAATAAAGTCCTAACCTATTCAATCTCTCTCTGTAACTCAGCTTCTCAAGTCCCGGTAACATCCTTGTGAACCTTCTCTGCACTCTTTCAACCTTATTTACATCCTTCCTGTAACTAGGTGACCAAAAACTGTACACAATACTCTAAATTCGGCCTCACCAATGCCTTATATAACCTTACCATAACACTCCAACTTTTATACTTGATACTCCGATTTATAAAGGCCAATGTACCAAAAGCACTCTTTACGATCCTATCCACCAGTGATGTCACTTTTAGGGAATTCTGTACATGTATTCCCAGATCCCTCTGTTCAACTGCACTCTTCAGAGTCCTACCATTTACCCTGTACGTTCTACTTTGGTTTGTCCTTCCAAAGTGCAATACCTCACACTTGTCTGCATTAAATTCCATTTGCCATTTTTCAGCCCATTTTTCTAGTTGGTCCAAATCCCTCCGCAAGCTTTGAAAACCTTCCTCCTTGTCCACTACGCCTCCAATCTTTGTATCATCAGCAAGTCTGCTGATCCAATTTACTACATTATCATCCAGATCATTGATATAGATGACAAACAACAATGGACCCAACACCGATCCGGCACTCCACTAGTCACAGGCCTCCACTCAGAGAAGCAGTCCTCCACAATCATTCTGGCTTCTTCCATTGAACCAGTGTCTAATCCAATTTACTACCTCCTCATGTATACCTAGTGACTGAACCTTCCTAACTAACCCCCCATGAGGGAACTTGTCAAAGGCCTTGCTGAAATCCAGGTAGACAACATCCACCACCTTCCCTTCATCCACTTTCCTGGTAACCTCTTCGAAAAACTCCAACAGATTGGTCAAACATGACCTACCACGCACAAAGCCATGTTGACTCTCCCTAATAAGTCCCTGTCTATCCAAATATTTGTAGATCCTATCCCTTATCACGCCTTCCAATAACTTGCCCACCACCAACGTCAAACTTATTGGCCTATAATTTCCCGGATTTCTTTTGGAACCTTTTTTAAACAACGGAACAACATGAACCACCCTCCAATCATCTGGCACCTCCCCCATGAATACTGACATTTTAAATATGTCTGCAAGGCCCCTGCAAGTTCAACACTAACCTCCCTCAAGGTCCAAGGGAATACCCTGTCCAGTCTTGGGGATTTATCACTCTGATTTGCCTCAAGACAGCCAGCACCTCCTCCCCTTTAATCTGTAAAGACCTCTCTACCTGTTTGCCCTATTTCTGTAAACTCCATGCCCGTTTCCTCAGTAAATACAGATGCAAAAAACCCATGTCGTGTCTCCCCCATCTCTTTTGGTCCCATACACAGTCTACCACTCTGGTCTTCAAGAGGACCAATTTTATCCCTCACTATCCTTTTGATCCTTACATACCTACAGAAGCTCTTTGGATTTTCCTTCACTCTGTCTGCCAACGCAACCTCATGTCTTCTTTTAGCCCTCCTGATTTCCCTCTTAAGTAGCTTCTTGCATTTTTTATACTCCTCGAGCATCTGATCCATTCCTTGCTGCCTGCACATTTCATACAACTCTCTCTTCCTCTTAATCAGTGTTACAATCTCTCTTGAGAACCAAGGTTCCTTATTCCTTTTTACTTTGCCTTTAATCCTGACAGGAACATACAAACTCTGCACTCTCAAAATTTCTCCTTTGAAGGCCTCCCACTTTCCATTTACGTCCTTACCAGAGAATAGCCTGTGCCAATCCACACTTCCCAGATCCCTTCTCATTTCATCAAGTTTGGCCTTTTTCCAGTTCAGAACTTCAACCTGAGGACCAGATCTATCCTTACCCATGATCACATTGAAACTAATGGCATTATGATCACTGGATCCAAAGTGTTTCCTCACATTCACATGCCCTAACTCATTTCCCAATAGGAGATCCAGTATCGCATCCTCTCTAGTTGGCACCTCTGTATACTGATATAGTAAATTCTCTTGAACACATTTTACAAACTCCAACCCATCTAAACCTTTAACAGTATGGGAGTCCCAATCTATTTGTGGAAAATTAAAATCCCCTACTATCACAACTTCGTGTTTCTTGCAGTTGTCTGCTATCTCTCTGTTGATTTGCTTCTCCAATTCTCGTTGACTATTGGGTGGTCTATAATACAACCCCATTAACGTGGTCCATGCTGCCCATCTGAAGTAAAGCCCCCTACCCTTAGGGGAATCATATCCCTCTACTCCCATCCTATTCATGTATTTATCCAAATGCCCCTTAAAGTCATTACTTGCCCCGGCACCCACCACCCTCTGTGTAAAAAACTTACCTCGTACATCTCCTCTAAACCTTGCTCCTCACATCTTAAACTTATGTCCCCTAACAAGTGAGTCTTCCAACCCACTGACCATCTACTCTGTCCATGCATTTCATAATCTTGTAGACTTCTAAAAGGTCGCCCTTCAACCTCTGTCGTTCCAGTGAGAATAAACAAAGTTTCTCCAACCTCTCCTCATAGCTAATGCCCCCATAACAGGCAACATCCTGGTAAATCTCTTCTGTACCCTTTCCAAAGCCTCCACATCTTTCTGGTAGTGTGATGACCAGAATTGAACTCTATATTCCAAGTGCAGCCTAACTAAGATCCTATAAAACTGCATAAAGTCCATGTAGACAACATCTACTGCACTGCCCTCAACTATTTTCTTCATCATCCCTTTGAAAAACCCTTACCAAATTTGAAAGGCACGATTTCTCATGCACAAAGCCATGCTGACTGTCTCTAATCAGTCCTTGCCTTTCCAAATTGCTGTAGATCCTGTCTCTTAGAATCCCCTCCAACAACTTACCCACCACTGACATTAGGCCCACCGGTCTGTAGTTCCTTGGCTTTACCCTGCTGCCTTTCTTACATAATGGCACAACATTTGCCTCCCTCTTGTCTTCTGGCACCTCACCCTTGGCAAACAATCTCCCCAAACATAGCAGAAAATAAATTTATGGTGTTAGGCACAGCAAATAAATAGCTGTCTTTTTGACTAATTAAAAAAATCACATATATAAGGAATAACTGGTACTTACAAAGCTTGTATCAAAATGATCCAAATATTGAAGAGTTTGTAGAAAGGAGCATCTTAGCCTTTCTGTTACTCCGCTGATCTATGAATTGTCATTGTTTCAATGCTTTCCCAACCACAATAGAAAAAGCTGATCCACTGCTCACCTGTGTGTGTTCTTCGATGTATGGCCAAGAAGTGGTGATTTTTAAACATTTTGTCACAGTCTTCACATCTGGCCTCCACATCTGGGTACTTTCTCTTCCTCCCTCGCTTCCTCACTTCCTCCTGTTCCTCATCTACTATGCCAAGCTTGTACCCTATTAACTTAATAGGTCTTTGAATTCTACGGTTGCTATAGCGGCTGCGACTCACCACTAACTTATGTTCACAGCCGTCTTCTGTCTGAGAAGCTGCTTCAGAGCCACTTTCACAACAGGTTGCTGGTTCTGATGCCTTCCAGCTTTGGCTCCCTTCACTCACTTTACAATGAGCTTCCTCTGCAGGTGCTTCAAATGTGCTTTGATGTTCCTGTGGCCCAGTTGGAGTCCCGTCATTAACTTCATTCCTTCCTGCTTGTACCTGTTCACATTTCCGAGGCCTCCCCCTCTTGCGTTTTGGCTTTGAGGGTTGATCACCATTAGCACTGGGTTCCATGACAACCACTTTAATTCCATTAGAAGCCAGTGATACCTTAACCTGTAAATGGTTATCCTGATAGTCTGAGTATGCCTTGATCAAATCATTCACTTTCAGAACCTGGGCAGTGGTCACAATGTGTTCAATGGACTTTTCAGTGACTTTCAGGCGACCAGTGTATATGAATTCCAGCACAGCACTGAAAGTATCTGCAGCCATTCCGTTCAGCACGCAGACAGTCTGGCCTTGCTGGTTCTCATCAGCAAACATCAGAGAGAAATACTCACTGCTCGCAGCAAGCAGTGCTTTGTGCGCTTTGAAGTGAACATCCTCAGCAATTAACGTGATATCGCACAAGAAATTTCTTTTCCTTTGTTCTTCAAAGTTAGTTAGGACAGTGTCTTTGTGAGTCTTAGATTGGATGAAAAGAGGAGGAGGAGGAGGTGGGGCACTAGGCAATGTCTCAGCCATCTCACTGATACTCAGTCAAACATATTCCCTGGCATATCTGCAAATGAAAGAAAAAAGTAATAAATAAGTATTGACAATAGGGATTTTCAATATTGGATTCTGATTCAGCATTACAGATCTCAGATCATATTTGTTTGTTCTTTTTTTCCCCCTGGAAACAATGTGGTGTAGGAAGGCTTTTTATATGTTAGCTAATACAATCATCTCAAATTGTTCTTTCCCTCTGTAGCAGTCCCACAATCACCAGTACTTCATCCGTTTTTATGGCTGAACATGCTTCCTCCAGACACAACCTCAAACTCGAAGGAACAAAAATTCTGTATCTTTATGGATGGGTATTTCTCATAGTTCAAAATTGCATGTTTTCAACATTGGAATTTCACTAAATATTATGCTTTCCTGAAATCCTAGTGACAAATATGTACATTTCGTAAACGTACATGCAACAAAATCATATGTCTTTCAGTAATCCACTGGATGACCAACTATGATGTTAAACTCCAAACATAAGTTTTGAAATAATCAAATAGGCATTTCAGTAAGTGAATCTAAATCCCCTTGTTCAATATCCCTCAATCACTGGAGCCTGGCAGTTTCAATCAACTCTGTCCCATCCTTTCAAAATTTAAATACCTCTAACAAATTATCCCTTCATGCTGTGTTCTTAATAAAAACAGACTAGTCTTCTATTTGCCTGTGCCAGGCAACCTCCTTGTCTGTACTACCTCTATTGCCTCAATGACTCCCTAGTGTGCAGCCTAAAACATGTCACTCCAAAGTTAGTCTTACTGTTGTTTTACATAGATTTACCACTACTGCTTGAGTACTTCATTTTGTACTTTTCGCGGTAAAATCAAGTATTCCATAGAATACTTACAGTGCAGAAATAGGCTATCCGGCCCATTGAGCATCCCACCCAGGCCCTGCCGTCCTTGCTATCCTCATAATCCTGTGTGTTTACGGCCTAACCTACACCAAAGGGACAATTTCTCATGGTCAATCCACCTAACTCTCATAACTTTGGACTGTGGGAGGAAATCAGAGCACCCAGAGGAAACCCACACAGATGCAGGGAGGACATGCAAACTCCACATAGTCCAAACTCCACAAAGCCGGAATTGAAACCTGGTTCTTGGTGCTGTAAGGCATCCTAAGTTTTGTTTTTACAGATAGGCCTTGCTCACTTCAGGTACTGCTTTTAAAGAATTAAGTATACCATCTCACATTTCCTCACTTTGGAATGCTATCTGCCTCTTTTTGCCCATTCCATATCACATCACTGTCACTTTATAGCTATTTTTGGTTCATAGAATTATTTACTGTACTTTCTATTTTATCACATTTTACAAATTTGGATTATCACTTCCTCTAAGCATACGTATTATCAAATCATTGACATATGCAATGAACAGAAGCAGGTCTATGTTGCCTGGTTAAAGACTTTCTCAAAGCCCACATACATCACATCCATTGCCTTTGTTTCACACATTTCCAATAGCTAACCCATTATAAATAAATTCTTGCAGCTATGACAAATAATCTCCAAGGTTAAAAATGCTTTGGCACTCTATTAGATAAGACTATATTTTATTATCTGAATTGGTGTTTCTGCAGGCGAGGGTCAAAGTTCTCACGTCCAACAAGTTGTTGACAGGAACACTTTCACATTAATTGTGAGGGACCTCCAGTCAAGATCATAGAAAATATAAGCCGAATAAAATAAATGCAACATTTTAGGTTAGTCCAATATTGAATCTAATCAAAAGTATAACATTATCTTGATTTTCTTACTGTAAGCACTTGCATCAGTTCCCAAAGACACCATTTTCATTATAGGATCTCTATTAATCACCTCTACTGGTGCCAAGCTCCTTCACTGTTGTTGGAACTGCATTCATCAAGCAAACTGGAAAATATTCCACCACATCCCTGTCTTGTGCCTTATAAATGGTGGACAGGCTTTGGGGAGTCACTTGATGAAGTTACTTATCACAGGATTCCCAGCCTCTGGCCTGCTCTTGTTGCCACAATAGCAGCACAGTTTGTGTTTCGTCTAAGACGTCTCGTCTAATATTAAAAAAAATTTAATGCAGCTGTTATCATGTCCTGAGCGAAAAACAGACCGCATATCTGACAAAATGTTCATTGTGTCTTCAAAACGTTAGCTGCTTGTTGACAACTCTTTCCATAACTTTAGGAAAGCAGGGTATAACCGAAATTTAGCATAATGCTAGGGCCGTACAACACGAAGGGTAACCCCAATGTGAAGATGGGACTTTATCTCCCCAACACTGTGGTAGTCTATTTTATCTTTACTTTCATGAACAGATGCATTAGCGATAGGTAGACTGATGAGAATAAGGTCAAATAGGTTTTTCCTTCTTGTTAACTCCCTTATCACCTGTTATGAACCCAGTCTAGCAGCTGTTTCCTTTAGGACTCAACCAGCTTGGTCAGTAGTGGTGCAACCAAGCCATTCTTGGTAGACAGTGAAGTCCCTAGAGTACATTCGTGCCCTTGCCACTCTCTGCACTTCTTCCAAGTGATGTTCAGCATGGAGGAGTAAAGGTAAAGTCACCAGTCACAAATGACCATAGTCTGCTCTCCCCTTTGATGGAGAGATAATGATTCATCTGCTGAGGGAGGTAATGGGTGAGGGCTTGTGCAATAAGTGAAAATCAGCCGGATGTTTCTGTGTCTATGTTTGATCTGATGTTATGATATTTCATGGAGTCTGCAATCAATGGTGAAGTCTCCCAGGGAAACTCCATGCCAACTGTATACCACTGTGCTGTTACCTCTGACACATCTGGTTGGTGGGACAGGACATACCCAGGAATGGCGGTGTCTGCATAGATTTCCTCCAGGTGCTCTGGTTTCCTCCCACAGTCTGAAAGACATATAAGTTAGATGCATCGGCCATGCTAAATTCTCCCTCAATGTGCCCAAACAGGCGCCGGAGTGTGGCGACTAGGGGATTTTCACAGTAACTTCATTGCAGTGTTAATGTAAGCCTACGTGTGACACTATATAAACTTAAACTTTATGCCATTTAAGAGTCAACTACTTTGCTGTGGTTCGGGTCACAGATAGGTCAGAGCCGATAGGGATGGCAGATTTTCATCTAAAGGACATAGTGAAGCAGATGGGTTGTGACAGTTGACAATGTTTTCATGGTCTTCATTACTACGACTAGCTTTTAATTCCAGATTCATTAATTGAATTCCACTAGCTGCCGTGATAGGATTTGAACCCATGACCTCAGAGTATTAGCCTAGGCCTCAGGATTGCTGGCCCACACCATTACCTCCACATAAAAACCAAAAAAGAACAATCCTTAAATTACTTAGGATAGGTAAAATTTTGAACAGTAAAGGAATTAAGAGTTATGGTGAGTGGGCGGCTAAGTGCATGAAAGAATCAGCCATGATCTTGTTGAATGACAGAGCGGGCTTGAGGGGGTCAGATGGCCGACTCCTGCTCTTAGTTCTTATGTTCTTAGGTGTACAGAGCTCAAGTGCACATTCAAGTATTTTGAAAATTCAATGAGGTGTCTGCCTCTGCCGCTTTTCAGACAGAGTTGCAGATGCGTGCCCCTGTTCCTCTACACTTCTATCATTTGTGTATTCTCTGTCTTGCTGAGGTTCTCCCTCTCTATTTCGCACGCTGGAATTCTACCATCCTGTCCACCACAAACTCGGAGCGAGGAGCGGACCAAGGCTAGGAATTTCCGGTCTTGCTCCAGCAAGGACATAAAATCCTGCCCACAATGTCTCTATCCGTTTTTCACTCTACTTATTTATCTTTATTCTCCTATACATTTGTCAGCCTCTCTTTATTTCCTGCTATTCATTTTCTCTCTGTATATTTATCTTTCTATCCATGTCTCTCTGTCTCTGTCTTATTAGTTTATTTACTAGTGTCACAAGTAGGCATCCATTAACACTGCAATAAAGTTACTGTGAAAAGCCCCTGTCACACGCTGTCAGTGAGGGGAGAGTTTGCTCTCGGTCTCTGCGCTGTCAGTGAGGGGAGAGTTTGCTCTCGGTCTCTGTGCTGTCAGTGTGTGAGGGGAGAGTTTGCTCTCGGTCTCTGTGCTGTCAGTGAGGGGAGAGTTTGCTCTCGGTCTCTGCGCTGTCAGTGTGTGAGGGGAGAGTTTGCTCTCGGTCTCTGTGCTGTCAGTGAGGGGAGAGTTTGCTCTCGGTCTCTGCGCTGTCAGTGTGTGAGGGGAGAGTTTGCTCTCGGTCTCTGCGCTGTCAGTGTGTGAGGGGAGAGTTTGCTCTCGGTCTCTGTGCTGTCAGTGTGTGAGGGGAGAGTTTGCTCTCGGTCTCTGTGCTGTCAGTGAGGGGAGAGTTTGCTCTCGGTCTCTGCGCTGTCAGTGAGGGGAGAGTTTGCTCTCGGTCTCTGTGCTGTCAGTGAGGGGAGAGTTTGCTCTCGGTCTCTGCGCTGTCAGTGTGTGAGGGGAGAGTTTGCTCTCGGTCTCTGCGCTGTCAGTGTGTGAGGGGAGAGTTTGCTCTCGGTCTCTGCGCTGTCAGTGTGTGAGGGGAGAGTTTGCTCTCGGTCTCTGCGCTGTCAGTGTGTGAGGGGAGAGTTTGCTCTCGGTCTCTGCGCTGTCAGTGAGGGGAGAGTTTGCTCTCGGTCTCTGCGCTGTCAGTGAGGGGAGAGTTTGCTCTCGGTCTCTGCGCTGTCAGTGAGGGGAGAGTTTGCTCTCGGTCTCTGCGCTGTCAGTGAGGGGAGAGTTTGCTCTCGGTCTCTGCGCTGTCAGTGAGGGGAGAGTTTGCTCTCGGTCTCTGCGCTGTCAGTGTGTGAGGGGAGAGTTTGCTCTCGGTCTCTGCACTGTCAGTGTGTGAGGGGAGAGTTTGCTCTCGGTCTCTGTGCTGTCCGTGTGTGAGGGGAGAGTTTGCTCTCGGTCTCTGCGCTGTCAGTGAGGGGAGAGTTTGCTCTCGGTCTCTGCGCTGTCAGTGAGGGGAGAGTTTGCTCTCGGTCTCTGCGCTGTCAGTGAGGGGAGAGTTTGCTCTCGGTCTCTGTGCTGTCAGTGTGTGAGGGGAGAGTTTGCTCTCGGTCTCTGCGCTGTCAGTGTGTGAGGGGAGAGTTTGCTCTCGGTCTCTGCGCTGTCAGTGTGTGAGGGGAGAGTTTGCTCTCGGTCTCTGCGCTGTCAGTGTGTGAGGGGAGAGTTTGCTCTCGGTCTCTGCGCTGTCAGTGTGTGAGGGGAGAGTTTGCTCTCGGTCTCTGCGCTGTCAGTGAGGGGAGAGTTTGCTCTCGGTCTCTGCGCTGTCAGTGTGTGAGGGGAGAGTTTGCTCTCGGTCTCTGCGCTGTCAGTGTGTGAGGGGAGAGTTTGCTCTCGGTCTCTGCGCTGTCAGTGTGTGAGGGGAGAGTTTGCTCTCGGTCTCTGCGCTGTCAGTGTGTGAGGGGAGAGTTTGCTCTCGGTCTCTGCGCTGTCAGTGTGTGAGGGGAGAGTTTGCTCTCGGTCTCTGTGCTGTCAGTGTGTGAGGGGAGAGTTTGCTCTCGGTCTCTGTGCTGTCAGTGTGTGAGGGGAGAGTTTGCTCTCGGTCTCTGCGCTGTCAGTGTGTGAGGGGAGAGTTTGCTCTCGGTCTCTGCGCTGTCAGTGTGTGAGGGGAGAGTTTGCTCTCGGTCTCTGTGCTGTCAGTGTGTGAGGGGAGAGTTTGCTCTCGGTCTCTGCGCTGTCAGTGTGTGAGGGGAGAGTTTGCTCTCGGTCTCTGCGCTGTCAGTGTGTGAGGGGAGAGTTTGCTCTCGGTCTCTGTGCTGTCAGTGAGGGGAGAGTTTGCTCTCGGTCTCTGCGCTGTCAGTGTGTGAGGGGAGAGTTTGCTCTCGGTCTCTGCGCTGTCAGTGTGTGAGGGGAGAGTTTGCTCTCGGTCTCTGCGCTGTCAGTGTGTGAGGGGAGAGTTTGCTCTCGGTCTCTGCGCTGTCAGTGTGTGAGGGGAGAGTTTGCTCTCGGTCTCTGTGCTGTCAGTGTGTGAGGGGAGAGTTTGCTCTCAGCGCCGGCGCTATCGCTGCGCGCGGGGGGAGCGGCCTCGCGGGTCGGTGGAAGGCGATGGGGGGGTTCGGCAGCGCGCGCGCTCGACCGTTAACGGTCGGATTTGAAACGTTCCGCTGCTCGAGCTTACCCGCGCGACATAACAAGATGGCGGCTGGCTCCGGAACAGAGTCTCGCGAGACCGAGGAGCTTACCGCCTGTCAGCCGCAGGGGGCAGCAGGGAGCAGAGCGGTGTGAGTGGAGCTGCTTCACCGGGGGCACGACCTGGTGGGCAGCCGTGCGGCACATAGTGGGGCAGGTCATAGCGATAAAATCACTGCCTGGCAATTGACAGGGCGATCCCAGAGTGCAAACCACCCCACGTCAACTTTCAGCCTTGTGACTCTCCAGAAAGCGCATGTAGTAGAATGGCAACAACTTTTATCCCCCATATTCTGCAGCATATTCCCCCAGTGCCCACTCTCTACATTTGTGCGCCTCCACACCTTATACCAGGCCTCAACATCATCACACAGTTATCCAGGAGCATTCTGATTTGCTGAGAAAACAGGCATTTTTGATTAATCCATTTCCTGCACAAGCTAAATCCTGTTTTTTAAATTTATGTTCATTTGTGGGGATATGGGCATCACTGCTCTTGTTTGCATTCCTAATTGCCCTTGAACTGCCCATTTCAGAGTCACATGTTGGCCAGATTTGTTTCATTAATGCCCCCTAAAGGACATTAGTCAACCAAGTGGGATTTAATGTCTCTGAGCGGATAGGAGGCATATTAAAGAGGGAAGGTGATCAAACCGATGTCATTGTACACATTGGTGAAAATGACATAGGTAGAAAGAGCAGGGCGATCCTACGAGAGCAATTCAGGGAGTTGGGTGCGAGGCTAAAAAGTAGGGCCTCTAGGGTAGGAATCTCTGGACTGCTCCCAGTGCCCTGTGCTAGTAAGGCCAGGAACAGGGGGATTGTATATTTGAACGCGTGGCTAAAGGACTGGTGCAGGACGGAGGGTTTCAAATTTGTGGATATCTTCAAGCGAGGATGGCACCTGTACAAGAAGAACGGGTTACACCTAACTTGGAAGGGCACCAATATCCTGGCTGGGAGTTTTGCTGGAGTGTTTCAGGAGGGTTTAAACTAATGTGGCAGGGGGGTGGGGATCAAAACAGTAGGCCAGTAAGCACAGAGGCTGGCGACGAGCTTGGGGCCAGGACAAGGCTAGCTAAGAAGAAGTGCATTCTGGAGGAGAATGACCTAAGTGGGCCTGCAGGTCTGGAGTGCATCTGCTTCAATGCAAGGAGTGTAACAGGTAAGACAGACAAACTTAGGGCCTTAATGCTTACGCGAAATTTGGATGTGGTTGCGGGGACAGAGACTTGGTTAAAAGAAGGACATGACTGGCAGCTGAATATTCCGGAGTATAAGTGTTTTAGGCGAGACAGAGGAGGTGCTAAAAGAGGTGGGGGAGTAGTGATATTAGTTAGGGAGCATATTACAGTAGTGCAGAGGGTGGACAATTTAGAGGGGTCATGTAACAAGTCACTGTGAGTGGAGCTCAGAAACAGGAAGGGTGCAATCACTATGCTGGGGGTGTACTACAGGCCACTCAACAGCACACAGGAATGGATATTTAAGGAGATTCTGGATAGGTGCAGAAAAAATAGGTTTGTTCTAGTGGGAGACTTTAATTTCCCTGGTATAGACTGGAAAGTGCTTACGTCTGGGGGTCTGGACAGTAAGGAACTTGTAAAATGCGTACAGGAAGGTTCTTTGGAACAAAATATGTAGATAGCCCAACTAGAGAGGGGGCTATACTGGACCTAATACTGGGAAATGAGCTTGGTCAGGTCATCAAAGTTTCAGTAGGGGAACATATGGCAAATTGTGACCACGATTCTTTTAACTTTAGGATAGTAATGGACAAGGATGAGTGTTGTCCTACAGGTGGGGTGCTAAATTGGGGGAAGGCTAACTATAGTCGGATTAGACAGGAATTTGTGGCTGTTGATTGGGAGAGTCTGTTCGAGGGTAAATCCACATCTGGCATGTGGGAGTCTTTTAAGCAGCAGTTGGTGGGGCTGCAGGACAGGCATGTGCCTGTAAAAATGAAGGATAGGAAAGGTAGGATTCGAGAGCCGTGGATAACCAGGGAAATTGAGGATCTGATCAAAAAGAAAAGAGAGGCTTACATTAGGTCCAGGCAACTAAAAACAGACAGAGCACTAGAGGACTACAGAGAAAGTAGGAAAGAATTCAAACGGGGATTTAGAAGGGCAAAAAGGAATGTTCTTGGCAGACAGGATTAAGGAGAATCTGAAGGCATTTATTCATACGTTAGGAACAAAAGAGTTGTCAAGGAAAAAATCAGACCTCTCAGGGACAATGGAGGTGAATTATGCTTAAAGGAAGTAGGGGAGATCCTAAATAAATATTTTGCGTCAGTATTCACAAAGGAGAGGGATGTGTTGACCCGTTAGAGAAAATCTCCATTACAAGGGAGGAAGTGTTAGGTTTTTTAGGGAACATTAAAACTGACAAATCCCAAGGGCCTGATGGCATCTATCCTAGACTGCTCAAGGAGACAAGAGATGAAATTGCTGGGCCTCTGACAGAAATCTTTGCCTCTTCATTGGACACAGGTGAGGTCCCTGAGGATTGGAGAATAGCGAATGTGGTACCATTATTTAAGAAGGGTAGCAAGGATAACCCGGGTAATTATAGGCTGGTGAGCTTGACGTCGATGGTAGGGAAATTGTTGGAGACGATTCTTAGAGATAGCACATTTAGAATGGAATAATCTCATTAGTGATAGACAGCATGGTTTTGTAAGAGGGAGGTCATGCCTCACAAATTTGGTGGAGTTTTTTGAGGAGGTGACAAAAACGGTTGACGAGGGAAGGGCCGTGAATGTTGTCTATATGGATTTCAGTAAGGCGTTTGACAAAGTCCCTCATAGCAGGTTGGTGAAAAAGGTTAAATCTCATGGGATAAAAGGAGAGGTGGCTAGATGGGTAGAGAACTGGCTTGGCCACAGGAGAGAGGGTAGCAGTGGTAGGGTCTTTTTCCGGCTGGAGGTCTGTGACCAGTGGTGTTCCGCAGGGCTCTGTACTGGGACCTCTGCTATTTGTGATATATATAAATGATTTGGAAGAAGGTGTAACTGATGTGATCAGTAAGTTTGCGGATGACACGAAGATGGCTAGACTTGCGGATAGTGATGAACATTGTCGGAGAATACAGCAGGATATAGATAGGCTGGAAAATTGGGTGGAGAAATGGCAGACGGAATTTAATCCAGATAAATACGAAGTGATGCATTTTGGTAGGACTAATGTAGGGGGGAGTTATACAAATAAATGGCAGAACCATCAGAAGTATAAACACACAGAGGGACCTGAGTCCACAGTCCACAGATCCTTGAAGATGGCAGCACAAGTGGAGAAGGTGGTGAAGAAGGCATATGGCATGCTTGCCTTTATAGAACAGGGTATAGAGTATAAAAATTGGCATCTGATGTTACAGCTGTATAGAACGTTGGTTAGACCACATTTGGAGTACTGCGTCCAGTTCTGGTCGCCGCACTACCAGAAGAATGTGGAGGCTTTGGAGACAGTACGGAGAAGGTTTACTAGGATGTTGCCTGGTATGGAGGGTCTTAGCTATGAGGAGAGATTGGGTAAACTGGGGTTGTTCTCCCTGAAAAGGAGGAAGATGAGGGAAGACCTAATAGAGGTATATAAAATTATGAAGGGTATAGATAGGGTGAACAGTGGGAAGCTTTTTCCCAGGTCGGAGGTGACAAACACGAGGGGTCACAGGTTCAAGGTGAGGGGGCGAGGTTTAACTCAGATATCAGAGGGACGTATTTTACACAGAGGGTGGTGGGGGCCTGGAATGCAGTGCCAAGCAGAATGGTGGAGGCGGACACGCTGGGATCGTTTAAGACTTACCTGGATAGTCACATGAGCAGACTGGGAATGGAGGGATACGAAAGAATGGTCTATTTGGACCAATGAGCGGTGCAGGCTTCGAGGGCCGAAAGGCCTGTTTCCTGTGCTGTATCGTTCTTTGTTCTTTACCACAATGGTTTCATGAGGGAAGCGGATTTGCCACCCCTGTTTTTGGCAAGCAGGAATGGTGAAACGGCCAGAGAATCCAGTGGAAGTCCCAAAATGATTTTTACACTGGTGAGATTTCCAACTGAGATTGTTTCTGCCCCCTTGCCAGTGATGGCGGGGTTTAAAACATGTTTTGTAAAATGGGGAGCTGGCGAACAGAAACTGCCAAGTTCTGAGAGGGTTATATCCAGGCAATACCCCTTGGTATATGGTGGGAAAGTCTGACAGTGAAGCCAGCAAGATATGCCCACTTTTCCCCGAATTGGCACTTATAGAGTCATAGAGGTTTACAGCATGGAAACAGGCCCTTTGGCCCAACTTGTCCATGCCGCCTCTTTTTTTAACCTCTAAGCTAGTCCCAGTTGCCGGCATTTGGCCCATATGCCTCTATAGCCATCTTATCCATGTAACTTTTGAAATGCTTTCTAAAAGACAAAATTGTATCTGCATCTACTCTTACTTCTGGCAACTTGTTTCAGACGCTCAGCATCCTTGGTGGCGTTGCGGCAAATAAGGTCCAGGTGAAGGCTGGGATGAAAGCACTTTATCTGAATGCACGAAGCATTCGGAATAAAGTGGATGAGCTGGTGGCACAGATCAACACAAATGGATACGATCTGGTGGCCATTACAGAGATGTGGCTGCAGGGTGACAGGGACTGGGAGCTGAATGTACAGGGCTATCAAGTGTTTAGGAAGGATAGGCAGGAGGGAAAAGGGGGAGGGGGCGTAGCTCTGCTGATTAAGGATAGCATCACGGTGGTAACAAGGGATGATATTGGAGCCAAGGAGCAGAGGGTGGAATCGTTGTGGGTGGAGATTAGGAACAGCAAAGGGAGGAAGACGCTGGTGGGTGTCGTCTATAGGCCTCCGAATAATGATCTGGAGGTGGGGCGGGCTGTTAACGCGCAAATAAGTGCGGCGTGCAGGAATGGGACGGCCGTAGTTATGGGGGATTTCAATCTGCATATTGATTGGTCGACCCATGTTGGACGTGGGGGGCTCGAGAAAGAGTTCTTGGAATGCTGCCGGGATAGTTTCCTCGAACAGTGTGTGTTGGAGCCGACGAGGGAGCGAGCTATCTTGGATCTGGTGCTATGTAATGAAGCGGGTAGAATTAGGGACCTTGTGGTGAAGGATCCTCTTGGGGAGAGTGATCATTGTATGGTGGAGTTTCTGGTGCAGATGGAGGAGGAGAAAGTGGGTTCCCGGACACGCGTCCTTTGTTTGAATAGAGGGGAGTACGGTAGGATGAGAGAAGAATTAGCGAATGTGGACTGGGGAGCGCGTTGGAGGGAGGGTCTGTTGAGGAGCAGTGGAGGATCTTTAAGGAGATCTTTCTTGGTGCTCAGCGGAAATTTATTCCGATGGTCAAAAAGGACTGTAGGAGGAGAGGTATTAAGCCGTGGATAACGAAGGAGGTGAAGGAAAGTATTAAATTAAAAGCGGAGGCGTTTAGAGTAGCTAAGAGTAGTGGGCGAGAAGAGGATTGGGAGAGGTTTAGATGTCAACAAAGATTGACAAAGAAGTTGATAAAGAAGGGTAGGAGAAACTATGAAGCTGGGCTAGCGCTTAATATAAAAAAGGATAGCAAGAGTTTTTATAAATATATAAAAAGGAAGAGGCTGGCTAGGGTGAATGTTGGTCCTTTAGAGGATAAGAAAGGGGACCTAGTGGTAGGGGATGGGGATATGGCTAAGGTATTGAATAACTTTTTTGTTTCTGTCTTCACGGAGGAGGACGTGAATAATTTGCCGGGTGTTAGCGATGGAAAGGTGGTAGGACTGGAGGGTCTTAATGACATTACTGTTACTAGAGAGGTGGTGCTCGACAGACTGGAGGGGGCTGATTGTGGACAAGTCCCCAGGACCGGATGGAATGCATCCGAGGGTTCTGAAAGAAATGGCAGAGGTGATAGTGGATGCCTTGGTGGTTATTTTCCAGACGTCGCTGGATTCCGGGGAAGTGCCGGATGATTGGAAAACGGCTAATGTTACACCGTTGTTTAAGAAGGGTGCCAGGCAAAAGGCGGGGAATTATAGGCCGGTTAGTTTAACGTCTGTGGTAGGTAAAATGTTAGAATCTGTCATTAAGGAGGAAATTGCGAGTCATCTTGAAGGGAATTGCTTGATAGAGCAGACGCAGCACGGTTTCATTAAAGGGAAGTCGTGTCTGACAAATTTACTGGAGTTCTATGAGGATGTGTCTAGGGCAGTCGATAGAGGAGAGCCGGTGGATGTGGTCTTTCTAGATTTTCAGAAGGCGTTTGACAAAGTGCCTCACAAGAGGTTATTGCAGAAGGTCGAGTGTCATGGAGTTGGGGGTAGGGTGTTAGCGTGGATAGAGGATTGGTTGTCAAATAGGAGGCAGAGAGTGGGGGTCAACGGGTGCTATTCGGATTGGCGGATGGTGACTAGTGGAGTGCCCCAGGGGTCGGTGCTGGGGCCTCAGCTATTTACCATTTATATAGATGATCTGGAGGAGGGAACCGAGTGTAGAGTGTCGAAATTTGCTGATGACACCAAGATTGGGGGAACGGCAAATTGTGCGGAGGGTGTGGAGAGTCTGCAGAAGGATCTAGATAGGCTGGGCGAATGGGCCAGGAAATGGCAAATGGAATTTAATGTTGGCAAGTGTGAGGTGGTCCACTTTGGTAGGAAGAATGGTAGGAAGGATTATTACTTACGGGGCGAAAAACTGCAGCAGGCGACGGTGCAGAGGGACCTCGGGGTCCTTGTGCATGAGTCGCAAAAACCCAGCTTGCAGGTGCAGCAGGTGGTCAGGAAGGCGAATGGGATGCTGGCCTTCATAGCGAGGGGGATTGAATATAAAAGTAGGGAGGTCTTGCTGCGGCTGTATAGGGCATTGGTGAGGCTGCAGCTGGAGTACTGTGTGCAGTTTTGGGCGCCGCACCTGCGCAAAGATATTTTGGCCTTGGAGGGAGTGCAGAGGAGGTTTACTAGGCTGATACCGGAGTTGAGGGGGTTGAGCTATGAGGAGAGGCTGAATAAACTGGGCTTGTACTCATTAGAGTTTAGAAGAATGAGGGGAGATCTCATTGAGACGTATAAGATGATGAATGGGATGGATAGGATAGAGGTGGAAAGACTCTTCCCGCTCAAAAAAGACAGTAGGACTAGGGGGCACAGCCTCAAGATAAAAGGGGGGCGGTTTAGAACGGAGTTGAGGAGGAACTTCTTCAATCAAAGGGTGGTGAATCTCTGGAATTCTCTGCCCGTTGAAGTGGTGGAGGCTGCCTCGCTAAATATTTTTAAGACGCGGGTTGATGGGTTTTTGATAGGAGAGGGGATTAAGGGTTATGGGGAGAGGGCGGGAAAGTGGAACTGAGCAGCAACAGATCAGCCATGATCTTATTGAATGGCGGGGCAGGCTCGAAGGGCTGGATGGCCTACTCCTGCTCCTATTTCTTATGTTCTTATGTTCTTATCCTCTGTGAAAAAATTGCCCCTTGAACCCTTGTATATCTCTCCCCTCTCACCTTAAATCTATGTCCTCGAGTTTTAGACTTCCCTACCTTTGACTTAGTCAAAAAATGAGGTAATTCTATTCATGGCCATCACTAGACCATGACAGATTCTTTAATTGAATTCAAGTTTCACCATCTGCCATGGTGGAATTCAAGCTTAGATCCAAAGGACATTATCCTAACCTCTGGATTATTACTCCAGCGATGAGATCAATACGTCACCCCTTCCCCTTATGCAATTGCACAAATAGAGAAGCAACTTCTAAACAATAAAAATTTTTACATTTAAATTCTTTATATTTTTATTTTCTCATTGATTCTGATCCAATGTGTGAAAAGATGTCATTCACACTGTGTGGTATACCAATTTCTGCTGATCTATTGATTACCCATTGACCCCAGGTATTGTTTTTCTCTTGGATTTTTTTCTTTCTCCCTCTGGCCCAGTCCTGACCTCCTCCAAGCCGCTAATGTGTAACTGTGAACCTGTCTTCTCCCTGCGTTCGTTCATCTTTTCCAGCCTGTTTTTGTGTCCAAGGGAAACTGACGGAGCGCAACTCTTTCAAACACAGCAAACTTAGAGAGTCAAAATTATGATTCGAAGAGTAACTCTGCCTTTCAGTATCCACTGGATTTGAAACATTGAGAGGTGATCTTACTGAAACATCCTGAGGGGACTTGCCAGGACAGATGTTGAAAGGATGTTTACGGTGATGAAAGAGACTAGAACTAGGTGTTATAGTTTAAAAAAATAAGGATGATCCCATTCAAGGCAGAAATGAGGAAAAATGTTTTCTCTCAGAGGGTCGTTTGCCTGTGGAACTCACTTCCCAGAGAACAGGTGAGGCAGAGTCATTGAATTTTTGTAAGATCGTTAAGTAGATTCTTGAATGACAAGGAGGTAAAAGGGTATAGGAGGCAGACAGGGATTTAGAGCTGAGGCCACAGTTAAAACAGCCATAATGATATCAAATGGCAGAACAGACATTAACTTCCTGCTGCTAATTTGTAAGTATGTTTGTCTGTACTTCTCTTGTGCGTACGTGGAACCATCACAAATACATGCAGATACCTTTTAAATGAGTTGAGGGCTGCAGTCTCTACTGCCTTTTTAGCTAGTAAGTTCCAGAAGCCTCTTAGTAACAATCAATTCTTATCTCCCTTTAACTCCTTCTACCAATCATTTTAAATCTATGCCCCCGATTAAGGAATAAGGAGAATCCTAAGGCGTTCTATAGATATGTTGAGAACAAAAGGTTGGTTAGGGCAAGATTAGGGCCAGTTAGAGACAGCAGTGGGAATTTATGTGTGGAACCGGAAGAGATTGGAGAGGCATCGAACCAATATTTCTCTTCGGTGTTCACGCAGGGGGACATAAATGTAGCTGTGGAGAACACTGGGTTACAGGGTTGTAAACTGGACAGTATTGCAGTTGATAAGGAGGATGTGCTAGTTATTCTTGAGGGTTTGAAAATAGATAAGTCCCCTGGGCCGGACGGGATTTACCCTAGGATTCTCTGGGAGGCAAGGGAGGAGATTGCAGAGCCTCTGGCTCTGATCTTCAGGTCGTCGTTGGCCTCTGGTATAGTGCCAGAAGATTGGAGGTTAGCGAATGTTGTCCCATTGTTTAAGAAGGGGAACAGAGACTTCCCTGGGAATTATGGACCGGTGAGTCTTACTTCTGTTGTGGGCAAGGTTTTAGAAAGAATTATTAGGGATAGGATTTATAGTTATTTGGAGAGTAATGAAATGATTAGAGATAGTCAGCATGGTTTTGTGGAGGGTAGGTCGTGCCTTACTAACCTTATTGAGTTTTTTGAGAAAGTGACCAAAGAGGTGGATGGGGGTAAGGCAGTTGACGTGGTATATATGGACTTTAGTAAGGCGTTTGATAAGGTTCACCATGGAAGCCTTCTGCAGAAATTGCAGATGTATGGGATTGAGGGTGATTTAGGAAATTGGATTAGGAATTGGCTGGCGGATAGGAGACAGAGGGTGGTGGTTGATGGTAAGTATTCGACATGGAGTTCAGTTACGAGTGGTGTGCCTCAGGGATCTGTTTTGGGGCCACTGCTGTTTGTAATTTTTATAAATGATCTGGATGAGGGTATAGCTGGGTGGATTAGTAAATTTGCTGATGACACCAAAGTTGGAGGTGTGGTAGATAGTGAGGAAGGCTGTCTTAGTCTACAGGGAGACTTGGACAAGTTGCAGAGCTGGGCCGAGAGGTGGAGGATGGAGTTTAATGCGGAAAAGTGTGAGGTAATTCACTTTGGCAGGAATAATGGATGGGTAGAGTATAGGGCTAACGGTAGGACTCTGAATAGTGTGGATGAACAGAGGGATCTAGATGTATGTGTACATAGATCCCTGAAAGTTGGGAATCAAGTAGATAGGGTTGTTAGGAAGGCATACGGTGTCTTGGCGTTTATTGGTAGGGGGATTGAATTTAGGAGCCGCAGCGTCATGTTGCAACTGTACAAAACTCTGGTGCGTCCGCACTTGGAGTATTGTGTGCAGTTCTGGTCCCCACATTATAGGAAGGATGTGGAGGCTTTGGAGAGGGTGCAGAGGAGGTTTACCAGGATGTTGCCTGGTATGGAGGGAAGGTCCTATGAGGAGAGACTGAGGTTGTTTTCGTTAGAAAGAAGGCGGCTGCGAGGGGACCTTATTGAAACATATAAGATGATTAGAGGTTTGGATAGGGTGGACAGTGATAGCCTTTTTCCTCGGATGGAGAAAGCTAGCACGAGGGGGCATAGCTTTAAATTAAGGGGTGGTAGTTATAGGACAGATGTCAGGGGTAGGTTCTTTACCCAGAGGGTGGTGAGGGATTGGAATGCCCTGCCTGCTGCAGTTGTAAATGCGCCTAGTTTGGGGGCGTTTAAGAGATCCGTGGATAGGTTTATGGATGGAAAGGGTTTGGTTTAGGTTAGAGGGTCATTGTTTTTTAACTGGTCGGCGCAACATCATGGGCCGAAGGGCCTGTTCTGCGCTGTAATGTTCTATGTTCTATGATTAGTGACCTCTGCTAAGAGAAATAGGTCATTTCAGACTCCTCACAATCTTGTATACCTCAAGTAAAGCCTCTCTGTTCCTAAGAGAACAGTCCCAGCCTATACAATCTTTCCTCATAGCTGTAGTTTTCTAGTTCTAGCAACATCCTTGTATCTTCTCTAGTGCAATTTTATCCTTTCTGTGATGAGGTGACCAGAACTGCACACAGTACTCAAATTGTGGCCTAACCAGTGTTTTATACAGTTCCAGCATAACCTCTCTGCTCTTATATTCTGTGCCCTGCCTAATAAATGAAAGTGTTCCATATGCATTCTTAACCATCTCGTTGGCCTGTCCTGCTACCTCAGGGATCTGTGGACACATAGTCCGAAGTCCCTCCTTCCTCTGCGCCTTTCAGTATTCTTCCATTCATTTGCCTTGTTTGACAATCCCAAATATATCACTTCACATTTCTCCAGGTTAAATTTTATTTGCTACTTTTCTGCCCACCTGACCAGTACATTGATATCTTCCTGGCAGTCTACAGCTTCCCTCCTTACTATCAACCACACAACTCATTTTTGTGTTGTCTGCAAACTTCTTGATCATGCCTCTTATACTTACATCCAAATCATTAATGAATAACATAAGAAGCAGGGACCAAGTACTGAGCCCCATGTAACCCCACTGGCAACAGCCTTCCCATCACAAAAACACCTGCCTACCATTACCCTTTATTTCTTGCCACTGAGCCATCTTGTAGCCAGCTTTCTATATTCCCCTAGATTGCACAGGCTTTTATCTTTTTAACCAGTCTGCCACATCTAAAGCATTGCTAAAATCACCATATCAACTGCACTACCTTCATCATCCTCCTTATTACATTCTCAAAAATTCCAATCCCCTTAACAAACCTTGCTGATTACCTTTGATTACTCCATGCCTTTCTAAGTGATAGTTTATTCTGTCTCTCAGAATTAATTCCAATAACATACCACTCACTATTGAGATTAGACAGATTGTCCTATAATTATTCATCCCTCACTCCATTTTTAAACTGAGATACAATGTTAGCAGTCCTCCAACACGACAGCTGTCTCCAGTGAGGACTGAAAAATTTATGGTCAGAGCATCTGCGTTTTCCTCCCTGGCTTCTTCTAATAGCCTGGAGTACATTTCATCTGACCCTGTTGATCTATTCTCTTTAAAGGATGCTAACCCTCATAGGGAGAGAGGAAGTATTATCACATCCAATATTTCATTCTCTTCTTCCTTAACAACAATGTCTACATCATCACCTCTCAGTATTCATCAAAAACAATACCCACATTTTCCACCTCTACACATAGGGCTGAATAATATCCTCCATGCCAGCGGACAGGAGTCAGACCCGGATTTGAGTGGCTCACTAATTTCCACCCCTGCTGTTCCAGGATGCAACACCCACTGACAGGACTCTGGCTGGCAAAATTTCAGGAAAGTGATCTGTTTGTGTAATGGGGTTGAGAGGTCAGGATGTGTCAGTTCAACCTGGCTGGCTGTGACCCTGGCTTTTGCAGCCAGGTCAATAATTTAAAGGGGTGTCTGGCATGGGACTATATTAGATGAGTGAGGGGTTGCAGCTATCCAGAAGGCACAGAATTTTCAATTCATTTTGACTGTTTTCACAAAGGGGCAGAATTGAGGACCTTTAGCAGTGAAGACACAGCCATGGCATGCTTTTGAAACATAACCATGATGGAAATTGAGAAGTATGGAGCAGCAGTAGATGATCTCTCTGATAAGGAAAATAAGTCCTTCTCATCCATAGATGGTTGAGGAAGGGAGCAAGATGATAAGAAAAGACTCAAAGCAACCCAAGGACTCTCAGCAAGCACTCCTCCAGGCCTTGAGTAACAGGCGGCAAATGCCTGCAATTGGGAAGCGAAGATCTCCCAATATGGCCAGAGCAGCCTGGATGGAGATAGCTGCAGCGGTTAGTATTGTTGTGCCAAGGACAATGAGGTAATGCCAAAAGAGGTTCAATGATCTATAAAGATGTTGCCTGGATTGGGTGGCATGCCTTATGAGGATAGCTTGAGAGAGCTCGGTCTTTTCTCCTTGGAGAGATGAAGGATGAGAGGTGACCTGATAGAGGTTTGTAAGATGTTGAGGTATTGATCAGTTGGATTCTCAGAGGCTTTTTCCCAGGGTGAAATGGCTGCCACAAGAGGTCACAGGTTTAGGGTTCTGGGGAGTAGGTACAGAGGAGATGTCAGGAGTAAGTTTTTCACCCAGAGGGTGGTGGGTGCATGGAATCAGCTGCTGGAGGCGGTGGTGGAGGCGGATTTGATAGGGTCTTTTAAGAGACTTCTGGATGAGTACATGGGATTTAGTAGGATTGAGGGTTATAGGTAAGCCTAGTAGGTAGAGGTATGTTCGGCACAACTTGTGGGCCGAAGGGCCTGTTTGTGCTGTAGTTCTTCTATGTTCTATATTTTCATTGGAGAGAAGAAGGTGACCTGATTGAGGCATACAAGATGATCAAAGGATTGGATAGGGTGGACAGTGAGAGCCTTTTACCTCGGATGGTGATGGCTAACACAAGGGGACATAGCTTTAAATTAAGGGGTGGTAATTATAGGACGGATGTCAGAGGTAGGTTCTTTACTTAGAGGGTAGTAAGGTCGTGGAATGCCCTGCCTGCAGCCAACTTTGTGAGCAACAGGTAAAGATGCTGTTAACACATATATCTGTACACCATAGAAAAATTGCCTAAAGTTAGGTAGACTGGATATAGTCAGGCACATTGATAACCCATATTATGGAAACAACTGTGATTTTAGTCACAAACACAGGACATAAAATTCACTGCTGCTAACAGAGCAATAGTCAGGGACAATAAAGAGACTGCCTGTGGTGTAGGAATAACACCAGATGTGTGGTGTGCAGTGAAGCATACACCACATCCTGAAGGAATGTACGAGGTCCAGGTTGTAAAAACAAATGGTATGCAAAATGTATTGTTTCTACAACTGAGCATGAAAGGGGAAAAAGGTCACTGAGATAGTTGGGACAGCAGTGATTAAGTTGGCAAAAGATTGATTACCGCCGATCTGAACTGGACATGTAACAGTGTTAGGTAAGACAGATGAGTTTACTAATGCACTCTTGTGATAACAGGAGACATTGTTAGATGGGGAGTCGAGGGGATGGGAACTTGGGGGCACCTTGAGCCAATAAGGGAATGACAAAACATAGATGGGACAGGGACCACCAATTAGGGGAGAACAACACATTGCAAAGCCATTACAATGCTTGTAGAAAAAGTATAAAAATGTGCTGCAAATCAATGTAAGGTGTGCCTATTTTTTTGGACACCCGGTCTTGCAAGAACGTTAAATAAAATATCTTGCTCCTTCGGAACTTGACTCGACTAAATTGTTTGACTGTGAGCTGCGTTTCTCACAACTTTAAGGGCATTCAAATGGTCAGTGGATAGGCATATGGATAACATTGGAATAGTTTAGGTTAGAGGGTCATTAGATTGGTTCCACTGGTCGGCGCAACATCGAGGGCCGAAGGGCCTGTACTGCGCTGTAAAGCTCTATGTTCTATGTCTTAACATCTGCAAGTGTGAGTAAGTCTCCACTGTGGACATGAATGTACCCGGAAGATGATGGGAGGGTTCCATGTGGGGAATGCCTGTGTATCAGAAATCAGAGGCAACATGAATCATGAATGACACTAATCATGGCTCTGAGGCCTACGTAGAAGTGGTGTTGAACGGATGAGGTGTGGAGGGCACACAAGGTTATTGGCTGCTAATTATTGCGCAGATATGGAGTTCTCACAAGTGTAAGCTACGAGTATTCCCGAGAATCTAATTAATCACACCTTCACAGTTCATTACAGGAGAGGCCCTACAGCAAGCAAGGGAGGGGAGCAAGACAAAAGGCAGTTTTGCCAAGCTGGCCGTCCTGACTCCAGTAGAGGTGGCTCTGGAGTTGAGTGACTTAAGAAGTTCAGTTGGCAGAGGCGCGATTGGAGGAAGTCTTCGGGGTACTAAGATTGCAAGGAGCATTATCAATTGTTGAAAGAGAGAGGTGTTAAAAGGGCTAAGGGGAAAGTGCGTGATACAGTTACGAATGGCCCATCGATGTTTTGTGTTCAAAGGCTCTCATGGATCAGGGAGGAAATAGTGTCAACATTATTTGCAAGGAATTTAGATGTGGTTGCAGTGACAGAGACGTGGTTAAAAGAAGGGCAGGACTGGCAGCTAAATATTCCTGGGTATAAGTGTTTCAGGCGTGTCAGCGCAGGGTCAAAAAGAGGAGGGGGAGTGGTGTTGTTAGTTAGGGAGCACATTATAGTGGTGCAGAGGGAGGACAATTTAGAGGAGTTGGGAATTGAGTCGCTGTGGTGGAGTTCAGGAATAGAAAGGGAGCAATCACTATGTTACGGGTATACTATAGCCCGCGGGAAGCGAAAGAAAATATATGTAAAGAAATCCTGGATAAGTGTAGGAAAAATAGGGTTGTTGTAGTGGGAGACTTTAATCTCCCCTGGGTAGATTGGAAGGTGCCTTGGGCTGGGGGTCCAGATGGGGAGGAATTTTTAAAGTGTGTTCTGGAAGGCTCTTTGAAGCAATATGTATAGTCTGACTAGAGAGGGGGCTATACTGGATTTAGTTCTGGGAAATGAGCATGGTCAGGTGGTTGAGGTTGCAGTAGGGGAACATGTGGCAAACAGTGACCACAATTCTGTCTACTTCAAGATACTAATGGAAAAAGATGAGTGCTGTCCAAAGGGGAGGGTGCTAAATTGGGGGAAGACTAGATACAGCCCGATTAGGCAGGAACTTATAGCCACTGATTGGGAGAGGTTGTTTGAGGGTAAGTCCACATTTGGTATGTGGGAGTCTTTTAAGGGACAACTGAAAAGGTTGCAGGAAAGACATGTGCCGGTTAAGAGGAAGGATGGGAAAGGTAGGATTAGAGAGCTGTGGATAACTAGGGAGATTGAGGACTTGGTCAGGAAGAAAAGAGATGTGTATGTTAGGTCTAAGCAACTGGGAATGGAGAGAGCATTGGAGGAATAGAGAGAGAGTAGGCGGGAGCTCAAACGGGGAGTTAGAAGGACAAAAAGTGGGCATGAAATGGTCTTGGCAGACAGGAGTAAGGAAAATCCAAAGGCATTTTACTCCTATGTTAGGAACAAAAGGGTGGTTAGAGGAAAAATCTGTCCTCTTAGGGACAGAGGAGGGGACACTCGAGGGAATGGGGGAGATCCTGAATGAATACTTTGCGTCAGTATTCACGAAGGAGAGGGACTTGTTGTCTGGTACTGTCTTGGAGGGAGTTGTAGACCCGTTGGAGGAAATATCTATTACGAGGGAGGAAGTGTTAGGGTTTTTAGGTAGAATTAAAACTGATAAATCTCTGGGGCCTGATGGTATTTATCCTAGGCTGCTGAGGGAGACGAGAGAGGAAGTTGCTGGGCCTCTGACGCAAATCTTTGTCTCTTCTTTGGATACAGGTGAGGTCCCAGAGGACTGGAGGATAGCAAACGTGGTACCGTTGTTTAAAAAGGGTGGTAGGCATAACCCGGATAATTATATGCCGGTGAGTTTGATGTCAGTGGTAGGGATGTTGTTGGAAAGGATTCTTAGAGATAGGATGTATACGCATTTAGAGTGTGGCAATTTGATTAGTGATAGGCAGCATGGCTTTGTTAAGAGGAGATCGTGCCTTACGAATCTGGTAGAATTTTTTGAGGAGGTGACAAAAACGGTCGATGAAGGATGAGCCGTGGATGTCGTCTACATGGATTTCAGTAAGGCGTTTGACAAAGTCCCTCATGGTAGGTTGGTGGAAAAGGTTAAGGCTCATGGGATACAAGGTGTCTGGATGGATTGGGAACTGGCTTGGTAACAGGAAACAGAGTAGTAGTGGAAGGGTCCTTTTCTAGCTGGAGGTCTGTAACTAGTGGTGTGCCGCAGGGCTCAGTACTGGGACCTTTGCTATTTGTAATATACATAAATGACTTGGAAGAGGGGGTACGTGGTGTGATCAGCAAGTTTGCAGATGACATGAAGATGGCTGGACTTGCTAATAGTGAGGAGCAGTGTCAGGCAATACAGCAGGATATAGACAGGCTGGCATATTGGGCAGAGAAATGGCAGATGGAATTTAATCCCGATAAATGCAAGGTGATGCATTTTGGAAGGATTAATGTAGGGGGGAGTTACACGATAAATGGTAGGCCTATTAAGAGTATAGAAACGCAGAGGGACCTGGGGGTGCAAGTACACAAGTCCTTGAAGGTGGCAGTACAGGTGGAGAAGGTGGCGAAGAAGGCCTATGGTATGCTTGCCTTTATAGGGAGGGGTATAGAGTATAAAAGCTGGCATCTAATGTTGCAGTTGTTTAGAACATTGGTTCACCCGCATTTGGAGTACTGCGTCCAGTTCTGGTCGCCTTACTACCGGAAGGACGTGGAGACCCTGGAGAGAGTGCAGAAGAGGTTTACCAGGATGCTGCCTGGTATGGAAGGACTGAGCTATGAGGAGAGATTGGGCAAATTGGGGCTGTTCTCCTTAGAAAGGCGGTGAATGAGGGGAGATCTAATAGAGGTGTATAAGATTATGAAGGGTATAGGTAGAGTTAACAGAGGTAAGCTTTTTCCTAGGTTGGATACAAAAATTACGAGGGGCCACGGGCTTAGGGTGAGGGGGGGGGCGAGGTAAAATTTGGATGTTAGAGGGAGGTGGGGGCCTGGAATGCACTGCCAAGTTGGGTGGTGGAGGCAGGCACGCTAGAGTTGTTTAAGGCTTACTTAGATAGGCACATGAGCGGATTAGAGATGGAGGGATACAGGACACTGTTCTAAATAAAGATCAAGAGCCTTGGGATGTCCCTGGGAATCAACTGATTCCTACGGACCTTCCAACATATTTCATGACTCACTTGTCTTACTTCTGAGCTTCTGGGGATTCCATAAATGTCTGTCTAAGTTTTGCATGTTTACTGATGTCTTTTCTTTTACTTCACAGGTCATTCAGTTCGCCTTGTTGTCCAACAAGGGGTATACATGCGGTGGGTCGTGGGAGGGCTGCTCTTGGATGTTGCTTCGAGAGTTGCCAATGCTTCATGTCATTAGTCTACGCTTAAACTGGACCATCTGACGGGCAACATGACAGCTCAGTGACTATCACTGTTTGCTGTGCAGATACATGGATTTGGGCCAGTGTCTGCGGGAGTTTGCACATTCTCCCCGTGGTTGCGTGGGTTTTTCTCCGGGTGCTCCGGTTTCCTCCCACACCCCAAAAACGTGCTTTTAGGCTGATTGGTATAACAAATTATCCCTAAATTTAGTCTTCCCTCAATCTTCCCCAATAGGCGTAGACAGAGGTCATAGGTAGAGGAGGGCATTCATAATGTTAAAATGGCGGTGCGGGCTCGTTGGTCCAAAGGGCCTGTTTCCCATGCTGTGTTGTTCTTTGTATTGTAGAATTTATTAAATGCTAACAAAGAGTAATATCTCATTCTGCATGTAATCCTAGCCTAATAGATTTGTGTGTCCACATACGCCATGTAAGTAGAGAAAGGCCATAACTTGTCTTTCATTTTTGTTTCCCATGCAGGTGAATCATTGACTGCTATGACTGCAAGCCTCAAGGGATTCACACCGGCCTCTCAGGAGGAAGAAGAAGTCTCAGAGGATGCAGTGTCACATATTCTCCCTGCAACAAGCACCATAGAATCACAGAATCCCTACAGTGCAGAGGTAGGCCATTCAGCCTATCGAAACCACACCAACAACAATTCTACCCAGCTCTATCCCAGTAACCCCCACATATATACCATGCTATTTCCCCTGACAGTAAGGGACCATTTAGTAAGGCCAATCAACCTAACTTGCACACCCTTGGACTGTGGGAATAAACTGGAGCACCACGCAAACATAGGGAAAATGGTAGCACAGTGATTAACACTGCTGCCTCACGGTGCCAGGGATTCGGGTTCGATTCCCAGCTTGGGTGATTGTGTGGAGTTTACATGTTCCCCCTATGTCTGTGAATGTTTCCTCCAGGTGCTCTGGTTTTCTCCTACAGTTCGAAAGATGTACTGGTTAGGTGCATTGGCCATGCTAAATTCTCCCTCAGTGTACCCGAACAGATGCCAGAGTATGGTGATTAGGAGATTTTCACAGTAGCTTCATTGCAGTGTTACTGTGATACTTGTGGCTATTAAATAAACTTAAAAAAAACTTACTTATTTAATGTACAAACTTTACACAGTCACCTGAGGCTAGAATTGAACCCAGGTCCCTGGCGCTGCGAGGCAACAGTGCTAACCACTGTGTCACCATGCCACCCCTGTTACTTATTAGATAGCAAAGAACTAATATCTGGATGATGGAGGCTGTGTTTGTTTTCACAGTTGTGTGGAACAGTGAAAAGCATGGTGGATGATTGCTTGAGTGATACTAAGCCCAATAAACATCCTGAACAAGAAGCACTTATCATTTTGATTTGTAACAATGACATGTAACTCACTCAGCTTTCTAGCCAATTAAACTGTCACAATTGAGACAGTTTTCCAGCTAAGAAATGTTATTGGTTCCATAGAATCAGGTAGACGACGTGTGAATTGTTGCTCAAGGTCTCAAGAAATTACCAACCTACTGTTCTTGTAAACCTGGGTCCAGGATTTTGAACTCAGCAATCAAGGTGGTTAAGAGCTGAAAAAGGCCTCTCTGTTCTGGCTTTCTGCAGTCCACAATACATAAAACCTTATGTATGTGCACTTAGTTAACTTCCTACAGAAAATACCAGTGCTTACATTACTTTCTCAATAGAAACACATTAGTACTGAATTCTTTTTTATTGTTATCTGCTCATAAAGCCAAAGTAGATATAATGGTACTACCATTTATCTCAAGTGAATACTCATTCTAACTCTAAACGCAATCTATATATTTTAATAATTTTAAAAAATCAGAATAAAGCAATGAAACCTGAAAATCTTTAGAAGAATGCAACAAGTACAAAAGGATTGTATGCTGTGGTAGTGCAATATGAAACACATTGATATGTTAATATATTGCTCTTTTAGAAATCAGAGAATTTCATGGCTGTGATTCTCTGCAAAAAAAATCTAAGCTAGGTTATCACAGGCAGGGAATAAGTAATTAACTGGAGCAATCAAGGGGCAAAAAGCAAGACAAACATTACCATGGCTGCTGGTTATACACCTCCTGAGGGCTAATTAGGTAATGGCACTAATAAGATGGGAACAAGATGGCTATCCACTCTTGTGGATGGATAAAAACTCATGCTATGGAGACAATAAACATAAAGCAACATTGTGGACTATTCTAAAATATTGTAATCTATAGTGTAACATCTGCCCCTTATTGAAGAACCAACAGGAATCGTAGAATGCAAAGATTTATGACTGATGGTTCAATTTGAAAAATGTGACATTCTCAACAAAGACTGTCTCCCTAAAGAGCACCAGTTAATGTAGGGTTCAGATGTTTGAGTGCTAGGAAAGTTTGTAATTTGTGATCAAAGTCAATAGGTCTATCTTTGGGCTCTTTGTACTTTCTGGTCATCTTTGATCCAAGGTAACTGATAAGTTCACAGTGTTCTTCATACTGCTCCAACTTCTTTTTGTATTTCTTTTTCACATAATCATAGCTTTTTGGATTGTGTGCTGGAAACAGAAACAGTTAAAAGTAAAATCATTTTTGTTCGATAAATCAATGCTAATTATTTTCATTAGATTTTTACATAATGTATCTGGCTGGTTTAAAATTGTAATGTTGAACATAATAAGAAATATAATTGGAGCAGTCCTGCAGCGAAGACTGAATAATGTAATAACATCCACTTACAGAAAATACTTGTGATTTGTGTGATAGCAGAACATTTTAGGCAATTTGTAACTATGGAAACCTATTCTGCAAAGGTATGTTCTGAAACACTCATTTTTCACAAGTTGGCTCCTTGATTAAGGATTGGCTGGCGAGCTGTTGCATATCACAAAATAACTAGCTTTTGCATGGTATATGTTAAGTGCAGCAGTGTGTTATTTCACCAAATTGCTTATAGATATCAGAGAAAACTAGAACCTTCCAAAAAAACAGCTGGAAAGATTTGAGTTTAAATTTAGCCAAAGGAACAAAAAATGGTGCTTGAAATCCTTTCATAAAATGTACCAGCATTAGAATGTCTACTGAGTAATCATCATTGACTGCAACATCCCTCAGCTATAGATACTATTGATACATTGCTCCATTAAAATAAGTTGTATCGCTGTCTATGTGTGAATGATTCCTTATTGCTTTGACAAGGCTTGTATAAATTGAAATCAGATATTAGTTTTATTTTTACATTCATGATATTTCATTTAATATGATATCTAACACAATTTGTTACCTTTCAAATGGAAAGAAATGTAGAGAAGTGCAGATTTCTTCACACTTAAGAAGGGATATTTTGGCTTCAGACAACCTACAGCTGTCAATGCTTTAATTATTGATAGTGCCACACCCTAGAAAATAGCAATTTTAGAATATTGATATTCAGTTTTCTATACATACAAATCAAACATATCACTGATGCAATAAGATTTTTAAAATAGTATAACGTTCATGCATCAGGATGTACTGATGAGAGATTTCATGCATATTGAACCATAGACTGATACAAAGATATGGGGCAGAATTTTCTCCAGAAAATTTTAAGGCTAGCTGTACCAGTTGACCATCACTGTGGGCCGGGAAAATAGCATGTGAGGCTTTTGCACTGGTCTCGTGTTTGAAAGCCATTTTCCTGGCCATGTTTAAGGGCACAAAGCTGATTTAAATATAAATGTCACAATTTGAAAGACATTAATTTGTCCAGCACGACCATTTTCAGCCTCCAAGACATTTTCTCCCTCGTCGGCGAGAGGTCTCCAATGGGTGTGGTGTGGTGGGGGGAGGGGAAATTGGAGGCCATTGAAGGTCATGGGCACGGCCAGACAGTGCCCATTTGGGGAAATGCAAGGAAGCTCTGTAAGGAGGGAGATAAGGGGGAAACTCTAATGGGGGGGGGGGCAAGGGGTGTGATTGGCAAAAGCAGGGCTGAGGAGAGGGTGGACCATGGAGGGGGGTCGTGATAGGCGGGACTCATCAGAAAGGTTCCGATGCCAGAAACCCATGTTGCCATGAGGGGAGTGGTTACACTGCTTCCAATGAATGGGGAGGGGATGTGGGGTGCCAATGTCTGTGGGGTGATGGCAGGAGATCTCCCAGTGCATTGGGCGATCAGGGTGCCTGTGTAATGTCGCCCCAAGCAGTCTGCAGCTGGCTTATCCAGCGAGCTTAGGCTCTGCCACCCCGCACCGCCCTTGCTGGCGTGAAACTCCCAACTATGGAAAAAACTGACCGAGTGTGGGAACATTGCACAGGGTAGCTTTGAATATTCCTTATTATGTACTGTAAAGCAAACATCATATACCAGTAATGCTTTCTTTAACTGATTGAATGCAAGTGAGGCTATAGTCAAAATGTAATGATCACACCATCTTTATCTGACAAATAAAAATGGCAAATTATGGCATCAACAGCCTATAGTCAAAATGTAATGATCACACCATCTTTATCTGACATAAATAAAAATGGCAAATTATGTCTTCAGCATAAAAAAGTGTCCTAAGTAATTTCACACAAGAATTATCAGACAAAATCACCACTAACCCGAAGGTTTCATTAGGGTAGCACTGTGGCACAGCGGTTAGCACTGCTGCCTCACAGTGCCAGGGACACAGGTTCAATTCCTGGCTTGGGTCACTGTCTGTGTGGAGTCTGCATGTTCTTCCCGTGTCTGTGTGTGTTTCCTCTCGGTGCTCCAGTTTCCTCCCACAATCTGAAAGATGTGCTGGTTGGGTGTGTTGGCCATACTAAATTTTCCCTCAATGTACCTGAATAGGTGTTGGAGTGTGGCAATCAGGGGATTTTCACAGTAACTTCATTGCGGCATCATAGAATCATACAGTGCAGAAAGAGGCCATTCGGCCCATTGAGTCTGCACCAACCACACTCCCAATGTTAATGTAAGCCAACTTGCAACACTAATAAATAAATTTAAAAAACATTAGGATGTACCAAGAGCAGCAACAGCTCGCGTTCCGCATTTTGGAGTTTGAGCATTAGCTGGTGTTACTGCACATTCTGGAGCCTGAGAGCTGCAGGAATAGCAGCTTAACTCTATGTAGACAAAGAAAGACACACAGTTCAAGGGAAATTAGTGATGGCCATATCTTGTGAAAGAATAAAGAAAATAATGTTTAACTAACTTGATCCAAGTTTCTTGATGAGGTAACAGAATTAATAAGAGTAATGTTGTTGACATGGTAATGTCACGATGATGGAGAAAAACTTCAAATTATCAACAGACATATTGAACTTTTAAATGAGTACTTATAAAAATGGATATACAAGCCAAAGATGGCTGAGGATGTTAATTTTGGGAATGTATATTCTATCACTGTTGAAATTGCTCTGGGGTGGGTGAAACCAAGTGAGTCACAATGGACTGTCACACCCCCTTTCTAGATAGGGATATATCAAAAGCACAAAAGCCACAGCCAAACTAACTGCTATTTCATGTGGAGATAATAAACGCTGATTATTGTCTCAACAGGAAACATATCCTGTAAGCAATGCCCCAAAACCGATTTGTGGATTTTTGCCTTCCAGGAATTCACAAAAGACTGCAACAAAAGCCAGCTACAAAACTTGATCAGAGTGGACTCGTGCTAGCTATGTGACACAAAACCAAAACAATGGCAGAGTTCGTTCCTGTTCTGGCTGGTAAGCAAGAACACAACTCTCGCTCTCAGATTGCTGAAGCAAGTTAAGTCAACAAAGCGACAACTGAAAAGGAAGCTGAACAACTTCTCAGCTATACTGCAGGACACTGGAATTTTGAAACCAAATATTCAACTGCTGAAGTTAGCACCATTGGATTCACTAATGTCAATGGCTGTAATCTTTCACCATCTACTCACGGACAAGTCAAAGACTGAATTACATATTTTTAAAAACGTTTCAGAATCAATTTTCATTTCTAATTTGTTTGAATGTGTTTACATGTGTTTTATCATTTTCTCCTGTTCAATAATCAATCAACTATTCTTTCTTTGATACAAGAAAGCCTGGTTAAATTGACTCCTTCTGAAACATAAATATATTGGGCAGGAGAAAGGTATCGCAAGGGAGAGATCCTTTTTGAAGTAATCTTGTTGCAAGGTGGTTGAACAAAGGGAGGGAGTCAGTTCATCCCTCCGCATCAATAATAATTCAGGGGTATCCCATTTGGAATTTAATAAATTGAATATTCTTATCTGGGATAACAGATTTGAGGAACCTTGCTTGGGGACTGGTCATAACAAATTGGAAGCTGGCATTGTTCCCACAGAATGAGTTAGCGTGGAGAAAGTAAATTGTTCCTTTGAAACCATTTTAAGAAACTGCAAAAGAATTTCTTGAGTCTGTACTAGTAAAGACTAAAAATGTCACTACTGATGCCAGTACTTCTCTAGAAGAACCAGAGAATGTTAATTTTGAGGATTTAAAAGTTCATCTTTTGAACAGTTAACATCTCCTTCAATAAATCTCTGTTGTTATTTTAAATCTATTTGTAAATCTTTTCTTTTTGTTAAAACCCACAACCCCTAACATAGTTAGGACATTACAAAAAGAAAATTGGTGATGAGTCGGGATTTTGTTTCATTGAGAACAACAAGAAAAGATCCTAAGTAGAAGAAAATAACATTGTGGGTCCTCACACTTTGGGTATTAGAAATCTGGGGAGAAGCAATAACAGGATTTGATTTATTATTGTCACATGTATTGGGATACAATGAAAAGTATTGTTTCTTGCACAATATACAGACAAAACATGCTATTCATTGAATTCACAGGGAGAAACGGAAAGGAGAGGGTGCAGCATACAGTGTTGCAGTTACAGATAGGATGAAGAGAAAGATCAGCTTAAGATACAATAGGTAAAGTTTAAAGGAGTTAAGTTTTAAGAGCATTGAACAAAAGTAAAAGATGGAATTAGATGGTATGCTGAGGTCAGCTCATAAGAAGTTATCTCGATTAAAGATTGAAATACCTAGTGGAGGAAGGCCAAGTGAGAAAAGATTTTCTGTGCAGTTTTAAAAGAGGGTTTTGTTTTACAATCAGAGAAGGGTGAGAATCCAGGCAGTTTCTGGCATAATTGAAGAAATTGGCATGCTTTGTTGGCTGGGGCCATTTGAAAAAAAAAATTCATCAAGTCAATGGTCTGCAGGGTTAAAAAGCAAGTTCTGGGAGGGCAATTAAAAAATATATACTGAGTAGTCTCGAGTCACAAGTGCTACAAAAGAAAAGGTGGGTCAATTAGGATCCATAGGCCCTTTCAATTCAGAAAATGAATCATGGAGTTCCTATGCAGAGCATTTTTAGTATTTTGTACAAGCAAATAAAATTTCAAATGAGTTGCTTGTATCAGCTTTTCCCAGCGCAACAGGAAGAAAAATTTCAATTTGCTCCAGAATTTGGTTCATCCAGCAAAGGCAGGAATCAAAACTTACAATGACTTGACAAAGATCCTTGAAGAGCATTACGCTCCAAAGCCACTGATCATTGCAGAATGGTTCAGGTCCCATGAAGGAATCAAGTGGAAGGTGAAAGCATTCTTCAGTTTGTGGTAGCCCTTTAAAAGACTGGCACAACATTGTGAATTTGGTGAGTCATTTGAAGATATTCTTTGAGATCATCTAGTTTGTAGTCTCCAAGGTGAGGCTATTCAAAGAAGATTGCTTACTGAACATACTTTGACTTTAAAGATGGCTGTAGAAATTGCAGTGTTGATGGAACTTGTGGCTGAAGAGGCTTCACAATTTGGTGCAGGAATGAAGATCCACAAGTTGGGAACTGCCATAAGAAGTCAAAGCAGCAATCCTTGCTGAATTTCTGTCCACCTGATAGCCCAGTAAACAAATCTTCAATTAAAGGAAGCAAATACTAATCGGCTCACAACACTGTATTTATGATTGTTTTAAAATCACCACAAATGTGAACTGAACTATCTAGTTTCGTGAGTACACCAGCACTAACAAGTCATACTAATTCTTCTTCAACCTTGGAACAAATTGCATAATGCACTACTCTTGATTTGAGACTTCTTGGTTACATATTATGCTTCATCTTGAGTTTCACTTGAACTCCCTTCATTGAGTTAAGTGCCTCTTTGAATACACTCTTGTATTTATCCAGAGGATGCTTCAGGTTTGTTTTGACATCAACCAATTTGTTGACAGTACTTGATTTAAACGTTATCTTCTCCAACCATGATCTCTGAATTAGAGCTGGAAAATGGCTGTGAGCCACATGGAAAGGCAACTCCACTGTCTGTCCACTCAACTCTATGTTGACTGTGATGTAACCTCTTCCATGTATGTCCTTAAAATCACATCAGCTGGTTTTAAAGGAAGATGCTTCAGCTTTTGTATATAGTCTCAGGACTTAAAAAAAAGTAACACCAGTAAGAACTTCCATCCTAATAGATTGTCCACTTAACTTTGAATCATCCAGAACCTACGTGATTCACTCTGCATGGATAAGAAGTTCAGTTGGAACTCTTCATCATTTTTCTGGACATTCTCTTCTTCACGGTTGTAATTCTTTTTTTCCATGTTGTAAGTTACTTTTGTAGAATGCAACCTGTTGTTCTATCTTTATAACAGAAAAGCAATCAAAGAACAAAATGTAAATGGTTCATTTTGTTACATCAAAACAAAACTCTGCATTGAGGAAAACAACTAAAGTCACCTTATTGTACTCATGGTGCCTTAAACTTATGTTTGCAAGTGCTACATGTCGGTGCCCCTATTGCTGATAGCAGTATTGGAGGTAGATTGCTGACTCTGCTGTTGTGTTGGCCCTGATTAGCTTGGCACTGTCCTCTGGTCGGCAAGGCTTGAGCAGACTCCATCTGGGAGAGTGCGCACAGCGATATGCCTGGACACCAGTCAATTGTTGTGGCCTCTGAGAATGGTGCTGTGACTGGCAGAGGGGAGGAGGAGCTGCCAACCTCATTTGGAGCTGCATGAGAGGAGCCCAGGGAGATGGCAGGCAGCTCATCGGCCAACATGAGGTATGTCTGTATCTCCCTGCTCCCCATTTAAGATGGGCACCCTGGAACTGCCTCTCCATGAGAGTCACCAACATCTCAATGGAGGATACTGTGAGCTTGGTGTTCAGGCTCAATACAGTGTTCATGCTCTGCATGGACTCCTCTGGCATGCAGACCCTAAAAAAGGGACATCTGCCAGATCCCCCTTTGCATCCAGTGCCTGGTGCCTAATGGATGACTCCAAAGGCACATCATCTGCCTCAGACTCAGCATGGTCCTGGTCTCCAGCAGTCATCCAAATGCCAGCACGCTGGGCATCTCTGCCTTCTCCAGCTCCTCATGAGAGTGTGATGTGCCCACACCACTGTGCACCACTGCGCCCACACCACTGTGCCCGCCGATGTGCTGGTGATTGGTGCAGTGCGAGAATGTGACACGAGTGGATCTGTCAGTGGTGCCAATAGAAGGCCTTGGGGGTCCTGGCTGGCTCAGGAGGTTGGCTTATCTGAGGGAGGAAAACAATCGATCGGTATTATAACTCATCACTCAGTCAATGTCCATGCCAGGAGACTGGATTTGTCAGATCCCAGTGGCAACACAATGGCTTTGGGACTGCTGAATCACTGGGGATTTTCTCAGAAGTTCTTGAGGGGTGAGATGGCCCTACATTCTTTTCAGTCTATGCTGGTCCCACTTTTCTTCGCTGGACTCCTACCTTCCTCTGAAACATCTGCCTGTTCATGACCTGAGGACCTTCCTCCTTGCTCGCCCTCAAGCTCCAGTGCACCTACTTCATTGCCGGTGAGGATTAACAGGTTGGCCACTGCAACACCAGTTGCTGATTGCTCAGCATTATTGTGGCCTCACTTCTCATTTAAGTGCAAAGATCCATTAATTATTTAACTTCCTAACTCCAACACCATACCATACTCTCCCCCACACCCCACAGCCTGCCACCTTCACTCCATGAGCCATGTTGACATTCCCATCATCTTTGTACACCTTATGGGTGGATGGATCCATAGCTTCCAATCTTGGGTGTGATCTTACTGCCCTGTTGTGCCGGTCGATTTGTGTAGCAAAGCCGGAAACTAGTGCACAATGCAAAAAATCAGATCAGGCATCGGGTGGTTTGGTATCTTCCCAGCCAATTTTTCGTGGCACGCAACCCATTAGCATGCATTTGAATTGCTTTCAATTATATTAGTGAGTGTGGCACAGCTGTTTTCCCCACTCATGGACATTTTCCACCTGTCCAGCGTGACGTCACACCAGCACGAATCGCAGATGGACTATAAAGTGTGGGTCAGGTGCAGCAGCAACAAAGTGGAGCAGGAGGTGAGTAGCACTGAGCACCGACCCGTGGAGTGGGGAGGGGTGGGGGAGGGACATTCTAACTTGCTGCCATGTTGCAGGGTGGGATGGGGGAATTGCATGGTCCAAGAATTTGGAGGGGCTTGTGCTGGTCTGGGCATCCTCAGGTTGGGAGTCATGGTTGGGTCCTCAGGTTGAGCACATGCCCCCGACCGACGCCCGAGTGTTTTCACATGAGGTTGACTACCAGTCCCACAATGTTGTTCCTGTTGCTCTGCCAGCAGTCTGCTAGACAGGCTCTGTGGCTGACTGCAGACATTCCATTCCAGTCCCTACTAACAATAACAAGAACCAGGTTTGGCAGCTGTTGCCCCAATCAAGGGAGCTCGGTAGTGTTAACATGGCTAACATATGGGTGTTAACCCACATGTCGTTTGTTGGGCTGACAAACACCATGTGCCACTGCAGGCTCCAGCTCAGTAAGGAGACAGTGTGACACCAGTGTCACTTCCTTGTGGAGCTGGCTCCTTGTGGAACAGGAGGATACTCATTCCCAGTGGTAGTGAAGGTCACCACTATGCTACAAACTCCTTCTCAAAGTCCTCCATGCACAAGTGCACCTGTGAGGTGACAAATGCCCTGTTCACCCAGGCAGGCAATTACATCCACTTTGACATGGGCCAGGCCCAACAGGAAGCTAGGGCTGCAGGCTTCTCTGCCATCACTGAGACACCCCATGCGCAGGAGGCTGTTGATGGCATGTATATCGCCCTGCGGTCCTCGCATGATCAGGCTCTTCCCTTCGCCAGCAGGAAGAGGTTCCAGTCCCTGAAAGTGAACGTTATGTGACCACAGGATGAACATCATGCGGGTGTGTGTATGCCACTTGGGAAGTGTGCATGATAGCTACAATCGTAGGAGATCGGACATCCTCGGCCTCTTGGAGGATTATCCACACTGCCAGGGTGGCTCATGGGTGACAAGAGCTACCTGCTGAGGTCATGGCTGATGACGTCAGTGCGGAAGCCTGAGACTGATGCGGAGACTGCTATAATGAGGCCCACACTGCCATCCTGTCCATTGTTGAGTGATGCACTGGGCTCCTAAAGACGCAGTTTTGCTGCCTGGACCACTTTGGGGTTGCCTCCAGTACAGCCCCCAGAGGGTACCCCACATCATCATGCTATGTGCTCCCAACAGGAAGCTAGGGCTGCAGGCTTCTCTACCATCACCGAGACACTCCATGCGCAGGAGGCTGTTAATGGCATGCATATCGCCCTGCAGTCCTCGCAGGACGACATGCATGCCTCCACAACCTAGCGCAGCAGTGGGGTACATCCTGGAGGAGGAAGAGGGAGCTCAGAAAGAGATGGAGGATGAAGGACAGCTGGTGCTGGTGAGAGTCTGGCAGGGCAGGATGGTGAGGGAGCCACTCATTGCAGCAGGGTTCACCTAATAGCAGGTGTGGGGTCCAGCAGCTCCAACCCCCACCCGCCCACCTTATTCCAAGAGCCTTAACTACCCCCCCTCCCACCCACCTTGTCCAAATACCCTTCCATGGGTTCAATTGCCATCACAACAGGATGATGGGCCTGGGTTAGCCGTGTAAGCAAGTTACTGGACCAGGCAGAATGAAAACTCGCTTTGCAGCACACTGTGATGCTACAATGGTGCAACATAAGTCTGACTTCTACCTGTTCTCTGACTGCACACTGGCACCTGGGACTACTTCTGAGTGAGGGTTGGGGGCACCACTGTGCAGCCCAATGCCCCAAAGGTGGCAGGGGGGCATACTTGGGGGGGTGGGACATCCCAAGGTCGAGAGGGTGCTGGGGATGCCATGGCTGATGGCCTGTCACTGTGGGCCTAGTGGGCCCTGACTACTGAGATTGCTTGGGTCGAGTACTTGGAGTTCCATAGCAGTCAGAGGTTTGGCACAGGTGCTGGGAACTGGGGGTTGCCTGCTTGCTGGGCTGAAGAGCCTCTATTGCTTGGCACGATGCTCTGTGCCTCTATGTATAAGGTCAGGTGCAGTCATCTCTGTGGGTGGCGCGATGGATGGGACGATTGCCAAGATGGGATGGACATTCAACTTTCCTGCCCAAAGGAGGTCTTTAATTTTCCTGTGGCACTGGTTGCCAGTCCTCCATGCAATGCATCGGCACTCACTGCCACTGCTTCCTAGACCACACTGTCAGCCCGACCCTTGGGTGGCCGCCCATCTGCAGGATTGAAGGTGGTCCCCCCATCTCCTCCAAGGCCCAGCTCCCCCTCTCTGAATCTTGCCGCAGTTCTTTGTGTTGCCATCTTCCTGACGTAATTGACTGTGAGTCCATTGTCTGCCCTTATTTGGAACTTCCCCTTGTTAATGCTGTACAGCTGTGGCCACTTTGGACAGGTCATTTGCCCAGAGGGACATTTTGGCTGGAATCACCTGGTGGGTCTTTCAATGCACGAAGGGTCAAAAGATTTCAGTGTGTGGCATGCTGAAAAAAAAGCACAAATAATTCCTGTTTTCCCACTTGTTCGACACTTAGGCTGGAATGTTACAGCTGTTCGTGCCGACAGGATTTTCCCATCCCATTGCAGTAAATGGAGATTTGGCTGGGTGCCAAATTCTCTGACTTAGCTGCAGCAGGAATGTGGTATGAATGGCCGGTAAGATCGTGCCCATAGAATTTGGTTTTAAGATCACACCCCTTATCTCCCAACCTTAACATGCTCAGGCAGATGTGTGTTTTGAAACTCTGATTTCTACATCCCTGAGCCCTGCTAAGACAGGTACCCTTCCATACTTCTCCACTACTTGGAACTCTCCATTACCATGTGCGGAAGATCATTACGACATTATATCCATGTGTAGCACACTACAACACTATATTGTGCCCATTGACTTCTGCTGCCACCTGTGCCCAAACCATCTTAGTTTGGTGGGGTGGCCTCCTTTTGCCGTCCCACATCTTAAGGATGTCCTGATTGGCACTCAAAGCCACTGTGAGTGTGCGCAGGCAGTCAGTTGATAGTGAGGGATCATCAGCCCACCTGCATTGCTCTCCCACCTAGTGTGTCTCCCTGATGCTGTTGCCATTCTGGACAACTTGTGCCTCCTCCGATGCCTTCTGCAGTCTGACACAACTGACTTTAGACCTCCCATCGAATTCCTAATGTATCCATTGCTTGCCATGCTCCTGCCCCCACCAGTCTCACAGCACCTATGTCCGGGTGTGTTTCTTGCCAACCTGCCAGTGTGATATATCGCATCTTTTGGTCAATCTTGGACAGAAGCTGGAAACGTGCCTGCTTTGGGTGCTGCCCATTGTGTTCACCCAACATAGGTGAAATTCAGGTCCTTGTTCCAGAGGAGTCCCTCCCCTGGTCACCCACAACCAACTGGAAAGGATAGAGTTGGGGAGAGTGAGAAGAAACTGAGCACCAATGGGAGAAAGGGATTATCTGGGGGCCCCCTTCGGATCAAAAAGGGTGGAGCTGAGATAAAAGAGAGATCAATAAGATTGTGTGTTTTAACTGCAAAAAGGTAGTGCACATTCCAGGTCAACTACTGGAGGTTATAGGAAAAACCAGTGGGATTTAACAGGGCACATACACCCTTTGAAGAGAATGGGAATTAGTCAGAGACCATAGCAGACCAGGCTATGGCTTTGCCTGCAGCAGTCAATCCCTGTGGGAGCACTCCTAAGAGTGTGGATGGGGGTAAACAAGTCCCTGAGATGTTCTGGGATTTTGTACCTGAAAGAAGGATAGCCACCTTTCACATAGACACATAGAAACTAGAAGCAGGAGTAAGCCCTTAGAGCCAGCTCCACCATTCATCTTGATCATGTCCGATCATCAAACTCATTATGCTGATCCCCCTTCCCCCCAACACCCCTTGATTCCTTCAGCCCCAAGAGCTATGTCTAATTTCTTCTTGAAATCAGACAATATTTTGGCCTCAACTGCATTCTGTGGTAGTGAGTTCCACTAATTCACATCCTCTGGGTGAAAATTTTCTCCTCACCTTAGTTCTAAAAGGTTTACCCTTTATCCTCAAACTATGACCCCTAGTCTTGACTCCCCCACCATTGGGAACATTCTTTCTGAAACCACCCTGTCTAACCCTGTTAGAATTTTATATGTTTTTATAAGATTCCCTCTCACTCTTCGAAACTCCAGTGAATATAATCCTATACCGGAAGGACGTGGAGACTCTGGACAGAGTGCAGAGGAGGTTTACCAGGATGTTGCCTGGTATGGAAGGACTGGGTTATGAGGAAAGATTGAGCAAATTGGGGCTCTTTTCCCTTGAAAGACGGCGACTGAGGGGGGATCTAATAGAGGTATATAAGATTATGAAGGGTATAGATAAACAGAGGTAAGCTATGTCCTATGTTAGAGACATACAGTACGAGGGGCCACGGGCTTAAGGTGAGGGGGGAGAAGTATAACACAGGTATTAGAGGGAGGTTTTTCACACAGAGGGTAGTGGGGGTATGGAATGCTCTGCCAAGTAAGATGGTGGAGGCAGGCACGCTGGAGTGGTTTAAGAGTAACTTAGACAGGCACATGAGTGGGTTGGAGATGGGAGGATATAGGAGATTGTTTTAAATAAGGTTCATTAGCATTGGGATGTCCCTGGTAATGTAAAAGGATATGATAATAACGTTTTTCTCTTTTAATTCAAAGGTTTTAAGTTGGTCCGCCTTGTTGTCCAACGAGGGCGTACACGCGATGGGTCGGACTTGGGCTGCTCTTGAATGTTCGAGAGTGGCCTAGTGCTTCATGTCGTTAGTGTGTGCTTAAGCTGGACCAGATGCTGGGCAACACGACAACTCAGTGACTATCACTTTTTGCTAAGAAATAGGAGCAGGAGTAGGCCATCTAGCCCTTCGAGCCTGCCCCGCCATTCAATAAGATCATGGCTGATCTGTCGTGGCTCAGTTCCACTTTCCCGCCCTCTCCCCATAACCCTTAATCCCCTCGCTTATCAAAAACCCATCAACCCGTGTCTTAAAAATATTTAGCGAGGCAGCCTCCACCACTTCAACGGGCAGAGAATTCCAGAGATTCACCACCCTTTGAGTGAAGAAGTTCCTCCTCAACTCCGTTCTAAACCGCCCCCCCCTTTATCTTGAGGCTGTGTCCCCTAGTCCTACTGTCCTTTCTGAGCGGGAAGAGTCTCTCCACCTCTATCCTATCCATCCCATTCATCATCTTATATGTCTCAACGAGATCTCCCCTCATTCTTCTAAACTCTAACGAGCACAAGCCTAGTTTATTCAGCCTCTCCTCATAGCTCAACCCCCTCAACTCTGGCATCAGCCTCGTAAACCTCCTCTGCACTCCCTCCAAGGCCAAAATATCCTTGCGTAAGTGCGGCAACCAAAACTGCACACAGTACTCCAGCTGTGGCCTCACCAGTGCCCTATACAGCTGCAGCAAGACCTCCCTACTTTTATATTCAATCCCCTTCGCTATGAAGGCCAGTATCCCATTAGCCTTCCTGACCACCTGCTGCACCTGCAAGCTGGGTTTTTGCGACTCATGCACAAGGACCCCGAGGTCCCTCTGCACTGTCGCATGCTGCAGTTTTGCACCACGTAAGTAATAGTCCTTCCTACCATTATTTCTACCAAAGTGGATCACCTCGCACTTGCCAACATTAAATTCCATTTGCCAGTTCCTGGCCCATTCACCCAGCCTATCTAGATCCTTCTGTAGACTCTCCACACCCTCCGCGCAATTTGCCGTTCCACCAATCTTGGTGTCATCAACAAAATTTCGACACCATACACTCGGTTCCCTCCTCCAGATCATCTATGTAAATGGTAAATAGCTGAGGCCCCAGCACCGACCCCTGGGGCACTCCACTAGTCACCAACCGCCAATCCGAATAGCACCCATTGACCCCCACTCTCTGCCTCCTATTTGACAGCCAATCCTCGATCCACGCTAACACCCTACCCCCAACTCCATGCCCCCTTACCTTCTGCAATAACCTCTTGTGAGGTACCTTGTCAAACGCCTTCTGAAAATCAAGAAAGACCACATCCACCGGCTCTCCTCTATCCACCGCCCTAGACATATCCTCATAGAACTCCAATAAACTTGTCAGACACGACTTCCCCTTAACGAAACCTTGCTGCGTCTGCTCTATCAAGCAATTCCCCTCAAGATGCCTCGCTATTTCCTCCTTGATGACGGATTCTAACATTTTACCTATAACAGATGTTAAACTAACCGGCCTATAATTCCCTGCCTTTCGCCTGCCACCCTTCTTAAACAACGGCGTAACATTAGCCGTTTTCCAATCTTCCGGCACTTCCCCGGAATCCAGCGACGTTTGGAAAATAACCACCAAGGCATCCACTATCACCTCCGCCATTTCTTTCAGAATGCTTGGATGCATTCCATCCGGTCCTGGGGACTTGTCCACAATCAGTCCCTCCAGTCTGTCGAGCACCGCCTCTCTAGTAACAATAATGTCATTGAGACCCTCCTGTCCTACCATCTTTCCATTGCTAACACCCGGCAAATTATTCACGTCCTCCTCTGTGAAGACCGAAACAAAAAAGTTATTCAAGGCCTCAGCCATTTCCCCATCCCCTACCACTAAGTCCCCCCTCTCATCCTCTGAGGGTCCAACGCTCACCCTAGCCAGCCTCTTCCTTTTTATATATTTATAAAAACTCTTGCTATCCTTTTTCATATTAAGCGCTAGCCCAGCTTCATAGTTTCTCCTATCCTTCTTTATCAACTTCTTTGTCAATCTTTGTTGACTTTTAAACCTCTCCCAATCCTCTTCTCGCCCACTACTCTTAGCTATTCTAAATGTCTCCGCTTTTAATTTAACACTTTCCTTCACCTCCTTCGTTATCCACGGCTTATTACCTCTCCTCCTACGGTCCTTTTTAACCATCGGAATAAATTTCTGCTGAGCACCAAGAAAGATCTCCTTAAAGATCCTCCACTGCTCTTCAGCAGACCTACCTTCCAACACGCTCCCCCAGTCAACATTCGCCAATTCTTCTCTCATCCTTCCGTACTCCCCTCTGTTCAAACAAAGGACGTGTGTCCGGGAACCCACTTTCTCCTCCTCCATCTGCACCAGAAACTCCACCATACAATGATCACTCTCCCCAAGAGGATCCTTCACCACAAGGTCCCTAATTCTACCCGCCTCGTTACATGAGGATGATCACAACAGACACCTCCAGACGCTGAAAGATGTCCTCATACAAACACGATATGACACTCAACTCATTGACCGACAGTTCCGATGCGCCACAGCCGACCTCCTCAGAAGACAAACACGGGACAAGGTGGACAGAGTATCCTTCATCATCCAGTACTTCCCCGGAGCGGGGAGGCTACGACATCTTCTCCAGAGCCTTCAACATGTCATTGATGAAGACGAACATCTTGCTAAGGCCATCCCCACACCCCCACTTCTTGCCTTCAAACAACGGCGCAACCTCAAACAGACCACTGTCCACAGCAAACTACCCAGCCTTCAGGAGAACAGTGACCACGACACCACACAACCCTGTCACAGCAACCTCTGTAAGAAGTGACTGATCATCGACATGGATGTCATCATCGCACGTGAGAACACCATCCACCAGGAACACGGTACATACTCTTGCAACTCGGCCAACATTATCTACTTGATATGCTGCAGGAAAGGATGTCCTGAGACTTGGTACACTGGGGAGACCATGCAGATGCTATGACAACGGATGAATGAACACCGCTCGACAATCACCAGGCAAGACTGTTCTCTTCCTGTTGGGGAACACTTCAGCAGTCACGGGTTTTCGGCCTCTGATCTTCGGGTAAGCATTCTCCAAGGTGGCCTTCATGACACACGATAGCGCAGAGTCGCTGAGCAGATACTGATAGCCAAGTTCCGCACATATGAGGATGGCCTCAACCGGGATCTTGGGTTCACGTCACACTGTCTGTACCCCCCACAACTTGCCTGGACTTGCAAAATCTCACTAACTTTCCTGTCTGGAAACAATACACATCCTTTTAACCTGTGTTTAATGCTCTCTCCACTCACATTGTCTGTACCTTTAAGATTTGATTAGCTGCAAAGACTCATATTCAATCATTATTCATGTAAATTGAGTTTCTGTCTTTGTGCTCTGTTTGTAATCAGAACTCCCACCCACCTGACAAAGGAACAGCGTGTTCCAAAAGCTTTAGGCATTTGCTACAAATAAACCGGTTGGACTTTAAGCTGGTGTTGTGAGACTTCTTTCTGTCAGTGATACTAACCAGCTGCAGGAGAAAATGCCTGACCTTTTCCCCAGCTGTGTGGTAACCTGGTCTATGACCATATAAGCTCTGTCAGAGAAAGCTGAAATGGTGCTGCAGACAGAAGACTCTCCGTCTGGTTATCTGAAATGTTTTTTGTAAGTCTAAAAGACCCTAAGGAAGATAGGACTGGGCCAAAGATCTGTTTGGTAGACGGTTTCATGACAAGTCTAAATGGGGACGAGGGAACCCTTGATCTGAACTGCCTCATCAGGTTGAAGAGCCACAAGGGAGTACAGCAGGAGCCAATCGTCCACTTTGGGGCAATAATGTTCAAGAAAATGTGGCACTGGTTAAGGGAACACAAATTCCCAGGACAACAGAGGGTGCGAATGCCCCACTGTTCTGTTTGATCAATGGCTTCATTGAGAATTTAAATGGGAAACAAGGAAATTCCTGAATAAACCAGGGAAGAGTAAGAATGCTGTCCCCTTAGTTGAAGAGTCACAGGATGTAGCAGCCAAAGATAGCCCAACCCTTTGAGTGAAGATATCTCCAAAGCTACTGGGCAGACCGCAAACACCAGAAGGTCACACACCAGACAGGCCATTTTAAAAAGAAGGGAGCCCATACCCCTCCCCAGGAGCAGGAGGATTAGCTATCTGGGACCTTCTTTTCAGTTTAGAAGAGGAATTCTAAGCAAGTTCCCAAACAGATACTCCATTGGCGAGGAAACTACCTTGCCCTGATTTAAATCAAAAGGAGCCTATACCCCTGCTGAGTGTTTATGAATTTAGAGGCAAGTCCAAGTGATTTCAAAATACCCCGAGAGTCGGCGAGGAAAGTGCCTTCCCCAGTTGAAAAGCCATCAGGGAGTAAAGCTGGAGCTGCATCTCCAACAGAGAACAGGTATTCCAGAGGACATGGAACATGTTAGGAGACCCAAAAATCCCTGACCAGGAATCCAGTGACTGATTTTGCTGACCACTTCATGGCAAATTTAACTGTGGAACAGAGAAGTTTCCAAATTGGCCTCGTGCAGTTGATAAACCACCTAGTGCTAAAGCAAGAGCTGAAACTTTCCCTGAGGGCAGTAGTGTCCCTGAGCATCTGGGGCTGGTTAGAAGACTCTCCTAAAACATAAGAAGTAAAAGGAGAGTCTACCTTAAAGCACGCAGAGTATGCAAAAATCCTAGGGCGAATAGCAGGGCAACCCCTGCAGAGGTAAGCCTTGATAAGCTAGATGCAACCAAACAAGCAGTTAGACCTGTAAATGTGCCTGGGTTTGAATCAACTAATTCATGGGTTATAGAGGTGGGCAACCCGAGCAGAACAGCTCTGCCCAACAGCCAAACTAACTTGCGCAGTAACAGCCTTTACAGAAGACAGGTTGTTGTTAGCAATCTGTGTAGATAGGGTAGGTAAAGCAGCCTACACTACAAAGGTAGATTTATCCAAAAGATATGGGCAAGTTCCCTTACTACCCGCACAAAGGTAATCTCCACCTTCGTAACTCTATATGGGATATTCCAATGTCAAGTAACAACATCTAGATTCTGAAATGACCCAGCTACCTTTCAAAGGCTAATGAACCAATCACATAGTGTTCCTGGTTGATGTCCAAGTGCACAGCAACACCAAAGAAACACACTTATAACAATTAGAAGCCCTTTTCCGGACAGTACAATCAGTTGATCTAGTGGTCAATCTTGCAAACAGCGAGTTCACAAAGGCTGTAGTGATGAATCTAGAACATGTTTAAAAGAGGTCGTGGCCTAGTGGTAGTGTCACTAGACCTGTAACCCAGAGAGCCACGGTAACGGCTCTGGGGACTGCGTTTCAAATCACACCATGGGAGATGATGAAATCTGAATATGATAAAAGCTAGATGAAATTAAAAGCTTACTGATCATCACAAAACCATTGTTGATTGTCATAAAAACCTATCCAGTTCACTGATGTCCTATAGGGAAGGAAATTTGCCATCCTTACCTGGTCTGGATCCACAGTAACGTGGTTGACTCTTACATGCCTTCTGGAATGGCCACTCAGTTCAAGGGCAATTAGGGATGGGCAATAAATGCTGGCCCAGCCAACAACACCCACATCCCATGAATGAATTAAAAAAAAGATATATAGTGAATCAAGGACAGATACTGCCCAGGACAGCTAAGGTACAAATCATAGTCCAGATTCCCATTCCCACCACAAAATGGGAAATCAAATGTGATTACATGCACCAAGTCCAGAACTTAAAGAAGCCTGGTTAGAATTGGAAGGATGATAATGGCCAGTGCTTGAAGAACGAATGCGTGTGAACGAGTGTTTGTTGTTTTAAACTTTTCCCCCTTTTGTAATGAAATGAAAATGAATCTCATTTCATTCTGTTGACAAGGAGAAGTGTCACAATGATGGAGTAAAACCCCAAATTACATATGGACATATTGAACTTCTAAATAAGACATGAGTTTTTAAAAGTCAAAGGTGACAGGATGTAAATTCCAAGAATGTAAATTCCATCACTGTCTGAATTTCTCTAGGTTGGGTGATATTAAGAGGGAATGGAATATCACACCGCTTTTCCAGACAGGAACATATCGAAGGCATGAAAGCCATATATAACTACCATCTCCTGTGTGCTAGATGGCCTACTCATACTCCTATTTCTTATGTTCTTATGTTCACCTGCTCTCCAAAATCCATTGAGGTGATATCAATACCTGGACTGATTTAGTGATACCGTCCAATACAGTACTTTCCTGCAAGGGTCATTGTAGTGGTTTGTTACACCCCCCATTTCATGGGTCTTTAGAGAAGTGTGCAGTATAAGGGCAATGAGGAACTGGCTCATCAGGGGAAAAGCAGGAGTAGGAGATAAGAGAAGAAGAGGAGGTTGAACAGGGAGTGCTTATGCTGTAAGACAAGGATGGCCTCCTCCAGCCACCATCTGGTAACGGGGCCTCCATCCTCTCTCTAATGGCCTCTAGCATTAGATTCATTAGATCAATAAAGTAAACTTGCTTGTCCAAATACCAGCCCTTTGGATCCACTGTGAATCTTACTTCTCTCTGATGCAGTGGGAGGCTTTGGCACAAATCACCGATCTATCACTCGTGATGATCAGCAGCTTCAGTAATGGTTGCTATGGGGTGTCTAAATGAGTTCCACACAAATCTAACCATTCCATTCCTGCCCCTACCTTCTGGGTGTGTAGGAAACCTAGCTCTCTACAAGTTATGGACTTCCCCGTGTAAAAATCTGAACTTCACTCACTGAAGACTTCTGATCTGAAAACAAACTCTATTCCTGTTTCCTGTCTCTGTGGTGAAAATATACTCATACTCTCCATTACAAAGAATACCTACTTCCACTTCTATAATATCACCTAAGTGTGCTCTTTCCTCAACCCATTTACTTCCAAAAGCTTCATCTATGGTCTTTTGACTTATATACCCAGTTATGTTAATAATTTGCTTGCTGCCTCACATTCTCCACCAAGGCCTGTCATTCATCAACCCTGTCTGGGGACATAGATTCCAAATAAGTGTAGCAAATTTCAAATTCTAACATCTCTCCTTACTGAATTTATTAGTGATAATATATATGTAACACCTAATGTTGGCCTCCCCTATAGGTGGAAACATCATTTCTACATCTACCCGACTGAATCGCTTCATAATTTTCATGACCTCTATTAAATCAATTCTTAACCTTTTCTAGAGAAAACAGCTCAGTTTTTCTAGATAGTTATAACTTCAAAATAGTCTAAAGGACCTAATTTATTTTCAACAGAAATAGTGCCTAGAGCCATGAAGATGGAGTTATGAAGAGGATGTGAAAAGATAGACTCCAAAAACAGTCACGTGAGATGCCAGTGGTGGTGCAGTTTTCCTGCTATTGGTGGGTGTAAACCTGATTGAAGGGTTTGAACCAGGAGTGGTGAGAGAGGTAACAATGATGTTGTGCAGAATTTTGATAAGTCAAGCTCAACAACAGTGTAAGAAAACTACAGTTAATTAAAAAAAAACACAAGATGTGAACTTCAATGGGAGGTGGAAGACAAGCACTGCCAGTAGTATTTACATTAACCATAAACATTAAATAGTCAGCAATAAATGCCCTTACTTGTTCCATATATCCAAGCATTGGAAGTGAGGCGGAAAGAACTGGTTCCTTCACTGGTGGAAGTTTATTTGGGAGTGTCAGATCCCAATACTTGTTAGGAAGTCTGAAAGGAAGTAAAACTCAGATTGGTGATTCTAAGACACAGACACCCTAATTTTCTGATCATAATTCCCTATTTTAGGGAAATTGTAAATCCAATGGCTCAGACTGGCAAATGTGCTGGAATTCTTCCTGCTAGAACTTTGCCAACTTTGGCACGCATATCAATGCTTGTTGTCATTTCCAGCAGCCAAAGAAAGTACTCACCTAAATGGCAGCCCATATGATAATGATTTGGTGCTATTATATGTCACATTTCCTGACATTTCTACCTCCCTTATACTATTTCATGTCCCATATGAAACTAACATGCAGAGGGAAACAAATTAAAAAACAACAGCTACATATGTAAGTATTCCAGAAACCTTCCTTTAGGGACCGATGACAGAAGTTTGAAGATCTGCATAACTTTTGCAGCTTTCTCCTCCTGGCTGTTAAAGGTTTCCTTGCCCTTTAAACTGAAAATTATTTTTGAATACAGCAACATGCAGTTCCTATCCTGCAGCTGTAATGAATGTGGTGCAACAGGCTATTTATTAAGCAAAGCTTTCTATCTCATCATCCAAGTTATTAATAAACATAATGACTGTTTGGAGGCACAATACAGATTTTTGCAGGACATCATGTTCACTTCTTACCAATTATAGCAGCTGCCCAACATCTCAACTGTCTATGTATTGCAGCTTAACCAATTTTCTAACCAGGTCAACAGGTTGCTTTCCACCCCTACAGAATCCCTACAGTGCAGGAGGAGGTCATTCAGCCCATTGAGTCTGCACCAATTCTTCAAAAGTGTCCTTGACCTACCACCCATCCACACCCCTCCCCGCTACCCCCAACTCTAATCCCGTAACTTCACAGATTTACCATGGCTAATCTATCTAACCTACACATCTTTGAACACCAAGGGGAAATTTAGCATGGGTAATCCACCCAACCTCCACAGATCTTGGGAGGAAATCAGAGCATCCGGAGGAAACCTTCTGGAAACCATATAAACATTCACAGACATTCCACTGTCCACTACTTTAGTCACTTTATGATGCCCATAGGGGGAATCATTAATAGATCTCCCTGTGAACCTTGCTGAATATCAGCTTCCTTATTAGGCAAATGGAGGTTCACCCAATAGGGAAAGAGCAGTGGGGTTTTAAAACCAGCTGGCTTCACTCAGACTAGCAGTCAATGGGCCAACTTGCACTCTGTGGCCATTGAAAGGCATTCTACTATCCCTGTAACTAAAAGGGTGTTTGGTAATGGAAAACTGGCCTTGGTAAGATTATTACATTGGTGACGAAGAGTAAAAGAAGTTTTATCTTCCCTCCAGACCATCTTTAAGACAAGTAATTCTCCGATAATAAAGATGTCTCTTTTTGGGAAACTTGAAGCCTATGGTACAAGCATCGAAGACTGGGCTCAGTGTGCAGAGCACAAGCGTTATCTTTTTCAGGCCAACAGTAAAAAGGCAGACAAGAAGCAGAAAGTGATCTATTGATGGCATGTGGGGTTTTGGCCTTAAGTGTAATCGAAAGCCTGATCTACCTGGATGCCTCTAAGTCCAAAACTCATGAATTGGTAGAGTTAATTAAAAGTTATTTGGATTCAAAACCTTACATAATACTCCAGTGATATCACTTTAACATGGCAGGGTGAATGCCTAGCGAATCTGTCACCGAATTTCTGAACAGGCTGTGAAAATTGACAGAGCATTGTGAATTCAGGCCACCTTTGAATGACATGTTGCGAAATAGACTAGTCTAAGAATTAACAAAGTGACAGTCCAAAAGAAATTATTGGCAGAAACCATTTTAGTTCTAAAGAAAACATTGAGATAGCTCTACTGTTGGAGAACGCAGAGAAAGGAACTCAGAAAGTCCAGCGAACGTCAGATAGCAGGAGACTTGGGGGGAGAGGCCTACAGCATCCATCCCTCAACTGAGAACAATGGTATCAATAAAAAAAATTACTTTAAATTTCCCAGCATCCTCGGCAGTGGTGGAGCCTGAGTCGCATAATCACTTTGTCAAGGGAAGTCAGGAACAGCCTTCAGCCTCCTAAGAAGGCTATTCCAAAAGGTTGTATATGATAGATGGCAGAATGTTGCAAAAGCTGCACAAGATCATAATCAAGGTTAAATGTAGGAACAGTCAAAACATATGCTATTTCAAGGAAAGGCCAAGACCAGTACCAAATCATACCTTGTCGAAAGGCCCACAACCAAGGATAATGTATTTAAATCACATTTCCATGACAAAGGTTGTCTCCATTATGGTGGAGTTAGTAAATGGCCGCCCATTAAAAATGGAGGTTGATATGGGGCTGCAGTCTCTGTTATTGGGAAGTAGGATCACGCCCGTTTTCTCAGCTCTTGTGATTTTACGGGAACCGGATTTCCGGCAAAGTCAGCCTCTCGCTGGAAATGGGTAAGAGGCTGAATAATTTATTTAAATGTTTATTTGCATCTGTTTAGTGAGCCTGGTGCTCAATCATCCAGGTTCACTTGCCTTTATGGCCTCGTCGGGAGAGATTCCCTCCGATGAGGAAAATACTTACTTGCCAAGAATGAGAAACAGTCACGTTGGCTTCACCAGTAGAACAGGAGGCCATGGAGGCCCCCCAAGGGTGCCTGAGGGCAAGGGAGTGCACCCTTAGGCAGTGCCAGCCTGGCAGTGCCAACCTGGCACCTTGGCACTGCCCACCAGACTGTGTGAGGGGGCCTATGGGGTTGGGCCCATGGGGGCATGGCATGAAGGGGACGGCCTGATTGGAGGGAACCTGCTGTCACTCAGCAACGGGATTGGATCAGGGGGAGGGGCACCTGCTGCCACCCTGTAATGGGATCGGATCGGGGGTGGGGGGGAGGAAGAGCATGATCAGTCTGGGCTGTGAGGGGTGTCAACAGGGGTTGGATGCCCATGCATTGTGGGGTTTGCATTCAGCCATGGGCCCCTCCTGATTGCAGGGGAGTAGGGAGGGAGTTGATTCAGGCTAGCTTCAGCAGCAGGGTCCTGATAGGTCACTCTCTGTCTGTCAAATGCCTGCTGCTGAAATTGCGTACATGCAGCATCAGCGATCTGCACATGTGCAATAACTCCCTCTGGTGAATTAAAGTTAGCTTACTGCCTGCAACAGTCTACACAATATTTTCAATGACAAAGTATGTAAGATTGGGCGTGAAAACTTGCCCAAAAAATAGATTAGGAGATCTCCCATTTTCATGCTAGCTGGACACTTAGAATCATTCTCGTAAAATTCCACCCATTATCGCCTCCAGGCTGGTATTCAGCTCCTGAACTTAGAAAGTACAAAAGCAAAACTGGCTACCTACGCAGGTGGACCATTGCAAATAAAGGACACTATGCGATCCATAGGACTTGCAGGCAGCAGTCAGCTCGACTTCTACTCATCACTGTACGGGAACAAGGACTTAGCATCACAGAGAGAGATTGGCTCCAATGCATCAGACTGAACTGGCTGGGAATCTTTCAGCTAGGTGTGGGGACTGTAAAAGTCATCAGTAAGCATTCTGAAGTCTTCCAAGAAAGGCTTGGGAAAATAAGGGAAGCCAAAACCAGGAATAACATAGACCTTTACGAGACAGACCAGTTCCATACTCCTACTGGGAAAGATAGAATCAGAACTAGAATGCATGGCAAAGCTTGTTGTTGGAGTTGCATGCATCCAGGCAAAATGGAGAGTATTTTGTCTCACTCCTGATCTGTGTCTTACAGATGGTGGAGAAGCTTTGAAATGTAAGGAATTAAGTTTCTTGCTGTAGTGTGCCCTGCCTCTGACTTGCTCTTGTAACTACAGTATAGATGTGGCTGTTGAAGATAAATTTCTGGTCAATTGTGACCCCAGGTTATTGATGGTAGGGGATTCCATGATAATAAAGCCATTGAATGACTGCAGGAAAGTTAGGGTAGTTTTAGTGGGGGATTTTAACTTGCATATAGACTGTTGCAACCAGACTAACATCAGAAAGATATTGAGTTTCTTGAGTTGTCCAGGATTACTTTCTGTGGCAATATTCCACAGGGGGAACCAACAATGGGTTAACATTAAATTTAGTAAAGATGTATGGGTCAGATTTAGACAAGGGAGTGTTGGGGTAGTGGAAATGTTATTAGGCTAGTTCTTGAAAGGCCCAGGCTAATACCATAGTAGCACATATTCATAGAAACATAGAAAATAGGGGCAGGATTTGGCTAAGCCCACTCCACCATTCAGTATGATCGTCTAACTCAATAGCTTGATCCTGCCATCTCCCCATATTCTTTGATCCCTTTCACTCCAAGAACTATATTGAACTCGTTTTTGAAAACATACAGGGGGTGATTCTCCCATCCCTCTGTGCTAATTTTTTAGCACAGCGGGCCGGGAGATTCTTGCATCGTCCGATTTGCACATGTTTCCGCCCTGATAGCATCAGCTCCACGTCAGAAATCAGCGGGGAAGCGCCAAGACCATTTAAATGGTCCTTTCAATATAATTTAAATGTGATCAGTGGTTCCGGGACTGAAGCCTATGGAGTACTTTCCACCCTCCCCCGCCAGAGTGGTTCGCTCTAGCAGGAATTACAGTAGCTCCCCACTAACGGGGAACTTGTGGCCCAACCCTGTTGGAGTGAAGGGAGTGGAATCGGGAGCCCCCAAAGGGTTGGCAGTGGGCAAGGTTCCACTGAGCATTGGCACCTTGGCAATGCCAGCCTGGGCCCTCTGGCACTGCCCAAGGGGCAAAGTGCCAATGCCCAGGGGGGCATCTTGGCGCTGCCCAGCAGGGCTTGATGGGCCAGTTGGTTTGGGTGGGGCGGGAAGCGATTGGGGCAGGCTGGGGAGGGGGTCAGTCTTGCGGGTAGGGGTTCGGGACTGTGGGGAGGGGGGTTCGGGACTGTGGCAAGGGGGTGGAGGGAATGAGGGTGCTGGAGATCGGGGTGTGCTGGAAGGGCGGAGATTTGGGGCTGGCCCAGGAATGTTTGGATGGAGGGGGAGGATGGATGGTTGGAGGGCTGACGATGCAGGGATCATGGGGCTGGACAATGATTGAGCTGGCCAGCAATTGGCAGGCCGACAGTGCAGGACTACCGTGTATGCGCCCACCTTGGCACTAACAGATCGGCACATGCGCAGTGACCCGCTCAGCGCTATGATGCTGGCCTCTCCAGCGGGAATAGGTTCTGCTCCCTGATTTTTAATGATGTACATGCTAGTCACCTCTGCAGTGCACAGAATGTGGGAGATTCGTTTTGAGTGAAACCAGTGTGAATTGCTCCAGTTTTCACACGAATTCAACAAGTTAGAATATTTTTGGGGGAATGCTGGTCACAATGTTTAGTGCTCAACTACTTTCTGTGGTAATGAATTCAATAGGGTAACCACTCTGAGTGAAGATCCTAGTCCTAAAAGGTTTACGCCGCATCTATAGACTAAGGTCCCTTGTTCCTCCCATCAGGAACATCCTTCTTGCATGTACCCTGTCTAGTCCTGTTAGTATTTTATGTTTTCCATGAGACCTCCTCTCATTCTTCTAAGCTCTAGTGAATATAATCCTCACCAACTCAATCTCTCCTCACACCTCTGGGTCCCAGGAATAATCTAGTAAAACTTTGCTACACTCCCTCTATAGCAAGAACATCCTTCCTCAAATAAGGAGACTAAAATTGTATACAATACTCCAGGTGTAGCCACACTGAGGCCCTGCACAATTGCTGCGAGTCATCCTGCCCCTGTACTCGAATCCTCTCACTATGAAGGCCAACATTCCATTTGCCTTCTTCACCATCTACTGCACCTGCATGCTTACCTTCAGCAACTGGTGTACTAGGACATTCAGGTCTTATTATACATTCCCATTTCTCAATTTATAAACATTCAAGAATAATCTGCTTTCCTATTTTTGTTACCAAAGTGGATAATCTCACATTTACCCACATTATACCGCAAATGCCATGCATTTGCCCATGTACTCAGTGTGTCCAGATCACACTGAAGTATCTCTATATCCCCATCATAGCTCCTTCTCTCACCCAGCTTTGTGTCATCTGCAAATTTGGAGATATTACATTTAGTTCACTCATCTAAGTCATTAATATACATTATGAATAGCTGGGGTCCTAGCACTGATCCCTATAGTACCTCACCAGTCACTGACTGCCATTTCAAAAAAGACCAGTTTATTCCTACTCTTTAGGGGCAATCTTAACATTGCGTTGCACGCTTTCAGGTGCAAAAACTTGGTAAGGTAAGATGTGAGGTCAGTAGCGTGATTGATCCCGCCTCCACACTGGTTCCCCCTTTACCAAGGCCTGAAAATGGCCATGATCGGGAACCTTCCTAAAACGGACACGATGGACATTTAAATATATTTGCATGCATTTCAATCCACTTAACTGGCTGCACGCCCAACTTTAATGGCACATCCCCTTTACCACCGCATTCGCCCATCTGAAATCGGCCTGAAACAGACATGCTCCGATTTGGGCACTCCATCAGTGAGGGTTAGTGAGGAGGTACGTGCCGAGTGTCCGTGCTGCTTTCAGGGATCCTTTCATGGTGGCCATTTTACTTTTTGGGTTGTGGGGAGGGCTGTTGTCAGCAGTGTGTCCAATGTCCGATTTGCAGCATGGATCTGGGTCTCAGCACTGACCTCAGCTCTTGTGAATGCTCCTAATGCACTCAGCACTCTTCCTGTTGAAGGATATGCATAAAGCCCTTGGAAATTGCACTGCTGCAGATTCAGCACTCTTAAAGGAGCTGTAATTCTGAGGTCATGTGGGTGGGGAATGGAGGATCTGTGATGCTGGGAGGCATGTGGGTGGAAAATGGGGGCTCTATGATGCTGGGGAGGGGGCATATGGCTGGGAAATGGGAGCTCTCTGATGTTGGAGGGCTTGTGTGTGGAGGAATGGGCAGTATGGGCAGCGTGTGTTGCTGGCTTGGGGCAAGCAGCATTTCTTCACCTCTACATGCGCTCCTCTCCTTCTCCTCCTAATCGCCCCCTCTTTTCAGAGTGACAAGATGACTTTTGCGATGCAACCAATTGATGTAGGGTGCTGGGGATGAAAAAATCTGGAGGCGATTGGGGGAAGATGCTAGATGGGGTTAAGCATTCACCCTTTCTGCCTGGATGAGGTCATTGACCTACTTGTGACATTGCTTCCCCGTTCTGGAGCCCATTGCCGCTGATGGAAGAGGCAACTGCTTCCAGAACATATTGCCATCAGCCCCCTGGGTCTTTGTACTTTTGGGGGAAGAGGGTGTCCCACCTCGCTTCTGCTGCATCCAGCAGCCTTGTGGGGTCACCTTCAGTGAATCTGGGGGCTGGTCATTTGGTCATTTTCTTCCTGCACTGCCTGCCTGTCGATCCTTCGGGTTTTTATGGAGCTGCCCCTTTTATAGCAGATCAGCTGCAGTCAGTCTGGCAGAGCATTTCATAAGTTATATATAGTTTGCTTGTTAGCATTGAGGGGAAGGCTAGTGAGCATTTGCAGATGTGCTGATGGGAATGGGGGGTGGTGGGATGATGGATCAGTGCTTTCACGATGATTGGGGATAGGGGAGAGATAGGGACGTGTCATACAGCCATCAGAGTCAGGGGGAAATGGGGCTTTGTGCAGGAGGGTCTGGGGTGGGGAGAATCACTCTGCCTACAATCAATGAGAGAGAAGAGGGGCTGCTACCACTCTACCTGAGATCACTAAGGGGGAGGGAGGGGAGCTGCCTTTCTGACTGAGGTTGAGGGAGCTTGGTCTCTTCTCCCTGGAGAGACGAAGATTGAGAGGCGACCTGATAGAGGTTTATAAAATGTTGAGAGGTATAGATAGGGTGGATTCTCGGAGGCTATTTTCCCGGGCTGAAATGTTCACTACGACAGGACACAGGTCTAAGGTGCTGGGGAGCAGGTACAGAGGAGATGTTAGGGGTAAGTTTTTCACTCAGAGGATGGTGAGTGAGTGGAATCGGCTGCCGTCGGTGGTAGTAGAGGAGAACTCGCTGGGATCTTTTAAGAGACTTCTGGATGAGTACATGGGATTTAATGGGATTGAGAGTTATAGTTAGGCCTGGTAAGTATAGATACGATCGGCGCAACTTGTGGGCCGAAGGGCCTGTTTGTGCTGTAGTGTTCTATGTTCTGCCTGAGATTGGTGAGGGGGAAGGGGGCCACAGGTAGAAGATGAGCCGTGATTTAATTGAAAGGCAGATTTGACTGGCTGAATAGCCTACTCCTAGTCCTATGTTCCTGGAAACTTCTTTACACTTCAGTTAAAAAGCAGAAGAAGCTGCCACTAGCAGCCACCGGCTACGATTACCAGCACACATAGTATACCTCCCTTCCATCATCCTTGGGAGCTGCAAACTCCTCTCACCTGTTACGTTTTATTTTTCTGTCTGCAAGATAACAGTTACATCATAATTCAACCCCTTTACGAAAGGCTTGATATTTGATAATAGGAGCAATGAAATGAAGATATTATTCAGAAGTATTTACCGCATAAATTTATCAAGGCATTCCTCATCCTGAAAAAGATATAATCTGTTTCTGTACTCAACAGCATAATCAATATGTCCAGGGACCAATGCTTCATATCTGATGAGAAGGATCAAAACAGTAGTTAGAAACATTTCTCTGTCAAGACAATTTTTTTCCACATTTATTAAGTTTCTTTATCGTCTTGATAAATTGAATTTACCTTTGTTTGCCATCCAGAAATGTAACTGGACAGTAACCCAGAAATTCTGCCTGTTTAGGAAACCTGGCCTTTACTTCAGCTGCAGTAAGCTTTGTTGGTAATAGATCAGCTGATGGGAGAGATTGAGAAGCTAATGGAGGTACGAACAACTCTGGGTCATTCAAGAAGAGCTGAGAAATTGATAAAATTAGATAAATTGAAATTCATGCATTTTTTGTTTAAAACAGTTTATCAAAATGTTGATAAAGTTAATAATATAAATCAACTTAATTTTCCTGTAAAAAGGCATGGATTTCTTAAACAGAAGCATTATTAAATGCATAAGTAGGTATTTCTTAAAATATAGGTCACTATGTTTAAAATTATCTCTGTATGAATGGATTTAGCCGCCATGTCTTGCTATTTTCTTCTTCATGTTTAACTGCATATTGTGGATATAAATTCTTGTTATTTTAAATAGGGCAAGGTGGATTTTTTAAATAAAATTAGACTTCCATATTATTAGCATGAATATATAATTCCACATTTATATGTAATGGATTTGGCAATAGTTACTATTAAGACCATGCCATGAATGTGTTTGTACAATGTAATAATCTGGAATTTTTCTGGAACTGCTCCCTTCTACGGGGGCACATAAGAAGGGGTCTTTGTCACAATTCCAATGAAATTAAGGCAGAGGGTCGAAACAATTCCAAAAATATCTCAGACCAAAAGATATCATTTCATAGAACATTACAGTGTAGAAAGAGGCCCTTCGGCCCATCGAGTCTGCACTGACCACAATCCCACCCAGGCCCTACCCCCATATCCCTACACACTTACTCGCTAATCCCTCTAACCTACGCATCTCAGGACACTTAGGGGCAATTTTAGCATGGCCAATCAACCTAACCCACACATCTTTGGACTGTGGGAGGAAACTGGAGCACCCGGAGGAAACCCATGCAGACATGAGGAGAATGTGCAAACTCCACACAGACAGTGACTCGAGCCGGGAATCGAACCCAGGTCCCTGGAGCTGTGAAGCAGCAGTGCTAACCACTGTGTTACCGTGCCACCCATAGTTCGGTTACGAGTGGTGTGCCTCAGGGATCTGTTTTGGGGCCGCTGTTGTTTGTAATTTTTATTAATGATCTGGATGAGGGTATAGTTGGGTGGATTAGTAAATTTGCTGATGACACCAAAGTCGGAGGTGTGGTAGATTGTGAGGAAGGGTGTCATAGTCTGCAGGGAGACTTAGACAGGTTGCAGAGCTGGGCCGAGAGGTGGCGGATGGAATTTAATGCGGAGAAGTGTGAGGTAATTCACTTTGGTAGGAGCAACAGATGTGTCGAGTATAGGGCTAACGGGAGGACTTTGAATAGTGTGGATGAACAGAGGGATCTAGGTGTGTGTGTACATAGATCCCTGAAAGTTGGGAATCAAGTAGATAAGGTTGTTAAGAAGGCGTACGGTGTCTTGGCGTTTATTGGTAGGGGGATTGAATTTAGGAGTCGCAGCGTCATGTTGCAACTGTATACTACTCTAGTGCGGCCGCACTTGGAGTACTGTGTGCAGTTCTGGTCCCCGCATTACAAGAAGGATGTGGAGGCGTTGGAGAGGGTGCAGAGGAGGTTTACTAGGATGTTGCCTGGTATGGTGGGGAGGTCCTATGAGGAGAGACTGAGGGATTTAGGGTTGTTTTCGTTGGAAAGAAGGCGGCTAAGAGGGGATCTTATTGAAACATATAAGATGATTAGAGGTTTAGATAGGGTGGATAGTGATAGCCTTTTTCCTCGGATGGAGAAAGCTAGCACGAGGGGGCATGGCTTTAAATTAAGGGGGGGTAGCTACAGGACGGATGTCAGGGGTAGGTTCTTTACCCAGCGGGTGGTGAGGGATTGGAATGCCCTGCCTGCTGCAGTTGTAAATGCGTCTAGTTTGGGGGCGTTTAAGAGATCTCTGGATAGGTTTATGGACGAAAAGGGATTGGTATAGGCTAGTGGGTCATTGTTTTTGTAACTGGTCGGCGCAACATCGTGGGCCGAAGGGCCTGTTCTGCGCTGTAATGTTCTATGTTCTATGTTCTATAGCACAATAACTCCTGCCTCAGAGAGTTGGTGGCCAATCTGATTGCCCAGTATCTCTGTAATTCCAGTTGCAGTGAGGGCCAGGAGTGGGACTACAAGCAGTCCCCAGATTCTTAGTCCTGGAGTCCAGGATCAGGTATGAGGAAGGTGTCTCAAGGCAATGAGAGGAGATGAGGCCCAATGGGAAAGGCAAAGGCAGGATGGAGGGCCTGATGGAGAGGCTGGTAGGGAGGGTGGAATAGGGGTCACTACAGGGACAGACCTTGCAGGAGATGAAGAAACAGACACCTTGAGGGAGACAGCCTACTTCCCACCCATTGAGGCCAGTAACCCTTAGGTGGTTAATAATTAGCCATTTAAGAGCCTTAAGTGTGGACAGATTGGGAGAAGCCAGCAAAAGGGGCCCCCATAATCGACAAAACCACTGGTGGGATGCTGTAAAATACTGCTCTCGGACATAGAATTTGGGGACTGATTGTAATCCCAGTGGCCCTGCTGGAACTATCAGGTTGGCCAGCGGTTCTCTGAGTTGGGACCTCCATCTGAGTGAGGATGGAAGTCCTGTTTCGAGCTAATTAATTGTCCTCAAAGGATAAAATGACTGTGGGGCTGTTCTGATCGCACAGGTATATGTTCCCCACCAATTCTTCAGGTGGTAGGAAAGCAAAGCCTCCCATTCAAAAAATCTTGTCCCATCATTTGTGAAGGTTGGGGAACACTTAATTCAGGTAAATCAAACGAGCAAATCTTCTCAATTAATGTTGCATTATTATTTTTGACTACAAGTATACTTACATCCAGAGCTTCCTTTGAAGCCATTTTATAATAATGTCCTTGGAATTCAGCTGCAAATTCTAATGAAGGATCAACAGAGCAGTCTACAAGTTCTCCCTTTAACTGAAGGCTAACAGGACAATATTGCTGAAACTCTCCAACCCGGGACTGTAGTTCTTTGGGCGTGATACACAGACCAGCAATACAGGCAGCTTTTCCTGCAGTGAGGAAAGAAACTTTTAGCAACATGATTTGGAATAGTTCTGCAAGTGCTGCAGTTTGACGAGCACTTGGGTTGTATGTGCTCAAATCAAGGCCTTGAGTCGTTTTAAACTTCCCAATTTTCACCAAAAATTCCCCGTTTGTTTTGTTATATATTATTGAAAACTGACAATCCCGTAAATTCAATTTTAAAAAAATCCTAATTCAATGTTTTTTTTCACTTCAGGAAAGGGAGCATTACTGGAACTTCCAAAATACAAGCCAAAATTTTCAGATTTTTTGGTCGTTGTTGGCGACCCCCCGCGGCAGAGGATGCTGGGTGGGCAAAACCATGTAGACATTGGTGGGACTGGAAGAGCCCATCACCTTCCACTGCCTAAAATACGCCCCACAGGGGAATTCCACATCATCCACTGCCACTCTGCCATTTGTATCTGGTCGGGATTGGAGAGAGGCCGGTGATCACGGAGGGCAGGGACAAGGGATTGTCTGATGGGGGGGATGGATCTGCCATGGTGTTGACGGGGGGACCAATTCCTGAGGGGGTGGGTCTGCCGGGGTTGGGGGATGGGGGGATTAGTCACTGCTGAGAAGTGGTTGGGGTTTGATGATTGGGTTACTCTGGTATGGGTGAGGAGTTGGGGCTGGCCTAGTAATGGTCATGGGGGTCCTGATCAGGCCATGGAGGGATTAGGGAGGCAGCACTTTGGGGTCCTGGGCTGGCCAGCTATTGAGCTGGCCAGCAAACTGCAGGCTGACAGTTCGGGGCCACTAGGCATGTGCAGAGTTCTGGAACTGTCAGACTCTGGTGTGAATAGACTCCGCCCCCAAGCTTTTAGTAGGATTCACAATTGTGACCTGTGTATTGCACAGAGTGTGGGAGCTTCGAGCCTGAACTCCCACTGAGAAAACAATCGTGGATTTACACCATTTTTCCTGCAAATTCAGCACTGAAAATTTTTTTGGGAGAAACAAAGAACATAGAACACTACAGCACAAACAGGCCCTTTGGCCCACAAGTTGCGCTGATCACATCTATACTAAAGCTATATCTATAGCTTTTATTGGTAGAGGGATTGAATTTCGGAGCCGTGAGATCATGTTACAACTGTACAAAACTCTGGTGCGGCCGCACTTGGAGTATTGTGTACAGTTCTGGTCGCCGCATTATAAGAAAGATGTGGAGGCATTGGAAAGGGTGCAGAGGAGGTTTATTAGGATGTTGCCTGGTATGGTGGGAAGGTCTTATGAGGAAAGGCTGAGGGACTTGAGGTTATTTTCATTGGAGAGAAGAAGGTTACGAGGTGACCTGATTGAGGCATACAAGATGATCAAAGAATTGGATAGGGTGGACAGTGAGAGCCTTTTACCTCAGATGGTGATGGCTAACACAAGGGGACATAGCTTTAAATTAAGGGGTGGTAATTATAGGACGGATGTCAGAGGTAGGTTCTTTACTCAGAGGGTAGTAAGGTCGTGGAATGCCCTGCCTGCAGCAGTTGTGGACTCGCCAACTTTAAGGGCGTTCACATGGTCTGTGGATAGGCATATGGATAACATTGGAATAGTTTAGGTTAGAGGGTCATTAGATTGGTTCCACTGGTCGGTGCAACATCGAGGGCCGAAGGGCCTGTACTGCTCTAATATTCTATGTTCTATATACCTACCAAGCCATAGAACTATCTGTAACTCCCAATGCCATTACATCCCATATACTCATCCAGAAGTCTTTTAAAAGACCCCAGCGAGTTCGCCTCTACCACCACCGATGGCAGCCAATTCCACTCACTCACCACCCTCTGAGTGAAAAACTTACCCCTCATATCTCCTCTTTGCTTGCTTCCCAGCACCTTAAACCTGTGTCTTCTCGTAGCAACCATTTCAGCCCTGGGAAATAGCCTCCGACAATCCACCCTATCTATTCCTCTCAACATTTTATAAACCTCTATCAGGTCGCCTCTCAACCTTCGTCTCTCCAGGGAGAAGAGACCTAGCTCCCTCAACCTATCTTCATAAGGCATGCCTCCCAATCCAGGCAACATCCTTGTAAATCTCCTCTCAATAGCTTCCACATCCTCCCTGTAGTGAGGCGACCAGAACTGCGCACAGTACTCTAAGTGGGGTCTGACAAGGGTCTTATAAAGTTGCAGCATTACCTCCCAATTCCTAAACTCAATCCCTCAATTAATGAAGGCCAGTACACCATACGCCTTCTTGACCACATCCTCCACCTGCGAGGCCAATTTAAGAGTCCTATGGACCCGGACCCCAAGATCCTTCTGCTCTTCAACACAGCTAAGATTCCTACCCTTGATATTGTACTCCTGCATCCTATTGGTCCTGCCAAAATGGACCACTACACATTTATCCACGTTGAAGTCCATCTGCCACTTCTCCGCCCAGTCTTGCATCCTATCCATGTCACGCTGCAACTTCTGACATCCCTCCAGACTATCCACAACACCACCAACCTTTGTATCATCGGCGAACTTACTAACCCATCCCTCCACTTCCTCATCCAGGTCATTTATGAAAATGACAAACAGCAAGAGTCCTAGAACCCATCCCTGGGTCACTCCACTGGTGACCGAACTCCATGCAGAAAAAGACCCATCCACAACCACTCTCTGCCTTCTGGAGGCAAGCCAGTTCTGGATCCACAAGGCCAAAACCCCTTGGATCCCATGCCCTCTCACCTTCTCAAGAAGTCTTGCATGGGGGACCTTATCAAACACCTTGCTGAAGTCCGTGTAAACCACGTCCACTGCTCTTCCTTCATCAATGTGTTCAGTCACATTTTCAAAGAACTCAACTAGACTTGTAAGGCACAACCTGCCCTTGACAAAGCCATGCTGACTATTCCTGATCGTTCTAAACTTCTCTAAATGCTCATAAATCTTGTCCCTCAGAATTCTCTCCATCAACTTACCAACCACTGAGGTCAGACTCACCGGTCGATAATTTCCCGGGCTATCCTTGTTCCCTTTCTTGAAAATAGGAACCACATCCGGAAATAGGAATACGGAATATGGAAACAAATAGGAAACGCCCCCACATTGCCCATAGTTGAAGTATGTAATCTATTGGTCCTGTCGAGCTTCTGTGCTGTGACTGATGCTGAACCAAAGGGCATGTTATTTTGTCTGCCCTGTGACTACATACATCCTGTGCCAGTTAACAACATTTTCCATCTTTGGGACACGTAAAGGAACCAGCTGGCTGCCTGCAATGAGGAATACCTGCTCTATATCTTGCTTATGCCACCCAACCACATATGCAGCAGTGTGCCACCAATCAGAACCGTGCTGCACCCATCATGCAACAAACCGTCTGCATCCTAAAACAACAGTTCCATTTCCTGGACTGCTTGGTGGCATCCCTCCATTATTTGTCAGAGAGGATCGACAAGTTTTTAATGGTCTGCTGTGTCCTCCACAACCTTGTACTTGTGAGCACAGCCCTTTTCATTCCAGGACTAGGGGGCACTGTATAAATAAGGTCACCCATTTTAAATGGAAATAAGGTGAATCTTTTTCACTCAGAGGGTCAATGTGTCTTTGGAACTCTCTTCCTGAAAAGGTGGTGGAAGCAGAGACTTAGAAGAGGTGGATGTATTGAATTGTTGCAGTCCACGTGCTGTGGGTTGACTCACAGTGTCATTGGAGAGGGAACTCCAAGATTTTGACCGAATGACTGTGAAGGAATGGCAATGTATTTCCAAGCTGACAAAGTCTCATCTGGATTCAAAATGTCTTTTCTCTCCTTACAGATGCTGCCAGACCTGCTGAGATTTTCTAGCGTTTTCTCTTTACATTTAAAGGATGTGATGCATCCCACCTCCACCATCCTTCCAGGCAGCTCATTCCAGGCATTCATCACACTCTGAGTAAACAAATTTTTCCTCACATCTCCCCTTAACCTCCTATCCCTCACTATGAATCCATATCCCCTCGTGACTGACCCTCCAGCTAAGGGAAAACAGCTGCTCATTTTCCACTCTGTCCATGTCTCTGATAATCTTGTGTACTTTGAGCAGGTTGCTCCTCAGGCTTCTCTGCTCCAATGAAAACAACACAAGCCTATGCAACTTCTCTTCATAACTTAAATGTTCCAGCCCAGGCAGCATCCTGGAGAACCTCCTCTGCACCCCCTCCAGTGCAATCACATCCTTCGAATAACGTAGCGACCAGAATTGCACACAGTACTCTAGCTGTGGCCTCACCAAAGTTCTATACAACTCCAACATGACTTCCCTGCTTTTGCAATCTGTCTCGACTGATAAAGACAAGTGTCTTATATGCCTTTTTCACCATCCTACTAACATGCCCTTCCACTTTCAGAGATCTGTGGACAAACACATCAAGGTCCCTTTGTTCCACAGAAATTCCTAGTGTTGTGACATTTATTGAGTATTTTCTTGTAAAATTATTTCTTCCAAAGTGCATCACATCACACTTTTCAGAGTTAAGTTCCATTTGCCACTTTTCTGCCATTTGACCATTCTGTCTATATCTTCTTGTAGTCCAAGTCACTCTGCCTCATTGTTAATCACCCAGCCAATCTTCATGTTATCTGCAAATTTACTAATCTTATCCACATAGTCAACAATGTCATTTGTATAAGGGATGAATAATAGAGGACCCAATACAGATCCCTACATTCACCACTGGACACTGGCTTCCAATCACTAAAGCAGCTTTCTGTTTTCACCCTCTGTCTCCTACAACTGAGTCAATTTTGAATCCACTTTATCAAATTACCTTGTATCTCATGTGAATTTACCTTCTTTATAAGTCTTCCATATAGGACCTTGTCAAAGGCTTTGCTGAAATCCATATAAACCATATTGATTGCACTACCCTCATCTACACACCTGTTCACCTCTTCAAAAGTCAGCCCTTTTGTCCATGCTTGAACCAAGGTTGGAAAGCCGTCAGGAGCTGAATGACCCTGGTGAAACCCAGGAAGATCTGTCAGCTCTCAAGCGCTGCAGCCAGCCTCAATACAGCTCAATCCCAGGGCTTTGCAGCAAATTGTGAGCGTCAGCCCCTGCTACCCAGATCAATTGCCCCTACTCCCCCCACTGGCCACCCAGACCAAATGCATGCGATCAGTGGGGTAGGGAGGGGGCAAAGTCACAGCAGGCAACCGTCTCCCCTTTGGCCCACCCCTAGAGGCCCTGCTCATTCAGGTCACACCCCTTCAAGACCCACCCCTTCAGGCTCTGCCCTCTGGAACTGCCTGGTAGGCTGCCAGGGTGCTAGGCTGGCATTACTCAAGGGGCAACCCCTTTGCCCTCAATCTCCCAGAAGGCCTCAATGGCCTATAGATCTACTGGTGTGGCTACCGTGACTGGTCCCCAACCCTGGAGACCAGGTGTTTTCCTCGTTAATCACAGATTGCCAGAAGAAGCCAAGGAAATTCACGCTATATAAACTTGGGAATCGGGGGAGAGGCTGGCAGGGGGCTAAATCCCAAGATGACCCCACATCGACACCACATAGAGTACCCTAGTCCACCCCCACTGCCCTACAGTCCTCCAGCTGCCACTCCTGACATACACATAGTGGGGACAGGTCTGTCACCGTATAACATTGGGGTACACCACTGGTGGAGACGGGTCTGTTACTGGAGAGTATTGCTCCCAATGAGGCCACAAAGGCAATTGAGAGCCTGGACGATTGTGTCCCGGTCTCATCAATTACATTAAAATGAGTATTACAATACATTTAAATAAATTATTCAGCCGCTTGCCAGAAATGGGCAGTAGGCTGAATGTGCTGGATATCTGGTGCCATAAGATCGCGAGAGACGAGAAATTGAGTGCAAACCTGATTTCTCAGCTCTTGTGCAATTTTACAGGTTTGCGCCGCCCATCAATGGGCAGGCCAAAGTGGTAAAACAGCCACCAGAAGATCTATTCACCAGCCAGGAGAAAAAATGAATAATATTCTCATGTTCAAACTATGATCAACATTCCTTTTAAAGTTCAAACTTACCATTTTGTATTCTTTCCAGATATATTTCAATCCGTTTCACACTGGTTTTAACAATTTCCAACACTTTCTCCCACACCCACCATTTGCTATGGTGTCCATATATAATGTGCCAATTTTGATGCTGCGTTTGGTAGTGCTCCCAGATAGCACTAATCTCATGAACATATGATGAGTTTCGAATGGTCAGAATCTGAGCACTGTCATGGAGCGGATATATCCTGTCAAGTAAAAGGAAAAGGAAACAAACACTCAATGAATATGAAGGAGAACATTCATCTAAAACATTATGATTGTAGTAGATATTCCTAAAAATTGGCAAGATCAAAAATCTACTTTTTAAATTGAAATGTTTTCAGTAGAAAATGTGACTGTGTAATGGTAAGTTGCGTCCCCATGACCAAAAAGGGATAGTTTGGTTGTTTGCCTCTGGCCATGTTGGGCTGAAAATAACTGATTTGAAAGCAAAGCAGATTCAGGCCTGGTTACAATTTGGATGGGAGACTACCTGGAAATATCTACGCAGTCTTGAACTGAAGAAAGCCTACAGAAAGATTGAGTGACCTCAAAGATAGGTGATTGGCTGGTGGATATTTTGCATTTATCCTATCTGAATGAGGGAATAAACTGCTGAATCACACGCATCCTCTTTTTGAGAAATTAGGTTTATTAAGAGGAAGATGTGTGTTTTGATTGGGGATTTTCAATAGATTTCCCCATGAGACTTGCTAAATGTGAACTCCCCTATTAGGTGCATGGAGGCCCACCCAATAGGGAAGAAGCAGCATGGAGTTTAAAACCCGGCTCCACTCAGGACATGATGTGGAGGTGCCGGTGTTGGACTGGGGTAAACATAGTAAGAAGTCTCACAGCACCAGGTTAACGTCGAACAGGTTTATTTGATAGTAAATGCCACAAGGTTTTGGAACGCTGCTCCTTCGTCCGGTGAGTGGAAAGTTCTGATCAGAAACAGGGCATGTAAAGTCACACACAGTTTACAGAATACTGATTAGAATGCAAGTCTTTACAGTTAATCTGCTACTCAAGTCCTAAAGGTGCAGACAATGTGAGTGGAGATAGTATTAAGCAAAGGTTAAAGAGATGTGTATTGTTTCCAGACAAGACAGTAAGTGAGCTATTGCAAGTTCAGGCAAGTCATGGGAGTTACAGATAGTGTGACATGAACACGAGATCCCATTTGAGGCCGTCCTCATGTGTGCGGAACTTGGCTATCAGTCTCTGTTCGGCAACTCTGCGCTGACTCTTGGAACATCTCACTTACTGTCCTGTCTAGAGACAATACACATCTCTTTAACCTATGCTTGCTATCTCCACTCACATTGTCTGCGCCTTTAAGACTTGAATAGCAGATTAGCTGTAAAGACTCGCATTCTAATCAGTATTCTGTAAACTGTGTGTGCTTTTATATGCCCTGCTTCTGATCAGAATTTTCCACTCACCTGATGAAGCAACAGCGTTCCAACAGCTTGTGGCGTTTACTATCAAATAAACCTGTTGGACTTTAACCAGGTGTTGTGAGAATTCTTACTGTGTCCACTCAAGACAGCCATTGAAAGACTTGGAGGCTGACATGTACACTGTAGTCACTGACTGGCATTTTGAGCACGTTGCAAATAAAGGGTGATGGTGATGGAAGACTGGCCTGGGTAAGATTATTACATTGACAATGAGGAGTAAAACAAGTATTTTTCTTCCCTTTGGACCATCTTTACTGTCGAGACAAGCAGTCCTCCATTAAGAAAAATGCCTCTTTTTAATGTACTTGAAGCCTATGATGAAAGCATAGAAGACTGGACCTAATATGCTGACAGCTTGCGTTACTTTGTGCAGGCCAACAATATTGAAAGGGATGAGGAGCAGAAAGTTGATGGCATGCATGGTCCTAACCATCGTGTAATAAAAAGCCTAACCAACCAGGATGTCCCTAACTCCAAACCTTCAATGAATTGGTGGACTTGGTTAAAGGCTATTATGATCCAAAATGGACAACGCAGTTCACGTGAGGAACTTTGAGGTTGGCCTCATTTGGGTGCCAGGGATTGTAACGGAAAAAACAGAACCACTGTCTTATAGGGTCCAAATTCAGGGCAAAGTTGTCAGATCATAAAGCATCTCTGGAGTAGGGAGTCTGTGCCAGTACAGGTCTCATTATCAGCCATAGGGAAGGCCACTGCCAGCTTTGCGCCACAATGGGTGATAAGCTCGCGGATTCTGAGATGGAAGCAGAAGACACTGGTGCCCCAGCTGAAGCAAGACGTCATTAAGCACCAGCGTCAGTAGCTTTATGTTCTTTCAGAAGTGGAGGTCTCCAATCTGTTTCACAGTACCTGGTCTGGTCTCAGTATGATTATTCCAGCGTATTATTAGTAGAGTTTAGAAATATAAGGGTATAATTTCAAAGTTTGCGGATGATCTAAAACTTGTAAGCATTATAAAGTGGCTAGTGTAGAACTAGAAACGGACATTAACGAATTAGTCGAATGGGCGGACAAGTGGCATTTGAAGTTCAATGCGGAAACATATGAAGTGATTCATGTTTGTAGGAAGAACATTGATGAACATTTTAAAACAAAGGGTGCGATTCTAAAGGGGGGGGCGCGCAGGAGCAGAGGCACCTGGATATATATAGTCATTGAAGGTAATAAGACAGGTTGAGAGAGCAGTTAATAAAGCATACAGTATCCTAGGCTTTATTAATAAGGGAGTCGGTTTAGATCAGTTGGCTGATCTAAGTGTCGCCAACAGTGCGAATTCAATTCCCGTACTGGCTGAAATTATTCATGAAGGCCCGCCTTAAACAACTTTGCTCCTTGCCTGAGGAATGGCGATCCTCTGGTTAAGTCACCATTAGTCATTGCCTATAGTCCGCTATCCAGTACTCTAGAGCAAGTCTACCATCAGTCCACACACTGCTGATGAAAGCGCAGATCCAGCGGGCAGGTCATGTCATCCGTATGTCAGACGAGTGCATACTCAAGCAGCTCCTTTTTGGGGAACTCTCTGCTGGGAAACGCTCGCATAGAGGGCAGAATAAATGTTTCAAAGACACACTCAAAGTCTCCCTGAAGTCGCTTGACATTCTCACGACCACCTGGGAAACGCTGGCACAAAACCACCCTACCTGGCACTGCCTCATCCACAAAGGCTGTCAAGCTCACGAAGCAAGGTGTATTGCTGAAGCGCAACTTAAGCTCGAGCTGCGCAAGTCCAGAGCCACCAGCGCAACAACTACAGTGTCTACACAAGTCTGTCCAATATGTGCCAGGACATTCCATGCTCGAATTGGCCTGATCAGTCATCTTCGGACACACCGCAACCAGCTTCAAAATGACTAATGGTGTCGAGGTCCTCCTCTATGACGATGGACGAACAACTGGCTTATAGTCATCTGGAACTATAGCAACTTTACCTTTATTAATAGGAGTATTGAATACAAGAGAAGGGAGATAATGTTGAACTTGTACAAGACACTAGTTTCAGCTTCAGCTGGAGCATTACATCCAATTTTGGGTGCTGCACTTTAGGAAAGATGTGATGGCATTAAAGAGAGTGCAGAAAGATTCATGAGAATGGTTCAAGGAATGTGGAACTTCAATTATGAAGATAGATTGGATAAGTTTGTGTTGTTTTCTTTAGAAAAGAGAAGGCTGAGTAGAGATTTGATAGAGGTATTTAAAATCTTAAAAGGCATGTACAGAAAAAATGATCCCATTCATGAAAAGATCAAGAACAAGAGAGCACAGAATAAAGTAAATGGCAAAAGAAGCAATATTGACAATTCCATACAGCAAGAGATTAAAGTCCTGAGGATGTGGTGAAGGAAGATTCACTTGAGGCATTTAAAAGGAAATCAAACTGTCATCTGAAAAGCAAGAATATGCAGGGCTACAGAGAGAAGATGAGCGAATGGCACAAGGCTAATGGATCATTTAGAGAGTTGTTGCAGACACAACAGGACAAATTGTCTCCTGCACTGTAACAATTCTGTGCAACTTTGTCTTTTACAGTAGATTGCATGAATTGTTAGCCTAGATCCATTTGGTAATAGTTCTGAGTGAACTTGACAACATGAAACTTGTTTTGTGAGACTCTGTCAGCTGGATTAGAAAACTTCCACATATTTAAGTTGTGTGGTTAAATGCAAAAAATGGTCCACAATGATCTTGGATCTACTGTGTTAATCTTATACTTTTTGCCTCAATGTCTTCAGCTCCAATTTCCCTAGTGAAGACAGCGCTATTCTGGGTGCTTGCAAAAAAAGTAAGTTGAAGTCTTCAGTTACAGGAAGGGATAATGATACTGAGAAAGCATTAGTAGAGAATACTAGTAGAGAAAACAGGCAACGCTGTGAATGTAATTCAGTATGTTATATTCGAGGGATTTGAGCATTACCTGCCCAAAAAATATCCTCTGTGGCATTTATAGTCATGTGTCATAACAGCAGTCATTGGTGCTTTGTGTCAAAAGCATGTACTGTTTGTTACCTGTCTGGTGACTTTTTGTCAGTGAGACCTCTTTTCAAAATCTCTTTTATGTCTGCTTGTAGCTCTACAATCTTAACAGGTATAAGTTTACAATTGTTCATTAGATCTATTTGCTGTTTAGTCACAGGGTATCCATCCAGGATGTATCTATTCAAAAAAAGAAAATAGATTAGCAGTTTGAACTTAACCAAAAAATGTTATCTGAGTTGATAATTTACTACTCATATTCTAGGTGAAACATGAAGTAATTGCAAAGGGGGCTATTAGTCGCCTGGTTAGATGGGGGTGTGGTGGGAGTAGCAGAGATTCTTAGAATCAAGACCTTGATCAACGGGAACTTGCGGCCATGATTTGGCACTGGGGAAATGAAGATCAGGGAACTTAGGGTCAAGAGCAGCACTGATCAGAAGGGTTCCATTAATGTGGTGTCAGGTCATCAGTGGGTCTGGTTTCTGAGTGTAAGGTATGATGGTGCTGGCTGTCTTATCCTTTTTGCCATCTTTTATTATTCTGTGTCAAGAACTATGTATTATGTATCAGAATAAAATGGTTGTCAATACTTTGCAAAATCATATTGAGTCCTGCAATGTAATTAATTTGTTAATTCTTCTTCAACTGAAGTGAATTAAGGACATGAAAGAATATGCAGACATTTTAAGGTGGGATTCTGCTCCGCCACTAAACCATTAACATTAGTATAACATTTGCAACAACTTTCTTTACTGTCTTGACTGCGGATCAGATTTTCCGGTCATGCCAGCGACAGGTTTTGTGGTAGGCGGGAGCAGAAAAATTGGAGCGACACCTAAGGACAGATTTCCAATTGTGGAAAAACAAATTGGAAGTTTGTCCTCATCACTTTCATGGTGGGATGGCTTTTCTGCTGATCCATTTCAGGTATGCACTTTGAATGCATGTCATGAATACTCACAAAAATCACAACTCCCTGGAATCACATACTCCCTCCCAATTATGTGTTATGCCAATGGGAAAGTCAGATTGGTCTAAATCATTGTACATGAGATACGGGTTAATCCACTGGCTGTGGATCTGGAGTCACACGTAGGATGGTTTCATGGTCATCATTAAACATGGAATTCCAGATTTTTATTTAATTCAAATTTCACCATCTGACATGATGGGATTCAAACTCAGGTCTCCAGATCCATACCCAGTGTCTCTGGATTAATAGTGCAACAACAATACCACTATGCCACTGCCTCCACAAACTAAAAGGGCTTTACAAGAATCAAGTTAGGCAGCAATGAGCTGAACAAACTATGTCATTGCACATTTATGGACCAATGTGCATGTACAGGTGGGTATCAGCGATCATCTTGCTTGGCCATATTACAATGGCTGGAGTCAGTGTAAACTGAGGTCCCAACAGCCTTCCAGGATGGATGTAAAAGACTATTTTAAAGAAGAGCTGTGGAGTTATCCCCGGTGCTCTGCCCAACATTTACCGATAAAAATTAATACTAATTACTTGGTCATCCTCACACTGTTGTTTGTGGAGGTGCTTTGTGCATTTTGGCTGCTGTGTTTCCTGTACCTCAAAAGTAACCACCAGAGCTAGGCAGTGCAGTGCAGGAATCTTCTGAGACTATTCCACTTAGAGGGTGGTAGGTGAGTGGAATTGGCTGCCGTCGGTGGTGGTGGAGGCGAACTCGTTGGGTCTTTTAAGAGACTTCTGGATGAGTACATGGGATTTAATGGGATTGAGGGTTATAGATAGGCCTGGTAGGTAGGGATATGATCAGTGCAACTTGTGAGCCGAAGGGCCTGTTTGTGCTGTAGTGTTCTATATTCTATGATCTATTCCCCTGTAAAACAGATATGTTGTTTTGGATACTATTAGTGGGGATGGTCTTTGAGGGGAAAACAGCCAAATCCATTGCACTATGGTTGTTTCTGCTGCAGAGGGGAGGAGTAAAAAATGTGGAATGTAATAGTTACAGGGGATTCAATTGTAAGTGGAATAGATAGGCATTTCTGTGGTTGCAAACGAGACTCCAGGATGATATGTTGCCTCCCTGGTGCTAGGGTCAAGGGTGTCTCTGAGCTGCAGGACACTCTGAAGGGGAGGGTGAACAGCCAGTGGTTGTGTGACATGGGTAAAAAAGGGAGATGGTCTTAAAAGCAGACTATAGGGAGCTTGGAAGCAAGATGAAAAGTAGGACCTCAAAGGTAGTGATTTCAGGATTGTTACCTGTGCCGCGTGCTAGTCAGAGCAGAAACAGTAGGATTAATGGGATGAATATGCGGTGTGAGGGGGAAGATTTCAGATTCCTAGGGCACTGGGACTGGTTCTGGGGAGGTGGGACCTGTACAAACTGGATGGGTTACACCTGGGCAGGATTGGAACTGATGTCCTTGGTTTGGGGGGGGGGGGGGTTTACTTGCTAGAATAGTTGGGGAGGGTTTAAACTAACATGGCAGGGGAACGGGAACCTTTGCAAGGATTCAGAGCAGGGGGAATTAAGGACAACAGGAAAAGACAATAAGGAGAATAAGGAAAGGGATAGGCAGAGAAATCACAGGCCAGAGTCAAATAGGGGCTGAGCAAAAAATAGTAGGAAAAGGAAAAGAAATGTTAAAAATGCCCATCTTAAGGTTTTGTACCTGAATTTTCAGAGCATTCAAAACAAAATGGATGAATTAATTGCACACATTGAAGTAAAGCTGTATAATATTACGGAGACATAGCTCCAAGGTGAGCAAGAATCAGAACTAGATGTTGAGGACTATTCAGTGTTTAGGGAGGACACAGAAAGGAAGAGGTGGTGGAGTTGCATTATTGATTAAAGACGATATTGATGTGACATTAAGGAAAGATATTAGCATTGATGATGAGGAATCTGTAGAGTTATGTGGAGAATGGATAGAGTTAAGAATCAACAAGGATCAAAAAAAATTGGAAGGGATGATATACAGACCACCAAACTGTAGTGGCAATGTTGGGAAAAGCATTAGAAGGGAAATCAGGGATGCATGTGTGAAAGGAACATCTACAATTATGGGCGACTTAACTCTGCATGTAGATTGGGAGAATCAAATTAGGCACAGAACAATAGAGGAGGAATTTCTGGAGTGCATACGGGATGGTCTTCTGGAGCAATAACACTGAAGAACCAACAAGGGAACAGACCATCTTGGACTGGATGTTGTGCAATAAGAAAGGATTAGTTGACATTCTAGTAGTGAGAGAACCTTAAAATGGTAGCCATAATATGGTAAAATTCTTTGTCAAGGTGGATAATGATGTAGTTGATTCTGAGACCAGGGTCCTGAATCTCAATAAAGATAACTATGATGGTATGAGGCATGAATTGGTCATGATGGACTGGGAAACATTACTAAAAGGAAAGACAGTGGACAGGCAATGGTAGGCATTTAAAGAGCAAATAGGTGAACTCCAGAAGTTGTTTATTCCTGTTCGGTGCAAGAGAAGTAAGAGAATTGTGGCCAAACCATAGCTTACAAGGGAAATTAGAGATAGTATTAGATTCAAGGAAGAAGCATATCAATCGGCAACAAAACCAATAGGCTTGAGAATTGGGAGCAATTTAAAATTCAGCAAAGGAGGACCAAGAGATTGATTAAGAAAGAAAAATACAGTATGAAAATAAGCTAAGGGGAACATAAAAACTGACTGTAAAAGTTTCTATAGATATATAAAGAGAAAAAGATTGACAAAAACTTGTCAAATGTAGGTCCCTTAGAGTCAGAAATGGGAGAATTTATAATGCGGAATAAAGAAATGGCCAAGGAATTAAATTTGTACTTTCCTTCAGTCTTTGCAAAGGAAGACATGCATAATGTACGAGAAGTGCTGGGAGAAACATGTTTTAGTGAGGAGCTGAAGGAAATCAGCATTAGTAGAGAAATGGTATTGGAGAAATTGATAGGATTTAAGATGGATAAATTCCCGGGTCCAGATAATCTTCATCCCAGAGTACTTAAGGAAGTGGCTCTGGAGGTAATAGATCCATTGGTGATTATTTTCCAAAATTCTTTGGACTCTGGAATAGTTCCTACAGATTGAAGAGTAGCTAATGTAATCCCGCTATTCAAAAAGGCAGGTAGAGAGAAAACAGGGAACTACAGATCAGTGAGCCTAACATTGGTACTGGGGAAGTTGCTGGACTTTATTATCAAGGATTTCATAACTTGGCACTTGGAATGAGCATGGATTTTCAAAAGGAAAATCATGCTTGGCAAGTCTGTTGGAATTTTTTGAGGATGTAACTCGTAGAGTTGACTGAGGAGAACCCGTGGATGTGGTTTATTTAGACTTTCAAAAGGCTTTTAACAGGGTCTGATATAATAGACTGTAAAGTTAATGTAAAGTTAAAGCACATGAGATTGCAGGTAACGTGTTGAGATTGATAGAAAGCTGGTAAGCAGATAGGAACCAAAGAGTTGGCATAAATGGGTCTTTTTCTGATTGGCAGTCAGTGACTAGTGGGATTCCACAGGGATCAATCTGTGCTAGGACCCCAACTGTTCACATTTTATATTAATGATTTGGAAGAGGAAACTGAATGTATAAATGTATAAATTTGCAGATGATACAAAGTTGGTTGGGAGGGTGAACTGTGAGGAGGATGCAGAGATGCTTCAACTGATTTTGACAGACTGAGTGTATGGGTATCTACATGGCAGATGCTGTATAATCTGAATAAATGTAAGGATGTCCAGTTTGGTAGCAATAATAGGATTATTACTTCAATAGATGTAAATTGAGGGAGGTGGCTACTCAACGAGACCTTGGAGTCCTTGTGCATCAGTTGCTGAAAGTAAGCATGCACATCCAACAGGCAGTAAAGAAGGCGAATAGTATGTTGGCCTCCATAGCAAGAGGATTTGAGTATAGGGATAGAGATGTTTTGCTGCAATTGTATAGGGCATTGGTGAGGCCATATTGGGAGTATAGAGTGCAGTTTTGGTGTCCTTATCTGAGGAAGGATGTCCTTGTTATAGAGGGAATAAAATGAAGGTTTACCAGGCCAATTCCTGGATGGCAGGTCTGTCATATGAGGAGAGATTAAAACGTTTAGGATTACATTCACTGGAGTTCAGAAAAGGGATAGGGGATCTCATAAAATTCTAACAGGATTAGACAGGATAGATTCAGAAAGAATGTTCCCAATGGTGAAGGGGTCCAAACTAGGGGTCATATTTTAAGGATAAGGGGTAAACCTTTTAGAACAGACGTGAGGAGAAATTTCTTCACCCAGAGTGTGGAATTCACTACCACAGAATGTAAGTGAGGCCAAAACGTTGTCTGATTTCTAGAAGAAATTAGATATGGCTCTAGGGGCTAAAGGAATCAAGGGATTATGGGGGTAAAATGGGGGGACGGGTATCAGGATATTGAATTTAATGATCAGACATGATCAAAAAAATGGAGGAGCAGGCTCGAAGGACCGAATGACCTAATCCTGCTTCTAGATTCTATGGTTTCAAAAGTACTTAATTGGCTGTAAGAACTTTGGGAGGTCTGGTGTTTGTTAAAGGCACTATATCTCTTCTCTATCTATTTCTACTCAGACAGGGGTAAAGGATACCTCTCATTTTTCCTCAACTGCAATTTGTCACATTTCCTACCTGCCACTTTGGAATTTTAATATGATGAAAAACACGATCCAATTTCTCGACCTTTGAAGAAAAGTTAAGACAGCCTGCCTAATGCTACAGGTAATTACACAGTAACCCGGGGCTTTATATTTTCAATGCAAACGTTGGCACAAAAATGTGGCAACCAGAAGTAATGTTTTTCAGGTAGATAAATAGAACTTAAAAAATAACTGAACCATACCCTCTTGTGTTGCATACAACATCCATCAAAACCACTTCTAGGCATTTTACGACAAACTCATCTGGCACTATCAAACCCTTTTTCAGATGTTTATTAATGTGAATAGCCAGCTCCGTCTTCTTCTGAGTGGTCAGAATTGTGCGCACAGCTTCTCCTGCTGAAATGCGTTGAAGTCCAAACTCACTGGCAAATCTCCTGGCCACTGTAAGACAGACAACAACTGTATTCAAGAAAAATCATGCCAAGTTGACCACTAGTTTGAAATAGCCAAACATTGCAAAGCATAAGAACATAAGAAATAGGAGCAGGAGTAGGCCATCTAGCCCTTCAAGCCTGCCCCGCCATTCAATAAGATCATGGCTGATCTGAAGTGGCTCAGTTCCACTTTCCCGCTTTCTCCCCATAACCCTTAATCCCCTTACCTACCAAAAACCTATCTACCCACGTCTTAAATATATTTAGCAAGGAAGCATGCTCATTGCCGATTTTTCCTGAAGTACAGTTTATTTAAATAGTTAAAAATAATTGCCTCAAAAACCAGAGTGGCAGTCTCCATTAAATTGCCACTCGCGCAGACTTGCCCACACAGATTCCAAACCTTTTGGCTTACCCAACATTTCTTACTCAGGCTCGGTAAAACAGGAGCAGTGCAGCACGTCCTTGGGAGCATGAGCATGCAGTAAGCTGGGGTGCAGAGAAATATGCCACTTCCCCTTTTTTTGGCAGTAGCTGTCATAAAGAGGATAATAAAAAGGAAAATGGAGGAGGTAATGTCCAAAGGTAAGTGGTTGACTGGGAGGGGTACTGTAATATATATTTAAGTAGTTGCATGATTGCTTTAAGAGCAGGATTTGTTGGTGATATCACTAGGGTGTTCCAGAGGCTCCTGCTTTTAGTTTCAATTTGCACTCTGTACAAACAAGAGGTCCGAGAATAAATATGTTGTTGATTTGAATCAACATATGCAAACTATATCTGTTTTCTTTCTGTTCAAAACCTACACCCTTTAACAAAGGTCATTACAAAAATAAAATTGGCAACAAGTCAGGATTTGTTTAATCGAGAACATCAAGAAAAGATTCTAAGTAGAAGAAAAAAAATTGTGGGTCCTCACACTTTGAAGATTAGAAGGATACTGGGGAGAAGTGACATAGAATTAAAGATTAAGGTGTGAGTGAAGAAAGGCTAAGTAAGAAAAAAAATGGTGGAAGCTCACTGTGTGGTTTTTCAAAAAGAGTTTTATAGAAGGCTTTTTTTCCTAATCAGAGAAGAGTCCAGGTAGTATATGGCATATTTGAAAAGAAGGGATATTCTGTGGTATAGTTGGAGTCATTTAAAAAAATCATATACCAAGTCAACGGTCTCAATGGTAAAATAATAGGGATGTACTGGGAAAACAATAAAAATATGTATATACTGAGCAGTATTAATTTGCTAGTGCCAGCAAGAGAAATGGCGGGTCAAATAGGATCCATGGGTCCTATCAATGAAGAAAGTGAATCTTGAAATCCTTTTCCCAGCATTTTCAGTACTTTGTATGAGCAAATAAACTTGTAAGCAAGTTGCCCATACCAGCTTTTCTCAGTATAATAGAAAGTACAACCTACAATTTGATCCAGACTTAGTTCACTCAGAAAAACAAGGAACCAAAACTTACAATGACTTAACAAAGATCCTTGAAGAGCATTACTGTCCAAAGCCAATGATCATCATGGAATGGTTCAGGTTCCACCGATAGAATCCATTAGAAGGCAAAACATTGCTCAGTTTGTGGCAACTTTAAGGAGGCTGGCACAACATTGTGTGTTTGGTGAGCCATTAGAAGATTCTCTTTGAGATCATCTAGTTTGTGGACTCCAAAATGTGGCTATCTAAAGAAGATTGCTTACTGAACATGCTTTGACTTTACCTACCAGTACTCTTTCCAGACTTTGGTGGTCCTACAATGGCAATCTTGATGGGCACAACAGGTCTGGGTTTAAGCTGGCAAATATACTTTAAAGGATTTTCAATGAATTTGTCTCTGTTTTCCTTGCTAACAAAGTAATAAACAAACTTGTGGTATATGACGGGGAAGACATTTTGCTGCATATCAAGGATGGGTTGAATTGCATTTCCGTTGCTTAACTGAAAAAAAGCAAAAACATTTTAAAACTGGACTAGTTCTACCGACACAATATTTGCAGCAAAAATTGTTTTCATATGAAAAATGTCTGCAACAGGTAGCCTTGAACCTTTGGATTCTGTAAATTAGACAAATTTTGTTCTCATCCTTCATAATAGATTCTAACATTTTCTCTACGACTGACATCAAACTAATAGGTCTGTGGTTCTTCATTCTCCCTCTCCCCATTTTTTAAATAATGGGATTACATTTGCTACTTCCAGTCTGCAGGAACTGTTCCAGAATCTATAGAATTTTGAAAGATAAACACTGATGTATCCTCTATCTCTTTTCCAATCTGGGATGTAGCTTATCTGGTCAAGGGAACTTATCAACCTTCAATCCAGTTAATTTTTCTAGTACCACCTCTTACTAATAATTTATTTCAAAGTCTCAGTTTCACAATTCTCTTGATTGCCTTGTATTACTGGGAGATTTCTGTGAAGATTGACACAAAATAATTGTTTGGTTCTTCTGCAACTTTCGCTTCCACTATAAATTCTTCTGTCTGTAATGGGCCAATGTTATCAAAGATGATCATTACATTTTCATAGATATAAAGAAGCTTTTACAAATTGCCTTTAAGTTTCTCTCTAACTTGTATTAATTCAAACATCTGAACATCATTAAAAGGATGCAGAGGAGATTTACCAGGATGTTGCCTGGTATGGTGGGAAGGTCTTATGAGGAAAGGCTGAGGGACTTGAGGCTGTTTTCGTTAGAGGGAAGGTTAAGAGGTGACTTAATAGAGGCATATAAGATGATCTGAGGATTAGAAAAGGTGGACAGTGAGAGCCTCTTTCCTTGGATGGAGATGGCTAGCTTGAGGGGACATAGCTTTAAATTGAGGGGTGCTAAATATAGGACAGATGTCAGAGTAGTAAGGGCGTGGAATGCCCTGCCTGCAACAGTAGTGGACTCACCAACAATAAGGACATTTAAATGGTCATTGGATAAACATATGGATGATATCGGAATAGTGTAGGTTAGATGGGCTTTAGATTGGTTTCACAGGTCGGCGCAACATCGAGGGCTGAAGAGCCTGTACTGCGCTATAATGTTCTATGAACGTGCATATTAGATGCATGAATAGGCCACTTGGCTTCTCGAGCCTGCTCTGCCATGTGATAAGGTCATTGTTGATCGGATTATAACCTCAAATCCACATTCCTACCCATCCCTCACAATCTTTCACTCCCTTGTTTATCAAGAGTCTATCTATCTCTGCACAAAAGATATTCAAAGACTCTGATCATGATCTTACGACCTCATCCTGTCTGACTTTCAGCAAGGTGGTATGATCATGCAGGAGGCTAAAATCAGGTTCACGTCCAGTTCCTCAGCTCCCCCGATCATACCGGCTATTTTACTAGTGAACTCAGCTTTGCGCCCTTGTGATGACATCATTGGAATGTTATTAACGCTATCGTCAGGGCTATCTTACCTGTACCACCTCAGAGGCCAAGATTCATCCCGATGACAATCATGTATGGTTCCCACCAACAGGACCCTTAAGCTCTCTGCGCCTGCCGTGGCAAGGGTGTGGCAACAGTCGGCAGCCCAGTGAGGTGGCACATAGCACCAGGAATAGTGCTGGATTGCCAGTGTTCAGATACTTGGGGCACAGATTACTGGAGAAAGCGATGACCCCAAAAGTGGATAAACTTATGGAACTTCCTCCCCTTCACCACACTCCCCCAAGCAAATATGGATTTCACTTCAGAGCCAGTTGAGCTGGTAGTTAAAGTTATGGCTGATGGGACAGAGGAGGGAGATGGTACCCATGGCAAAGGACAGTATGGGCTAGAGGCCACAGCAGGAGGACAGGGGCTGCCGGTGGGGGCTAGGACATAGCTGCATATCAGTCTTAGAGTTTGAGGGTGGGGGTGGAGGGGGAAAGAGGGTAGTGGGCAGACGATGCCAGAGTTGGGGACCCAGGGTCTATAGGACGCACATGTCCTTTCAAGGGCTGCAGGATGCCGTGTGCTACCGCAGACTCCAGCTCAGCTGAGGGACAGTGCAACAACTGTGCTAGGTGTTTGTGGACCTGGCACCTCATGGGGCAGGAGGATAACTGCTCCCTTTGGCGATGAAGGTCACAGTGCCCACCACTTCTATGCCACCAGGTCCTTCCAGGCCTCCAGTGGAGACATCTACAGCATCTCCTAGTCATTTGCACACAATTGCATCTGTGAGATGGCATATAATCTGTACAACCGGGCAGCCAACTTCATCCACTTTGACATGGGCGGAGCCCAACAAGATAATTCAAAGTTTATTTATTAGTGTCAATGAAAGTATTGTGAAAATCCCCTGGTCGCCACACTCGGTGTCTGTTCTGGTACACTAAGGGAGAATTTAGCATGGCCAATGCACCTAACCAGCATGTCTTTCAGAATGTGGGAGGAAACTGGATCACCTGGAGGAAACCCATGCAGACATGGGGAGAATGTGTAGACTCCCCACAGACACTGACCCAAGCTGGGAATCAAACCCAGGTCTCTAGCGCTATGGTCACTGTGCTACCCTGCCTCTTGGATTGTAGACTTCACTGCCTTCACTGCGATGCCCCATGTGTAGTGGGCTATTTACAGGATGCCCATCACCCTGTGGGCTCCATATGGTTAAGGGATACCTTTCAATCGGAATGGGTTCCACTCATTTAACGTTCAGATTATGTGTGACCACCTTCTGAACATCATGCATGTGTGTGCAAGCCATCCAGACAGCATTCACAACAACTACATCCTACTTGGCTTGGACATCCCCCGGGTCTTTGAGGACCACCCAAGGCTGCTGGGATTGTTCCTGGGGGACAAGGGTTACATGCTGCGGTCATAGCTGATGATGCCAGTGCGGAGGCCCGAGACCGAAATGACAACCTACTACAATGAGGCCCACACTGCCACCCCGTCCATCATCAAGCGGTGCATCAGGCTCCAGAAGATGCAGTGCTACCGCCTGGACCACTCTGGCACAGCCCTGCAGTACAGCCCCCAGAGGGCTCCCACATCATGGTGGTCTGCTGTGCGCTCTACAACCTGGCACAGCAGCAGGGAGACATCATGGAGGAGAAGAAGGGGGATCAGGCAGACGCCCTTGAGGAGGATTAGGAGGATGTGGAGGCTAAGGAGGAGCCAGAGGATGAGTAAGAATCAGTTGCAAGGGTCCAGCAGGCAGGATGCAGGGCAAGCCCTCATCGTTGCAATGTTCTCCTGTGGTGTCCCACAGCTCCAAACCCCAATAGGCATCCTCCCACAACCCCTTGTCCACACCCCCTGCCACGGGTCAAATTGACATTGCACCAGGGTGATGCGTTTGGGTTGGTCATGTTAGCGAGTTACTGGTTCAAGCAGAGGGTGGTGGTGACTCACTGTGTGGCAAACTGTGATGCTGCCCTGATGCAACACAAGCCTACCTGTTTTCTGACTGCACACTGATACCAAAGCCCACATCTGAATGAGGGTGGGGGGCATCACCTTGTGGCTCAATGCCCCAGGGTGAGGTGGTGGTGTTGGGGGTCCAGTTATAGGCTTCAGTGGATGCTGTGATGCCATCTAAGGACTATATGTCCCCCACTGTTGGGACTGCTTGGGGAGCTGGCAGGGACTGGAGTAGAGGACCTCATGCTGATGAGTCCCATGTCAGCAATGGGTGCCAGTGACCAAGTGACCCAGCGGCATTTCTGGACGAACGCTTGAAGTATGGTGGTCAGGGGCCTAGCACAGGTGCTGGGAGCTTGGGGGGGGGGGGCGGTCACAGAATTGGTGGGCCAAAGGGCCTCTCTCGCACTGAACAATGCTCTGAGCCTTTATACATATGATCAGGGTGTGTTCATCCCTGTGGGAGACGTATCAAAGGCATATTAGTCACAGCTGTGGGGTGCAATGACATTTATTAGTGAATCTGTAAATTGACAATTATCAAAACCCTAACTAATGCATGCCTTCACCCATGCCCTCTTGGTGACCTGACAATTTCTTAACTATACATGACCTACGATGTCTAGGTGCACCCCCAGGATGCACATCAGAGGTGGAGGAGTCAGCAGTGTTCAGCACCCTATGGCCTGTGATGCCCTTGGCAAACAGTTCCCTTTATCCATAGGATATGTTATGCCTTTAAAGAGTTCCAATAAATTGGTTCAACGTGATTTTCCCTTTCACAAAACTATTTTTTGCTTGATTGCCTTATTTTCCCAAGTGCCTTACTTTAATAATAGCTTCAAAACATCTTATCCCGAATAGATGTTAAGCTAACTGGCATGTACTTTTCTTTTTTCTGTCTGCTTTCCTGTTTGAATATTCTCATTTCCCTTTCTTTATCAGTTTCTTAATAATCTTTTGCTGCACTCTAAATTGGTCCCAATCCTCAGGTTTACCTTTGATAGGCAAAGAGGTCTGGATGTACAGGTACACAGGTCACTGAAAGTGGCAAAGCAGGTGGAGAAGGTAGTCAAGAAGGCATATGGCATGCTAGCCTTCATTGGCTGGGGTACTGATTTTAACAACTGGCAAGTCATGTTTCAGCTTTATGGAACATTAGTTAGGCCGCACTTGGAATATAGTGTTCAGTTCTGGTCACCACACTACCAGAAGGATGTGGAGGCTTTGGAGAGGGTACAGAAAAGATTTACCAGGGTGTTGCCTGATATGGAGGGCATCAGCTATGAGGAGAGGTTGGAGAAATTTGGTTTGTTCTCACTGGAGCGACAGAGATTGAGGGGAGACCTGGTAGAAGTCTACAAGATTATGAGAGGCATGGACAGAGTGGGTAGTCAGAAGCTTTTTCTCAAGGTGGAAAAGTCAATTACTATGGGGCATTGGTTTAAGGTGCAAGGGGCAAGGTTTAAAGGAGATGTATAAGGCAGATTTTTTACACAGAGAGTACTGGATGCCTGGAATTAATTGCTGGGGAATGTAGTGGAAGCGGATATGGTAGTGACTTTTAAGGGGTGTCTTAACAAGTACATAAATGGGATGGGAATAGAGGGATATGGTCCCCAGAAGGGTAGGGGGTTTTAGTTAAGTCAGGCAGTATGGTTGGTGCAGGTTTGGAGGGCCAAAGGGCTTGTTCCTGTTCTGTAATTTTCTTTGATCTTTGTTTGCCACTTTTCTGACATCCTTACAAACCACCTTCTCTGAACTAATACAATCTTTAACCTATTTTGTTAGCCATGGTTGATTTACCTTTCCTGTTGGTGTGTTATATGTTAGAGGAATGTATACCTGTAGTAGACCATGCTGTAAGTCTTTAAATGTTAGCCATAGGCCTGTCCACCATCAAATCTTATAACATATTTTTCCACTCATACCTTTTAGATTTTCCTTGGTCAGATTTAAGACCCTAGTTTCAGAGTGAATCATATCACATACAAACTTAATGTGAAATTCTATCATATTAAGGTCACTTATCTAATAGCTCCTTTGCATCAAGCTTATTAATTAGCCCCTTTTCATTACATAATACTGAATCTAAAATAGCCTTCTTCAAAATACTACTTCAGAAACCTATATTCAGGAATTCAGCCTTCACAGCATTAACACTTATCAGTATAATCCAGTCAAGATGTCAACTTTATTACTATATTACCTATGTTACATGCATCTTTAATTTCCTGATTTATACCATGTCTAAAACTACCACTACTGTTTATTGACCTATAAACAACTCCCAGCAATGTTTGCTGCTGTTTGCTGTTTCTTAGCTCCAACCAAAGTCATTCAACATCTAGATCCTTCAATCTAATACTAATGTATTTTGATCTAGTACTAGTGTATGGATCTTAGACCTTACTGCATCTTCTTTTCCTTGTTGCCTATCCCTCCTAAGTGCCAAATATCCTTGTATATTCAGTTCTTAATCTTTGTCACCCTGTAGCCATATCTCTGTAATAGCAATTAAATCATACCTATTTACATCAATTTGTACCTTCAAATCATCAACCTTTTTATGAATTCACCCAGAGAGTAGTAAGTGATATGCCTGTGGAATTTGCTACCGCAGGAAGCAGTTAAGGCTAAAACATTTTTTGTTTTCAAGGAGTTAGATATAGCTCTAGGGTGAAAGGGTTCAAAAGGTAAAAGGGGGAAGGTAGGATCAGGCTATTGAGTTGGATGATCAGCCATGATCATACTAAATGACAGAACAGGCTCAAAGGGCTGAATGGTCTATTCTTGCTATGTTTGGAATTGCAAATCATGCCAAATAGGAAGCAAATTTCCACATCTGTCTACCTCTGTGCTTATCCTTTCTGCGGAGTTAAAATGCCTGCCAATATCTTGCAAATTCCTTCCCATCATAACGTTCTAAAATCTAAGCACTATGATAAGAAAATTGATGTAATGTCCCATATATGTAAAATGTTGCAATAAATAAAATTTCTAAAATGTAACTGTGATAGTTATAAGGAATTGCTAGCTGGTTAATGAGACAACTGTGAATCTGCAAGTTGATATTTAGCACCACTGTTAAGATAATATATAATGTAAAATGATTTTTTTTTGCAGTACAAATGTTCCATAGATAAGTCTAAAGATGTAGCTCAATCTTTTAATTGTTAATATTAATGTGCACTTTCTTCCTTTTAAGTTTTTTAAAAATTATTCATTAGATATATTACATAGAAGCACAATGATTTGTCCACTTACCTCAACAACATCCCAGAGGCCAAAACTACTCAACAGTTTATAGGAATTCCTCAGTAATTTGCGTACCAGTTTTAAATTCACTGGAAAACATTTTTCAAACATGCTAGCACGATTTTTCACAAGAGGTTCCACTTTCTTATTCAACTTGTACTGGACAATATGAGGTTTGCGTTTTCCATCTATTACAATGCATGACACTAAATTTTCTTTGAGTTGCTCCTGTTAATATTAAGCAAACTGAGTGAGATTATTTACCTGTGTGTAATCAAAATTGAATAATACACTTGTGAAATTTCAAACTGATCATAAACTAATAATGCTCCAACTTTGGTACAATTTGATATTTGACTGCAAAGTAAAGTAATTCAAACTTATGTGTATCTGTTCTGTGAATTGAATCATTTTAATCCATCCGTCTGTGACAACACCTTCTAAACCCACAACTTCTATCGCCTAGGACAAGGATAGCAGATACATGAGAACAACTTCACTGAATGTTTCCCTCCAAGTCAAACAACAACAGCATCCTGATTTGGAACTACAGCTGGAATTTTGCCAGCCTGCTTGCCACAGAAATTGCAGCAAGTAAGGGGCGGAGCATGGAGCATGGGAAGGGCTAATGACCTCGGGTGGGATTTTACGGTTTCAGGACAGGCAAGGTTGTAGAATCCTGCTCAATGGCTGGAGCCTTCTTCTCTAGTCCTAAGATCTGTGATGGGAATGGTGGTTGGGGGGGTGGGGGGAAGCAGGCATGTCAAATTGTGCACTACCCTCTTCAGTAAAGTTTATTTATTAGTCACAAGGAAGGCTTGCATTAACACTGCAATGAAGTTAATGTGAAATTCTCCTAGTCACCACAGTCCAGTGCCTGTTCCGGTCAATGCACCTAACCAGCACGTCTTTCAGAATATGGGAGGAAACCGGGGCACCTGGAGGAAACCCATGCAGACACGGGGAGAACATGCAAACTGCACACAGACAGTGCCCAAGACTGGAACTGAACTTAAGTCCCTGGCGCTGTGACACAGCAGTGCTATCCACTGTGCTATCGTGCCACCCCCATTATTTATTATTTATGCAGCCAGGCATTTTCCATGGTCTTACGGTGTGCAGGCAGGAAATTGCATGCTCCACTATCATGTCTGGCTATCATATTTAAAAAGCATCTGGGCAGCCATTCATTCATCATGCCAAAACTTTAGGAGAAAAATGTTTGAGAAAATAGCAAGCTCCAGCCCCATGCTTCAGCAATGCCTCCTTGGTGAATGTCTCCAGGTTGTCAAGAAAAGACCGATGTGCAAGATATGGCAGCAGGAGGCTTATTCGTTGGAACACAGTGGTCTGAAAGATGATCTTGCCAGGGTGGCAAGTGCCCACTGGTCCAGAAGAGTGCTGCTCTGTAGTGCATAAAACAAATTAATAGTCTGATCCCTGCTGCTAGGGTAATTGAACTTTCTGCTCATTTTGTGTTCCTGTCATGGGAAGAAAAGGAAAGAGAGCATTTCTAAGAGAAATGTAAATAAAAACTTTGAATTGGAAATGGAAAAGTTAGCAAAGGAAGGAATTGAAAAGGAGAGAGACTAAGAATTCTAGCTTAAGATGTTTGCAGTTGAGAAAGGGACACCAGAGGAAGGAAGGTAAGGGAGGACATATTTCTAGTCAAGAACGCATTGGGGAAATATTTAAATTTATAGAAACTCTTCTAAAGGAAAAGAATGTGGAAGCATTCTTCATTTCTTTTGAAAGGTAGCTAAATAAATGAAATGGCCAAAAGGAATTGGACTTTACTTTTAAAGTAGATTAGTAGTAAGGACTAATGAGGCATATGCATCTTTGCCAGAAGAAGTAACTGTAGGAGAGTGTAATGCAGTGAAGAAAGCTACACGAGTTGGTTTCTGAAGCATACAGGCGGAAATTTTGAAATGTAAGAAAAAAAGCCTGGACAGTCCTATATTGAGTTTGAGAGGGTAAAGCAGAGCAATTGTTACCTTTGGATATGAGCATTGAAGGTAAAGGGAACATACAAAGACCTTGGAGAAGTAATTCTTTTGGAACAATTTGAAGATTCACTTCATATGGTTATTAGAACTCACCCTGGAAGTAAGTCCCCCCCCCACCAGCACTGTTCCCTTCAACATACCTACACCTCAGGGACTGCAATGTTTCAAGAAGGTAGCTCATCAAAGACAACGAGGGTGCACAAGAAATGATGGCCCAGCTGGCAGCATCCCTATCCCATAAATGAATTTTTAAAAAGTTGTCCAGAGAAGTGCAAGATGAAAAGCTTCAACAATGTGTCTTTTTTCAGCAATATTTTCGTCATAGTTCTCAATTATAATTGTTGAATGGTGAATTTAAAAGACAGATGTTTAGCTGAAAATTGCTTCATTAGGATAAGGAATGAAAACACGAAGGCCAGAAATTTCTGGTCCCACTCGCCACAGGAATTGCAGCGGGTAGGACAGAAAATATAATGGACCATTAAAGATCCATTGAGCTTGGGTGGGAATTTGTGGTTTTGGGGTGCACGTGGCTGGAAAATCCCACCCACTATATCAGCAGTATAAATGTACCCGAAATGCGAATATCCTCTCTTGATCTGCTTCATATTTTTCTATAATTTCAGTTCTCATCCGGTCAATGGCATCATTTTCTTCTTCATCCTCTTCATCTTCCTCTTCTTCCTCTGCGCTAAATTCATCTGCTAATATATCTTCAATGTTCTCCTCCTCATCTTCATCACTTACATCACTTTCCTCTGGGCTGTGCTCCAATTTAGCGGCCTACAAAATAATTTCATAAACATTACATTACAATGAATATGCCTTACTAATAAAAACTTGCAAATCTGAATGAGTAAACAAATGTTGAGTTTATGCTCAATTTCAATTACTGTGCAAATAATTATGTATTTCATGATTATATTATCCAACAAGCATACTCCAGAACATAGAAAATATCCATAAACAGATAAAATGGGTGGGATTTTATGCCTCGCTCGTCCTGAAACCGTAAAATCCCGCCTGTGGTCAACAGACCTTTCCATTTTGTCCTTCCCTTGCCCACTCCGATTCCTGTAGCGGATGGGCTGATAAAATTTTTGCCCCATTACGCTGGCTGGTAGCGTAAAGGAGTGGGAAATGTCAGTGGGAGACCTATAACAGGAATCATGACCGGTGTCTGGGTGGAGGGGGTTGTTGGGCGGGGGGGGGGGGGCGTTATTGCAATCTCATTAGGCCATTATTTACATGACATGACGAGTTCGTGCCAAGGAACAGTGTGAAGCTGATTACAATATTCATTACCCTACTTAAATCTATTTAGTGAGCCTGGGATAGTAATGTCCAGGCCCATTTACGTTTCAGACCTCACCGTTGAAGGTCTACACCAGTGGCGATCACAGATAGACTCCAGCAATTGGGACCTGACATGATGGCCTTGCTGGTGGGACAGGAGGCCATTGTGGGCACCCCCACACCGGAGTAAGATGTGGTGGGAAGGCGGCAAGGGGCAGTCCCCCTTGAGCAGTGCAAGCCTGACACACTGGCACTGCCCACCAGGCATCCTGTCACGGCAGCCTGGCACACTGACAGGGCCCATTGAACACCAGGCAGTGCCCAAGGGTGGGGCCTGAGGTGGTGAATTAGGACCACCCATACTAGCATTAATCACTTAACAGCCTCTGCCGTAAATTAACAAGCTGCAATAATTCTACCTACTTAAATGTCCTGAAAATTTAACTAAGTAAGTGGAAATGTGAAGGCGGGACTTCATCTCCACCAGACTGTGCGGTGGTGACCCTTACCAATACTGTTTATGGAAAGATGCATCTGCAGTCACCAGATTGGCAAAGATGAGGTCAAGTATGTTTTTTTCCTCTTGTTGATTCCTTCACATCCAGTCTAGTAGTTATATCCTTTCAAAGCAGAGCAGCTCAATCAGTAGTGTTGCTGGGGGGGTGGGGGGCTGGGGGTTGAGTGCGTGACGATCTCCCATTACACTCCTTACTCTTGTACACAAAGCACTGGGAGATCATGATACATGCGCAGTAGCACCCTCCAAGAGTCCGCAGCCGGCTTCTTGGCGTGAATAGACTTTGTCCACTCCCCTTACTGACAAGAATCACACTTTGTCTCATTTTTTCCTAAGTGCCACAACATGGCATCTGGGAATTCGCCCAAAAAAAGATGCGATATTTTCAAGTTTTCATGTTTGTTCACTTAGAATTTTTTGATACTGTTGCTCCCAAGGAATAAGTTCCACAGGACTGCATTACAAACACATCATTGTAACGTATTTAATTGTTTGCTTTACATTTATTTGCATTAATCATGAGCTTAATGTAGAAATATTTTCCAGAAATACTCATTTTAGAAACATAAAATCTACCTCCCAAAACCCCTCCTCAAATGGCATGGATGGGGAAGATATTCTTGACAATATATATTCTTGACAAATTGCATGTATTTATGAAGTTATCAGTGTCACTAAAGTATTTTAAAACAGGTGTTCTCAACTTTTTTGCTTCTGAAGCTCCTTTCCTGAATGGGGCAGCGTGATGGCACAGTGTTAGCACTGCTGCCTTACAGTGCCAAGGAGCTGAGTTCAATTCTGACCTCAGATCACTGTCTGTGTGGTGTTTGCGCATTCTGTCCGTGTCTGCATGGGTTTCCTTGGGGTGCTCTGGTTTTCTCCCACAGTCCAAAGATGGTACTAGTTAGGTTAATTGGCAGTGTTAAATTGACCTTAGTGTCAGGGGATTAACCAGATAAATATAAATATGTGGGGTTATGGGAATAGGGATTGGGAGGAATTGTTCTCAGTGCAGACTCAATGGGCCGAATGGCCTCCTTCTGCACTGTAAGGAATCTATTCTATGATAGAAATTTCATGGCCCTTCACTTTTAAAAAGTGATTTGCTCTCACATGATAAAAAGGAGCAGAAAATTTTATTTATCATTATAGTAGAACTTAGAACATAGAACATTACATCGGCCCTCGATGTTGCGCCGACCAGTGGAACCAATCTAATGACCCTCTAACCTAAACTATTCCAATGCTATCCATATGCCTATCCACAGACCATTTGAACGCCCTTAAAGTTGGTGAGTCCACAACTGCTGCAGGCAGGGCATTCCACGACCTTACTACCCTCTGAGTAAAGAACCTACCTCTGACATCCGTCCTATAATTACCACCCCTTAATTTAAAGCTATGTCCCCTTGTGTTAGCCATCTCCATCCGAGGTAAAAGGCTCTCACTGTCCACCCTATACAATCCATTGATCATCTTGTATGTCTCAGTCAGGTCACCTCGTAACCTTCTTCTCTCCAATGAAAATAACCTCAAGTCCCTCAGTCTTTCCTCATAAGACCTTCCCACCATACCAGGCAACATCCTAGTAAACCTCCTCTGCACCCTTTCCAATGCCTCCACATCTTTCTTATAATGCGGCGACCAGAACTGTACACAATACTCCAAGTGCGGCCGCACCAGAGTTTTGTACAGTTGCAACATAACCTCACGGCTCCGAAATTCAATCCCTCTACTAATAAAAGCCAACACACCGTACGCCTTCTTAACAACCTTATCAACCTGGGTGCCAACTTTCAGGGAACTATGCACATGTACCCCGAGGTCCCTCTGCTCGTCCACACTACTAAGAGTCCTTCCATTAGCCCTATATTCTGTACTCCTGTTATTCTTACCAAAGTGAATCACCTCACACTTTTCCGTATTAAACTCCATCTGCCACCTCTTGGCCCAGCTCTGCAGCCTATCTATGTCCCTCTGCAAACTGTAACATCCATCCTCACTGTCTACAACTCCTCCGACCTTGGTGTCGTCAGCAAATTTACTAATCCATCCTTCTACACCCTCATCTAGGTCATTCATAAAAATGACAAACAGCAGTGGCCCCAAAACAGATCCTTGAGGTACACCACTTGTAACTGCGAAATTCTTTGTTTAGGGGACCTATTCATGCCTGAGAGATGGGTGCATGTGCAGTGGCCCACGTTACCGGCCTCCAGATCGCTGGCCAGCCTGAGTGCTTACCAGCCCTGCAACTCCTCATCGCTGGTTTTCCAACCCACCCACCCCCAATTGTTGGCCTCTCAGACCTCACAGAACAGCCCCGATGTCCCCTTTCCATCCGGCCAGCCCTGATCTCCTGTCTGGACAGACCCATCTGCCCCCTCGATTGCTTCTCTTCCCTCCAGTGGGGTTGGGCCGCCTGTTCACCATTACTGGGGAGCAGGAGTAAATCCCACAGAAGGGACCCACCCCAGCAGTGGGGGCGGGGGAGGTGACGCTAATCAAATGCAAATGCCGATTTCCATATTGTAATTGGAAATCAGTGTGGAGCTGATTGCGCTGGAAATCTTAGTTTCGGAGACTCACAGAGGATGTGACACCTGACGGGAAGCCTGTGTAGTGGCCTCCGTTGATGTCTCCCAATACAGCAGGCTGGGAGAATTGCCCCTTTATTCCTTAAAGATGGTGGGCACGATCTTACGACCCCAACCCGCCCAAGTTGGTGAGGCAAGGTTCTTTTTTAAAAGTTTATTTATTAGTGTCACAAGTCGGCTTACATCAACATTATAATGAAGTTACTGTGAAAATCCCCTAGTCACCACACTCTGGTGCCTGTTTGGGTACACTGAGGGAGAATTTAGCATGGCCAATGCACCTAACCAGCACATCTTTCAGACTATGGGAGGAAACCAGAGCACCTGGAGGAAACCCAAGCAGAAATGGGGAGAATGTGCAGTCTCCACACAGTAATCCAAGGCCGGAATTGAACCCGGGTCCCTGGCACTGTGAGGCAGCAGTGCTAACCATTGTGCCTTTGTAATGCTCAATGGTAAGATCAGGCGGGAGGTGAAAAATCAGATTCACGCCCAGTTTTTCACCTCCCCCGATCTTACTGGCATTGCTGATTTAAATATTAATGACACTTTTTGCATATCATTAATGAGTCTGGATGCAATGGTCTGGGCTCACTTACCTGTACCATCTCACCAGCCGAGGTTCTCTGCCCCGAGAATCACATTTGGTCCCCACCAACTTCAACCCAAAATAAATCTCCAATTATAAAATTTGTGTAAAATCTGATCTGTTTATGGTTATTGCATTGAATTTAGTTTCTCAATGTTTTTGAAACAAACATACAGCTTAATCAATATCTTTGACACGCAGATAACATCACAATAGAGAAAACTTTTGAGAATACTGAAAATTGGAAATAAAACCAGGCAATGCTGAAAGTACAGTTATCATCTGAAAATGAAAAATATAAATATTTTGGTCCAAAGTTCTCAGAAAGAATCTTCACCCAAAATACTAACTTGCCTTTCTATTTCAGATGCTAATGAACCAATGGTAGATTTCCAGAATTTTGTTCTTATCACAATTCACTTTTACCTCATTTTCTTTTTTCCTTTCAGCTCGCTCTAGCAAAAGTTCCTCTCTTCTTTTAGCAATTTTTTCATCCTATATGGCAAGGTAATAATGATTGGCTGGTTAGCATAGAGATTTGAAAATGCCTTTTAGTCAGAAACAATAATATTTTTCGAAATAACAATTAAAGTTTCTGCTAGAAGAAAATAACTCAAGTTCAGAGGGGATTTGAAAAAAACACCTTTTCATTCAGGATGGGGATCTGGAATGCACTGCCAGGAAGGTTTAAAAATATTTAGATGAGCTCTTCAAATATCATAACATTCAAGGAGATATATTTTTAAAATTTGCTAATTCCTTAATGGGGTGTGGGCATCACTGGTTTGAGTGGCATTTATTGCCTATGTAATGGGTCAGGTTAGAATCTCCAAAACATTTTATGAAGCCCGTCTGAACCACAAATTTTACATCTTGAATTTGGCTAGAATAAGCATGAGATGTTTCATTTCAGGTATAATTCAAGTGACCCACTAGGGAGCTTTTATCAAACAAAGTATATTTAAGAATATAGTCACCATGTATAGCAAGAAAATTAGCAAGAACTTTTATCAATTACAAACAAGAAACAAAACAACAACTATAAATGTATGAATATCTCTAATGTGCTCCAATCAAAATTAAAACCCATAGACAACAAAAAACCCTTTCCACGGGATTAATACAGCACAGGCTAAAGCTCACATATTACTGGCATCCAATTCTCTGAATGCTGATTTTAAATGATCTTGAAAACTCAGAGAAGTCACCAGCTTTCCTCAACGCCAAAAACATAAATTATTTATTGCAGCATGGAAACAAGCTTCTCTTTCAACTAACTGGTAAAAATTTAAAAATAACAAACAGACAGAGACTACTTTCAGCTTCTTTTAGCCATACCTGGCACATAGGAAAATGGTTGTGGCTATGTGTGGGGGGCGGCGGGGGTGGGCGGGGCGGGGGGGGGGTAGCGTTCAGTCATCTCAACTCCAGGACATCTCTGCAGGAGTCCTTCAGAGAAATGTTCTAGGCCCAACTATTTTCAGCTGCTTCATCAATTACCTTTCCACAATCATAACGTCAGAAGTGGGGATGTCTGCCGATGATTGCACAATGTTCAGCACCATTCGTGAATCCTCAGATGCTGAAGCATTCCATATTCAAATGCAACAAGACCTTGACAATATCCAGGCTTGGACTGACAAGTGGCAATTAACATTCGTGCCACACAAATGCCAGGAAATGATCATCACCAATAAGAGATTGGTGATCTGACCATTGCCCCTTGACATTCAATAGTGTTGCCATCACTGAATCCTCCATTGTCAACATCCTTGGGGTTACCATTGACCAGAAGCACAACTGGACTTGCCACAATAAACACAGTGGCTATAAGAGCACGTGACAGGCTAGGAATACTGTGGCAAGTAACTCATCTTCTGACTTCCCAGAGCCTGTCCACCACCTACAAGGCATAAGTCAGAGTGTGATGGAATACTCTCCACTTGCCTGGATGCGTGCAGTTCCAATAACATTCAAGAAGTTTGACACCATCTGGCACTACATCCATAAACATCCACTTCCTCCACGACCAATACTCAGTAGCAGCAGTGCATACTACCTACAAAGATGCACTGCAGCAATTCATCTAAGATCCTTCAACAACATCTTCCAATCCCATGACCATTTCCATCTAGAATGACAAGGGCAGCGGATACATGAGAACAGCACCCCCTGCAAGTTCCCTCTAAGCCACTCACCATCCTGACTTATAGAATCACACAGCGCAGAAGAGGTCTTTTGGCACACTGAGTCCGCATTGACACATTAGAAACACCCGAACCTCTACCTAATCCAGGACTTGGAAATATATTGGTGTTCCTTCGTAGTTTCTGGATCAAAATCTTGGAATTCCCACCATCTCAAGGGCAACTAGGGATGGGAAATAAATGCTGGCCATAAATCATGTCCCACGAATGAATTTTAAAAAATCTGATTGAATTGAGATTTCACCATCTGCCATGTTGGGATTTGAACCCAGATTCCCACAGCATTACCCTGGTTCCTGGATTACCAGCCCAGCTTCAGTACCACTATGCCATTGCCTCTCCTCAAGATATGGGACAAGTGCAGGAAAATGGGATTTGCGTGTCTTTAGTAGTAGTTATTGCTGGTGCAGACTTGATCACCAAGGAGCCTTTTCTATGCTGTAATAGGCACTGTTTAGAATTACACAACCTGTTACATTGCACTGCTAAATTCCACCACTTAATGTTACTGCACTGTTAATTTTGTCAAAAAGTGTAACTGCACTCCATAGCTGTGACTAATCTGTCTGTGATTCGCCTCCCACAGGGATGATCATTCCCTTACCGGACCCAGAGGGATTCAGATGGGGACAGGCCCTTCAACCTACCATATATGTGATCCCCATAATCCAGTGTCTGTGTTAGACCCCTGTCCTCACTAAATACATAGCCCCTGTAAACAAACAGGCCAACTGTGGTCATACACACCGCACTCTGAAACCACACGTCACCAAACAACTTTCTCGATTTCTCAACAAATCACTCCAGACGTTATCATACTCTTTACTCAGAGGGTAGTAAGGTCTTGGAATGCCCTGCCTGCAGCAGTTGTGGACTCGCCAACTTTAAGGGTGTTCAAATGGTCAGTGGATAGGCACATGGATAACATTGGAATAGTTTAGGTTAGAGGGTCATTAGATTGGTTCCACTGGTCGGCGCAACATCGAGGGCCGAAGGGCCTGTACTGCGCTGTAATGTTCTATGTTCTATACTGTGAGCAACCTGGTCTCAGTGGAACTCTGACTTCCAAACAACTGTTTCCAAAATTGTTCGTGGAACAAGCTGAGTGGAGGATCAAGTGAGAGATGGTGAGCGACTGACTTTTTTAAGATTTTCGCAGGGCTTTAGATTTTTAAAACTAACTTTAAAATTTAAACGGAAGTGGGCTGAGGGGTGTGCTGCGAAGATTTTTTTTTAAGCGCACAAAGTATAAAAGGAAGGCCGCAGTATACAGCAGGCAGCGTCAGGAGCGGGCAGCGGAGTGAGCAGGCAGCACAGTGTAAGCTGTAAGGGCTTTGGCTCACCGGGCTTTGGCGAAAAGGGCAAGGCAAGATAAGTTTAAAAGTTTTAATTACTTCTTTCCTGTATTTCTTAAAAGGGCAGTTATGAGTGTGAGGCCAATATGTTGTTCCCAATGTAGGATGTGGAAGGTCCTGGAGGCTCCTGGCCTCCCGGACGTCCATATCTGTGCTGAGTGTGTTGAGCTGCAGTTCCTAAGGGACCGTGTTAGGGAACTGGAACTGCAGCTCGAGGACCTTCATCTGGTTAGGAGGTGATTGACAGGAGCTACTGGCAGGTGGTCACACCGGGGCCATAGGAGGAAGGCAAGTGGGTAACGGTCAGGAAGGGGAAAGCTCAGGTGACGGAAAGCACCTTGGCAGATATGCCCCTTCATAATAAGTACTCCTGTCTGAGTACTGCTCGGCAGGGACAGCCCACCTCGGGGAAGCAGCGGTGGCCGTGTCTCCAGAGCTGAGCCCGACCCAGTAGTTCAAAAAAGTAAGGAAAAGAGGAGGAAGGCAGTGTTAATCAGGGACTCTACAGTGAGGGGGTCGGACAGGTGTTTTTGCGGATGCAGATGGGAGTCTCAGATGATGGTTTGCCTCCCTGGTACCAGGGTCTGGGATGTCTCTGGTCGTGTCCCAGAAATCCTGAAGGGGGAGGGAGAGGAGCCGGAGGTCATGTCTATTTTAACGCCAGGAGTGTAGTGAATAAAGTGGATGAGCTTAGAGCATGGATTGCTGCTTGGGAATGTGATGTGGTGGCCATTACAGAGATGTGGATGTCTCAGGGACAGGACTGGGTACTTCAGGTGCCAGGATTCAGATGTTTCAGGAAGGACAGGGAGGGAGGCAAAAGAGCTGGGGGAGTGGCACTGTTGATCAGGGATAGTGTCACGACTGTAGAGAAGGTGGATGCCGTGAGGGATTGTTTACGGAGTCTCTGTGGGTGGAAATTAGGAACAGGAAGGGGTCAGTAACTTTGCTGGGTGTTTTCTATAGGCCACCCAATAGTCACAGGGGTGTTGAGGTGCAGATAGGGAAACAGATCCTGGACAGATGTAGTAGTAACAGAGTTGTCGTGATGGGAGACTTTAATTTCCCAAACATCGATTGGAATATCCCAAGGGTAAGGGGTTTGGATGGGGAGGAGTTTGTTAGATGTGTTCAGGAGGGTTTCCTGACACAGTATGTGGATAAGCCTACTTGATCTGGTACTAGCCAATGAACCTGGACAGATATCAGATCTCTCAGTGGGAGAGCATCTTGGGGAGAGTGATCATAATTCTATCTCCTTCACGGTAGAATTAGAAAGAGATAGGATCAGGCAGGCTAGGGAAGTGTTTATTTGGAGTAAGGGGAAATATGAAGCCATAAGGCAGGAAATTAGACGAGTAAATTGGAAGGAGGTATTCTTGGGGAAAAGTACCGAAGGAAGGTGGTGGATTTTCAAGGAATGTTTGTCTGGAGCTCTGCACGACAACGTTCTGATGGGACGGGGGGATTTTGGTAGGTTTCGGGAACTGTGGTGCACGAAGGTTGTAATGAACCTAGTCAGAAAGAAAAGAAAGGCGTACAGAAGGTCCAGAGAGCTAGGCAATGTTAAGGATCTAGTGAAGTATATGGTTTGTAGAAAGGAGCTTAAAAAGGAAATTAGGAGAGCCAGAAGGGGTCGTGAGAAGGCCTTGGCGGGTAAGATTAAGGAGAACCCCAAGGCGTTCTACAAATATGTGAAGAGTAAAAGGATGAGATGTGAAGGAATAGGACTATAAAAGGTGAAGGGGGAAAAGTCTGTGCGGAACTGGTGGAAATGGCAGAGGTGCTTAATGAATACTTTACCTCGGTATTCACAGTGGAAAATGATCTGGAAGGCTGTACTGCAGGTTTGCGACGGGCTGAAAAGATTGAGTATGTGGACAATAAGAAAGAGGATGTGTTGGAACTTTTGAATTGCAACAAGATAGATAAGTCGCCGGGACCAGATGGGATGTACCCCAGGTTACTGTGAGAGGCGAGGGAAGAGATTGCAAAGCTTCTGGCGATGATCTTTGCATTGTCAATGGAGATGGGACAGGTTCCGGAGGATTGGAGGATTGCGGATGTGGTTCCTATTTTCAAGAAAGGGAACAGGGATAGCCCGGGAAATTACCGACTGGTGAGTCTGACCTTAGTGGTTGGTTAGTTGATGGAGAGGATACTGAGGGACAGGATTTATGAACATTTAGAGAAGTTTAGTATGATCAAAAGTAGTCAGCACGGCTTTGTTAAGGGCAGGTCATGCCTTACGAGCCTGGTTAAGTTCTTTGAAAATGTGACTAAACGCATTGACGAAGGAAGAGTGGTGGATGTGGTTTATGTGGACTTCAGCAAGGCGTTCGATAAGGTCCCCCATGCAAGACTTCTTGAGAAAGTGAGAGGGCATGGGATCCAAGGGGCTGTTGCCTTGTGGATCCAGAACTGGCTTGCCTCCAGAAGGCAGAGAGTGGTTGTGGATGGGTCTTTTTCTGCATGGAGGTTGGTCACCAGTGGAGTGCCCCAAGGGTCTGCTCTGGGATCCTTGCTGTTCGTAATTTTCATAAATGACCTGGATGAGGAAGTGGAGGGATGGGTTGGTAAGTTTGCCAACGACATGAAGGTTGGTGGTGTTGTGGATAGTCTGGAGGGATGTCAGAATTTGCAGTGAGACATAGATAGGATGCAAGACTGGGCGGAGAAGTGGCAGATGGACTTCAATGTGGATAAATGTGTAGTGGTCCATTTTGGCAGGTCCAATGGGATGAAGGAGTATAATATCAAGGGTAGGACTCTTAGCAGTGTAGAGGATCAGAAGGATCTTGGGGTCTGGGTCCATAGGACTCTTAAATCGGCCTTGCAGGTGGAGGATGTGGTCAAGAAGGCGTATGGTGTACTAGCCTTCATTAATCGAGGGATTGAGTTTAGGAGTCGGGAGATAACGCTGCAGCTTTATAAGACCCTTGTCAGATCCCACTTGGAGTACTGTGTGCAGTTCTGGTCGCCTCACTACAAGAAGGATGAGGGAGCTATTGAAAGGGTGCAGAGGAGATTTACAAGGATGTTGCCTGGATTGGGTGGCATGCCTTATGAGGGCAGGTTGAGGGACCTAGGTCTTTTCTCCCTGGAGAGACGAAGGATGAGAGGTGACCTGATAGAGGTTTATAAGATGTTGAGAGGTATAGATAGGGTGGATTCTCAGAGGCTATTTCCCAGGGCTGAAATGGTCGCTACAAGAGGACACAGGTTTAAGGTGCTGGGGAGTAGGTACAGAGGAGATGTCAGGGGTAAGTTTTTCACTCAGAAAGTGGTGGGTGAGTGGAATCAGCTGCCATCGGTGGTGGTGGAGGCGAACTCGTTGGGGTCTGTTAAGAGATTTCTGGATGAGTACATGGGAATTGATGGGATTGAGGGTTATAGATAGGCCTAGTAGGTAGGGATATGATCGGTGCAACTTGTGGGCCAAAGGGCCTGTTTGTGCTGTAGCATTCTATGTTCTAACTCCACTGTCAGAAAACACACCTTTGAATGTTCTCCCAAACAATGCTTTCTCTCAGGCGTCTTCACCAAGGATTCACTTCCAGGATTTCAATCTCTCTTCTCAGTATTCTTCTGCCTTGTATTCATTTGCATTCAAACTTCCACATAATCTATCAGGCAACCAACCATGTCAATAGAACACTATTGTTTCACAGACTGTATTAATGAGTCACCAACCTTTTGGTTTACCTTGAATGACTGATTTCCCACTTTAAATCTGGTTTCTGCAGCTGCAGCTTTCTTAAAAGCAAAGCAGTTTTTCTCCTTAAATTCTTGAATTCTCCTTAAAAGGACCTTATTCAACTTGTTGTTCTTGTTCTTTGTTTCTTTTAATCTCAGTCTCTCTGGGGCTTCTTTCGTTCCCTAGTTTTTGGAACCTTTTGCTTCTGGACTTTCTTTCTATCCCTTACTCCATTGTCCTGCCTCTTTACTGGTAGTTTCTGACAGAGTAGCTTTCTACTTAGGTACCTGACTCCAACTGAACTACAAGTGTTTATGCAGGTCAGCATGGGTTCCTGATTGCTAAGCAATAGCCTAGTCTTTCTTTAGACTCTTTGTTTCCATGTCGTAAACCTTTAGTTACAATGCAGGCACAATTTGAAATGAAACCAAATCTCACACACCTGCAAGCACCTGTGTTCAACATGAACCTAACTAAAGTTTTAGCTCTTTCTTATACAGAAATATAAAACTAAACTGACTTAAAGATATGCCTTATTTCTCATACCCCCATAAATACAAATATTGATTACTTGAAGCTCCCTCTGTTTTCAGATAGGAGGTGAATGTTTACGGGGAGAGGAGAAGATGAGGCAAACTTAGTAATGGAAGTCAAGAAAATGGCATTTGGGGTGAGAAGGCAGCTGGATAACAAGTGGCATAGAGTGGAAACTTGAGTGAAGGAAGATTGGGGCTTGGAGTAAAGGTGGAGACTGGACAATTATTCGCAATGGACAGACACTGGGGAGTCAGGTGGTGAGTTACTCTCCATAGAATTCCCAGCCTCTGACCTGCTCTTGTAGGTTTAAACCTGGTGTTGTCAGACTTTTTACTGTGTTTACCACAGTCCAACGCCAGCATATCCACATTATGCCTGCTCTTGTAGCTACAGTACTTATTTCGCTGATTGAGGTCTGTTACTGCTTAATGGCAATACCAGGTTGCTGATATTGGTGGATTCGTCAATTGTAACGTACTAATTATCAAGGGGAGAAGGTTGGATTCTCATTTGTTGGAGATGGTCATTGCTCGGTACTTGTGTGGCATGAATGTTACTTATCACTATAAGCCTGAACCTGAATATTGTCCAGCTCTTTCTATATATGGGCAAGGAAAATAAAAGCTCATGGGTAGGGAGTAACATATTGACAAAGATGAAAAACTGGCTTGCTAACAGAATAAGAAGTCTGACAACACCAGGTTTTAGTCCAACCGATTTATTTGATAGTAACTCACAAGCTTTCGGGGTTTGCCCCTTCCTCAGGTGAATGGAGAGTTCTGGCCTCAGACAGAGCATATAACAGCACAGTTTACAGATTACTGATTAGTAATCAGTACTAAACTCTGAAAGCTTGTGAGTTTACTATCAAATAAATCAGTTGGACTTAAACCTGGTGTTGTCAGACTTCTTACTGTGTTTACCCCAGTCCAACACCAGCATCTCCACATCATAGCTAACAGAAAATACAGGTAGACACAAATGGGTCTTTTTCTGGTTTGCAGGGTACAATAAGTAGTGTGCCATAAGGAATAGACCTTGAGGGATCAGAAAACTCAGAAGAAGGGTAATGAAAATGTCAGAGAGGAGGCACTAAAAGACAATAAATGACACCAGTAAGGTAAGAGCAAGAGAATTGCAGAATGGAAGCAAATCAACACTTTGTCAGAGACAGACCTGGCCAACCATGAAGCTATGGGTTTAGCTGAAGTTTACACAACTGGTAATGAATGTTTCATTTGTGAAATGCATACATCCAATGAGAACATGATGGCTTCCCCTCAGAAGAAACGCAATAATTAAAGGTCTCAAAAGAAATGAGAGATTATGGAACATAAAAACGAATCACAAAAAGAATTAATGAGAAGACATTAAAACAAAAAATGATGAGAAGACATTAAAACAAAAAATGATGAGAAGACATTAAAACAAGGTGAATTGGCTGACAGCAAACTTGGAGAAAAAAGTTCCAAAAACATGCAGAAGTAAGTTAAGAGGGAGAAATTAATAAAGACAATGAAGGATAAGCTGTTCCATAAGAGGGTCACATGGTCTTGAAATGTCAACTATGTTTCTCTCTCCATAGATGCTGCCAGAAGTGCTAAATTTATCCAGCATTCTGTTTTTATTTCAGATTTCCAACATCTGCCATAATTTGGTTTTATTGGAGAATAAGCTGAACTCCATGAAAAAAACAACTGGAAAATAAGAACAATTCATGTTTTTTATTACCCCTATGGATTTTTCTCCAGAGTTTCTCTTAGAGGAGTCCTGGAGATTAACCTTTAATTCCTGGATAATTCAGGGTAATCCTGCAGGGTTTATAATCTTACATGGCCACTGGTAGAAAGACTGGTCCATGGGTGGAGCAGGGTGGGGTGATAGGAGCCCTATCAGTTGCCCACATTGTTCACGTAGGACCTCTTTTACCTAATGCAAGATTTTTTCTGCATCCAGAACCCAACCAGTTGTACCTCGAAATTGCACTGGGGTCCAATGTGCATCAGAAGAAACTGATTTGTATAGATCAATGTAGCTGCTGTTGGTTCAGGTGCAGGTCAAACTAGTATAAGGCAAGTTAAACTGATCGCAGTGTGAGCAATTTGCTAAAAGTACTTAGTACAGCTGATTAACAAAACACATAAATTAAATTAACCATGTATAGTTTTATTATTTACGATGAGCAACATGTTATAAGAGGACACTTTCTATACAAGATTTCATTACCAAGAAATCTTTGATGCATACCTTTATTTTTTTCCTCAGCTCCTTTATTTTGTTCTTGCGTGCTATCTTTTGGTTGCATTTTTCTCTCCACTTTGATAGTCTTTGAGGAAGGGTCCATTCTATCACAGTAGACTCTTCTACTTTGATGTAAATAGCTGCATCTGGAAATAAGCTATTGGTTGCTAGGTATTGGAGTTCATCTGCTGTAGTAGGGAAACCATCCATTACAAACCCTTTGGATCTGTGAAATGCAATGTTCATCCATAGTAGTTTATATTGTCTTCACAGTATAAGAATTTTTAAACAATCTTCTTTATCAATTACCAACTTGATAGGCTTGAACTTCCTGGCCCACTCTGTTGCTTGAATATTGAAGTGGGTCTGGAAATGTCAGTGGGGGGCCTGTAGCAGGAGTCACGACCGGCATCCAGCTGATCGTGACTTTCCCAGCCCATTTTTGTAAACGTAATCAGCCTAGCGCCAGAAATCAGCATGTTGATTTCAATATGGAAATCTGAAATTTGATGTCATTAGCAAGTCCAGGACAGTATCGTCTGGGCTCACTAATGTTCCTGCCCTGCCGGAAGAGATTCCCACCAGCGGGGTTTTGGGACCAGTCGTGGTCACCTCGCTGGTGGGGAGAGAGGTCATTGAGACACCCCAGGAGGTAGGGACAAGGGGCTGCCCCTTGAGCAGTTCCAGCCTCGCACTGCCAACCTGACACTGTCAGCTGGGCACCAGGCAGTGCCACGTGGGCAGGCCTGAGAGAGGCAGGATCTACTGGGGGGGGCGCTGATCAGTGGTGTTGGAGGGGACCTGTTGCACACTCTGCATCAGTAGGGAAGGGAAAGGAGCAATCAGGGCTGACCATGGGGAGGGGGGAGTAGTGGTGGCCGTGTGGGGGTGGGGATGGATCAGGGCAGGCTATGGGGGAAGCATGGTCAACGAGGCCAGTGATTGGAGAGGTGGTTGGGAATGGTGTTGGTAGGCCAGCGTTTGGTGAGGGGGATTGGGGAAACCATCAGGAGGCCAGAAATGGGGGTGGGGAAGTGCACATGTGCTGATCTCCCTACCGAATGAGAATTCCAACTTTAAAAGTCAGGATCCCATTTCCAATAATTGGGGTAGCCTGTGGTGTAGTGGTATTGTCACTGTGTGGCCAAATTTCCCTCCAACTCAATTTTCAAGTTTGCTGATGACACCACTATAGTGGGTTGGATCTCAAACAATGGCGAGACGGAGTACAGGAAAGAGATAGAGAATCTGGTGAACTGGTGTGACGACGATAATCTCTCTTTCAATGTCAACAAAACAAAGGAGATAGCCATGGACCTCAGAAAGTGTAGTGGAAGACATGTCCCAGTCTACATCAATGGGGATGGCGTAGAAATGGTCGAGAGCTTCAAATTTTTAGGTATCCAGATCACCAACAACCTATCCTTGTCCCCCATGCCGACACTACAGTTAAGAAAGCCCACCAATACCTCTACTTTCTCAGAAGAATAAGAAAATTTGGCATGTCCACACTGACTCTCGCCAATCTTTACAGATAATAAGAACATAAGAACATAAAACTGGGAGCAGGAGTAGACCATCTGGCCCCTCAAGCCTGCTCCACCATTCAATAAGATCATGGCTGATCTTTTTGTGGACTCAGCTCCACTTATTTCAAGTAACTTATTTCCTTTTTCAAGTAAGGAGACCAAAATATGGCCTCACCAGCACCTTATACAGCTGCAACATAATCTAGCTATTTTTAAACTCCATCCCTTTAGCAATGAAGAACAAAATTCCATTTGCCTTCTTAATTTTAGAAAAAATTATTAGGGATAGGATTTATAGTTATTTGGAGAGTAATGAATTGATTGGAGATAGTCAGCATGGTTTTGTAGCGGGTAGGCCTTACTAACCTTATTGAGTTTTTTGAGAAAGTGACCAAAGAGGTGGATGGGGGTAAGGCAGTTGACGTGGTATATATGGATTTTAGTAAGGCGTTTGATAAGGTTCACCTTGGAAGGCTTCTGCAGAAAATGCAGATGTATGGGATTGGGGGTAATCTAGGTAATTGGATCAGGAATTGGCTAGCAGATAGGAGACAGAGGGTGGTGGTTGATGGTAAATATTCGTCATGGAGTTCGGTTACGAGCGCTGTGCCTTAGGGATCTGTTTTGGGGCCACTGCTGTTTGTAATTTTTATTAATGATCTGGATGAGGGTATAGTTGGGTGGATTAGTAAATTTGCTGATGACACCAAAGTCGGAGGTGTGGTAGATTGTGAGGAAGGGTGTCATAGTTTGCAGAGAGACTTAGACAGGTTGCAGAGCTGGGCCGAGAGGTGGAGGATGGAGTTTAATGCGGAGAAGTGTGAGGTAATTCACTTTGGTAGGAATAACAGATGTGTCGAGTATAGGGCTAACGGGAGGACTCTGAATAGTGTGGATGAACAGAGGGATCTAGGTGTATGTGTACATAGATCCCTGAAAGTTGGGAATCAAGTAGATAAGGTTGTTAAGAAGGCATACGGTGTCTTGGCGTTTATTGGTAGGGGGATTGAATTTAGGAGTCGCAGCGTCATGTTGCAACTGTACACAACTCTGGTGCGGCCGCACTTGGAGTATTGTGTGCAGTTCTGGTCCCCACATTACAGGAAGGATGTGGAGGCTTTGGAGAGGGTGCAGAGGAGGTTTACCAGGATGTTGCCTGGTATGGAGGGGAGGTCCTATGAGGAGAGACTGAGGGATTTGGGGTTGTTTTCGCTAGAAAGAAGGCGGCTAAGAGGGGATCTTATTGAAATATATAAGATGATTAGAGGTTTAGATAGGGTGGACAGTGATAGCCTTTTTCCTCGGATAGAGAAAGCTAGCACGAGGGGGCATGGCTTTAAATTAAGGGGGGGTAGTTATAGGACGGATGTCAGGGGTAGGTTCTTTACCCAGAGGGTGGTGAGGGATTGGAATGCCCTGCCTGCTGCAGTTGTAAATGCGCCTAGTTTGGGGGCGTTTAAGAGATCCGTGGATAGGTTTATGGATGGAAAGGGATTGGTTTAGGTTAGAGGGTCATTGTTTTTTAACTGGTCGGCGCAACATTGTGGGCCGAAGGGCCTGTTCTGCGCTGTAATGTTCTATGTTCTATGTTTAATTACCTGCCGCACCTGCAAACCAGCTCTTTGAGATTCCTCCACAAGAACACTCACGTCCCTCTGCAGAGCAGCATGTTGCAATTTTTTACCATTTAAATAATAGTCCATTTTGCTGTTATTCGTACAAAATGGATGACCTCACATTTACCAACATTGTATTCCATCTGCCAGACCCTTGCCCACTCACTTAGACTATCTATATCCCTTTGCAGACTTTCAGCGTCCTCTGTACACTTTACTCTGCCACCCATCTTAGTGTCATCTGTGAATTTTGACACACTACACTTGGTCCCCAACTCCAAATCATATGTAAATCATAAACTATTGCGGACCCAACACTGATCCCTGAGGCACACCACTAGACACTGATCACCAGCAAAGAAAACACCCACTTATCCCCACTCTTTGCTTTCTGTTAGTTAAACAATCCTCTATCCATGCCAATGCATTACCTGCAACACAGTACACCTTTATCTTATGTAGCAGTCTTTGGTGCAGCATCTTGTCGAATTTCTTCTGGAAATCCAGCTTTTTCCTTGCTGCCGTCAGACTTTTGAATGGACTTACTTTGCATTAAGTTGATCTTTCTCTACACCCTAGCTATGACTGTAACACTACATTCTACACTCTCTCCTTTCCTTCTCAATGTATGGTATGCTTTGTCTGTTTGACATGCAAGAAACAATACTTTTTACTGGATATTAATACATGTGACAATAATAAATCAAATCAAATCAAATCACTAGACAAAGAAACCAGAGACCCAAAGTACTGCAGATGGTGAAATTTGAATTCAGTTGAAATAATTTGGAATTAAAGGTTGAATGTTTACCTTGAAACTAGCTTGATTGTTGGAAAAACCCATCTGGTTCATTAATGTCCTTTAGGGAAGAAAATCTGCCATCTTTATCTGGTATGGCCTACAGGTGATTCCAAGTAATTTCAATGTGACTCCAATGTGGTTTACTTTAAATGCCCTCTGAACTGGCCCAAGCAGGCAGCACAGTTCAAGGGTGATTAAGAATGGGAATAATGCTGACCTGCCAACACCCACATCCTGCAAATAAATAATGAGGGCATGCTAGCGTTAACCACGACAGGTCCTAGGTCCCCCATGACATGCATCTGGTGATCAGAACCTGCTGGAGGCACACAGGTGAGTCCTGCCTGCAGTGGGGGAGAAGGGTTCCCTTTAAAAAGGGTGGCCTGATCTTTTAAAAGTAGCTGGTAGGGGACAACATGATTAGCGCAGGCAGCATATAGCACTCATATACAGAAGCAGACAGCACAAATTTAATGTGCTGTTTGCAACAGAATCAATGGACACGAACTAATTGTATACCACAATGCTCACATCTTCAGGCTAATTTTCAGGAATTAGCCAATTTCTCCCTGACTGCATTTATCCAACTCTACAGCTATTCAACTTTGTACTTCTTATTATTCAACTCTCCTTCCATCTTGTGTTTAATCTTCAAGACACACTTCTGTGCTCTTTTTATCAAATTGCTCTGTAATCAATTTTAATCTCATTAACAAGCTATATCTATATGTCTATATCTTTCTAACCAGGCAACTAAGTACATATAATTCTAATGGGCAGACTTTTCCACACTTCTTCTCCCCATGGTGTGTTTTGTGGTGGCAGCCCACCATTGGCCAGCTGCAGGATCTTCTGATCTCGCTGCTGTCAATGGGTTTTCCCATTATTCACACTGTCCACTGCTGGGGAACTCGTAGCAGGGGGTTTGCCATTGATGGGACTGGAGGATCCTGCTAGTGAAATAACCAGAAAATTTCTGCCCACATGTTAAAAAATTCATTCAGAATTATTCAAAATAAGAATACTGGACTTTTTGCTTTAGTATTAGAGTTATATTTTCATAGAGGTTTACATCATTTTTTACAGGCCCTTCGGCCCAACTTGTCCATGCCGCCCTTTTATTGTTTTATGTGCTTTTGGTTGCTGCACCAAACCAAGGATTCAAACTAAATCGCCAGCATTATACTTAGAAATTTATACTGGAGTTCCTGCTAAATTCATTTGACATTTACTCAGGTAAGCTCTTGTATTTGAAATAAATTAAACTCACTTGTATGGTTCTTCAGTCCACCACTTTGCAATAAGATTGTTAAGGACATCTGTTGATAATGGTTCATCTTCAAGCAGGTACGCTTTCATGGCCTCTTCTTCAGGAGTAAATTCCACTTCTTCTACTTCTTCTCCCTAAGTAATAATACAAAAATAATAACTAAAATCAAGCAGGAATAAACCATACTGCCTTTTGAGACTACTCCACCATTCAATATGATCACGGCTAGTCTATTGCCTTGACTCCATTTTCTTGCTTGTTTTCCCATATCCCTTGATCCCCAGAATTACCAAAAATCTGCCTATCTCAGTTTTAAGTATGTTCTGTGATGGAATATACACAATATTTTGAGGTTGAGAATTCAAAGATTCACCTTCTTCATTCTCTCTGAAAGAAGAAATTGCTCCTCATCTCAGTCCTAAATAGTAAGCTCCATACCTTCAGACTTTGACCTGGATTTTCCCCTTCCATTGACATTGGCTGGAGGTGGGAGAGTGGGGCAAGGGGGGATGTGAGCAGTGACAGGAATGGAAAATATTGCGAGAGTTGCAAATTTTGTTGTTTTTTACATTGATGCTAACCTGTGACCCATTGTCCCCTCACCCCATCATTTCCTGATATTTAACATCGGCAACATCATTTAAATATATTAACATATAATTATCAGACCCCTACACCTGAATCATTCCTCCCATCCCTATCAGTAAATCCAATTACTTCAGCATAACGCATGAAACCTAACTGATCTCCCAAGGCACTTGGTTGACCTTGCAAGCACAACTCCCAGGGAAGCTCAGGTGAGAGTAGTGCTCAGAACAAAGAGGGCCATGCCTGGGCAATGCCCTTGGCATTTCCTATGGCCAGGGAGCAGTGCTTGTGGGGGAGGGGTGATTCCGGGGTGAACTCCTCTGGTCTCTCGGAGTTGGTAGAAATGACACCCCAATTCTCATCCAGTGGGCAGCACCCAGCTTGCTCCTGACCACCTGGCAGGCTTCAATGACCTCCAGTCCCACTGGCAAGGACCTCCACCGGCGAGCAGGGAAGGACAACTGAGCCCATATGATTGCATTCAGGACTCACTAATCACATTTTAATCAACTACTGAATATTTAAATCAGCCTTGCGCCAGGCAGAACAGGACTGGTAACATCGTGAGAGGCAAGAAACTGGGCACAATCCCAACTTTTTGCCTCTCGCTCGATCTTCTCAGCTCACCATGCCCATCAACCGGTGTGAAGAGCTGGGGAGATCACCCACTTGGAATCTTTTTGGAAAGATTCAGCCCAAAATATTTGGTCAGTGTCTCTGCCATTTCTTCATTCCCCATGATAATTTCATCTATCTCTGCCCCTGAGCGAGTATTGTTTACCTTAGCAGCTCTCTTCTTTTTCATACATTTATAAAAGTTCTTACAATCTCTTTTTATATTTCTGGATTGTGTACTTTCATATTCTATTTTTCCCTATATTAAATTTTTGGTCATCTTTTGCTGGATTCAAAAAACATCCAATTCTCAAGCTCACTACTATTCTTTGTCACAATGTTTTAATCTTAACTTTCTTTCTAAGCTATAGGTGGATCTTTCCAAGGCTTTGTTTTTCAATAGAATGGATTTTTATTGAACATTTTGAATTGTTTCTTTAAATGTCTCCAACTATTTATTTATTGTCATATCATTTAGTCTATTAGCCCAAACAACCTTAGTCAGCTCTCCACTTACATCCATGTTTAAGTCTAAGATTTTTGTTTGAAACTGGAAAATGTCACTCAGACTGAGAACAAAGAACGAAGAAAAATACTTGTTAGGAGCAAGACAGGACCCTCCAAGCCTATGCTGATCATGATGCCCTAATTAAATTTTTTAAAAAATCTCTGCCCTTACTCAGTCCATACCCCACTATTTCCTCCCTATTCATGAACCCATCCAGGTGCCTCTTAAATGTTGCCAATGTGTCTGCTTTCACCACATCCTCTGGCGGCGAGTTCCAGGCATCCATCACTTTTTGCATGAGAAACTTTCCCCACAGATCTCCCTTAAACTTTCCCCCTCTTACCTTTAAACTGTGTCCCCTCGTAACTGACACTTCCACCCTGGGAAAAGGCTTCCGACTATCCATCCTTTCTGTACCTCTCATAATTTTGTAGACCGCAATCAGGTCTCCCTTCATCCTCCATCTTTCCAGTGAAAACAATCCTAGTTTATTCAATCTCTCCTCATAGTCAATGCCATCCAAACCAGGTAACATCCTGGTGAACCTTCTTTGCACTCTCTCCAAAGCTTCCACGTTCTTCTAGTTTGGCGATCAGAACTGCATGCAATACTCCAAATGCTTAACCAAGGTTTTATATTATTGCAACATGATTTCCCAACTCTTGTACTCAATACCCTGGGTGATGAAGGCAAGCATGCCGTATGCCTTTTAAATCACCTCGGCCACCTGTGTTGCCAGTTTTAGGAAACTGTGGACCTGCATGCTCAGATCCCTTTGTATGTTAATATTCCTAAGGGTTCTGCCATTTACAGTATAATTAACATCTAAATTTGATTCCCCAAAATGCATCACATCGCATTTGGCCAGATTAAACTCCATCAGACATTTCTGTGCTCATTTAATATGGAACTCAATTGTATTATGATCACATTTTCCCAATGGATCTTTTCCTATAAGAATATGAAGTAACCCTTCCTCATTGTAAAATACTAGATCTAAAAGTGTTTTATTCCTAGCTGATTTTATATAGAAACATAGAAACTAGAAGCAGGAGTACGCCATTCAGCCTTTCAGGCCTGCTCTGCCATTTATTTTGATCATGGCTGATCATTGGATTCAATATCCTGATCTCCCTTTCCCCCCATATCCCTTGATCCCTTTAGCCCCAAGAGCTAAGTTCTTCTTGAAATCAGATGTTTTGGCCTCAGCTACATTCTGTGGTATTGAATTCTACACATTCACCACATTCTGGGTGAAGAGATTTCTCCTCACCTCAGTTCTAAAAGGTTTACCCCTATCCTCAAACTATGACCCCTGGTTCTAGACTCCTCCGCCATTGGGAACATTCTTTCTCAATCTACGCTGTCTAACCCTGTTAGAATTTTATAAGTGTCTATGAGATCCCCTCTCACTCTTCTAAACTCCAGTGGATATCCCAGGGATCAGCCTCGTAAACCGTCGCTGTACTCCATGTATAGAAAGGACATTCTTACTCAGATAAGGACACTAAAACTGCACACAATATTCTAGGTATAGCCTCACCAATGTTCTATACAATTTCAGCAAGACATCCCTATCCCTATACTCAAATTCTCTCGCTATGAAGGCCAACATACCATTGGCGTCTTTTACAGCCTGCTGTACCTGCAATAGGAACCTGTATCTATAACTTATTGTTTCAGGAAACTGTCACAAACACATTCTACAAACTCAGCTTCCAGGCAGCGTTTGCCAATTTGGTCCAGACTGTATGAAGATTAAAACCATCCACAATTAATATATTTCCTTTGTCACAAGCTCCAATTAATTTTAGCTAATGCTCTGTCCAAAAGTATAACTAATATTTGGGAACCTGTAAACTACTTCTGACTCTTGTTATTCCTAATCTTCATCCATTCTTATTCTACTTCATGATCTTCTGACACAGGTCATATCTCATTACTGTCCTTATGTCATTCTTTACTACCAGGGCTACTCCCCCACCTTTTCCATTCTTTCTAACTTTTTGAAATGTTGTACATCAGAACATTTTTATTTCTTGACCTTAGTCACCTTGAAACCATAAACAGTTATCTCTTTGTGCCATTACTTCATTTATTTTATACAAATGTGTTGTGCATTCAGATAAAGAGTCTTTAATTTTATTTTGCTACTTTCATTATTTGCATGGACCTTATTTGCTATTGCATTATTTAAACTCTGTTGTTTCTTTCTTCAGTCAATTTTCATTATTCAAATCATTATTCACATTGCAATCTTCTCTACATTGCAAAGACCAAACACAGATTGGGTGGCTGTTTTACAGAGTATCTCCAATCAGTTTGCAAGCATGATCCTGAATTTTGAGATTTTCACCTCAGTCTCGTGGTGATATCTATGCCTTCAGCCTACTGCAGTGTTCCAATACAGTTCAAAGCAAACTCAAGGAACAGAACCTTATCTTGCAATTAAGTACATTACAGCCTCAATTTTTTTTTAACAATTTCAGACTGTAATCTCTGTTCCCCCGTTTTGTTTCCTTTTCTTTTCATGTAATGGTCTTAATCCTGTTTTTCTCGTCATTGCTTTTAGACCAAAATATTATTTTATCTTTCGCACGTTTTCTGGACCCAGTTTTTGTTTCTTTATTTATCTCTATGCGCCTTGGCTCTGCTGCATCAACTCTTTGTCATTTCATGGATGGATGTTTCTCAGAAATTGGCAAAGGCCAATCAGTGGATGACCATAAAACATTAGACAGGGGTCGTGGGTAGAGAGGTGGACTGGTGGTGTTGAGATGGCGGCGCGGGCTCGTTGGGCCGAAGGGCCTGTTTCCCGGGCTGATTTTGTTCTTTGAAAAGTGGCACTGAAGCTGCCACCAGCAATAGTGGCTTTCTCCACCGTAAAGTTCCATATACGCTGGGATTCTCCCCAAAAAATTCTAAGTGCCAAATTCACATAAAAACTGGAGTAACTCCCACTGGTTTTTTTAGCAGGATTTTCAAACAGAATCTCCCACACTTTGTGCACTGCAGAGTGCCTCAGGGAGATTCATGTTGGAAATCCAGTGGCGGGGCCTCTTCCCACTGAAGAGGCCAGCAGCATAGTGTTGAGCAGGCCACTGCTCAT